>NW_027361704.1:6900000-7642500 GCF_039654945.1 Dendrobates tinctorius
TGAAATCTAACCTTGACGTCTGAGTCTTCACAGGTCTTCCGCCTCTAGTTATCCAAAATTCTAAAATAGCATGGTCGCTACCTCCTAGGGTCCCAGCCACTTTTACCTCCTCAACCATTTCCTCCCTGTTTATAAGGATTAGATCCAAGGTAGCAGTTCCCCTTGTTTTCTCCCTTACCTTTTGGAAGATAAAGTTGTCAGCAAGACAACAGTAAAACAAGTGGGACCAATATTGAAAAAGGCAAAAATAGCAGAGTGTGAAAGTTTGGATGTACAAAAAAGCACAGACAAGGGAAGAAAATATCAAGTGAATAAATGATGTTTGAGAATGTGCAGCAGTATAGGTGTATTATGAATGTTTTGATTGACAAAATTTAACCAGAGACTCAGACCAAACAGATGGACTTGTAAACACTGTGATCAGTCTCAGACAAACCCAGACTGAATAGCTACTTGTGTGACCTGTGCTACTGACCTAAGCAAGTTGCGCTAAATACTATCCAGACAAGATCATATGTAGTGACATAATAGTGTGGTTAGTGGGTAGTGGGGACATTGACCTTTGAGGAGTAAGCTGACAGTAGACATCAGACAACCAACCACATCAGGACCTAGAAGGGAGACTAGAGTAAGAAAGATGCAGGTGTATTATCCTTGGAGCCCCTCAGACCAGTTGGCTATGCTAAAGCAATTGCCTGACCCTGAAAACCAACCATTCCCATTTTACAGACACATAAAGGAAATACAGGAGACATATAAGTGTACCTGGGCAGACCTAGAGAGGTTGGCGAGTTTAAAGGCAGGTGACGCACTAGGACATATAATTAACATAGTAACATAGTTATTAAGGTTGAAGGGAGACTTTAAGTCCATCTAGTTCAACCCGTATCCTATCCTAACCTGCCCTAACATGTTGATCCAGAGGAAGGCAAAAAAAACCCCCATGTGGCAAACAGTAAGCTTCACATTGGGGGAAAAAATTCCTTCCTGACTCCACATACGGCAATCAGACTAGCTCCCTGGATCAACGCAATATTAAGGTAACTAGTGTATATACCCTGTAATATTATACTTTTCAAGAAAGGCATCCAGTCCAGTCAGATGTGGCAAAGAATCAGGCTTGGGGCATGGATGATAAATCTGCACGGTCTGGGGAGACGTACTGTGAATCACTAAAACAATGGGCTACAGTAGAACAATCAGAGCAGTCCGTACTCCTGACTAACGTGACACAGCAAAGAGGAGAGAGTGTAGAGATGTACTTTGGACGGTTACAGCTGAAATGGGCAGACAATGGGGTACATTTGCATAAACCCACTTGATGTAAGAACACTGGTGAATGCATTCATTGACGGTATGAACAAAGACTTACGAGACGCAGTACAGACAGCCAGACCTGAATGGAGATATGTAGATCCGAAAGACCTCCTTAGGGCCCCGTCACACATAGCGACTCACCATCTTATCCTGACAATGATATCAATGTGTCAGAATAGCTGGTGAGTCGCTGCATGATCGCTGGTGAGCTGTCAAACAGACAGCTTCACCAGCGATCAGCACCAGCGACGCCGAGCGTGCGGCGTTGCTGTGTACTTTAGTTACCAGCGCGTTGATGCAGGGATCTGGTAACTAAGGTACACATCGGGTTTCTAATCGACGTGCGTCCCTTAGATACCCGATGTGTACGTTAGTTACCAGCTGATCGCTGGTCTCCCGCCTGTCACACGCAGCAACGCATGCTGGCCAGCGGGAGACCAGCGATCAAAGAAATGTCCAGGGCTTTCCAAGAGCGATCAGTGATACCGGCAGGGGGGCTGGTCGCTGATCGCTGTCACACACAGCGATCTCGCTGGTGAGATCGCCGTTATGTCACAAAACTTGTGTGACGGGGCCCTTAAAGTAGCTAAAGTAGTTGAGCAAACAAGGACGATAAGACAACCTGTCATGTATGCTGGAGCACAAGGAAAACAGTGGAGACATAATAAGGGACCTAAGGACATAGAAACAGTGAGGTGCTGGAATTGTGGTACTTACAAAACTTATTGTTAGTGACAATACCCCTATGGATTTACGGTCATGATTAAATTGGAGAGAAAAAAAAAAGGAACCACTCCTCCTTGTTTAAAGCAATACCCCTTGAGCCTAGCCAAATCCATGGCCCCGAGCAGAGATATTAGAGAGTATGTTAAGGTAGGGGTTCTAGTGCAAAGATCTTCCCCGTGCAACACCCCTTTGTATCCCATTAGGGAAAAAGGACTCAAGGGTTTGCTGACACTTACAGAAAGGTTCATGACTTAAGGGCTATTAATGATGTTACAGAGAGTGTGACCTCAATTGTCCCTGATCCACACACAATACTGTCACAGATCCCAGTGATGTCAAAATGTTTCACAGTCATTGATTTAGCAGGTGCATTTTTCTCTGTACCCCTGCACCCTGACTGTCAGTATCTTTTTCCTTTACTCATAAAGATAAACAATATTGTTGGACAGTCCTCCCACAAAGGGGGAAAGAAATCCCCTGCCATCTATTCAGCAGCGATGGCAGGGGTCCTTGAGTAGTGGCAATCACATCATCCGCAGATTGTACTATTACAGTACGTGGATGACCTTTTGCTGTTCTGTCTGGACCAGAGGTCCTACAGGGAAGCTACAGTTTCCTTGCTGTTTTTTTTTAGCAGAAAAGGGTTGCAAGGTCTCATGTGACAAATTACAGTATTACAAACAAAAGGTGACTTTTTGGGACATTGTATTGCCGCAGGTACCTGACACCTGACTGAAGACAGGAAACAGGCAACTCAAAATCTCCCTCTACACAGGTCACATCAGCATCTACGCACTTTCCTAGGCTTAGTGACCTACTGTAGGCCTTGGATAAGGCCTGCTTCACAAATGATGCAACCACTTTATGACTGTTTGTCATCAGACCCCTATGATCTCACTCCTTTGACAATTTACTCCCCACATGACATCCATTCCATACTCGTTCAAGTTCAACCAAAACATCTGTCTATGGCCAGACAGCTCCGACTTGAATGTGCTCTACTAATTCCTGAGTATGTCACCCTTAAAAGTTGTAATGTTCTGAATCCAGCCACCCTCCTGCCTGTGGATTCAGAAAAAGGGGGAATTGGTGACCATATTAGCAAGTGAGGAAGAAAACTTTGACATGACGCATGAACATGACTGCATAGAACTGATGAGTCAGGAGACAGTTGGGTTTGCACACGTTCATGAAAAACCTGATCCTAATGAAGATTTTGAGTTTTTTGTAGATGGCTCCAGATACCACCAGGATGGACGATTCTACACTGGATATGCAGTAGTATCCTCATATGAGGTAATCCGAGCTGAACCACTCCCTCCTCAAATGTCGGCACAAGAGGCAGAGTTGAAGGCACTCTCTGAGGCATGTAGAGCCGCTGCAGGTAAAGTCGCTAATACTTACACAGATTTGAATTATGCATGGGGAATAGCCCATGATTATGGCCCTATCTGGAGAAGCAGAGCGTTCCTTACATCAGCTGGTAAGCCCATTAAAAATGCAGAGCTGGTTACAAGTCCAGGTAGGCATTGTCAAGGTAAAAGCACACACAAAAGGTGATTCCGTGGAGGTAGAGGGCAACAGAAGGGCGGACAAGGCTGTTAAAGTAGCAGCAAGGCAGCTAGGGAGCAGTGGACGGTGGCGGGGAGTCAGCATATTCCAGCCACATTGAGCCTAGATGTCCTGAAATCTCTCCAGCAACAGGCTGCCCAAACAGAGAAGGTACTCCGGGGGAGACTGGGAGCTGAGCTGAACTCAAACGGAGTATAGGAGAATAGGAATAAATTGTGCCTACCGAAGTCCCTGTTCCCAATCATGGTGCAAGCAGCACATGGCCCCACTCACGCCTCAAAAAAAAAATAGGCACATGTGTGCTATGGTAGATGCCTTCTGGATCACTCCTGGTTTCAGTTACGCAGCCGCGAAACTTGTACAATCATGCCTCATCTGTGCACAGCTCAACCCAGGTAAAACAGTAAAAGTCCCTAAGAAAGCGACATCTAGGCCTCTCTACCCGTTTCAGAGACTGCAGATTGACAACATACAGCTACGAAGGTAGGAGTGTATGCAAATATCCTAGTATGTGTAGATCTCTTCTCTGGTTGGCCGGAAGCCTATCTGGTAAAATGTGCAACTGCTAAAACGACTGCAGACAAACTGATGAAAGAACTGATCTGCAGGTATGGTGTCCCAGAAACCGTAGAAACCGATAGGGGTACACACTTCACGGGAGAAATAATGAGGGAAGTCATGCAGGTGTGGTGCCCCTGAGGCTCAGTCGCCACAGAGGTACTGCACCTTCTCCTAAGGTGTGGTGCCCCACCATCCAGGTGAGTTGGAGGCTCCTAACCATGCTCCAACACTCGCACCCCACACAATAGAGTAGTTCAGCAAAACCACATTGCGGCTCCTTGCTTAGAGAGAAGCAGAGCACCTTTGGTGGTTCCCTGCTTGGAACACTAAACGTGCTGGGAGGTGGGTGGAGTTGAGAATACACATAAAAGAGCAGGAAGTGTTGTGAGTTCATTTTCCCCGTCACTACTGAGGCCCGAGGAACTCCCTCTTCTGGTAAAGAAAGGTAGTGAGCCTGATTATCAAACTCCTGAGTCTAATGATGATGACTGGCTGAGTGGAGTTACTGACTGGATATAAGGCTGCTGACGCCCTTCTGCCCTGCGGGTGATTTCTCTGTGGGATCCTTGGAGACCAGTCTGAATTCCTGCTCCTCTAAAGCTAAGTTTTCTGCTCGGCTTTTTGCATTTGTGCTTAGACTTTGTTTTGCTTTGTTTTTCTGGATTTCTGCCATTCCCTGCTGGGGTGTGCTGAATTCCTTTAGCTCTGTCTTCTGAAAATACCTGAGTGCTGATTTAGTTTTTGAAGCCTAGCTGCTTCAGGGTCTTTTTCATATCAGCTTGTTGGCTTATGTCTTTGATAGGGTTTTGGCAGATTGCAGACAGCAACCTTCCTTTCCTGTTCTGTTTAGCTAGCTTGGGCCCCATCGTTTGCTCAGCCTATCTTTCTATCTGTGTGAGTGTTTTTTCATCTTGCTTCACCGTCATTATATGTTGGGGGCTGCCTTTTACTTTGGGGTCTGCTCTGGGGCAGTTTAGATTTCCTTTTCTGTCTTTAGGCTATTTAGCGCTCCGGCTGTGATCGAGGGGTCTAGGGCATCGTAGGAACCCCCCACGGCTACTGCTAGTTGTGTTGATAGGTTCAGGGGTCTGCAATCTGATAGTTGCCAACTTCTCTGGTTTTCTGGACGTAGCTTCTATTTTTGTGTCTGCCTCCTACGGTGACTTAATCATAACAGAATCACCCGCCATACCTCAGATCCTAGGGTACTCAATAGCAGGAAAGAATTGTATTAAAAAAAAAAAAAAAAGGTGTGTATATTTTTTCCTCTATATCTCTGAGGCCGTAGGGGGAATTTTTTTTCTCTCAATGGAGATAAAGCAATTGTCTGATCGTGTGGAGCAGCTCGCTGCGGAAGTGCTGGGAATTTCCGTCTACCTTGCTCATTCACATGCTGCTGAACCAAAGATTCCTACACCTGATGTATTTTTTGGGGATCATTCTAAATTTTTGAATTTCAAAAATAATTGTAAATTATTTTTTGCCTTGAAGCCTAACTCGTCAGGGAGCTCCGCGCAGCAGGTTAAAATTGTCATCTCTTTGCTGCGTGGCAATCCCCAGGATTGGGCATTTTCTTTGAAACCAGATGATCCTATTCTGACTAATGTGAACGCATTTTTTCAGGCCTTGGGGTTGTTGTATGACGAACCTAATGCCATTGATCAGGCTGAAAAGACCCTGCTGGCATTGAACCAGGGTCGTGATTCTGCAGAATTGTACAGTCAAAAATTCCGAAAGTGGGCAGTACTTACTACCTGGAATGATAATGCCTTGGCTGCTCTCTTTCGGAAGGGGTTGTCAGAAGCCGTAAAAGATACTATGGTGGGATTTCCTGTTCCCTCTGGTCTGGACGATTCTATGTCATTAGCCATTCAGGTTGATCGGCGTTTGCGCGAACGCAAAGCTGCACGAGAGGTGTTGCCACCTGTTGAACAAATGTCTGAACCTATGCAATGTGATAGAGTTTTTTCCAGAGAGCAGCGTCAGGAGTTCAGAAGGCGTAATAAGTTGTGTTTTTTCTGTGGAGATGCCTCGCATATTATTTCTGTCTGTCCTAAATGAGAGAAACGCTTTGCACACACGTTTTCTGTTGGTGGTGTTCAACCTAACTTTCTTCTGGCTATTACTCTGATCTGCTCCCTGTCCACATTTTCCGCCAAGGCTTTTGTGGATTCGGGAGCAGCCCTAAGCCTAATGGACTTGGATTTTGCTAAACGTTGTGGATTTCCGATGACACCTCTGCAGACGCCTATCCCTTTGAGGGGGATTGATGCTACTCTTTTGGCTAAAAATAAACCTCAGTTTTGGACCCAGGTGGTAATGCGGGTCGCCCCAGACCATCAAGAAAATTGCAGATGTTTGGTGTTGCATAATCTGCATGATACTATTGTTCTGGGGTTTCCCTGGTTACAAATTCATAATCCAGTTTTGGATTGGAAATCTGTGTCTGTGGTGAGTTGGGGTTGTCGGTGTGCCTTTAGTGAGGCTCCGGTGTTTTCCACCTCTCCTCAGTCGCATGATGTTCCTGATTATTTGGCGGACTTTTATGATGTATTTAGTGAGAATGAGTCTGCGTCTCTGCCTCCTCATAGGAGTTATGACTGTGCAATTGAACTGAGCCCGGGGTGTAAATTTCCCAAGGGTCGGCTCTTCAATTTATCTGTACCCGAGCACGAGGCTATGCGATCCTATATTAAGGAGGCGTTGGAGAAGGGTCATATTAGACCATCCTCGTCACCCTTAGGTGACGTTTTTTTTTTTGTAGCCAAAAAGGATGGATCATTAAGACCTTGTATTGATTATCGTGCCCTCAACAAAATTACTGTTAAATATCAGTATCCGTTACCCCTGATTTCTGATCTATTCTCCAGAGTTAAAGGTGCTTGCTGGTTTACCAAGCTTGACCTCAGGGGGGCGTACAATCTTATTCGCATTAAGCATGGGGATGAATGGAAGACGGCGTTTAATACTCCAGAGGGACATTTTGAGTACCTGGTGATGCCTTTTGGGCTCACTAATGCCCCTTCTGTCTTCCAGTGCTTCATGAATGATATTTTCCGAGATTTTGTCGATAAATTTTTGATTATCTATCTGGATGATATTTTGATCTTCTCCAAGGATTGGGATTCTCATGTGGAACATATTCGGACTGTGTTCCGGATCTTGAGGGAGAATTCCCTGTATGTCAAAGGATCTAAATGTCTTTTTGGAGTACAGAGGATTTCTTTTTTGGGATTTATTTTGTCCCCGTCAACTATTGAAATGGACCCGGCCAAGGTACAGGCCATTTACGATTGGGTTCAGCCCACTTCTTTGAAGGCCCTCCAGAAGTTTTTGGGTTTTGCTAATTTTTATCGGAAATTTATAGCAAAATTTTCTAGTATTGCCAAGCCATTGACTGATTTGACTAAGAAGGGTGCTGATGTGTTAAATTGGTCTCCGGAGGCTGTTTCTTCCTTTCAGGAGCTGAAGCGAAGATTCACCTCTGCCCCGGTTTTGCGGCAACCTGATGTCTCACTTCCGTTCCAGGTAGAGGTGGATGCTTCTGAGATTGGTGCAGGAGCTGTTTTGTCCCAAATGGATCCTGTAACATCTAAAATGAATCCCTGTGCTTTCTTTTCCCCGAAAGTTCTCTCCATCTGAACGTAACTATGATGTGGGGAATCGGGAACTGTTGGCCATGAAATGGGCATTTGAGGAGTGGAGACATTGGTTGGAGGGAGCTAAGCATCAAGTCGTGGTCCTCACTGACCACAAGAATTTGATTTACCTAGAGTCGGCTAAGCGCTTGAACCCTAGACAGGCTAGGTGGGCCTTGTTTTTTACACGTTTTGATTTTGTGGTTTCTTTTCTTCCTGGAACTAAGAATGTCAAGGCAGACGCCCTCTCTAGGAGCTTCTTTGCTGATTCTCCTGTGGTGACCAAGCCTGCTACCATCTTAGGCGAAGGGGTAGTTCTTTCTGCCATCTCGCTCGATTTGAGACGTGCTCTGGAAGAGTTCCAGGAGGACAAACCTGAGCGTTGTCCCAGTGGAAAGTTGTATGTTCCTGACAAGTGGAAGAAGAGAGTGATGTCTGAAGTTCATTGCTCTGCTTTGGCTGGTCATCCAGGTATTTTTGGTACTAGAGATCTGGTGAGTCGGTCTTTTTGGTGGCCCTACTTGTCTCGCGATGTCAGGAATTTTGTGCAGTCCTGTGGGACGTGCTCCCGGTCTAAATCGTGTTCTCGCTCTTGTGGGTTGTTGATGCCTTTGCCTGTCCCCAAGAGGCCATAGACCCATATTTCAATGGATTTCATCTCTGATATGCCTGTCTCTCAAAGGATGACTGTTATTTGGGTGATTTGTGATAGGTTCTCTAAGATGGTTCATCTTGTACCACTCCCTAAGTCGCCGTCTTCCTCTGAGTTGGTGCCCCTGTTTTTACAACAGGTGGTTCGCTTGCACGGGATTCCTGAGAACATTGTATCTGACAGAGGAGTCCAGTTTGTGTCTAGATTTTGGAGAACTTTCTGTTCCAAGCTGGGAATTCAGTTGTCCTTCTCCTCTGCTTTTCTCCCTCAGACCAATGGGCAGACAAAGAGAACAAACCAGACCTTGGAGTCATATTTGAGATGTTTTATTTCTGCTGATCAGGATGATTGGGTTTCATTTTTGCCCTTGGCCGAATTTGCTTTAAATAATAGAGCTAGTTCTGCCACTTTGATGTCACCTTTTTTTTGTAACTTTGGGTTTCATCCTCGATTTTCTTCAGGGCAGGTGGAGCCCTCTGCCTGCCCAGGTGTTGACACTGTGGTGGAGAGAATGCACCAGATCTGGGACCAAGTGGTGGATAAGTTATCTCTCTCCCAGGAAAAGGCCCAGCGGTTTTCCAACCGACATAGGACCATTGGTCCCCAGTTTCAGGTTGGTGATATGGTGTGGTTATCATCAAAAAATATTGCTATGAAGGTGGCTTCTCCTAAGTTTAAGCCTAGATTTATTGGACCTTACAAGATTTTGGAGATTATTAATCCGGTCTCTTTTCGTTTGGCTCTTCCTGTCACATTTAAAATCTATAATGTGTTCCAGAAATCTTTGTTGAAGAGGTTTGTTGAACCTGTTGTTCCGGGGGTGGCACCTCCAGACGCTGTATTGGTTGAAGGTAACATGGAATATGAGGTAGAGAAAGTACTGGATTCCCGTCTGGCTAGACGGAGACTCCAGTATTTGGTTAAGTGGAAGGGTTATGGTCAGGAGGATAATTCCTGGGTCTCTGCCTCTGATATTCATGCCAAAAGATTGGTGCGTGCCTTTCATCGGGCTCACCCTGATCGCCCTGGTGGCGTGGTTGAGGGTTCGGTGACCCCTCCTCAAGGGGGAGGTACTGTTGTGAGTTCATTTTCCCCTTCACTACTGAGGCCCGAGGAACTCCCTCTTCTGGTAAAGAAAGATAGTTAGCCTGATTATCAAACACCTGAGTCTGATGATGATGACTGGCTGAGTGGAGTTACTGACTGGATATAAGGCTGCCGACACCCTTCTGCCCTGCTGGTGATTTCTCTGTGGGATCCTTGGAGACCAGTCTGAATTCCTGCTCCTCTAAAGGTAAGTTTTCTGCTCGGCTTTTTGCATTTTTGCTTAGACTTTGCTTTGCTTTGTTTTTCTGGATTTCTGCCATTCCCTGCTGGGGTGTGCTGAATTCCTTTAGCTCTGTCTTCTGAAAATACCTGAGTGCTGATTTAGTTTTTGAAGCCTAGCTGCTTCAGGGTCTTTTTCATATCAGCTTGTTGGCTTATGTCTTTGATAGGGTTTTGGCAGATTGCAGACAGCAACCTTCCTTTCCTGTTCTGTTTAGCTAGCTTGGGCCCCATCATTTGCTCAGCCTATCTTTCTATCTGTGTGAGTGTTTTTTCATCTTGCTTCACCGTCATTATATGTTGGGGGCTGCCTTTTACTTTGGGGTCTGCTCTGGGGCAGTTTAGATTTCCTTTTCTGTCTTTAGGCTATTTAGCGCTCCGGCTGTGATCGAGGTGTCTAGGGCATCGTAGGAACCCCCCACGGCTACTGCTAGTTGTGTTGATAGGTTCAGGGGTCTGCAATATGATAGTTGCAAACTTCTCTGGTTTTCTGGACGTAGCTTCTATTTTTGTGTCTGCCTCCTACGGTGACTCAATCATAACAGGGAAGGTTTTAGGATGAGGAGTCAGTCAGACGGGGAGTCTGAGAGAGGAAGCCATTCGGAGAGGAGTGGGGATCCCTGGAAGAGGGATCGAGGAAGGAGTGCTGCAGCTGCCTCAGTGATCTGAGCCAGCTGGCACGGGAAAGGAAAGAAGGAGAAAGACATTGAACTGAAGCCTGAGCTTCCATAGAAGGGAAAGACAAGTACGGAACGAAGGAGTGAAAGGGAACACAGAGGACGTGGGTTAGAGGAAGAACCCTGCCTAGAAGTTCTAAGCGCAAGGCCGGGGCCCGGTCCCCGAGTTTGTATGGACACTAATGGTTCTGCAGCAGACACCGGTGGAGTAGTGGGCTGTAAATGCACTACTCCCCTCTAAGGCTTGGGGGCACAACAGCAATTTGGATAGAGAGCCAGGACTCCGGAGTAGAGAGTCCCTGAAGCAGGCTACAGCTGTCTGCCGTACAAGTAGAGTTCTTGGGAACATCTGTCAGGAGGAACTCCAGTGTAACTCAGTACTAGGAGATCTTCACACTTAACAGCGCTATAGAGGAGACATTCAGAAAAGGCACATAAGTTGGCGGACTGTTGGAAGGGAGCATTCTATCTTGCCTGGAGGTTGACTGAGTCCCAGACCTGGAGGAGACGGCACAGAAGCGGGCACTACAGACTGAGTAAAGCTTTGGAACTACATGCCCTGGTGTCCTCCATTCCTTCCTGCGTCTGTCCGCCTGACACTGCCACATCCCCTGCGCCAAACACTACACCATCTAAGTGTCTCTTCAGCTATCCTGCCCTGGGACAACAGCCCTGCCTGTGGAGGGCTATAACATCATTGCTGCACCACACCATCTGTCCCAGAAGATCTGTCTGCAGTGTCGGCTTAACACCTCCCTTACCGAACACCACAGGTGGCATCACAAACTATTCCATTAACTACATTCCACCATTTCCGTTCCCCGCCATTGCTTGGGCGCCTGGGGCCACGGACCGGGTCACCGCTGCTGTGACACTTCCCGCTGACACCGGCCCGGTACCGAGTACCCCACGGCCCTGGGAGGGCGACCCACAGGCCCTGGGTGTACAGCAAGCATTTCATACACCATATAGGCCACAAAGTAGTGGGAAAGTGGAAAGACTAAATGGGACACTTAAACTGAAAATTCAAAAGGCCATGGCAGAGACAGGAAAGAGCTGGGTAGAGTGCTTGTCTATTGCACTCTTTTCAGTCAGACACACTCCAAATAGAAAGACAGTGCACCAAAGACTGGTCTGTACTTCCCACAGGTGCTACAAATGCAACACGGTTCTATGACAGCCTATGTCCAGGCCTTGCAGGAAAGACTTAATGTGGTGCATAAAGATGTGTTCTCATCCATTTCAGATCCTAATGAAAGTGCAGATGTGCATCAGCTGAATCCAGGAGATTGGGTGGTTATACGCAGACATGTGAAAAGGAGCCTGGACCCACGATTTGACGGCCTCTTCCAAGTCCAGCTGACCACATCCACCTCAGTAAAACTTGAGGGAAAGCCCACCTGGATCCACGCCAGTCACTGCAAGAAGGTCCTTTCATCAGCTGAATGACTGTTCTCCTCATCACCTTGCTGGCAGTGACAGGGTTACTGTACTCTACAGTGACACAGGATAAACTCTTAAATGCTGACTGGGACAACAAACTTATTCGGCATCATGCTCTTCTTATAAAGGACATGGACAGAAACCGAAAGACTGTTGGATCTGTACACACAGCCCAGTATCTGCGAGGACTATGCCGTACTTAGCCTTACCTCTGGAGCCATGGGAGGTATTAACCCCACACTGCATACATAATGAGACTTGGACTCAATCTAGGTTTTGGGGAAAAGATGTGCCCCGTGATATATCTGCCTCATTGGCTATAATCGGATGGGCCACTAATCCCTGGTTTCAGTTTAATATAACGCGGCATAAGGTACAAATGTGTGGCGGGAATATGATTCAGATGTTGGAAATATGGTGGCCAGAAATCCCTCACTCAGACCCCATTCCCAATGATGGACTGTGGTTCAGTCTTCAACACACTGGAGCAAATACCTGTGGTGAGGACAATAATTACTTCACTATATACACTCATGATCAAACACAGGTTAATGAGACGGTTTACCAGGATGGTGTTGAAGGCTGTAAAGTGTGGCGCCCCTGAGGGTTCAGTCGCCACAGAGGTACTGCACCTCCTCCTGAGGTGTGGTACCCCACAATCCAGGAAAGGTGGAGACACCTGACCACACTCCAACACCTGCACCCCACACCACAAAGTAGTGTAGCAAAGCACCTTCGGCGGCTCCCTGCTTGGAGTGTAGCATAGCACCCCTTGGTGGCTCCCTGCTTGGAACAAGAAACATGCTGGGAGGCGGGTGGAGCTTAGTTTACACTAAAGAGCAGGAAAATTGAGGATTTAGTCAGTCAGTCTGACAGAAGGTCAGAGAGTGACAGAGGGTTGAGTGGAGAGGTACCTGAGAGAGGGATGAATGAAGGAAGTGCTGCAGCCGACCTCAGGGACCTGGGTCTGCTGGCACAAGAAAGAGACAGAGAAAGAATGCCTGATTCTCCATAAGAAAGAAGGATTAGTACGGAACGTAACATAGTAACATAGTTCTTAAGGTTGAAGGGAGACTTTAAGTCCATCTAGTTCAACCATATCCTATCTTGCCTTAACATGTTGATCCAGAGGAAGGCAAAAAAAACCCATGTGGCAAACAGTAAGCTTCACATTGGGGAAAAAAAAATCCTTCCCGACTCCACATACGGCAATCAGACTAGCTCCCTGGATCAACGCAATATTAAGGAGAATAAGAGAACAAGGACCAGGGTTAGAGGAGAACCCTTCTCAAGTTCTAAGCGCAAGGCTGGTGTCCGGACCCCGAGGTTGTATGGATACTAATAGTCCTGCAGCGGACACCAGAGGAATAGAAGTAGTCACCGCTTTAGTTCCACACAAGACTTGGGGGCACAACAGCAACGATAGTGAGCCGGGACTAGGCAATAAGGAGTCCCTGAAGCAGGGTACAGCTGTCTGCCGTACAAGTAGAATTCTTAGGAACATCTGACAGGAGGAACTCCAGTGTAACTCAGTACTGTGAGTACTTCACTCAAAGGCGCTAAGAGAGAGACGCTCAGAAAAGGCACATATGTTGGCGGAGTGTTGGAAAGGAGTACTTCATCTTGCCTGGAAGTTGGCTGAGCTCCTGACCCGGAAGACATGGCACTGATGCGGGCACCTGTACCTGCAACAGACTGTGAGTAAAGCTTTGGAACTACATGTCCTGGCGTCCTTCACTCATTCCTGCGTCAACCTGCCCAGCACTACTACATCCCTTGCGCCCGACACTACACCATCTAAGTGTCACTTCACCTACTCTGCCCTGGGACTACAGCCCTGCCTGTGGAGGGCTATAACATCATTGCTGCTGCACACCATCTGTCCCAAAGGATCTGTCTGCAGCGTCGGCTTAACATCTTCATTACCGAACACCACAGATGGCGTCACGAATGATTCATAAACTTTCCCCTTTTACAATGGGTGCCCAGGGCCATGGGCCGGGACCCAGCTGCCGTGACATCTCCCATTGAAGCTCATCGGACCCGGTACAGAGTACCCCCCACAGCCCTGGGAGGGCGACCCATAAAGCATCTACGGGTAAAATAATAAGGAAAGAAAGGGGTAAATGTACATCTGGTATAAGTGGAAAACAAATGAATAATACTTGGTGTGCTCATAAGCCTATGTCAGGACTTTTGAGTTTATACCAATGTATACAGACCCCTGGTCACGCTTGTGTTCTCCCCGAAGAAGTATTCTTGGTTTGCGAACATCGTGCCTAGAGGTGGGTGAGCCCAGACATAAGAGGGGTTTGCACTCTTGCCAAACTAACACCAGCCACTTCATAGTTCCTTATAGTAAAATAGACACAGCAGCAGCTCCAATTCATACTTTGTATAGAAGGGCTGCAGACAATAAGCCCCGTCCAAATGGTAGGCCGCATCTAGTAGAAATGGGGATAACAAATAAAATATTCAGTAGTATGCTAATATACCCCTTCATAACACAAATGTGGGATAAATTAGTGGAAGTTACCGACTACCTGGACAATCAGATTTTCCAGATTCTTGAAGTTCTTAATGAAACTAATACAAAACAGAGACAATTAATCATAGTTACTAACCAACATACTATAGTACTAGATTACCTGACAGCAAAAGAAGGAGGAAGGTGTCAAATAATTGGTCCCACCTGTTGTAATTATATCGACCCTGCTGGCAATCTCCAGATCAGGGCCAGTATAGACAAAATAGGTGAACTTAGAGACCAATGGTTAAAACAACACAGTGCAAACAGAGACTCCTGGTGGGGTAACACATTCTCTTTTCTAAATCCAGCAAACTGGTTTAATGGCCTTGCAGGATGGATTTTTGGCATTGTACAGACTTGTATGCAAATTTTGTTTTTTTGCTTATTGTTTTATGTAGCCGTAAAAGCGCTAATATATGTGTTACTTAAGCTACTGAATAATGTATGCATAAAAAAAGAATCTAAGGCTGAACCTTCTGTAGTGCATCATAGACCCCAGATAGCCATTGCTGATGGGGAAAGTGAGTGTCCACACTGAGGGTGGATGGGCAAAGCAGGTAGGAAGCCCCCTATGGGTACTAGACCCATGAGACAGTAGCTCCTTTATGGACATCAGCTGACCCTGTGGCAAAGGTTATACCATTTACAAAAGGGGAAATTGATATAGAAGAGTTAATGGTTTGCCTTTATATCCTTTTAATTGCCTTTAAGACTTCAATTGCCTTTTGCCTATTATTGCTAGAATTATTCTTATGTAGACTATTAGTCTCTGTTTTCAAGGAAACTATACTTGTTATCATATTTGTTCTCAATAGTCAGTCACAACATGTTCTGGGTACATTGTAAACATGGTATAACCCTGAAGGTAATGGTGGGGGCCACATGAGCTCCATAGAATTACATATTGTTGTAAACGGTATAAAAGATTGCCTTGTACTTCATTACGTCAGATAAAGTGATTTGACCACGGCTCATGTGTGTTGAGTCTCTTTGTCTCCAAGCGCTTGTGAATTAAGGGCGAAAACTCCTAATCCGGCCTCACTGGTAATCTGGCATACCTGACTCTTGGTCAGAACAAAAAGCAGCTACGACAGTCTCTAGGAAACAACCATATAGTATTATTATTAGTATTATCATTTAGTTTTTTTATATAACGCCATTAATTTCATGGTGCTGTACATGACAAATTGGGTTACATACAAAGGAATAAATATCATTTAAACCAAAAAAATTACAATGGCAGACTGTTACCGAGGGGAGAGGACCTTGTTCTTGCTGACTTTCATTTTGCGGGAGAATGGGAAAGAGACAGAAGGTGGGGGGTGCGGCAAATCAGGTGGTGGAGAGGTGGCAACTCTTGTGGTGGTGTAGAATTCACATCTCCGACCACCACGCTATCCAATTGACATCTCTAGATATGCAGCCGAATCGTTAAAATCTCTATTATCAATTCTAGACAATGCATGGGCTCCTTTTAAACGTCAGCGGGCAACCAGTTAATTATTAGTAGGTGAGGGCTTGTCAGAATTCTGCCCAGGAACACCAGGCTTCAGTTGTTGTGAGTCCTGTCTCCGTGAACTTCCATGTAATCTTGCTCTGGCTCTTCCAGGCATGACTTCATCACGAAGATTTAGCCTTCGCAAAACAGAGACAGAATACAAGACAGAGTACAACAGCGCCTTTCTATTTGCACAGTGACTGCCTATAGGCTGAAGATGACGGTAGTAGTAGTTGGAGCATTTAACACAGTCAACTTTAAACTGAATTCTTTTTACCGACATACCCGACTATAAAATGTGGCCTGTTTTTAAAAAAAAAAAAAAAAAGCAACAGAGTGCTGTATATAACTGGAGTAAAAGACAGTAAAACACTGGTATACCGTCCTACAATCCCCAAATTTTAATCACACGGACGTATGAGGCATGTCACAGATATACCACACTGTAAAATATACATTTTTTTTTATTGGATGCAAAAGAGTGGTGGATATAACGAGAGTGACAGACAGGCAAAAAAAAGAGAATTTAGGCTAAAAATGCCTCAATTTTTGAGACACGGATGTATGAGGCGTGTCACAGATATACCCCACTGTAAAATGTAGGCTGATTATCACAGCTGACACCCGGCACTATGTGTCAGGGGCGGTCACGGACCACCCCGACACGTTAACCCCTTGCACACCGCGATCAAACACGATCGTGGTGTACCCGGGGTTAAAGGGAAGCATCGGCAGGGAGGGGGCACCCTCCGTGCTTCCCTGAGCCCCCCCACAGCAGCGCAATGTGCAGCGCTGCTGCAGGGGGCTCTTTCCCTGCAGGTCCCCGAATCCAAGATGGAGATGGGGACCTTCGGGGGGCCTGCAGGGAGCTGGCTTCCTCAGTGCCTGCAAAGCACAGGCAAGGAGGAAACCTGCACACTGCCTGTGACAGATTGCTGATCTGTCACAGTGATCTGTGATGTGACAAATCAGCGATCTGTCAAAGGACAGTGATGTCCCCCCTGGGACAACCTAATAAAGTTAAAAAAAGTGTAAAAATAATTTTTAAAAAATCGCTAAATAAATAAAAAAAAATATATATTCCCTAATAAATTCATTTTTTGGAAATAAAAACAAAAAAAACAATAAAAGTACACATATTTGGTATCGCCACGTCCGTAACGACCTGCCCTATAAAACTGTTCCATTAGTTAACCCCTTTAGCGAAAAAAAAGAAGCAAAAAATAATGATTTATTATCATACCGCCGAACAAAAAGTGCAATAAAGCGCGCTCAAAAAGACACATATAAATATCCATGGTACCAATGAAAACTTTATCTTGTCCTGCAAAAAAATAGCTGCCACACAGCATCATCAGAGAAAAAATAAAAAAGTTATAGCTCACAGAATAAAGCGATGCAAAAATAATTATTTTCTATATAAAATTGTTTTTATTGCATAAAAGCGCCAAAACATAAAAAAATGACAAATGAGGTATCGCAGTAACCGTACTGACCCGAAGAATAAAACTGCTTTATCAATTTTACTGCACGTGGAACGGTGTAAACGCACCCCCCAAAAGAAATTCATGAAACGCTGTTTTTGTTCATTCTGCGTCCCAAGAATCGGAATAAAAAGCGATCAAAAAATGTCACGTGCCCGAACATGATACCAATAAAAACGTCAACTCGTCCCGCAAAAAATAAGACCTCACATGACTCAGTGGGTCAAAATATGGAAAAATTATAGCTCTCAATACAGTATGTGGTGATGCAAAAACTATTTTTACAATAAAAAGCGTCTTTTAGCGTGCGACAGCTGCCAAAAATAAAAGCCCGCCATATATAGTAAATCAAACCCCCCGTTACCACCCCCTTAGTTAGGGAAAAATAATAAAATTAAAAAAAGTATTTATTTCCATTTTCCCATTAGGGTTAGGGCTAGGGCTAGGGCTAGGGTTACGGCTGAGATTAGGGTTAGGGGTGTGTTGGGGTTAAGGTTGGAGTTAGAATTGGGGGGTTTCCATTGTTTGGGCACATCAGGTGCTCTCCAAACGCAACATAGCGTCTGATCTCAATTCCAGCCAATTCTGCGTTGAAAAAGTCAAATGGTGCTCCTTCCCTTCCAAGCTGTGCCATGCGCCCAGTGTTTTATCCCCACATATGGGGTATCAGCCTACTCAGGACAAATTGCAGAACAACTTTTGGGGTCCTATTTCTCCTGGTACCCTTGGGAAAATAAAAAAATTGGGTACTAAATGATCATGTTTGTGGAAAAAATACTTTTTTTTTATTTTCACGCCTGGGCATTATAAACTTCTGTGAAGCCCATGGGGGTTCAACGTGCTCACCACACATCTACATAAGTTCCTTAGGGGGTCTAGTTTCCAAAATGGTGTCATTTGTGGGGGGTTTCCACTGTTTAGGTACATTAGGGGCTCTCCAAAGGCAACATGACACCCACAGACCATTCCATCAAAATCTGCAATCCAAAATGTCACTACTTCCCTTCCGAGCCCCGACGTGGGCCCATACAGTAGTTTTCTCCCACATATGGGGCATCAGGGTACTCAAGACAAATTGGACAACAAAGTTTGGGGTCCATTTCCTCCTGGTACCCTTGGGAAAATAAAAAAATTGGGGACTAAATGATCATGTTTGTGGAAAAAATACGATTTTTTTATTTTCACGCCCGGGTATTATAAACTTCTGTGAAGCACTGGGGGAGTTCAAAGTGCTCACCACACATCTAGATAAGTTCCTTCGGTGGTCTAGTTTCCAAAATAGGGTCACTTGTGGGGGTATTCCACTGTTTAGGTACATCAGGGGCTTTCCAAACGTGACATGGTGTCCAATCTCAATTCCAGCCAAAAAAAGTCAAATGGCGCTGCTTCCTTTCCGAGCTCTGCCATGAGCCCAAATAGTGGTTTACCCCCCACATATGGGGTATCAGCGTACTCACGACAAATTGCACAATAACTTTTAGGGTCCTGTTACCCTTGGGAAAATAAAAATTGAGGGTGAGAAGATTATTTTTGTGGAAAAAATATGATTTTTTAATTGTACCGCTGTACGTTATAAACTTCTGTGAAGCCCTTGTGGGTTCAAAGTTCTCATCACATATCTAGATAAGTTCCTTTGGGGGTCTCGTTTCCAAAATGGGGTCATTTGTGGGGGGTTTCCACTGTTTAGGTGACAATGGCGTCCGTTCAGAATTCCAGCCAACTTTGCATTGAAAAAGTCAAACGGCGCTCCTTCCGTTCTGAGCTCTGCCATGCGCCGAAACAGTGGTTTCCCCCCACATATCAGGTATCAGCGTACTCAGGATAAATTGCACAATAACTTTTCCAGTCCAATTTCTCCTTTTACCCTTGGTAAAATAAAAATATTGATCCTGAATTATTTTTTTTGTGAAAAAAAGTTAAATATTCATTTTTTTTTAAATATTCAAAAAATTCCTGTGAAGCACCTGAAGGGTTAATAAACTTCTTGAATGTGGATTTGAGCACCTTGAGGGGTGCAGTTTTTAGAATTGTGTCACTTTTGGGTATTTTCTATCATATAGACCCCTCAAAGTGGCTTCAAATGTGATGTGGTCCGTAAAAATAAAATGGTGTTGTAAAAATGAGAAATCGCTGGTCAATGTGACTTGAATCACAATTAATAAAAAATGTTATATTAAATTTTTGTTTTTTATTGTAATTTTCAAAAATTTTAATATTAATTGAACTTTTACACGTGTTACAATTAGTTTTACCGCACTTATAAAATCCTTTGCAGCTGAGCCACGTATTATCTCTCTTCTTAGACATGTATAAACTGGGTGAAATAGTGTTGCCAATAGTAGGCGCTCTTCTGGCCACTACGCCGGTTTCCAAGGTAAACAGCAGGTATCCAGGAGTCGCGCGGCTCCTGGATACCCGACGTTTACATTAGAAACCAGTGTCCAGCTTCGCAGGTCATGATCGCTGGGGCTGTCTATGTGGCAGCTCAACAGCGATCAGCCTAACGATGTCCCAGCGATCCCATCATGTCGGATCGTTGGTGGGATCGCTGGGACATCGTTATGTGTAACGGAGGCTTAAGGGAGATTCTGATAATTTGAGAACTATTTCTTCTGTGGCTAAACATTTTATATCATATCATTCTAGAGATATTTCTTCTTTTTGTGCGTATGGTATTGAAAAAGTCAACAAATTACTGTGTGGTGGAGATATGCAGCGCCGTCTTTTGACCAGAAAAGCATTCTGGATTTATAACTTGGGCACAAGGTTTCCAGATGGATTGAACAAACAAACTGAAAGCAAGTTTCATTATTTATGTTTTTTTTTTTTTTTTAGTTCTATTGTGTTTTTTTTTTATCATATTTTCTTTTGATAAGATTAGGACCTTTCCTTTGCATATCATGTGATTTAGTGTGTAATTCTGATAGGTTCCAGAATTGTATAAATATGTGAAGTATTGTGATGTCTCATAAGCTTGGATAAAGATCACTCTTGTGATCGAAATGCGTTGCTTTGTCATCCTGTCTTGCTTGCTGATCTGTCTCAGAGCATTTATATTTTTATGAAGAACAATATCGTCAAATAAAGAATTTCCAATTTTTAAGGAGCTGGAACATTTCCCCTTTTTTTTCTCTACTTGAGTTAATCGTCTGACCAGGATGGAGTTCTCTGCACCTGATCCTCATTGTTGGTGAGCTGGCTCTTTTTCTATTTCCATGTTTTTTAAAATAATGCAACATAGTGCTGTGACACCAGTGACACCCCGGACTAAAAAAAAAAAAACAGCCGACAACCGGCCAAACTTTGAGCACACACAGATATGATCTGGCATGCAGATACCACACCAAAAAATCAAAAAAATGTGTGGCATGTATTTTTACAATTTTTGGGCTAAATACTGCTGTATCTAAGTCCAGTGACACCCAGAACCAAAAAAAGAAATAATCCATAAACTTGTCAAACATTGAGCACGCACAGATATGGGCTGCATGGAGATACCACTACGACAATTTTTTTTTTTTTTGGGGGGGAGTAAAAACTGCTGTACATTAGTTCATTGACACCACAGACAATAAAAGAAAACAGCCGTAAACTGGCCAAACTTTGAGCACACACAGATATGAGCTGACATGCAGATACCACACCGAAAAATGTGTGGCCTGTATTTTATTAATTTTTGGGCTAATTTTAGTGCTGTACATAAGTACAGTGCCAGACAGCAAAAAAGAAATGAATTTAGGGCTAAAAAGACCAACATTTTTAGCAGACGGATGGATGAGGCATGTCACAGATATGAAAAAGAAAACTTTTAGACAAAGATCATTCAGATCGAAACACGTAGCCTATTCCATGTTTCAGGCACTTTTTTGGAGAGCATTTTGACATATCTCTATTTTAATATGATTCAATAAAGAAGACAACGTTTTTACGCAGCTGGAATTGAAAAGTTTTCTTTTTCATGGTTGATCCTCAAGTCTGTCTATACGGAGTTCCGAGGTTCTGTGGTGGTTACTGGTGAGCTGGCTATTCCCCTTCTTTTTCTCTACTATGTCACAGATATACCACACTGAGAAATATGTAGCCTGTCTGTATTTTTTGGGGGGGTTCAGCAAAATAGTGTTAAGAAATTGTGTAAGACACTCAATAAAAAACTACTCAACCATACCACATTAAAAAATAAATATTTCTCTGCACACTCCAAAAGAATGTTTGGGACCCCTTTAAAATTGCTGGAAAAGGATCTGGCTGTATTGTGCACTGTCAAAAAACAAATGGAGGAGAAAAAAAAGGGCTCTGGATTGCTTTGCAATAAAAAAAGCTCTCTTAGCCTTGGCCCAAAAAATTTTCAAAGCCAATTACACCTGGGGCTAGGTATATACGGCTAATATACTCCACAGGTGGCAGTAGCAGCGCCAGAACACAGGACCCTCTTGATATATGCAATGATATGTATATACACACATACAGTGCCTGTAGACCTTGCACTGATATGTATACAGTGACGTACACTACCCTGCCTGCCTAACACTGGAACCTATATACTCCGGAATTAGTCCTAAGAAGGACTGCTGGTTTAGCTGGATTTGAGTAGTTTAGGATGGTAGACCCCACACTAATAAATCCCCAATTCTGACCCTATATTGGCAGCAGCTCTCCCTAAACTATCTCAATCCAGAGCTGAATGCGCCCAGGAGGGTGGCGTTCAGTCTCTTATACCCTTGATGATGCTGTGCGGTCAGCCAATCACTGCACGACCCCAACAAAGATGGCTGCAGCATTTCATGACCTGGCAGACAATCCCTGCATGTTGATTTGGCCGTCTTTAGAGACCCAAAATGTAGGGTGGAGACCCAAGTTCCCGCCGAGTAATCCCGGAAATGCTCGGTGCTCGCCGAGAACCATGATACTCTGGCGAGTAACGAGTAGTAGTGAGCACATTCGCTCATCACTAATAGTTAACAATAAGACATGGTGAGGAAAATGCAATTTACATACTTCAGGGCACATTCTAACTAGACTGTGTCCAGCCTTGCATTGAGTGAGGCCACGCCCATCTGGTTGCATGTGTCTGCGTGTAAGCTACAGTATAGTCCAAAAGAATCACTGCACACATACAAGTTGAAAATTATGATTCAAGTGAGGATTTATTTATAGTGATTGCTGAAGCGACAGGTAAAATGACGTTTCGGCCAGTTAATAGCCTTGATCACATATTCGCCCTTTTAATGAGCAAAGGTGAAACCAATTGTATAAAGATAAATTGTCCAGCACAATCATAAATGAAGTCTTACAAAAAAAAGTGTGCTAAAAAGACAGTAACAATGATAATATTAAAATAATTTTATTGAATAATAATAATAATAAAAACTGAATTAATATGCAGCTGAATCAAACTGGAGCACGTTTGAGAAATATGTAAAATGTATAAAAGTAAATAAAGCCACAATATTCACAATAGAATAAAAAAAATCCTAATATACAGTACACTGTCAGTATAAAAGCACATTATATAAACTGCCCCTACAATTATTAATATGGAGTGAATCAAATATCAAAAAAATAAAAAAATATATATATGAGATCACAAAACAAAGTGCTGCATTGTACAAATGTAAGCAGTGTTATAACCAAAGTGCTAAAGTGCCAAAGGCACTATACAAAAAAAGTGCTAAAATCACTGTGTGATAAGGTGCTAATAGTGCAAACAATTCATAGGGGGCATATAACTACAATGTACACTACCGTTCAAAAGTTTAGGGTCACTTAGAAATTTCCTTATTTTTTAAAGAAAAGCAGTTTTTTCCATTGAAGTTAACATTAAATGAATCAGAAATACACTCTATACATTGTTGATGTGGTAAATGACTGTTCTAGCTGCAAACGTCTGGTTTGTAATGCAATATCTTCATAGGTGTATAGAGGCCCATTTCCAACAACCATCACTCCAGTGTTTTTATGGTACTTTGTGTTTGCTAACTGTGTAAGAAGGCTAGGGAATAGTTAGAATACCCTTGAAAACCCTTGTGCAAGTATATTAGCACAGTTGAAAAGAGTTTGACCGATTAGAGAAGCTATAAACCTGACCTTCCTTTTAGCTAGTTGAGAATCTGGAGCATTATATTTGTTGGTTCCGTTAAACTCTCAAAATGGCCAGAAAAAAAGAACTTTCATGTGAAACTTGACAGTCTATTCTTGTTCTTAGAAATGAAGGCTATTCCATGCGAGAAATTGCCAAGAAACTGAAGATTTCCAACAACGGTATGTACTACTTCTTTTAGAGGAGAGAACAAACAGGCTCTAACCAGAGTAGAAAGAGAAGTGGGAGGCCCCGCTGCACAACTGAGCAACAAGACATGTACATTAGAGTTTGTAGTTTGGGAAATCGATGCCTCACAGGTCCTGAACTGGCAGCTTCATTAAATAATACACGCAAAACACCAGAGTCAAAATCTACAGTGAAGAGGTGACTCCGAGATGCTGGCCATCAGGGCAGAGTGGCAAAGAAAAAGCCATATCTGAGACTGGCTAATAAAAGGAAAAGATTAATTTGATCAAAAGAACACAGACATTGGACAGAGGAAGACTGAAAAAACATGTTATGGACAGACGAATCTAAGTTTGAGGTGTCTGGATCACACAGAAGAACATTTGTGACGCACAACAACAGAAAAGATGTTGGAAGAGTGCCTGACGCCATCTGTCAAGCATTTTGGAGGTAATGTGATGGTCTGGGGTTGCTTTGGTGCTGGTAAAGTGGGAGATTTGTACAAGGTGAAAGGGATTTTGAATAAGGAAGGCTATCACTATTTTGCAACGCCATGCCATACCCTGTGGACAGCGCTTGATTGGAGCCAATTTCATCCTACAACAGGACAATGACCCAAAGTACACCTCCAAATTATGCAAGAACTATTTAGGGAAGAAGCAGGCAGCTGGTATTCTATCTGTAATGGAGTGGCCAGCACAGTCACCAGATCTCAACTGCATTGAGCTGTTGTGGGAGCAGCTTGACCGTATGATACGCAAGGCAGGGGCCTCTGGAAGCATGGGGTGAAATTTCTCCAGATTACCTCTGCAAATTAACTGCTAGAATGCCAAAGGTCTGCAATGCTGTAATTGCTGCAAAGGGAGCATTCTTTGACAAAAGCAAAGTTTGAAGGAGAAAATTATTATTTCAAGTAAAAATCTTTTTTTTCGAACCTTGTCAATGTCTGCACTAGCTTTTAAATTCATTTGGCAACTCATTTGATTAATAAAAGTATGAGTTTTCATGGAAAACACAAAATTGTCTGGGTGACCCCAAACTTTTGAACGGTAGTGTACCTTTAATGAATATCAGGTACAAAGTACTGCAGTGCAAAAGTAAACAAGGATAAAGTGCATGGGCTTCTATTACCTAGATAAACA
The DNA here is from genome assembly GCF_039654945.1 of Dendrobates tinctorius. NCBI lineage: Eukaryota > Metazoa > Chordata > Amphibia > Anura > Dendrobatidae > Dendrobates > Dendrobates tinctorius. Next base: position 6,924,832 of record NW_027361704.1, read on the forward strand.
ACGTGCTGCCAGGGTCCCTATGCACATTTCTGCGCTATCCTTCTTCCAGGGAGCGTGTATAGTGTAAACAGGAAATCATGCATATTTATATACCCATTAACCAATCACAGATGAATCGAAAAATGACGTGTTCCTGGTACTGAAGCAGCGCATGCGCGATTGCCCACATCACTTAGTCATATACACCAAGGCACTGAGCCGAGGGACGGCAACCTCACCCACGTGGTTCATGTGAGCGAGAGCCAGCCCAGGGCGACGCCATGGAAACAGACGCCGCAGTGAATACAAGCGGAGATGGGGAAAACCACGCATGTGCACAACCAGTACACTGGACTTAGACTGAAATGGAGATCTACAAGCGATGAACACAGGGAAAGGACGCTTATAAAAGAAATATAGTGCTAAACGGTGAACTACTAATAAAAGGTGAAGTGAAAAAGGAAAGAAACATAATAAAAAAATATAAAAAAAAAAAGGATTGCACATAAAAAAGATTACATAGTGCTCCAGTTTGATTCAGCTGCATATTAACATAGTAACATAGTTATTAAGGTTGAAGGGAGACTTTAAGCCCATCTAGTTCAACCCATATCCTATCCTAACCTGCCCTTACATGTTGATCCAGAGGAAGGCAAAAAAAACCCATGTGGCAAACAGTAAGCTTCACATTGGGGAAAAAAATTCCTTCCCGACTCCACATACGGCAATCAGACTAGCTCCCTGGATCAACGCAATATTACGGAAACTAGTGTATATACCCTGTAATATTATACTTTTCAAGAAAGGCATCCAGGCCCTTCTTAAATTTTAGCAGGGAATCACTCATTACAACATCATATGGCAGAGAGTTCCATAGTCTCACTGCTCTTACAGTAAAGAATCCGCATCTGTGAGTATGCTTAAACCTTCTTTCCTCCAGACGTAGAGGATGCCCCTTGTCCCCGTCACAGGTCTAAGGCCGGAGTCACACTGGCGAATAAAACGGACGAATGCAATGCGATAAAAAAATCGCATTGCATTCGAACCCATTTTATTCTATGGGGCAGCTCCCATCATGCGATTTTTTATCGCATCCGATCCTCTGACCGAGACAATCGCAGCATGCTGCGATTGTCACCGATTTTCGGATCGGATTCGACAATACAAGTCTATGGGGGCGAGAAAAAATGGGACTAAAAACGGACCCGATGTGTGAGTTGCGATTAAATCGCACCCGGTGTCCTTTAGCTAAAGCCTGCAATTCTTTATTCCAATACAGTAAAATCACAGAGACCAGTTAAATAAAGAAAGAATGAACATATCTAGACACAATATATATATATATACATATATGTATGTGTATATATATATATATATATATATACATATACACACACATATACTGTATATATATGTTATACATGTCATAGAGACACATTTATACATATATTTGACATTCATATAGTTCATCATAGCAGAATAGCTGCAGAAATGTTTGCCGGCTTTTGTATAATTATGCTCCTGCCCGACATGAAATGACACATTGTTTACATATAGTTAACCATTTCATTTCATGTTTTTTTTGTAATGTCTATCACTATTAATTAGATGAGTGTTTGTGGGTAAAATTTTGGACTTGTAGGGGTTAATTTAAGAGGTTAATTCGTTGTATTAAATTACGGGGAGTCCCTGCCCACCAAATCAGACCCAGGGGGCCACACCCACAAAATCAGACCCTGAGGGGCCCCAACCACAAAGTCGGACCCTGAGGGGCCCCGCCCACCAAATCGGACCTTGAGGGGCCCCGCCCACCAAATTGGACCCTGAGGGGCCATCCACCAAATTGGACCCAGAGAGGCCCCGCCCACCAAATCAGACCCAGGGGGCCCCGCCCACCACATCGGATCCTGAGAGGCCCCACCCACCAAATCAGACCCTGAGGGGCCCCGGCCACAAAATCGGACCCTGAGGGGCCCCGGCCACAAAATTGGACCCTGAGGGGCCCCACCCACAAAATCAGACCCTGAGGGGTTCCGGACAAGAAATCGGACCCTGAGGGGCCCCGGCCACAAAATCGGACCCTGAGGGGCCCCGGCCACAAAATCGGACCCTGAGGGGGCCCCGGCCACCAAATCGGACCCTGAGGGGGCCCCGGCCACCAAATCGGACCCTGAGGGGCCCCACACACCAAATCGGACCCTGAGGGGCCCCAACCACCAAATCGGACCCTGAGGGGCCCCAACCACCAAATCGGACCCTGAGGGGCCCCACCCACCAAATCGGACCCTGAGGGGCCCCACCCACCAAATCGGACCCTGAGGGGCCCCACCCACAAAATCGGACCCTGAAGGGCCCCACCCACAAAATCGGACCCTGAAGGGCCCCTCCCACAAAATCGGACCCTGAGGGGCCCCGCTCACCAAATCGGACCCTGATGTGCCCCGCTCACCAAATTGAACTCTGAGGGGCCCCGCGCACCAAATCGGACCCTGAGGGGCCTCGCTCACCAAATCGAACCCTGAGGGGCCCTGCTCACCAAATCGAACTCTGAGGGGCCCCGCTCACCAAATCGGTCCCTGAGGGGCCCCACCCACCAAATCGGATTCTGAGGGGCCCTAACCACAAAATCGGACCCTGAGGGGCCCCGGACACAAAATCAGACCCTGAGGGTCCCCACCCACAAAATCAGACCCTGAGGGACCCCAACCACAAAATCGGACCCTGAGGGGCCCCGCCCACCAAATCGGACCCTGAGGTGCCCCGCTCACCAAATCGGACACTGAGGGGCCCAGCTCACCAAATCGGATTCTGAGGGGCCCCCGCCCAGCAAATCAGATTCTGAGGGGCCCCCGCCCAGCAAATCAGATTCTGAGGGGCCCCGCCCAGCAAATCGGGCCCTGAGGGGCCCCACCCACCAAATTGGATCCTGAGGAGCCCCGCCCACCAAATCGGACCCAGAGTGGCCTCCGCCCACCAAATCAGACCATGAGGTGCCCCGCCCACCAAATCGGACCCTGAAGGGCCCCGCCCACCAAATTAGACCCTGAGGGGCCCCGGACACAAAATCAGACCCTGAGGGTCTCCGCTCACCAAATCGGACCCTGAGGGGCCCCGCTCACCAAATCGGACCCTGAGGGGCCCCACTCACCAAATCAGACCCTGAGGGGCCCCGTCCACAAAACCAGACCCTGAGGGGCCCTGGCCACAAAATCAGACCCTGAGGGACCCTGGCCACAAAATCGGACCCTGAGGGGCCCCACCCACAAAATCAGACCCTGACGGGCCCCACCCACCAACTCGGACCCTGAGGGGCCCCCGGCCACAAAATCAGACCCTGAGGGGCCCCACCCACCAAATCGGACCCTGAGGGGCCCCGGCTGCCAACTCGGACCCTGAGGGGCCCCACCCACCAAATCGGACCCCGAGGGGCCCCGGCCACAAATTCAGACCCTGAAGGGCCCCAGCCACAAAATCGGACCCTGAGGGGCCCCACCCACAAAATCGGATCTTGAGGGGCTCCACCCACAAAATCGGATCCTGAGGTCAAAGTAGCCCCTGAGAGGCACCCACAGTTAAAACGGATCCTGAGTTGAAAGTCTTGCTGGGGCAGCAGGCAAGCCTCTCTTAAAGGGGCAGTCCGGGCACCATTTCAAACCACTATCTGTACTTCCTTCAGGAAATACACATCTAGTATTATTATTCAGTTGATTTCCACAATTAATGCGGCCCGAACAGCTACATGCACAGACTCCGTTGAGGCGTCGTTTCGATGCTAGCGTCCACGAGTGGTGTGCTAAGTATTTTTCGTCTCGATCGGATTTGTAGTTTTTGCCCAATTTGCATTTGAAAAAAATGTTTCCCGTCATTGGAATACATTTCAAAGGGAAAATTTTGCCATAGGAATACACTGGGCAGTCGTGATGCGATTCAAATGGCAGTTAAGCTCATTGATATGCGCAGGCAGACCCAGTTACTGTGCCAATACCTACGAACTTCACATGACCCCACCAGGACACAGTTTCTGCCAGATAATATCATCTCTTAAAGCGAAACTCAAAGCACAAATGCAAATCTAGCTTCATCACATGACCCGGAGAGAGAATGTGCACCAAAGTGGATTATGAAGCCCAGTGCGCCAAACTGGCTCTTAAAGGGCTGACGCGCCAAAGTGAATCTTAAAGGGCGCACCAAAATGAGTGTTAAAGGGCTGGCGCACGAAATCGAAAGCTGATTGACCCCAGCCTCCAAATCGGAGGCTGAGCCACCCCGGCCTTCAAATCGGAGGCTGATCGACCCAGGCCAATAAATCGGAGGCTGAGCCACCCTGGCCTCCAAATCGGACCCAGAGTGGCCCCGCCCACCAAATCGGACCCAGAGTGGCCCCGCCCTCCAAATCGGACCCTATGGAGCCCCCACCAAATCGGACCCAGAGTGGCCCCGCCCACCAAATCGGACCCTATGGGGCCCATCCACCAATCGGACCCAGAGTGGCCCTGCCTACCAAATTGGACCCAGAGTGGCCCCGCCCACCAAATTGGATCGAGTGACTCCGCCCACCAAATCCGACTCTTCGAGGCCCCGCCCACCAAATCAGACCCAGAGGGGCCCCACCCACCAAATCGGACCCTCAGGGGCCCCCCTCACCAAATCAGACCCTGAGGGGTCCCGCCCACCAAATTGGACCTTAAGGGGCCCCCCACCAAATCAGACCCTGAGGGGCCCCACCCACCATATCGTGCCCTGAGGGGCCCTTGCCCACCAAATCGGACCCTGAGGGGCCCCACAGGCAAAAGTGACCCCTGAGAGGCACCCACAGTTAAAACGGATCCTTGAGTTCAAAGTCTTCCAGGGGCAGCAGGCAAGTCTCTCTTAAAGGGGCAGCCCGGGCACCATTTCAAACCACTATCTGTACTTCCTTCAGTAATTACACATCTAGTTATACATCTTGTTCGTTTTACCCAAGTGCATGACCTTACATTTATCCCCATTAAAGCTCATTTGCCATTTATCAGCCCAAGCTTCTAGTTTACATAAATCCTCCTGTAATATAAAATTGTCCTCCTCTGTATTGATTACCCTTTAGTGTCATCTGCAAATATTGAAATTCTACTCTCTATGCCCCCTACAAGGTCATTAATAAATATGTTAAAAAGAAGCAGGCCCAAAACTGACCCCTGAGGTACCCCACTGCTAACCATGACCCAGTCCGAGTGTGCTCCATTAATAACCACCCTTTGTTTCCTATCCCTGAGCCAGCTCTTAACCCACCTACACATATTTTCCCCTATCCCCATTGTTCTCATTTTATGTATCAACCTTTTGTGTGGCACCGTATCAAAAGCTTTTGAAAAGTCCATGTACACCACGTCAACTGCATTCCCTTGGTCCAGTCCAGAACTTACCTCTTCATAAAAGCTTATCAGATTAGTCTGACAGGAACGGTCCCTTGTAAACCCATGTTGATATTGGGTCATGAGGTTATTCTTCTCCAGATACTCCAGTATAGTATCTCTTAGAAAACCCTCCAGGATTTTACCCACAGTTGAGGTTAAACTTACTGGCCTATAATTTCCAAGTTCAGTTTTTGTCCCCTTTTTGAATATTGGCACCACATTTGCTATACGCCAGTCCTGTGGTACAGACCCTGTTATTATGGAATCTTTAAAGATTAAAAATAATGGTCTATCTATGACTGTACTTAATTCTTGCAGTACTTAATTCCGTTTTTAAAATTATTTTATTATTATCATTGTTACTCTGTCTTTTTAGTGCCCTATTAATGAAGCATCTTAGGTCAAAGATAGTTTTTGTCCCTGTAGTGTAGTATATCATACAATATGATACGGTGTATCCCAACTGGTAAAGACTGCTCTTGTGTGAAGGGAAATACTCAGAATAATGAGTCCTATATTGGACAGAGATCTTTTCACAGATGCTAACAAAAGATGGTTCCATAAGGTGGGTTCTGGTGTGGAGCAGTCGCTATCCGTTGGTGGCACAGTAGTAGATGTTGACACATCAGTGTCTTAGCTTCGAGTAGCCACTATAGCAATCCCAATATTAACTAGCAAGCACTATAAATAAATCCTCACTTGAAGCATAATTTCCAACTTGTACGTGTGCAGTGATTCTTTTGGACTATTGTTTATGGGATGACTGGCTCCTTTCTCTAGCACCGTCATACTAATCTTTAAGTCGAGTGCTAGCCATCGTATCTTTTGTGTGTAATCTAATCACATACTTGCTGTTACATATCTGCCACTACCAACAGTGGCACCAGAGTATCCTCACTAGTATGCAGTCACATATGGTAACTGCAAACTCTTAGCTTAAGACTGGACAAACACTTTAAATTGTCAGACAATGTGTAATTGGCTACACTAGAAAATTAGTTTGTGTCTGACAAGCTAAGGATGAGCTACTAGTGATGAGTGAGCACTAAAATGCTCGGGTGCTCATTGCTCAGGTCGAGCAAATTGGAATACTCGGGTACTCAGACAGAACAACGAGCCGAATGTAAGTGACGCGCCCCAGAGGCCGTGGGATACTCGGTACCGGGCCGGTCATCTTAAAGGGATATGTCACAGTGGCAGTTACCCAATCCGTGGCCCCAGGCGGTTATGTAAAAGGGGAGTATTGATTAGGGATAAAGTTTATGTAGTGATTCGTGACACCAGTTGGAGTGTTCGACTGTAGTATAGCCGGAACTGCAGATGATCCCTGGGGGAGTAGGTGGTGATGGCAATGCAGATGTTTAACCCTCTCCAACCAGGGCTGACCCCCAGAGATTGTGATGGTAGTAGAAGGCACGGAGTAACCTGGCAGGAGGAAAGGAAAGTCACTTTATCATTTACTGTAGTCCGGGTGCAGTTCAGAGGAGATATTACAACTCTCACCAGGTTACAGTCTGCTCTGCAGAATGGGAGTTATCCTTCCCTCTGCTGTGAATCAGTGTAAGCTTCCTGCTATTCTAATCCCTTCAGGGACCAAGGCTTCCCGGTGTCTAGAAACTTCCAGTATAGCACTATTCACTGTGTTTTCCTCCTCTGACAACTTCTAGCTTGGATCCTGTGTGAAGCTCGAATTCCTTCTTGCACAATCCTCCACTGATCTTAGTTTGCTGCAGTGTTCCCAGGGAAAACACTCTGCTGTTGTTTGTATAAACTCACACAGTCTCTCAGCTTACCACCCTGCTCTGAAAGCATGGATGGCCTAGGGGCTGACTCCCTGATTCTTCTTAGCTTTACTCCTGGAGGGACCACGTCATTGCTTCCAAGAGCGTTCTCCATCTTCCTCCTTCTTCACTGAAAACAACAACTCGACTTATCCCCCTCTCCCAGTTAGGGTAAGTCTGCAAAGCTCTAAGCTTCAGACAAGTAAGGGAGTGAGGTAAATTGTGTGTGTTGTGGTCTCTAACAGAGAAAGCATAACTCCCATTGCTCACAAAACACATACAAAACAGTACATATTTAACCCTTTTGTGGCGATAAAGATGTAGGGCGCCAAATAAGTCTATGGGAGACCCAAGCATTTTTACCGCGTTCCCCCCTGGGGTTCTTCTAAAAAAGTCTGAAAATTATGGAAACACTGCTCAAATGACATGTGGACATTATGGGGATCGCCCCTGGAAGCATTTCTGACTCCTAGTTCACAGTTTTAACCAATGTTGTCAGAGTTTCATGCCATTTTTACCGGTGCACCAAAAACCATACCAAAATGAAACCAAAATGGATTTTGCTGGGAAATATTTTAAGTTACATCCTTTCCAGGTTAATGACTTGTATATAAGGCAAAATAATTAACCACAGACCAAAATGTTACTCCACCACTTGGGCTATGTTCAAACGCAGCGTTTTTGAAGCGTGTTTCAACTTTAACATTGCTTTCAACCAAAACAAATGCATTCACTCTGAATTATTGTAACATTTAACAACCCTACCTGGCCATGTGGTGTGCGACACATAAGCAGACCCATCTTGATTCATTTATGAAGGAGGGATGCTTAAAGTCACAGAGCCTATTTTTACCGGGGCATCAGGCGGAATTAATCTTCTTAAAGGGTTATTATTAAACAGTGGGTCACCTATACCGTTATTGCCTATGCAGCGAGTGAATGGGCTGCCAAGAATTACAACACACCCCAATACCCCTTTCACGAGAGGTCCATGAGGGCTTTCAGAAAAAATGTTGCATTGAATGCAAGGCCTGGCTTGCCCCAAAGTTACATGCACCCCAATAAGCTTTTTAAGCCCCTTATTGGATGGCCACCAGAAAATCCACTTCACATTATTCATTTCGTAATCCCAAACTCTTTTCTTATGCATTGACTGCAAGGCCTGCGCTGCTGCCAAGTCTTATTGACCCCAATATGCCTTTGAACCCAGGTAATGGATGGGCCCAGGAATATTCACTTCACATTATTCATTTTGTACTCCTATTCTGTTTTCTTATGCATTAACTGAACAGTCTGCCCTGCTACCAAGTCATAGGCACCCGAATAACCCCAATGCCCTCTTGAAAGAAACATGGAGGAGGGCCTCTTAACAAAAAGTCATAGTTACTCACCGGTTAACGGTATTTTTCGGAGTCCATGACAGCACCACCTGAGAGAGGGGATCTGCCCTTTAGGAACAGGAAACCTACAGATACAAAAAGGCGGCACCTCTCCCACGCATCAGTTGGATTACAGAGCACAAGAGGACCACAATGGTTAATAGCATAATTTATCTACAATACTTTACACGACTATTTAAATTACCCGTGTACATATAAGGGGAAGAAGTGCACACCCAAAATTTAAACTAAAGGGAGGGAATATACGGGTGCTGTCATGGACTCCGAAAAATACCGTTAACCGGTGAGTAACTACGACTTTATTCGGTCGTCCATGACAGCACCACCTGAGAGAATTACAGAGAGTAATAACTATTTAGGGAGGGACTACAGCCTGCAGTACCCTTAAACCAAAAGAGAGGTCTGTGGAAGCACCCAAGTCTAGCCTATAATGACTATAAAAGGTGCTCGGAGAGGACCAAGTAGCCGCCTTACATATCTGGTCCATGGAGACTTTTGCTCTCTCCGTCCATGAGGTCGCCATGGCTTTGGTGGAATGCGCCCTCAGCTTCCCGGGTGGCGACCTGCCTTTTGAGGTGTATGCTATTGAAATCGCCTCTCTAATCCACCTAGCTAGTGTGCTTTTTGACACTCTACAACCTTTCCTAGGGCCTTGATGGGAGACAAACAGGGCATTATCTTTTCTCCAGGGATCGGTAACTGCCAGATATTCTGTGAGGCATCTCCTATCATCTAGGGTGTGTAGTTTCTCTTCCTTCTCATTAGCTGGATTAGGGGGGAAGGATGGAAGGACTATTTCCTGTGTCCTGTGAAAGCTAGAAACTACCTTAGGTAAGTACGCCGGATCAGGTCTGAGTGTTACCCTATCGTCCTTAAACTGTATATAAGGAGGACGCCAAGATAATGCCTGGATGTCGCTTACTCTACGAGCTGAGGTTAGAGCTACCAGGAAGGCTACTTTAAGGGACAGGTTTTTTATGGAAGCTGATGAAATAGGTTCGAATGGAGCCTCTGTCATAGCCGTGAGGACTAGGTTTAAGTCCCACGGCATGAACCTATTTTTCACTATTGGCCTGGATCTACCTGCTGCCTTAATGAATCTACTGATCCAGTAATTACCCGCGATGTTGCAGCTAAAGAGGGCCCCCAAGGCTGATACCTGTACTTTAAGGCTACTAGTGGAAAGCCCCATATCCAGACCTTTCTGAAGAATCTCTAAGATCTGGTTTACAGGTGCTGAACCCCCAGCGACTATTCCGGAGTTCTGAAGGAATCTCTTCCAAATCTTGACATAGATTTTGGTAGTGATGATTTTTCTACTTTTAAGTAGAGTGTTAATTAGGTCTGGGGAGAAGCCTTTTTCTCTTAGCAATGTCCGCTCAAACTCCACACCGTCAGATGTAGGCCAGCCACCTGAGGATGGAAGACTGGGCCCTGGGATAGGAGATCCGGGATGTCCGGAAGGACCCAAGGCTCGGACACCGACATGGTCCTGAGGCATGAGAACCATGTCCTCCTGGGCCAAAATGGAGCGATAACTATAACCCTTGCTCTGTCCCTCCTGATTTTTCTCATCACCAGGGGTAGTAGTGATAGGGGAGGGAAGGCGTATGCTAGCCTGAAGTCCCACTTTATCAGAAAGGCATCTACCGCCAGGGGGTTCTCTCTGGGATTTAGGGAGCAGAACTGCCTTAATTTTCTGTTTTCCATGGTAGCGAAGAGATCTATCTCTGGTTGTCCCCATTTTTGTACAATCAGGTCGAAGATGCAAGTTTTTAGGGACCATTCTCCTTGCCTTAGTAGATTGCGGCTTAAGAAATCTGCTGTGATATTTTCTTTCCCTTTTATATGTAGAGCTGTTAAAGATAGAAAATGCTGCTCTGCTAGCTGGAACAACCGTTCTGCCACATTCATCAGGGGTTTGGAACGAGTCCCGCCTTGGTGGTTGATATAAGCCACGGTGACCTGATTGTCGGAGAGCTCTCGCACATGATGGCCCTGTAGATACACAAGTAGTCTCTTAGCTGCCTGTTCTACTGCTGTCAACTCTTTCAGGTTAGATGGCATCTCTATCTGATGATGCTCCCATAGGCCCTGGACCAGAATCTCACCCATATGAGCCCCCCAACCGGAAGGGCTAGCATCCGTGGTGATTATGCGGGATATGTCATACTCCCAGGGAACCCCTCTGGATAAATTATCCTTGTCTAGCCACCACTCTAGGGACTCCCTTGTGGTCCGGGACAAGGTTAGCTGGCCCTCTAAGTAACCCCCAAGCATTCTTTGATGTACTAAAAGCTCACCCTGTAGTGTTCTTGAATGGAACTGGGCCCACTGGACAGCCGGGATACAGGATGAAAGAGAACCCAGAAGGGACATGGCTCTCCTGAGGGACATGGTAGGGTTATTGGAAGCGTTCAGGACCTGATAGTGTAGGCGAACAAGCTTCTCCGGAGGCAGACGGCATTCATGTTTCTCAGAATCTAGGCCCAAGATTTGTTGGACTCTCACCGGTTGTAACCGAGATTTTTTAATGTTAAGCAGCCAACCTAACCGCTCTAAGGCAGACATTGCCCTTTGTAGCTGTTCCATACAATGTTTCGCCGTTTTCCCTACAATTAGGAAGTCATCTAAGTAGGGACTACTAGAATGTCTGATTCACGTAGATGGGCCATAACTTCCGCTACCACTTTAGTAAATACTCGGGGAGCGACTGCCACCCAAAGGGGAGGGCCGCATATTGGAAATGCTGAACTGACCCATCTAACTGAACCGCCATTCTGAGGAAACGCTGATGAGCTGTATGAATGGGTATATGGTAGTAAGCATCTTTTAAATCTAACACTACCATAAAGCAATTTTTAAACAGCATTTTTATTGATGAATTAATTGTCTCCATCTTAAACGGGCGTATGACCAGGAATTCGTTGAGGGACTTAAGATTTATTATAGTCATAAAGGAGCTGTCTGGCTTGCGGACCAGGAACAGAGGAGAGTAGAAACCTTTGCCCCTTTCTCTTTCTGGAACCATAGTTAGGACCTTCTTGCGGCAAAGATCATGAACCTCGGCCTCCAGCGCAGCTTGTTCTGATGTGGAAGTCCTGAGCGGGGTGACCTTAAATCGATCTTGGGGGACCCAGGTGAATTCTAGTCGTAGACCCGCAACTATCACCCCCAGTATCCAGCTACTACTAGAAATCATAGACCAGGCTGGGTAGAAGGCAGCTAGTCTCCCCCTACCGGAGCAGATAGTCATTGGGGCGGCTTTTTAGTGTCACGGGCTGGACCTTCCTGGCGCCCCCCACCTCCGAACATGAAACCTGTACCTCTCCTTCTCTTGTCATCCCATCTGCCCTGGTCCCTGGATGGCCTTCTACGGAAATATCCTTTCCTAGTGAAGGGACGTCTATATGAAGGGTTCGGCAGACTGGGGAACTTCTTTTTATCATCCCCGGCTTTTTCTAAAAGTTCATCCAAAATGGGGCCAAACAGATATTCCCCCTCACATGGAATGGAGCAGTGTCGTGACCTGGCCTGGATATCTCCTGGCCAGCATTTTAACCAGAGAGCCCTTCGTGCTGCGTTAGATAAACCTGCAGTCCCAGCTGCCATTCTCACAGAGTCTGCTGAGGCATCAGCCAAAAAAGCAGCAGCACTTTGGATGATTGGTAGAGTTTTTCGAATGGATGCTCTTGAGGCTCCGTCCTTCAGTTGGGAATCCAGTTGATCTAGCCAGACCATCATGGATCTGGCTGTACATGTGCCAGCTATCGCTGGTCTTAAAGCGCCTGCTGACATCTCCCATGTTCCCTTTAGAAAGGAATCCGCTTTTTTATCCAGCGGGTCTTTTAAGGAGGCCATGTCATCGAATGGTATGGAGGATTTTTTGGAGGCTTTGGCTACTGCCGCGTCCAGCTTAGGGGCCTTATCCCATCTGTTTACCACTGGGTCATCAAACGGGTACCTCCGCTTGAAGGCAGGAGGCAAGGAGCCCCTTTTTTCAGGTCTTTTCCATTCCCTATCTATCAGGCTCTGGACTTTGTCATTTGATGGAAAGGCCCTGCGCTTTCTGGGATCTAGACCCCCGAACATCACGTCCTGTGCAGAAAGTTCTGGTTTTGCGTCTGCTACCCCCATGGTGGATCTTATTGCTTTAACCAGTCTATCCAGTTGATCTAAGGGGAAGCAGAATCGGCTCGAGTCTTCCTCCGAAGAAGACGAAGTGGAGGCCGGGGAATCTGAGGAGTCATCGATCCTAGGGGAGGCCGAGGACTCCGAACCAGAGAGACTAAATAGGGCCTTCATCTCCGACCTGATAATCTCCCTCAGGCTTGTGGTGAAGTCCGGCGTTTCTTCCGCTACCTGTATGGACGGGGGAGAGTGTAAGGGCCTGTCAATCTACCCCTGGGCCCCCGTCCCTCTCCGACCCCTACCGTTTGTCGCACGCATGGCTGACACAACTTTTTAGGGTGGCCGTCTGGCAACTACAGAGGGAACATTCCCTGTGCTTCTGTTTTCCCGTAGCTTTCCTCCCCAGATCACGGAGGGAGGCAGGAGGATCCTTTATTCTGGAGGAGCTTCTGTGGCTCTGTTCGCTCGGACGTTTCTGTTTCTTCTGCTGGCCACTCGCATGAGGCTTCACCGTGGCCTGTTTCTGTGGGCGCTCCTGCACCTCGTCCTGCTGCTCTATGGGGGCTTCTGTCGTCTTCATTGCTGGGCCTTCAGAAGCACCCCAGCAGCGTCACCTCCTGTCTTTTAAGGTCTCCCAGTGTCCGGGTCAGCAGGGTTCTGGCGCGGCACCTCCCACCCGGGACCCCCCCGCAACCTCCCCCCGCCTGTACCGGCCACCACCAGCACCCCAGGCACCGCGCGCCACCCCGGATCGCTGTGCACACGCGGCACACACTGGAAAGCCGGCCAGCACCCGACTTCCGGTTCCGGCGTTCCCGGTCCCGCCCCTTCCGCCGTGTCACTTCCGCAGCTCATCTGAGACCGCGGGAGAGCGTGGAAGGAGCCGGCACGGCGCCCCCGGCTCCGGTATGTCTGCAGCCCCACGTGCGCCGACCTGCGCCCGCCGACCGGGCGCAACCGCCGCCCGGACAGGAGAGGGGGACCGGACCCCAGGGGGAACGCACCAGGAGGGGCCCGGGTCATACATACCTCCTGGTGCCGGCACTATGGAGGCGGCCATCCACCAGACCCTGTGCTCCACCTGCTCCGACCACTGCCGTGGTGACCTACCCGGCCCCACCGTGGCGCTTCCAGGGACCCGAGCATGGCCGAGGTAGGAGATCCCCCCGCTACCTGGGTCGGTCAGCCGGCCTGGGAATCCCTCGACGACTCCATGACAGACGATCTGAAGGAAGTCCCGTCCTCTAGGAACAGGAAACCAACTGATGCGTGGGAGAGGTGCCGCCTTTTTGTACAGTATCTGTAGGTTTCCTGTTCCTAAAGGGCGGATCCCCTCTCTCAGGTGGTGCTGTCATGGACAACCGAATAAAATGTCCCATTAAAAAGGAGCAGGTCTCCTACTGTAGACATGTAATGCCCATGCACTAAGTGTATTGGGCTGACAAACATTTTCCCCTGTGGGGTAAACCTCCACCTTTTGCATAACATGTATTTTACGCTCAGCAAAACCACCCACCCATGTTAGGATTTCGACACTGGCTGTTGCAGCACGGAACACATTAACACTGTTGATCTAGTGGTGGCAGATGAAGAAACGTGGAGGAAGGCCTGATTAAAAACTATGCCCAATTTAAAGGAGTGGGTCTCCTAGACTTGGAATGCCCATACACTAAGTGTGACTTGGGCATCTTAGTCAATAAGAAGCTATTTGGAGTGCCCAGTGTCAGGCAGCTGCCACCAAAGCAAATAGGGTCATGGGATGCATTAGAAGAGGTCTGGGGACACGAGATGAAAACATAATTCTCCCTCTGTACAAATCACTCGTCAGACCACAGTTGGAGTAGTGTGTGCAATTTTGGACGCCGGTGCTCAAGAAAGATATTACTGAACTTGAAAGGGTTCAAAGGCGGGCAACTAAAATGATAAATGGAGTTGGTTCACTACAATACCCAGAAAGGTTATCAAAATTAGGTCTATTTACTCTAGAAAAGAGAAGACTTAGGGGAGACCTAATATATATGTACAAGTATATCAGAGGGCAATACAGAGATCTCTCCAATGAACTGTTTGTACCAAGGACTGTGACAAGAACAAGGGGGCATTCTGTTCGTTTGGAGGAAAGACAATTTCTGCACCAACATAGAAGAGGGTTCTTCACGGTAAGAGCAGTGAGGCTCTGGAATTCTCTTCCTGAGGAAGTGGTGATGGCCAACTCACTGAATGAATTTAAGAAAGGAATGGATGTTTTTCTTGTGAGTAACAGTATAGAAGGTTACAGATAACATAATATTATAGGTAGATGGTTGACCCAGCTTAGGGGAAGGAATTTTTCTTCCCTATGGAGAAAATTGGCTTCTACTCTGTGGGTTTTTTTTCCTTCCCCAGGATCAACAATGCAGAACAGCTGCACTAAAAATAGGCTGACCTAGATGGACATAAGGTCTTCCTTCAGCCTTAAAAACTATGTATGTTACTATGTATACCAAGTATGTTGGCTGTCAAACAATTTCCCCTGTGGGGTACACCTCCACCTTTTCCATATCAAGTATTTAACGCCCATCAAAACCCCCCAAACTTGTTAGGATTTCGACACTAACTGTAGCAACACAGAACACGTTAACGCTGGTGAACTACTGGTGGCGGATGATGAAATGTGGAGGAAGGCCTAATTAAAAACTATGCCCAATTCAAAGGAGCAGGTCTCCTAGACTTGGAATGCCCATACACTGTATGGGCTGGCAAACATTTCCCCCTGTGGGGTACACCTCCACCTTTTCCATATCAAGTATTTAACGCCCATCAAAAAACCCCAAACTTGTTAGGATTTCGACACTAGCAACACAGAACACATAAACGCTGGTAAACTACTGGTGGCGGATGATGAAATGTGGAGGAAGGCCTAATTAAAAACTATGCCCAATTTAAAGGAGCGGGTCTCCTAGACTTGAAATGCCCATACACTGAATGGACTGGCAAACATTTCCCCCTGGGGGTAGATATCAACACAGTGTGGCCTTTTTTTGAAGGGGGCATCATAAAAACCTTGCAAAATTGTAACGTGGTTTCATACACAGTTGCTGCTGGGAAGGTGCTGGTTTTTAGTAAAAATATGGTGGACAAATTGTTGGATGAAGTGATCCAGAATAGGGGTATGATGATGACAGGAATGGGAAAGTACATGATTAATAACAGCAGTGGCTATGGGAGGTATGAAATCCAGGATACAGCAAACAATGATTTGTCGTTTAGCCAACATCAATTACCATAATCTGTTTCATGCCCGTCATAAGATCAGTGTACCAGATGCGCGTGTGAGACTCACCCTAAGAAATGCCCACCCAAAATATGTTGCCAAACACACACGTGTCTGTATAAGGCCGGAGTCACACTGGCGAGGAATACGGCCGAGTGAGAGGCGCTAAAAGCACGCATTAGACACGGACAAATGATTCTCTATGGGGTCACTCGCACCAGCCGTATATTTCTCATCCGTATCCTATGCTCCGTGCCAATCGCAGCATTGTCAGCGTACTACGCCCGTAGTACGCCAATGCAAGTCTATGGGTGAGCAAAAAATACGGATTACACACGGACCACACGTGTGACCTGCGAGCAATACGCAGGTCTTTTGGCTGTTGACAGGAAATGGGCCAATCCATCATCAGGAAGCCTAGACATGCAAATGAGCTCAAAAAGCGCTCCAGACATCCAGGAAGTATGCCTCCACGGAGTACAGCAGCAGCATGGCGTCCACGTACATAAATGTGGAGATGCTCATTGTCCTGGTGCAGGAGCGTCCCGAAATATGGGACCCACGCGATGCGAATTATGATAACCGGACAAGAAAGGAGGCGTCATGGAGGCGCATCTGTCGCCAGATGTACCATGACTTTGGTGACCGACCACGTGATGAGCAGCATAAAATTCGTAAGTGCAACGCAAAACATCATTAACCTTAGCGCGCAAGAAAAAAGGAATCTAGAATCAGCACCCCCCTTCCTGTGCATGTACTTTTAGCCTCATGAGGCCGTTACATTTGGATGTGACACGTGGCTTCACACAGCCATAATTTGGGGTTAGGCCACAAGCTCCTCATCCTCCTAGCCAAACAAATTATTTTAAGTGTAGCTAATGTGACCCTGTGTATCTACCCATTTACATATGCCACCATTGGTAGAAAGCACACCCCAGAAGGCCCCATGCCTAGACTACTGGTAGAAAATGTGACCTCTCAAATATGTGAATTTTACAATATTTCCTGTCCCATTGCAGTGGAAGATGTGATGAAACACTGGCGAAGCATCCGGGACCAGTTCCGCCGGGAACGCCAGCAGCGGTCCAGGAGTGGGGATGCTGGATATGTGAAAAGGAAGTACATATACTATGACCGGCTGTCCTTCCTCGCCCCAATTCTGGATCTGAGACCGTAAGTAGATACCTCACACCACATTACACAAATACATTACACAAATACTTTACAGGGACAAAAATATTGATGTATTTTTGGCTCTGTTCTATTTCATAACAGAACTCAATCCAACCTTACGGATCGAGGAACGGCCTCAGAGGCAGAGCCCATTATAGATCCTGTAGGGGATGAGGTGGCTGGCCCATCTTCTCCCCCTACAAGAAGGATGGCTGAAGATGAGGCATCACAGGACAACACAATGGCTGGCCTACACACAACACCACCAGGACGGTCTGCTGCCCCATCACCCATCCTGGAAGAGCCGGGCAACTTGAGCAGCAGCCCAACTGCCCAGATCAGGGCCTCCCCACAGGCTGCTCTTACATCACGGCGAACAAGAAGAAGGTGCCAGGTCACTATTCAAGAGAGCAGGACCAATGTGGACACAGGGATGCTCAATTATTTATCTAGAGTAACTACAGATGATGGGGAGGAGGCCTATGCACGTAGCCTCACCCTTTATCTCCGTGCCCTTACCCGTGAGGTCAGGCTCCGTATTAGGGGATGTATTCAGATCCTGCTTGATGCAAGCACCCCCCTAATACCCCATATGAGGTTTTTGAATTTCTGGAGAGGTGGCAGCTCTCACCACGAAATCTAATGCGCATGAGACCATCCACACAGATGCTTGCTCAAGCAGGGTCCGAACAGCCCCTAATACATGGGCCAACACCTCAACCCCTTCCTCCCCCTACCCAACCTTCTATTCCGCAGCCCCAAATGTCAGCCTCAAGCCAACCCCACCAATATGGCCACTTGTACCCACCCAGTGTTGGAGGCTGGTCCCAACCTGGTTGGGGACGATCTGGCTATCTTGGTGGGTATGAGCCACGTGCCTACCAGAGCCAACAAGAAGCCCCTCACCATCATCATTACTCTGGCCAGTATCCCCAACAGTCCCAGGAGGCAGGACAATTCCAGCATCATGGGCAACAGTATGGCCCCACACAGGGCGATGTTGGCCACAGTATCCAGCAGCACCCACAGGCTGTTCTTCCACGTCCCCCTTCCCCAACCTATAAGGATTTATGATTCTGATGGCGGGAGATGTCCAGTGGGTTTTAACTGGTGCTCCAAATAGAAAGGAAAAAACAGGTGTTCTCCATCACCAACATTTTGTACAGAATTTAACATTCTCATTTTTAAACAATGTTTTCCAAATATATGAAACAATCCATCATGACAGGCAAGGCTACCTCACGCCTTTCAGACAGATATTACATGTGTGTACAAAAGAGAATATTTCAACGCGCTATACTGTAAAATGAAAGGATGAAAAGACACTACTCACTTGCTAATGCCTAGGAAAGGCGTGCTGGCCTTAGTGAAGTAGTCACCTTTTTTGGTAGCAATCTCTAGTAAAACTATTCAAGGCGACCAGCATTCAGAATATCACGCTCTCTCTAGGTCTTAACAAGTGAGTTTTGTTTTTTCATCCTTTCAAGTATAGCACGGTTAAATATTCTCTGTTCTACAGACAGGTAATATCTGTCTGAAAGCTGTGAGGTAGCCTTGCCTGTCATGGTGGAATCTTTCTATGATTGGAAAACATTATGAGGAAATGTGAGTGTTATCTTTTAGCATTTATTTTGGTGATGGAGCTCACCTTTTTTTGGCAAATCTAGTTTAATCTTGTCATGCAGCAATGTTGTTATTGCCTAATCTTTTTTTGTGTTTTGTTATGTAATGTTACTTTTCAAAAAAAGTTAAAAGAAGGCACAAAGGGTCATTTTGCCCATTGCCAAAATGTTCTTATGGCAATATTATGTTTGCCTTTAAGCAAACCAAAAAAAAAAAAAAGGCAAAACTAAAAATTTGTCTACTCTAGTTAACGTCTCTGTGTGATTTTTCACAATCCCTCACAACATACTAACATACACTAACCAATGCAATGAAACACTCATAGAATCATAAGGGGTGGAGTAATATATATTTAGACACAATTAAAGAAACAAATTATAACATAGACACAGCATTCTCTTGCCAAGAAGTTTCCCCCTCAGGTGAGATAAAGTAATTAGTGAAAATATCACGCACTTTTAGGCCAGAGAGCGGTCTACGTTGAGGGTTCATAGGTGGTCTCACCCTGCGCACATTGTCCAGCCTACGCACAACACCATCAGAGGAGGAACAATCATGTATCCTGGTGAAGTTATGCAGAACAACACAGGCTTTCACAACTTCATTCACATTTTGCTCACTCAACTGAATGGCAGACTGGAGTACACACCATTTGGCACAATGAATCCCAAAGGAACACTCCACCAGTCACCTAGCACGTGATAGTCGCAAGTTAAAAATTCTGCGCCTGTGGTCAAGGTTGCGCCGGGGATATGGCCTCATGACATTGCGCGATAACTGAAAGGCCTCATCTGCCACAAGGACATAAGGGACTGATTCTTCAGGGGAGCCTGGTAGCTGGCGTGGTGGTGGTAGATCCAACTGGTTGGTGCGTAGCCGCCGAGCCATTATGGAAGGATTGAAGACTCTAGAGTCTCCCGTCCTTCCATTGGCCCCAATGTCAACAATTATAAACTTGTATTGAGGGTCTACCAGAGTCAACAATACAACAGAAAAGTATTGTTTATAATTGAAGAATTGGGAGCCAGAGTTCGGCGGCTTACGCACCCTGATATGTTTGCCATCCAGGGCCCCAATACAATTTGGAAACTGGCAGTCCTCCTCAAAGTCCCTTGATATCCTCAACCGGTCTTCCATCCTGGGCTCGGGCATGACCACTTGATGGAGTCTTGTCCAGATTTCTGTACATGTAGACCTCACTATGCCTGAAATGGTTGATTTTCCTATGAGAAACTCATGGTGGAGGGCGGCATAAGACAGGCCAGTGGACAGGAAGCTGTATAACAACAGAAATTGTTAAGTTTAGAATGCCTAAAGTCCAAAAAAATCAGTTACATGCCGACCAAACTTGGTAGGAATTGAGATAGAATAACACACACATATTTGGTGGCACAATGACTAAGTGATATGCAGGACATATTAGATCTAACATTCTGGTGTGTCAGTTGAAACATATTTGGAGTAAGATGAGGGCATTAAACTTTGTCCAAGAAGGCCAAAAAACATAATTTAGCACACACATTATGAACATAGAGAATGTGGTTGTGTAGTACATACCATATTGTGAGTAGAAGTCGCTCCTCTGCAGATATCGCTTTGCGCATCCTTGTGTCCTGAAAGGTTATCCCAGGGCACACTGTCTCCAAGAGTCGATCAAATGTGGAAATGCTCATGCGACAGTACTGGTAAAATTTCTCCAGATGCTCCCGCAGAGAAGAATAGAGGCGGTGAAAATGACCTCTTGTGAGTCGTTGCCTCAAATGTGGATGTACCCACATGCGTCTCCTCCTCCGCGGATCCACTATCACTGGGTATGGTTGCCCAAAGCGCCGTGACAAAAGCCAGGTAAAGAGAACCTGCTCAGTTGTATTGAATCTCAGACCCTCTGCCATGTTGCACAAAGAACACCAACACACCTCGTGAAAGCAAGGTCACAAATGGACAGAATGGAGGCAGCCACCTGTTTCAGAGTGTATACATAGGGTGCAGGCTAATGATTTAAATTGTTTGCAGGCCTCAAAACCGTTAAATGTCCATTTTGCAAGGCTGCGAGAAAATCTCGCCATACGGATTGCATACAGATGCCACACGGATTACATACGGATGCAGACATGCGCAAAATACGCGACCTCACCTGGCTTACGGATGACCTACGGAGCACTATTTAGGGGTCATTCATCTGTATTACGCATGTAAACTACGGACCATATTTTGCGCAGGTTAGTGTGACTCCAGCCTAAAGGGCAAAGTGCAACATGTTCGTGACATGCTGAATTATAGAAAGCAGATCAGTGTAGGAGGAAAACCAAACAAACTGATGGATGCTCATGAAAAACTAATTGTGGGCGGCATTACTATGATTGGGTGGCAGCCCAGCGTCATCATAGGCGATGAGTCATCATAGCCTGGCTCTAAGCCCTACCGCCGCCATTTTCTGCACATTGCATGCAGAACACAGCAAGTGTAGGGAGAATGTGAGCAGCTACTAGGGAGAGTTGTGTTTTTTTTGTGCAAATCATCCAGAAATCCTCTGTAAAACCCAAAAGCTCTTTTCAGAGCTAAAAGTGTAAGGTCAGGGACTGAGTAGTGACAGTTTTCCCAGCTATTTTTGGGGTCTCATTTACTCCTGCAGGGCAGTTTTTTTGTGCTGTTGCTGTTTTCACAGCGAATAGTATGCACGGACGTTACTGCACAACTGACACGCAGCCAGCACCGCTGTCTTGTGTGGTGACTGGGGTGCGTATTCTTGCCTTAAACCTCAGGGCAGTTTTTTTCTGCTTCTGTGGTGCTGTGTTCACAGCGAATAGGACGCACGTACGGTACTGCACAACTGACACGCAGCCAGCTGTCTTGTGTGGTGACTGGGGTGCGTAATCTCACCTTAAACCTCAGGGCAATTTTTTTCTGCTGCTGTGGTGCTGTTTGTAAAACACAAAGCAGTACTAGGCTGTAGTGCTACCTTCCACAAAGCACTAACTGCTCCTTGTTCCCCAATATCTGCATCTGAACATCTGCAACTATGGCAGAAAAATCCTAAAAAAGCTATTATGAAGGGACGTGGACGTAGGGTCGTTGGTGCCCAACAAGGCACAGAGTTTGGGAGACCGAAGAAGGTTGATGCATCTAGGTTCTTGGTCTGGAAAATAAACGGACCTGGAAGCCAGAAGAACAAGAGCAGATACTGTCTTGATGGCTGATAAGGCCTCAACAAAATGTTCTAGCAGCACACAATCGTCCATGACTAAACAGTCTACTGTCCATACAGACAATGCTGGGTCATCCTATTCTCAACCTGTTCCTAGTTCATCACCTGGTCAGGAGTCACAGGAAACATTTGACCCCAACCTTGGTCACTCCGAGGATCTGTTTGATCCATTTCCTTGCATTGCCTCTGGCCTCTCACTGCACGACATTGAAGAGGCACGTGTGGGGGTATCGTCTGTTGATAATGGCCAAATATTTGAAACCCCACGGCCAGAAGAAAGCCACTTTCATCCACGTGATATACCGGGTGAAGAGGTGGAGGCTGATGGTGATGACACACAGTTGCCATCTGGCCAGTCGCCAATATCAACACGGAAGGAGGATGACATGGACGATGAGGTGGTCGATGATGAGACCACCAATACGACCTGGACCATTGGCACGCTTAGCCAGCACAGCAGCAAAGAGGATGAAGGTGGATACGTAGCACCACCAAGGGCTACTGGTTTGAGCAGAGTGCGAAGTGTGTCAACTGTTGCCAAGAGCAATCCCTCTGTACCCCAAGTCAAGGCAAGGGTGCGTTCAGCCGCTGTCTGGAAATTTTTTCTGATATTCCTTCTGAACCAAATGTTGTCATCTGTAGCATCTACCATAGGAAGCTGAGCAGAGGCCAGGGCAAAGGCAAACAAAGCACCACCAATATGCGGAAACACATGGCAGCCAAGCACCCAAGTTGGTGGGCTGAACAACAGGGTACCAAATCAGTGCCTGCGACTGCGGGTCAAACCACTGCCATGTCGCCTGAGATACATCCTTTCCAATCTGCTGGGCAGGAAGCAGGTGATCATCATACTTCTTGCTCACAAGCTGCAGTTACTGCATGACTAAACAGTCTACTGTCCATACAGACAATGCTGGGTCATCCTATTCTCAACCTGTTCCTAGTTCATCACCTGGTCAGGAGTCACAGGAAACATTTGACCCCAACCTTGGTCACTCCGAGGATCTGTTTGATCCATTTCCTTGCATTGCCTCTGGCCTCTCACTGCACGACATTGAAGAGGCACGTGTGGGGGTATCGTCTGTTGATAATGGCCAAATATTTGAAACCCCACGGCCAGAAGAAAGCCACTTTCATCCACGTGATATACCGGGTGAAGAGGTGGAGGCTGATGGTGATGACACACAGTTGCCATCTGGCCAGTCGCCAATATCAACACGGAAGGAGGATGACATGGACGATGAGGTGGTCGATGATGAGACCACCAATACGACCTGGACCATTGGCACGCTTAGCCAGCACAGCAGCAAAGAGGATGAAGGTGGATACGTAGCACCACCAAGGGCTACTGGTTTGAGCAGAGTGCGAAGTGTGTCAACTGTTGCCAAGAGCAATCCCTCTGTACCCCAAGTCAAGGCAAGGGTGCGTTCAGCCGCTGTCTGGAAATTTTTTCTGATATTCCTTCTGAACCAAATGTTGTCATCTGTAGCATCTACCATAGGAAGCTGAGCAGAGGCCAGGGCAAAGGCAAACAAAGCACCACCAATATGCGGAAACACATGGCAGCCAAGCACCCAAGTTGGTGGGCTGAACAACAGGGTACCAAATCAGTGCCTGCGACTGCGGGTCAAACCACTGCCATGTCGCCTGAGATACATCCTTTCCAATCTGCTGGGCAGGAAGCAGGTGATCATCATACTTCTTGCTCACAAGCTGCAGCTACACAGGCCACAACAAGCTCATCCACTTGTTTGTCCCAGGAAAGAATCCAATTGTCCGTGCCCCAGATGTATGAAAGGAGGCATAAATACCAAGTCACGCACCCACAAGCACAAATACTGAACACACACATTGCCAAGTTGCTAGCTGTGGAGATGTTGCCGTTTAGGCTTGTGGGGACACAGTCTTTCCGTGATCTTTTGGCTGTGGTGGCCCCACGATACTCGGTTCCCTGCTGGCACAATTTTTCCCAGAGTGCCGTCCCCGCGTTACAGCAGCACGTCTTAAACAATCTAAAGCGTGCTCTCACCAACGCCGTAACCGGTAAGGTCCATCTTAAAACAGACACGTGGACAAGTACTTGAGGCCAGGGACGATACATCTCTGTCACGGCACACTGGCTCAACCTGGTGAAGGGTGGGACAAAGTCTCAAACTGGACCATCAACACATATCCTACACATGCCACGAATAGCGGGCCCAACCTCAATCAGTGTTTCTGCCTCATCATATACGTCCAGTCTCCCCTCTTCCTCCTCCTCCGCTTCATCATCTGATGATGAATTACCCTCCACATCACTCCCAAGTTGGGAGCTGTGCAGCAGCGCATCGGCAAAGCAGTAATCCCCTGTCAACGGTGCATGCGAAGATGCCTCCTGCCCTGCACCTGTCGTTGACCAGAGTCAAATTGCACCATCATCAAGCACGTCCACATCTTTGTCCCAGCGCAGCCTTCAGTTGTCCATACCCTAGTCATTGAACCGTAAGCAGAAAGACTCAGCCAACGCCCCACAGGCCACAGTACTAAATTCACAAATTTCTCATCTGCTTGCCCTCAAAATGTTGCATTTTAGGATCATGGAAAAAGAATGCTTTCCGCAACCTGATGGCGGTGACAGTAACAAGGTCCTCACCCTGCACTATATCCCCTAGTCTGCCGTCATGACTAGAGATGAGCGACTTTGCCTTTTTTAGGGTTGAGTCGGGTTTCATGAAACCCGACTTTCTCAAAAGTCGGGTCGAACGAAATCGGCCGACTATAGCGAAAAGTCGGAGGCCGACTGAAACACAAAACCCAATGCAAGTCATAGGGGAAGCAAAGTCGGCAGTGAGTGGAGGACAGTAAACACACCTACAGTGCCCATTTCAATGCAAAAAACATCAATTCTTATTACTGAAGTATGTCAACCTTAATTTACTTCATAATAATAGTTACGCATTGAAAACTGGGGGTTATTTGGCTAAAGTTGTGGGGGGTAGGGCTGGCTCCAGGTTTTCGTGTGCCCTGGGACAAAGAGTGTCAGTGCTCCCCTTTAACACATACCACAACTCATGATGCTCCGATACGACACAGAAATATAGGTATAGTACAATGACAAATACTTCACTGCTTACATGACATGACTGATCTATTTTAAATTGTACAATAGCTTAAAAACAGGACAGCATATTACTCCATACAGTGTTATGGCCACCACATTGTGCGCCATACAGAATAATGAGCCCCATATATTTCTTAATACAGAATAATTGTTTACATATAATGTTCCATACAGTATATGATGAGCTCCACATAATGCTACAGTATATGATGGTCCCTATGGACGATGCTCCAGTGTGTTATGGGCTCAAATAATGCTCCATATATAATGGGCCCCATTTCTAATGCTCCAGTGTATAATGTGCCCCATAGATGCTGCTCCAGTGTCTGATCTGCCCCATTTATAATGCTCCAGTATATGATGGGCCTCATGGATGATGCTCCAGTGTATAATGGGCCCCATAAATGCTGCTCCAGTGTCTGATGTCCCCAATCTGGAATGCTCCAGTATATGATGGGCCTCATGTATGATTCTCAAGTGTATGATGGGCCCCAAATAATGCTCCATATATAATGGTTCCCATTTCTAATGCTCCAGTGTATAATGTGCCCCATAAATGCGGCTCCAGTGTCTGATCTGCCCCATTTATAATGCTCCAGTATATGATGGGCCTCATGGATGATGCTCCAGTGTATGATGGGCCCTAATAATGCTCCATATATAATGAGCCCCATTTCTAATGCTCCACTGTGTAATGTGCCCCATAGATGCTGCTCCAGTTTCTGATCTACCCCATTTAAAATGCTCCAGTATATGATAGGCCTCATGGATGATGCTCCAGTGTATGATGGGCCCAAATAATGCTCCATATATAATGGGCCCCATTTCTAATGCTCCAGTGTATAATGGGCCCCGTAAATGCTGCTCCAGTGTCTGATGTCCCCCATTTGGAATGCTCCAGTATATGATGGGCCCCATTTTTAATTGACCCAGGCATGGTATGTGAAAAGATCTCCATGGAGTAATCTGAAGTGTGTGCTGCCGCATCCTTCACTTTTGGTGTGGGTGAAGGACACATGGAAAGGGGTTGCTCTTGACCAGAAGCCTGCACTTACGACTTAGTGCGTGCATTTCTTTAAACTTCAGAAGAGGAGGCGATAGAGCTGGACGCTGTTTCAGCAATGTAAGCCAAAAACAGTTCCTGATGCTCCGGCTTTAAAATCAGTGTACCTACTCCCAGAAAACGGAGCCTTACAGGCCTTCCAGAGCTACACCATGATGCAGGCTCAACACCTCCTGCCTTAGCTGCTATTGTGTTTTTGGCACTACCAGCAGATGCACCACCACCACCATCAGTACCTGATGGCCCCCCACGCCCACGTCCTCTTCCACCATACGTCCTCATGTTTTGGAAAATGGACCCAAAATATCAGAAGATATATGGTACAGTATCAGAAGCGTACAGCTCTATACAGTCTAGGGATAACAGTAAATCTCCGTATATATTTCATGAGTCATACACAGACGCTGATAGGCTCAGTATGGATTACCCAATAAAATAAAAAGTTGAAAAAGGGTACAGTATCACCAGATACAAGGTATTTATAGTATAGTGTAAACATTCTGAATCTCCGTATACATTTCAGGAGGCAGACACAAACGCTCTCAGGCCCAGTATGGATTACACAAGAATATGAAAAGCTGTAAATGGGTAATGTAACACAAGCATACAGCTGTATACAGTGTTGGGGTAATCTTAAAGCTCCAAATATATTGCCGGAGTAACAGACAGACGTTCACAGGCTCATTATGGATTACACCAGAATCTAAATAGCTAAAAAGGTTACTGTATCAGAAGCGTACAGCTGTATACAGTGTTGGCCAAATTTGAAATCTCTGTATATATTTCCGGAGTCACCCTCAGACGCTCACTCAGTCTGGGTTTGACCATAATAAAAATGTTGTAAAAAAGGTACAGGATAACAAGATAGCAAGTATATATATTATAGGGTACAATTGAAATCTCTGTATACATAGTCCCGTAGTCACTCTCAGACGCTTACTCAGTATGGATTTGACTGTAATACTAAATGTCGAACAAAGGTACTGTATTACAAGATACAAGCTGTATCGAGTATGGGGTAAAGATTGGTATCTCCGATTCACCGTATACAGTCATATGTTAAAGTTTGGGCACCCCTATTAATGTTAACCTTTTTTCTTTATAACAATTTTGGTTTTTGCAACAGCTATTTCAGTTTCATATATCTAATAACTGATGGGCTCAGTTATATTTCTGGATTCAAATGAGGTTTATTGTACTAACAGAAAATGTGCAATCTGCATTTAAACAAAATTTGACCGGTGCAAAAGTATGGGCACCCTTATCATTTTCTTGATTTGAACACTCCTAATTACTTTTTACTGACTTCCTGAAGCACTAAATTGGTTTTGTAACCTCATTGAGCTTTGAACTTCATAGCCAGGTGTATCAAATCATGAGAAAAGGTATTTAAGGTGGCCACTTGCAAGTAGTTCTCCTATTTGATTCTCCTATGAAGAGTGGCATCATGGGCTCCTCAAAACAACTCTCAAATGATCTGAAAACAAAGATTATTCAACATAGCTTTTCAGGAGAAGGATACAAAAAGTTGTCTCAGAGATTTAACCTGTCAGTTTCCACTGTGAGGAACATAGTAAGGAAATGGAAGAACACAGGTGCAGTTCTTGTTAAGCCCAGAAGTGGCAGGCCAAGAAAAATATCAGAAAGGCAGAGAAGAAGAATGGTGAGAACAGTCAAGGACAATCCACAGACCACCTCCAAAGACCTGCAGCATCATCTTGCTGCAGATGGTGTCACTGTGCATCTGTCAACAATACAGCGCACTTTGCACAAGGAGAAGCTGTATGGGAGAGTGATGCGAAAGAAGCCGTTTCTGCAAGCACGCCACAAACAGAGTCGCCTGAGGTATGCAAAAGCACATTTGGACAAGCCAGTTACATTTTGGAAGAAGGTCCTGTGGACTGATGAAACAAAGATTGAGTTGTTTGGTCATACAAAAAGGCGTTATGCATGGAGGCTAAAAAACACAGCATTCCAAGAAAAACACTTGCTACCCACAGTAAAATTTGGTGGAGGTTCCATCATGCTTTGGGGCTGTGTGGCCAATGCCGGCACCGGGAATCTTGTTAAAGTTGAGGGTCGAATGGATTCAACTCAGTATCAGCAGATTCTTGACAATAATGTGCAAGAATCAGTGACGAAGTTGAAGTTACGCAGGGGATGGATATTTCAGCAAGACAATGATCCAAAACACCGCTCCAAATCTACTCAGGCATTCATGCAGAGGAACAATTACAATGTTCTGGAATGGCCATCCCAGTCCCCAGACCTGAATATCATTGAACATCTGTGGGATGATTTGAAGCGGGCTGTCCATGCTCGGCGACCATCAAACTTAACTGAACTGGAATTGTTTTGTAAACAGGAATGGTCACAAATACCTTCATCAAGGATCCAGGAACTCATTAATAGCTACAGGAAGCGACTAGAGGCTGTTATTGTTGCAAAAGGAGGATCTACGAAATATTAATGTCACTTTTATGTTGAGGTGCCCATACTTTTGCACAGGTCAAATTTTGTTTAAAAGCAGAATGCACATTTTCTGTTAGTACAATAAACCTCATTTGAATCCAGAAATATAACGGAGTCCATCAGTTATTAGATATATGAAACTGAAATATCTGTTGCAAAAACCAAAATTGTTATAAAGAAAAAAGGTTAACATTAATAGGGGTGCCCAAAATTTTACATATGACTGTATATAGAAGGCGTAAACCACACACGCTCACTCACTATGGATGATACCGTAATATAAAATTTTGAACAAAGGTACTGTATCAGCACATACCAGGTGTATCCAGTCTAGGGGTAATTGTAAATTTCCATCTATACTTCCGGAGTCAGACACAGACACTCACAGGCTCACTATGTATTACACCAGAATTCAAAAAGTAGAAAAAGGGAAAGGTAGTAGAAGCGTACAACAGTATACAGTGTTGTGGTACTTTTAAATCTTCGTATATATTTCAATCACAGTAAGCCAGTCCAGACTCTCTGCTACTGGAAACTACATGGATACAAGTACAGACGGAACGTCGAGTGTTAGCAGAAATTTGGGAATTACTCATCGCGGGAAAACCTCCTGGTAGATGTTGCATAGGCGATGCAGACCCTCAATTACTGTGTCTGTGGAGACAGCGAAAACAGTTCTTTGTGAAGAAAGGATTGCTTTATTGCAGTAGCGTGGATCACATCACCGTTACTCATCTCCATCAATTTGTGATCACAGGGAGAGATGTAGACATGGTCCTCACTGCCTATCATGATGTGTCTGGTCATTTTGGAGTGCAAAAGACAGAAGCCACAGGCCGTAGGTGATTCTATTGGATTGGCATGAGAAGAGACATTGAAAAATGGTGGCAGGAATGTCACACGTCTGTGACTATCACAACTGTGAAAGCTGATCATAAAGCACCACTGCATCCGCTTTTAAGTTGACATCCATTACAAATGGTAGCCATTTATCATCTGAAGGTAGAGGCCAGCAGGACAGGCCATAGCTGCATCTTAACCATCATCGATCAATGCACCAAATTTCTAGTGGCCATCCCTGTGAAGGATTTAACTGCGCAGGCTACACAGCAGTGGAGCAGGGAGAGGTAAGTATTGCAATTTGCAAGTGCTGTGGCCATGACCAAGCAGGGGGGCACACTCGTGGTCGACGGTACTGGCACAGGGCCCCTCATAGTATGCTTTTGTGTCTGACGGCGAGGGGGCTCCGCCACAGTCAGAGACACTGTATTGTACTATGAGGGGCCCTGTGCCAGTGCCGTCAGCCATCAGTGGGCCCATCCACCTGTTCAGAGCAACGGCACTTGGCCGGGTGCGCCAGGTGTTGACCCCAGCCCTTGGAGGAGGTGGCAGCCCAGTTAGGGAGGTTTAAAAAATGGCATGTGTTGATGTGTTGGCTGGACATTCAGCTGCTGCAAAGGGCGGAATTGGGCAAGTCCGAGGAAGAGGAGGACAAAAGCGAGACAGTTTTCTGGCAACCTATGTGTCATCAGGGGA
Source organism: Dendrobates tinctorius (assembly GCF_039654945.1). Classification (NCBI taxonomy): domain Eukaryota; kingdom Metazoa; phylum Chordata; class Amphibia; order Anura; family Dendrobatidae; genus Dendrobates; species Dendrobates tinctorius. Next base: position 6,954,941 of record NW_027361704.1, read on the forward strand.
AGGTGGGACAAAATCCTTTGAAACCCATGTATGGTTCATTTTAATGAAGGTTAGATCATCAACATTTTGGGTTGACAGGCGGGTCTTTTTTTCTGTTAGCATTGATCCAGCAGCACTGAAGACTTTCAGATAACACACTAGTAGCAGGGCAAGCGAGCTCCTGTAAGGCATATTGTGCCAATTCAGGCCAGGTGTCCAGTTTAGAGGCCCAATAGTCAAAGGGGAATGACCTGTGAGGGAGAACATCGATATTGGAGGAGAAGTAGTTTGTAACCATAGTTGACAACTGCTGTCTCCTGTCACTTTTAATCGATGCAGTATTAGCATAATCATTCCACAACATGGTCATTAAACCCCTGTCTCCAACGCCACTTCGGCTGTGTGCACCACGAACACCTCTTCCATTGTGCCCACTATGGCTCGTGGGAGAACCAGCACCACTGCTGTGTGATGGGAAAGCCTCAAACAAACGGTTTACCAGAGTTGCTTGTTTGTTAGCCAATATTATCTCTAGGTTCTCCTGTGGCATGATGTTGTGTAATTTGCCTTTGTAGTGTGGATTGAGGATGCTGGCCAGCCAGTAGTCATCATCCCTCATCATTTTGGCAATGCGGGGGTCCCTTTTTAGGATCTGCAAGGCATAATCGCACATGTGTGCCAATGTTCCAGGTGTCAATGATGCACTGCCACTGCTGGGTGGAGGAGCACTTTCTGGCAAATCCACATCCCTACAGTCACGCACAAACACTGTACCCGACCTTGGAACACCAACATTTTCTCTTGCCCCCTGAGAAGCATCCTCCTGCCAAAATAATCATCCCCCTCATCCTCCTCCTCTTCTTCCTCCACCTCATCCAGGACAGTTCCCTGACCAGACAATGGCTGACTGTCATCAAGGCTTCCCTCCTCCTCCGCTGCAGACGCTTGATCCTTAATGTGCGTCAAACTTTGCATGAGCAGACGCATAAGTGGGATGCTCATGCTAATGATGGTGTCGTCTGCGCTTACCAGCCGTGTGCATTCCTCAAAACACTGAAGGACTTTACAGAGGTCTTTCAGCTTTGACCACTGCACACCAGACAATTCCATGTATTTCCTCAAACTGCCTGCCTGTGTATCCTCCCACAAATGCATTACAGCCTGCCTCGGTTCGCACAGCCTCTCAACCATGTGCAGGGTGGAGTTCCACCTTGTTGCAACGTCTATGATTAGGCGGTGCTTGGGGAGGTGGAGCAATCGCTGCAGCTTCTGCATACGAGTGGAGTGGACGTTTGAGCGACGGATGTGCGAGCACAGTCTTCGCACCTTATGTAGCAGGGATGTTAACTCTGGATAATTATTAAGGAAGCACTGCACCACCAGGTTCAAAGTGTGAGCCAGGCAAGTTGTGTGAGTTTTGCACGGGCTATGGCTGCCACAAAATTACGGCCGTTATCACTGACTACCTTGCCTGTCTCAAGATGTAGACTGCCCAGCGGTGACTCCGTTTGTCGCTGCAAGTAGTCAGCCAGTACCTCCGCGGTGTGTCTGTTGTCGCCCAAAGACATCATCTTTAACACAGCCTGCTGACGCTTACCACTAGCTGTTCGATAGTGGGACACCTCGTGTGCAACACTGCCAGCTGCGGATGGAGTGCTCGTGCGACTGCACTCTGTGGACGAGCTTTCGCTTATGGAGGAGGAGGGTCGAAAGCCTACAGCCAACTGTTTCCTATACCGTGGGCTAGGCAGAACTGTTCCACCGCCGCTGTCCCCTGTGGAGCCTACATCCACCACATTAACCCAGTGCGCAGTGATGGACACGTAATGGCCCTGGCCATGCCTACTGGTCCATGCATCTGTTGTGAGGTGCTGCTTTCCACTCACTGACTGTTTTAGTGCATGGATAATGCGGTCTTTCAGATGCCGGTGGAGGGCAGGGATGGCTTTTTGAGAAAAGAAGTGCCGACTGGGTAGGTCATAGCGTGGGACAGCGTAGGCCATGAGCTTGTGGAAAGCTTCGCTTTCAACCAAACGGTATGGCATCATCTCTAATGAGATTAGTTTGGCAATGTAGGCGTTCAAACACAGTGTACGTGGATGAGAGGATGAGTACTTTCTTGTCCTACTCAGAGTGTCTGGTAGGGTGAGCTGGACTGGAGAGCTGCATATGGGGGAAGTAGCAGTGGACCAGACAGAGTGAGAGGGGGTTGGTGATGGTATTGGTGGTGATGGCCTAGATTCAGTGTTGTGTTGCAAAACCATTGTGATTCCCTGAGTGCTTTGGCCTTGCGACGACACCTCCATATTTAGTGCTGGTGGTGTGCTTAATGGTGGCGGTGGTCTTACAGTGGGGGAAGTGATGGAGCGTTGCTGGCTACCTTCAGTCGGAGCAGGTGCACATGTGCTACCTGAGGTTTTGTAGTCCGTCCACGCTTGCAAGTTCATGTTGATTAAATGTCTAAGCATACAACTGGTATTCAAATTTCTGAGTTGTTTACCTTGGCTAAAGGCCCTTCGCACTTCTTACAGGTAACCTTGGCCTCATCAGTAGGATTTTGGACAAAGAAGTGCCACACTGCACTCTTCCTACTATGGTATACATTTTCTGGCCTTGCATGCTGTGCTAAGTTGACCGTCTGACCAAGCTGTCCTGCAACTCTTAGTTTTTGGTCCACGTTTTTGGACAGCTATGGGCCTGCCAGATAACCGCTGCTAAGATGTCAATGCCTGCTGCGGATCCTTCTCCTTATCTGAACTATTGCTAGTGCCACCCTCCTCCCCCAATGGATGCCAATCCGGGTCAAGAACTGGGTAATCCATCACCTCCTCTTCAAAGTCATCTGCACCTTCCTCTTTACAGTACCTTCCTCTGTGTCACAGTGTAAGGTGGTATAGTATGCGGGAAGGGGCACCTGAGTTTCATCAGGGTCAGATTCTGGATCAGTAGACTGCAAGGGCAATGTAGTGCTCTGGGTCAATGAACCAGCAGAATCATCTAGCAGTGGCTGTGGATCAGTGCACTCCATGTCAGATTCATCTTGGACTGGGGAATTCAGGATTTGACTGGATAACCCAGGCATGGTAAGTGAAAAGAGCTCCACAGAGTAATCTGAAGTGTGGGCTGCCGCATCCTTAACTTTTTGTGGGGGTGAAGGACACAAGGAAAGGTGTTTTTCCTGACCAGAACCCTGCACTGACGACTCCGTGCTTGCAGGTTTCGAACGTTCAGAAGAGGAGGCAATAGAGCTGGTGGCTGTTTCGGCAATGTACGCCAAAACCTGTTCCTCATGCTTCGGCTTTAAAAGCGGTTTTCCTACTCCAAGAAAAGGGAACCTTACAGGCCTTCTTAGGCCAGATGATGACGCAGGCTCAACACCTCCTGCCTTAGCTGCTATTGTGCTTTTGCCAGAACCATCCGATTCACCATCACCATCACTGCCAGCTGCGCCCCCTTGCCCACGTCCGCGGCCTCTTCCACCATACTTCCTCATGTTTGGGAAAATGTACCAAAAATTCAAGCAGAGAGATGGTACTGTATGAGGAGCGTCCAGCTGTGTAAGGTGTATTAAAAAAAATTAAATCTACGTATATATTTTGTTAGTCACAGACGCTCTCACAGTATGTATTTGACCATTATCCAACAAGCAGATATACGGAACTGTATCAGAAGTGTACAGCTGTATTCGTTTTTGTGTAACTAACAATCTCTGTATATGAATTTACGGAGTGTCACACACACACGCTGACTCTGTACAGATGTGACTGTAATGCGAATGGCAGATATACACTACTGTTTGTGAATCGGACAGCTCTATATGGTGTCTGTATGGAAAATTGTCAATCTCCATCTATTTTTATACGTACTGACACACGCTATCTTTCTAGTTTTGACCGTCATCAAACAGCAGATAGATGAAACTGTTTGAAACGCGGACAGCTCTCTAAGGTATAGGTCCGGAAAAATGGAAAATCTCCTCGGCTTGTTTTTCCAGAGTCACACACAGATAGCTTCTATTTGTCCGTGATATAAGGCGGTACACGGTAGTGTGTGAGGAGCGTACACCGCTATACGGTGTCTTTATGGAAAATTGTCGATCTCCGTCTATTTGTATACGGACTGACACATGCTGTCTCTGTCTAGTTTTGACTGTAACCAAACAGCAGATATACAAAACTGTTTGAAAAGCGGACATCTCTATAAGGTGTAGGTCTGGAAAAATGGAAAATCTCCTTGGATTGTTTTTCCCGAGTCACACACAGATAGCTTTTATTTGTTCATGATACCAGCCGGTACACGGTAGTGTGTGAGGAGCGTACACCGCTATGCGGTGTGTGAAAAAATGAACGCTCGGTAACTCACCAAAACAAAATAATAAAAGTTGGAGTGCTTTGAAAAAAGCAGTTTGAACAGCAGTGTGCACACAGCAATGCAGCTAGCATTAAAAGGCAGCCTAATCACCACCAGCGCTGCTGCACACAACAAAAATCCTCCCCTTTCAATCCAGCCAGCCAATCACTTCAATGCCCTTCTCTAAGATGGTGGTGGCCGCTGCTCATGTCATTGCGTTGCCCACAGTGTGCGTCCTCCATCATTGGCTGAGAAAAGGTGCTGGAAGCATTATTTGAAACGCGACTTTGGCACTCGGCATGGCGACCTCATGGCAGACCTCACGCTATGGTCGGGTTTCGATCGGCGAAACCCGACTTTAGCTAAAGTCGGCGATTTTTTAATTTGATCGACCCGTTTCAGTCAACTCTAGTCATGACATTAGACAAGCAAGAACGTGTCCCACATCATTACCCAGGCCATCAAAGTGCATCTAACCACTGACACATGGACAAATGCTTGTGGGCAGGGATGGTACATCTTGCTGATGGCACAGTGGGTTTGCGCACAAAAAGTCATGACCCAGTCAGACATTGGGAGACCATGTCACAGATGCATGGAGGAGACAGGTTGGGGAAGGCTTTGTATGTCATATTTAGGGTTTTGATCTGTAGCCTATGGGCAATAGGAAGGCAATAAAGGGCATGGCAGAGAGGAGAGGCTGGGGAATAATGGAGGGACAGTTGGATTACTCTGGCAGCATAGTTTTGGATAGATTTCAGTGGTGCAACAGTGCTATAGGGGAGGCTACAAAGTAAAAGGCTGCAATACTCGAGGCGGGACATCATGAGGGCGTGCACAAACATTTTTTAAGTTTCTTGTAATGTACAGACCCAGGAAATTTTTAAAGAGAGGACAGAGTCGAGGATCACCCTGAGGCCACAAACATGCGGGAACATTTGTCCCAGTGTGCCGTCCCGGCAATACACAGGCACAACATTACCCCGACCCTCCACAATGCTGTTACTTGGAAAGTCCACCTAACCACAAACATGTGGACAAGTGCTTGTGGTCAGGGACGGTACATCTCACTGAGGGTACACTGGGTTAACATATGGGAAGCCAGGACCCACTCAGACCTTGGTATGGTGCACGTCCTCCCAAAAACCGAATATTGTGTGCCGTACGTCAATCTGGGTTGCCCCCACAGTGTACAGCTCCTCCACCTCCTCTTCAGCCTCCAGCTACAAAAGTAGCACAGCAGTCACAAGCTGGAAGCACTGCCTCATCAAAGCGGAAACAGGCTGTGCTGAAGCTAATATGCTTAGGTGACAAACCCAACAATGCTGAAGGTTTGTGGACAGCTCTGAAAGAGCAGGCATATCTGTAGCTGAGATCGCTGAACCCACAGCCAGGCATGGTTGTGTGTGACAATGGCTGGAACCTGGTGGCTGCTCTGTGGCGAGCTCACACATGTGCCGTGCCTGGCTCATGCGCTTAACCTAATTGGGCAACATTTTGTGAAGAGTGACACAGAGCTGGCAGATCTGCTAGGAAAAGTACAAGGCTCAGCGTACCCATTTTAGAAAGCGTATTCCATTTTAGAAACAAAACAATCCTGCTCGTGACAACTTACAATCTGCAATGAGATGGGGAGATAAAAACTACAGGGGTCTATTTACAAGAATGTATTTACAATGATGTTTGTACAATTTTACTGAGGTTAGTTCAAAGTCGTGGAAGCCTAAGGACAAGGAGGAGGAGAGCATGGTCAGTCGTCCTCTTGGTTAAGACACGGAAGTATAGACTGTTAGCAGTCTTGCACGCATGACTGAGTTTATGTTATTCTGCCTTTCCAGTCACCCTCGCGTTATCAAAATTTTGGGTGATGGCGAATACTGAATGGTGACACTTCTAGACCCACACTACAAGGAGAACTTTACATCTCTTATTCCAGAGGCAGACAGGTGTACTAAAATGTTGGAGGATCAGAGGGCCCTTCTTGAGGAATTATTAAAAAAATTCACATCTGAAAACGCTGGCATCAGAGGTCACAGTTCATTGGCCAAGCAAGGAGTACAGGTGAGGAATACACAACTCCAAGGCAGAAAAGGCAGTGGAACACTGGCAAAGATTGGGGAGAGTTTTCTCAGACACTCCCATCGCTTTGTCCCTGAGGTGCGGGAGACTCTCACAAGGAGTGCAAAGTTTGGGAAAATGCTGAGGGAGTACCCTGCTGACCGTACCAATGTCCTCTGTCATTCCTCTGTGCCTTATAATTATTGGCTATCCACGCTGAACATGTGGCATTAACTGGCTGTCTCTACTGCACACTGTGCTGTATTTATTTATTCATATAATTCCATGGTGCTGTACATGACAATCGGTTACATACCAAGTAAAAGATATTGTTTACAGAGAAAAAAAATACAATCACAGACTGGTAGAGAGGGGTGAGGACCTTGTCCTTGCGGACTTTCATTCTGTGGGAGAATGGGAAAGAGACAGAAGGTGAGGGGGTGGCGCCTCGGGTGGTGGAGAGGCGGCAGCTCGTGAGGTATTGTAGAAGTCACATCTCTGACCACCACACTCTCCAATTGACATCTCTTGAAATGCAGCCAAAATGTCAAAATCTCTAGCTTCAGTTATAGAAAATGCATGGGCTCCTTTTTGACGTCATTGTCCAACCAATTCAGAATTAGTAGTTGAGGGCTTATCACCATCCTGCCCAGGAACACCAGGCTTCAGTAGTTGTGAGTCCTGTCCCCGTGATCTTCCACGTGCTCTTGCTCTGGCTCTTCTAGGCATGATTTCATCAAGAAGATTTAGCATTCATAATACAGAGACAGAGTACGACCCCGCCTAAGCGTTCATCCTCTGCTACTCAGACTTTCTATTTGTGCATTGCTAAGGAAAGTAAAACAAACCCCAAACTATTCTTTAATTATATAAATAGTAAAATAATTAAAATTGATGGTGTCGGCCCTTTAAAGAACAATGAGGGTGAAATCATAGAGCGCGATGTGGGAAAAGCAAATATTTTAAATACTTTTTTCTCAACAGTGTTCACACAGGAAAAGGATTTGCCAGGGGAAATGCAGAGTGATAATGTAAACTCCCAATTAAGTATTACCTGCCTTACCCAGGAAGAAGTGCAGAACCGCCTTAGTAAGATTAAAATTGACAATTCATCAGGCCCTGATGGCATTCACCCTCGGGTATTAAGGGAGTTAAGTAATGTGATAGACAGGCCTCTTTAAATTCCTTATATTTAAAGACTCTATAGAAACAGGGTCTGTTCCTTTTGATTGGCGGCAAGCAAATGTGGTACCAATATTCAAAAAGGGGTGTAAAAGGGAACCTGGAAACTATAGGCCGGTAAGCTTAACATCTGTTGTGGGTAAAATTTTTGAAGGGTTTCTAAGGGATACCATTATGGAATATCTCAATGTTAATAAATGTTTAACTCCATATCAACATGGATTTATGAAGGATCGCTCCTGTCAAACTAACCTGATCAGCTTCTATGAAGATGTAAGCTCTCAAGTGGACCAAGGAGAATCATTGGATGTCATTTATCTCGACTTCACTAAAACATTTGACACTGTCCCACATAAAAGATTGGTAAGAGGAGAAAGCTTGGGCTAGGGGAAAATGTGTGTAGATGGGTAGGTAGCTGGCTTAGTGATAGAAAGCAAAGAGTGGTTATTAATGGTGCATACTCAGATTGGGCCAGGGTTACTAGTGGGGTACCACAGGGTTCTGTATTGGGCCCCCTACTATTTAATATATTTATTAATGATCTAGTGGATGGCTTACACAGTAAAATATCAGTATTTGCAGATGATACAAAACTATGTAAGGTAGTTAACACAAAGGAGGACAGTTTGCAACTACAGACAGATTTGAGTAAATTGGAGAATTGGGCTGAAAAATGGCAAATGAGGTTTAACACAGATAAGTGTAAGGTTATGCACATGGGAAGGAGAAACAGATGCTACAATTACTTACTAAATGGGAAACTGCTGGGGAAATCAGACATGGAAAAAGACTTAGGCATCTTAGTCAATAAGAAACTAAATTGGAGTGCGCAGTGTCAGGCAGCTGCCACCAAAGCAAATAGGGTCATGGGATGCATTAGAAGAGGTCTGGGGACACAAGATGAAAACATAATTCTCCCTCTGTACAAATCACTCGTCAGACCACACTTGGAGTACTGTGTGCAATTTTGGACGCCGGTGCTCAAGAAAGACATTACTGAACTTGAAAGGGTTCAAAGGCGGGCTACTAAAATGATAAATGGAGATGGTTCCCTACAATACCCAGAAAGGTTATCAAAATTAGGTCTACTTACTCTAGAAAAGAAAAGACTTAGGGGAGACCTAATATATATGTACAAGTATATCAGAGGGCAATACAGATGAACTGTTTGTACCAAGGACTGTGACAAGAACAAGGGGGCATTCTCTTCATTTGGAGGAAAGACAATTTCTGCACCAGCATAGAAGAGGGAAGCAAAAGACCAGAAAAAGCCATACACCTGACAAATGCTAGTGAGAACTCTGCTATTAGAAGTGGAAAGGAAGAACAAAGACGAAATAATCTAATTAAAAAAAATATTGGAGAAAGAGAAACCAATCACAAACTAAAATGTTTCTATACTAATGCACAAAGCATGGGCAACAAACAAGGAGAATTGGAACTACTAACACAGGAAAAGAAATATGATGTCATTGGAATCACTGAAACTTGGTGGGACAATACACATGATTGGAATACAAGACTAGAAGGATACAACTTATTTGCAAGAAACAGACTTGATAAACGAGGAGGGGGTGTCGCATTGTATGTTAGAAATGCGTATATCTGCACAGAGATTGAAGCTTCAGAGACTGGGAGTTCTGTGGAAACTGTTTGGGTAAGAATACAAGGACAGAACAATGGAAAGGACACCATTGTAGGCATTTACTACAGGCCGCCTGTGCAAGCTGAAGATATGGATGAACTCTTTATGCATCAAATGGCCAAGTTCTCCAAAAAATATGACATAGTTGTCATGGGAGATTTCAACTATCCAGACATTTGTTGGGAATCTCTCTCATCCAAAACTAACAGGTCAAGGAAATTCTTATCCTCTCTTGCTGACAACTTTATCTTCCAAAAGGTAAAGGAGAAAACAAGGGGAACTGCTACCTTGGATCTAATCCTTATAAACAGGGAGGAAATGGTTGAGGAGGTAAAAGTGGCTGGGACCCTAGGAGGTAGCGACCATGCTATTTTAGAATTTTGGATAACTAGAGGAGGAAGACCTGTGAAGACTCAGACGTCAAGGTTAGATTTCAGAAAGGCAGATTTTAAGGGATTCAGAAAGAGAATTGGAGGGATCCAATGGCTGGATATCCTTAAAGACAAAAATGTCCAGGAAGGATGGGAAATCTTGAAAAATGAAATTCTCAAAGCACAGTTGTTAACAATTCCGAAAAGAGGGAAGAATAGGAAGCATTTAAGGAAACCAGGATGGATGAACACAGAACTTAAGCACATGCTAAAAAGGAAGCAAAAAATGTTTATAAAATGGAAAGAAGGAGGCATATCTAAAGCAGAATATAATGCTGTCTGCAGAACCTGCAAGGCACAAATCAGATTATCTAAAGCTGAAAATGAATTGAGGCTTGCAAGAGATGTCAAAAGCAATAATAAAGGATTTTGGGGATATGTCAAAAGTAAAAGAAAAGTCAAAGATGCTATAGGATTTTTACAGGATGAAAATGATGAAATGGTAAGACAGGATGTTGAGAAGGCTGAACTTTTAAATTCCTATTTTGCATCTGTTTTCTCTCAGAAAGGAAATGTAACATCAACTGTTATTCACTGTCCTATTAAGGGAATAGAAGAATCCAGGATATCTATAAACAGAAAGATAGTGAGGAAACACTTAGCTAACCTAAATGTATTCAAGTCTCCAGGTCCAGATGAATTACACCCCAGAGTACTGAAGGAGATAGCAGAAGAAATTTTTGAACCCCTCTCCATAATCTTTGAAAATTCTTGGAGAACAGGAGAAGTGCCAGAAGACTGGAGAAGAGCAAATGTTGTTCCTATCTTCAAAAAGGGGAAGAAGGTGGACCCAGGCAACTATAGGCCGGTGAGTCTGACTTCTATACCAGGAAAGATCTTTGAACAAATTATTAAACAACATGTATGTCAATACCTGGATAAGAATGAAGTGATTAAACAGAGTCAGCATGGGTTTGTAACTAATAAGTCATGTCAGACTAATTTAATTTCCTTCTATGATGGTATTACTGATTGGGTGGATCAAGGAAATGCTGTAGATATAGTATATCTTGACTTCAGCAAAGCATTTGACAAAGTCTCTCATACAATCCTTATTGAAAAAATGACTAAGTATGGAATGGACAAGGCAACTGTTAGGTGGATTCATAACTGGCTTAGTGATCGGACCCAAAGAGTGGTCGTAAATGGCTGCACATCCAGTTGGAAGAATGTCTCAAGTGGGGTACCACAGGGCTCTGTCCTGGGCCCTGTATTGTTCAACATCTTTATCAACGATTTAGATGAAGGAATTGAGGGTAAACTGATTAAATTTGCTGATGACACAAAGCTAGGAGGGATAGCTAATACTAGAGAAGAGAGAGAGAGGATTCAAAAAGATTTAAATAAACTGGAGAAGTGGGCAGCAACTAACAGAATGGTTTTTAACAGGGAGAAATGCAAAGTGCTACATCTGGGCAATAAAAATGAAAAAAGCATATATAGAATGGGAGGAATAGGGCTAAGTGACAGCACATGTGAAAAAGACTTGGGTATACTAATAGATCACAGACTGAATATGAGTCAACAGTGTGATGCAGCAGCAAAAAAGGCAAATGCAATTCTAGGATGTATTAACAGAAGCATACAGTCTAGATCACGTGAAGTAATTATTTCCCTCTACTCCTCTTTGGTCAGACCTCATCTGGAATATTGTGTCCAATTTTGGGCACCACATTTTAAAAAAGACATCAACAAACTGGAGCACGTTCAGAAAAGAGCGACCAGAATGGTGACCGGTCTGCAAACCCTGTCTTATGAGGAAAGGTTGCAGGATTTGGGAATGTTCAGTTTGCAAGAGAGAAGACTGAGAGGAGACTTAATAGCTGTCTACAAATATCTAAAGGGCTGTCACATTGTAGAAGGATCAACTTTATTCTCATTTGCACAAGGAAAGACTAGAAGCAATGGGATGAAGCTGAATGGGAGGAGACACAGATTAGATATTAGAAAAAACTTTTTGACAGTTAGAGTGATCAATGAGTGGAACAGGCTGCCACGAGAAGTGGTGAGTTCTCCTTCAATGGAAGTCTTCAAACAGAGGCTGGACAGACATCTAACTGGGATGATTTAGCGAATCCTGCTTTGAGCAGGGGGTTGGACCAGATGGCCCAGGAGGTCCCTTCCAACTCTACGATTCTACGATTCTATGATTCTACGGTAAGAGCAGTGAGACTCTGGAATTCTCTTCCTGAGGAAGTGGTGATGGCCAACTCACTGAATGAATTTAAGAAAGGAATGGATGCTTTTCTTGTGAGTAACAGTTTAGAAGGTTGCGAATAACATAATATTATAGGTAGATGGTTGCCCCAGCTTAGGGGAAGGAACTTTTTTCCCTATGGAGAAAATTGGCTGCTACTCTGTGGGTTTTTTGCCTTCCCCAGGATCAACAATGCAGAACAGCTGCACTAAAAATAGGCTGAACTAGATGGACATAAGGTCTTCCTTCAGCCTTCAAAACTATGTAACTATGCTGTGACTGCCTCTAGGCTGAAGATGATGATGGTGGTAGTTGTTGGAGCATTTAACACAGTCATGAAGCAGTCATAACAACTTGAAACAGAATTCTTTTTAACAACATACTCCACTGTAAAATATGTTTTTTTTTTTATTTTTTATGCAAAAGAGTGCTGGATATAACTAGAATGACAGACTGGAAAAAAAAGTGAATTTAGGCCTAAAATGCCACAATATTTGGCACACGCATGTATGACGCGTGTCACAGATATACCACACTGTAAAATATGTGAGTTTTTTTATGCAAAAGAGTGCTGGATCTAACGAGAGTGACAGACTGCAAAAAAACGTGAATTTAGGCCTAAAATGCCACAATTTTTGGCACACGGATGTATGAGGCGTGTCACAGATATACCCTACTGTAAAATGTGTCCTTTAAAAAAAAAATGCAACAGAGGGCTGTATATAACTTGAGTAACAGACAGGAAGACACTGGAATAACGGCCTAAAATCAACAAATTTTAATCACACTGATGTAAGAGGCGTGTCACAGGTATTCTCCACTGTAAAGTATGTGGCCTGTTTTTTTAAAAAATGCTACATAGTGCTGTTTATAACTATAGTGAAATACAGGACAAAAATGGAAAACCGGCCTAAAATGGCGAAACTTTGAGCATGCACAGATATGAGTTGACATGGAGATACCACACCGACAAGTCTGTGGCCTGTATTTTTTACTTTTTTAGTGCTGTATATGCAGTGCCTTGCAAAAGATAAGCGGCTTCTTGTAACTCGGCAGGGTTACGAAGGTGACACCAGCAGCTGTGTGTGAACGGCAGCTGGTGGTGTCGAAGATCGGTGACAGCAGGAGCTGTGGTGGTGCCAGCAAGGACTTGTGTGGTATCGTAAGAGACAAACTGTGTGGTGTGAACTGTGGTCTAAGAAGACCGGTATAACAGACATGGGAAAATCCCGAAAGGGGGCGGTGGCTCAAATCGGGGTAGTAGCCCAAAAGGGGGTGGAGTCCCAAATTGGGGTGGTAGCCCAAAAAGATATGGAGTCCTAGAGGGGGGCGGTGACCCAAATCTGGGTGATAGCCCAAAAGGGGGTGGAGTGCCAGAAGGGGGCGGCGACCCAAATTGCGGTGGTTCAGAAAGGGGCCGAGTTTGAAGAAATGACAGCACTGGGTACCTCAGTGGGTATGTCTGGGGAACTGCAGTGTGTGTGTATGACTTGGTCAGAATGTGGGATATCCTTTCCGGATAGTAACGATGGGCAGCAGCTGTGTACTGTGATGTTGCGCCGGAAAAGAGTTTCTGGTCGGCTGGACTCAAAGAGTCAGGTGACTGACAGGAACTTCGCTCACTTTCTCGCTGACCGAAAAAATAGTCCAGGTTCGCTGTAAACATGGGGTCATGGTGAACTATGCGGTAGACAGAGTAATGTTTGACCCGTCTCACAGCGGTGAGTGCAAAGGGTCGGGATACCACGGGACTTAGTATATGCCTTGGAAAGGGGCAGGGACCTTGTTTTGTTTGATGATGTTTGGTCGGACGATGGAGACGTTTTGACTGTGGGGCCAGCAGACATTGAGACAGTGATGGCTCCTGACATGGATAGGTCAGAGGTAGAACTGACCAGAAGAAGAGGTACATCTGCCCAACGTACGAACCTGACGTCTCGTGACATGACGGATGGTGGGCTGGGAGATGAGACGACTGGACTAGACACACGGTCAGAGGGTAACTGGAGGGTTCACTTGACTGGTGGGACTGACCCAGTGGTACCCTTTGACAATATAATTAAAGAGGCAGTGGTGCAACACGTGCTGGCCAAAAGAGAACAAGATCATGAGATACAGTTAATAAAGGAGACAGTGGAAGAACATCTCGAACGAGAAAGAGTCCTGAGACAAATGGCCGAGCACAGGGTTGAGGGGCTCGAGAAAGAAGTCTTGGAGCTCAGAGGTCACCTGTCCACCTGGCAAAGTGTGAACAAGACCCTTAGGGAAGAGATGGAAGAACTCAGAGGAGTAGTAAAAGGTCTTCTGCGGGAGAAGAGCTTGGACGAAGTTGTACAGCAGCCAGGTCCAACTGGTGGTGGGACGGAGCTGCCGGTGCCCGTCTTGGCAGACGGTCGGGAAGAGATGAGATCTCATGAAGTTGAGGAGCTAAGAACTTAAGAAGACAGTCACCCGGTCGGGTCAACTGTAGTGAGGGAAGTGTCCGTGGTAAAGTCAGAGCCTCCGGTCCAGGAAGAGAGCAAGACCATGACCTTCAAATCTGTGATCGAGGTACCCAAAGACATGCAAGAAGCCTGTGCAGAGGAAGGTGTACATGAGGCTTTTAAAGAGGCGGTCAAGGCGTGTAAGGTGCACTGGGCACCTGAGACTCAGCAGTTGGTGATAATATCAGCCAGAGAAGATACTGCAAACCGGGTAGCTGTCCTGAAAGAGATGCATTTACAATGTCTCCACGCCAAACAGCTGGTCAGGCGGAGTAATATGAAGGCTGCTCCACGCCTAGAGTTAGCGATGGAGACTATGGATTGGCTGGGTTTGCGGAAAGATGTGGTTCCTGAACCCAAAGGTCTGATTGGGAGAATCATTGGAAGATCCGGGAAGGTAATGCAAGACCTTGTGAATATCTCCGGTGTGGTGAGGGTGAGGATCCCTCCTGATGATGAAGACCAGGTATCCAGTGAAGTGGGTAGAATTCCCATCATGGTGGTTGGCTCCGCGGAGAGCCTGAGAGACTTTCGGATGCTCGTAGAGTATCGAGTGGGGTACCTGCACGAGATTGAGCAGTTGAGGAAGGACCGTTGGCAAATCAATAAAGAGGCACGAAATACCAGGTGGCGGCCGCTTTAACCCAAGATGTAAGGACCCAAAGAGTTCCTCTAAGTAGTGACATGGCAGGTGGCCGAAGAATGTCAGCCAGAGGCAGTTCGACGGGCCGTACGAGGCTGAGAGACATTAGTTCCTGTAAGACGCTGAATGGGTCAGACTCAGGCCAGACAGTAGGCCCAATTAAGACTGATGACCGCACCAACCGGGAGAGCCGGTCAGTGGGAGAAAGGTCAGGTGACAAAGCACACTGTAGGAGGGTGGTGTCTACACAGTGTCTGATGACGCAGACAGACTGTAACCAGAGGGTCAAAGATCAGGGCCAGTATTCTGACCGCTGGGGGCGGGGGATGCCTAACGTAGAGATGAGGCCAGATGACAGATGGAGACGGTTCTCTCGACCTATGGGGCAAGATGTAGTGAGTGCCCGGTCTCGAGATCCTAGGGTTATGCTGTGTGTTCAACCCCACAGGTTTGAACAAAGGGGGGAGGTATGTGGTATAGTGACCACTGTGTCCGCTAGGGGGCACTGTGTGGATGTCCCAAGAGAGGATGAGTGGCAGAATCCTGAAAGAGGGTATTATGTATCTCAAGGTGGGTGGCCTTGAGATGGAGACTCATGTGTGTGTGTTGATCAGCAATGATAGTGCTGAGGTGTTGTTTCAATGTGTCAGGGAGAAGTCTCCAGGTAACTGGGGAGACGGGCGAACCCAGTTACCTACAAACCCACCCAGGCGGTATGTTTGAGAATGTTGTGATAAAAGTGTGTGAATGGTTCAAGGACCTGTGATGAGGTCATAGCCATGTGACCCGGTGGGCATGGCTATGGACCATATATGGTGGCCAGGGTAGGTCACATGTGGTGAATGCTGGGACCCGGTTGGTCCAGTGTGGAAGGTCCCGCTGAGATGGGGCTTCCTGGCTAACAGCCTGTGAAGTGGCTGTGAGCAATGGCGATGTGTGCCTGATAGTTCCCTGGAGGTAATGAACGTGTGCAGCATGGTGAAGCAGCATGAGGAAACCCTGACAGGGTGAGATAACTTGGGGTTAGGAAGCCTGCGCATTGAACACTGCATAACTTATATGACTACAGGATAACAGAGGGAAACTCTGCAATGGACGGTATGCTGATTATATGCTGTTTTCTGTTGCTGTGATGGTTTATGATGCTGAATAAACCGAAGGGACTATGATTGTTTTCTGGAAAACCCGTGCCGGATCTGGTTTTGTGGGTGCAAGCGAGTGATCCCCTATGTGAATGACAACGCTACCTCACAATATAGCACCTGTAACTTACCTGTGGCACCTAACAGGTGTTGGCAATAACTAAATCACACTTGCAGCCAGTTGACATGGATTAAAGTTGACTCAACTTCTGTCCTGTGTCCTTGTGTGTACCACATTGAGCATGGAGAAAAGAAAGAAGACCAAAGAACTGTCTGAGGACTTGAGAAACCAAATTGTGAGGAAGCATGAGCAATCTCAAGGCTACAAGTCCATCTCCAAAGACCTGAATGTTCCTGTGTCTACCGTGCGCAGTGTCATCAAGAAGTTTAAACCCATGGCACTATAGCTAACCTCCCTAGATGTGGACGGAAAAGAAAAATTGACAAGAGATTTCAACGCAAGATTGTGCGGATGCTGGATAAAGAACCTCGACTAACATCCAAACAAGTTCAAGCTGCCATGCAGTCCAAGGGTACCACAGTGTTAACCCGTACTATCCATCGGCATCTGAATGAAAAGGGACTGTATGGTAGGAGACCCAG
This sequence comes from Dendrobates tinctorius, assembly GCF_039654945.1. Lineage (NCBI taxonomy): Eukaryota > Metazoa > Chordata > Amphibia > Anura > Dendrobatidae > Dendrobates > Dendrobates tinctorius. The sequence continues at coordinate 6,971,654 of NW_027361704.1, forward strand.
GAAGACCCCACTTCTTAACCCGAGACATAAAAAAAGCCAGGCTGGAGTTTGCCAAAACTTACCTGAAAAAGCCTAAAACATTTTGGAAGAATGTCCTCTGGTCAGATGAGACAAAAGTAGAACTTTTTGGGCAAAGGCATCAACATAGAGTTTACAGGAGATAAAAAGAGGCATTCAAAGAAAAGCACACGGTCCCTACAGTCAAACATGGCGGAGGTTCCCTGATGTTTTGGGGTTGCTTTGCTGCCTCTGGCACTGGGTTTCTTGACCATGTGCATGGCATTATGAAGTCTGAAGACTACCAACAAATTTTGCAGCATAATGTAGGGCCCAGTGTGAGAAAGCTGGGTCTCCCTCAGAGGTCATGGGTCTTCCAGCAGGACAATGACCCAAAACACACTTCAAAAAGCACTAGAAAATGATTTGAGAGAAAGCATTGGAGACTTCTAAGGTGGTCAGCAATGAGTCCAGACCTGAATCCCATAGAACACCTGTGGAGAGATCTAAAAATGGTAGTTTGGATAAGGCACCCTTCAAATATCAGGGACCTGGAGCAGTTTGCCAAAGAAGAATGGTCTAAAATTCCAGCAGAGCATTGTAAGAAACTCATTGATGGTTACCGGAAGCGGTTGGTCGCAGTTATTTTGGCTAAAGGTTGTGCAACCAAGTATTAGGCTGAGGGTGCCAATACTTTTGTCTGGCCCATTTTTGGAGTTTTGTGTGAAATGATCAATGTTTTGCTTTTTGCTTCATTCTCTTTTGTGTTTTTTCATTTAAGACAAATTAAATGAAGATAAGAATACCAAAGAATTTGTGTTTGCAATCATTTTCAGGAAGAAACTGAGTGTTCTCTGACAGAATTGCAGGGGTGTCAATACTTTTGGCCACAACTGTATATATATATATATATATATATATATATACATACACACACACACACAGTTGTTCTCAAAAGTTTACATACGCCAGCAGAAAACACAGTATTTTGACAATAAATGGCTTCACCCAACCACTAACCATGAGTGGAGAAAAAGTTTTTGTGTTATCATTCATAGTCTCTGAAAAAAGGCCAGGAAAGCAAGAATTCTGCAGGGGTATATATATATATATATATATATATATATATATATATATATATATATATACTGCTCAAAAAAATAAAGGGAACAAAATGAGCCTGTTGCAAATAGAATAGTGTTTCCTTTATTTTTTTGAGCGGTATATATATATACCCCAGTACAGTGACTGAACGCCACAATAACAAAAGGAACTGCCTGCCACCACAAATCGTTTGGACAGCATGAGGTAGGCGTTGAAACACAGATTTCAGTAATACTTCACATGCCAGTCAGTGTGCCATTATTAAAGCAAGATGTATCCCATGCACCATTCCGTGTCCAGTAAGTTATAAAAATTGCATGTACTCCAAAAATCTAAGGCACCGGTTATCTTTCTTCCACAAGGCACTTTCTTGGCTTGACAAAGGCCCTCTGTGGCCGAAACGTTGCAAATTTTCCTGTGTGTGCAGTGGTGTAAAAATTTTTGTGGAAGATACCAGGTGCCTTTGATTTTTGGAGTCAGTATGCTTTTGTTTACTTAAAATGAAGGTTTTATCACATGGTGCTTAACATTGTCTGGACCACAGCAGCTACAGAATGGTGTGCATGCTAGTCAGACTCTGCTCCCTCCTTTGATCAGCAGCTCACTGTTTATAGACTATGTATATGGAGAGCCTGGTGTGAGCGGGGTTAGCTTTCTATGTTCTGCAGCATTTCTAAATCTGAAAACTCAGAGTCAGAACTACTGCACCCAGGAAACTAAGTCATACATCATTGGATTCAGGGTCTCTTTGCCTACATGATTCTGATCTTAATGAAGTCGAAAAAAATGGTGGCAGATTTCCTTTAAAATACAATTTATTTAAATCAAAAGCAAAAAAAAAAAAAACAGATTAAAAAATACAAAGTAATAAATCGTGGTCAAAGAAACAAAACCAGATAAAGCACTATTTAGTTAAGGTCCTGATTGATACCAGTCATAAAAGAGCACTAACAATACCCTAAATACAAGCACTATGACTGGTCCAAACAGCCTTATCCGCTTCTGTTTGTTGGACTGAGATATTAATTATTTTGTGTTTGTCTGTCTGTTTTTGTGTTTTTTACTTGTAATGATGTCTAATAAAAATAATGAAGATGTAAAAAGTTCTTTAATCATGCTATTACCTTTAGCTTGTACTCTTTGCGGTTAAGGATTACTGCAGTTATTTGCTGGTCCATGAATAAAAGGATTGTGATCAAAATTGCTGGAATGCCAGACAAAAGGCATACCCACCATGGATTTCCTCCGAAAGGATATACAAACCAACCTCGATTTGGGTTGGTGGGCTTTAAAAACAAAGCAAAAAATTGAGTTAATCAATTATCAAAATTAATCTTTTACTTAATATGCACATACCCTATATGACAACAAGATATCGATTTCACATGTTTTAAAGGTTTATTCCCAGAATTGTAATGAATGGAGCAGAGTTGCACATGCTCGACATCCACTTCATTCGTTCTTGGATCGTCAGATAAAGCTGAGTGCTTGGCTGTTTCTGGTCTGCCCGTGGACAAACAATAGAGGGAAAGATCAAGCATGTGCACCTCTACTCCATTCAAAATGTGTGTGTTTTCAGACATTCATTCTCAGCATAACTGGAGGTCCTAATCATCAGACCCTTATCCTTTGCATAGCAGATAATTTACAATTCTGAGAATAACACATGCATTGCAATTATTTGCATAAAACCAAGTGACCAGTCATATATAGATAAATAGCAGCAGAATGGGCAAAATGAAGAGCTTGTTGACTTGAAAAGTGATATTGTCATTGGATGCCATTTTTGCCACATTGTGGCAAAGTTTTTGAAATTTCTGCTGTGAAAGTTCTGCTCCAGTCAAAGCATAAGGCTGTGTGCACACGATGCGGAATCCGCAATGGTGGAGATGGGAAACTGCTGCGGATTCCGCAGAAAGAATTGACATGTCAATTCTTTCTGCGGTTTCAAAACCGCAGGAAAACCGCGCGTAAAAATCCGCACAGTCTACACAGCGGTTTTTTTTCCCATTCATTTGAATGGTACTGTACACCGCAGCTAAAACTGCTGCGCAACCGCAGCAGCCAAATCCGCTGCAGAACCGCAGCAGAATCCCCAGCGTGTGCACACAGCCTAAAAGCTCACAGACTATATAAACCCGTAGATCGTGCCAAAGTATGCATAAACATGTCCGATACTGTGTAACATCACCTCAACAAGGTTTCAAAATTCAACCTGATCTTGGAAGAGACCTCAGCACAAAATCTGCATTGAAAGTTTCATGAAATGTGAAATGAAGTCCATATTTGAGTACAGTGCACAAACCCATGATCATAACCAGTAGAGTAGCTACCGGAGGGGCAGAGGGGGCCATCGCTCTGGACCTTGCATTCTGAGGGGGCCCACCCGGAGACACACAACTGCAGCTGTATCGGTGCGCAGTTACATTCAGCGGCAGAGCAGGGAGAATCAATCTCCCTGCTCTGCCCCTGGCCGCTATGGGGCCCCTGAGCAGGCGGAGGGCCCCTCGTGCAGGCAGCGGGGCCCCCGTCCGTCATCGCAAGTTCACCTGTATCGGCTTCATGCCGATACAGCTGACCGCATTGATGAGAGGAGCGCTACGCTCCCTCGTCCATCATCCCCCTGTCAGCATCTGACGTCACTGACGCTGACACTGACAGGGGGTCACGATGGCGTCATTACCTTGCGCCTGTGGTTGTGAGGGCACTCAGAGCAGCGGAGGAACCATGAAGTGAGTATTTATTTTTTATGGGGGCTGCCTTATGCTACAGAGTTTGCCTAAGGGGGGCTTCCTTATACTACAGAGTCTGCCTATGGGGGGCTTCCTTATACTACAGAGTCTGCCTATGGGGTGCTGCCTTATACTGAAGGGTTTGCCTATGGGTGTTTCCTTATACTACAGTGTCTGCCTATAGGGTGCTGCCTTATACTACAGAGTCTGCCTAGGGGGGGGTTTCCTTAACCTACAGAGTCTGCCTATGGTGTGCTGCCTTATACTAGAGAGTCTGCCTATGGGGGGGTTTCCTTAACCTACAGAGTCTGCCTATGGTGTGCTGCCTTATACTAGAGAGTCTGCCTATGGGGGGGTTCCTTATACTACACAGTCTACCTATGCGGTGCTGCCTTAAACTACAGGGTCTGTCTATGGGGGGCTTCCTTATACTACAGAGTCTGCCAATGGGGTGCTGCATTATACTACATAGTCTGCCTATTGGGGGCTGCCTTATACTACAGAGTCTGCCTACGGGGGGCTTCCTTACACTACAGAGTCTGCCTATGGAATGCTGTCTTAAACTACAGGGTCTGACTATGGGGGCTTCCTTACACTACTGAGTTTGCCTGTGGGTGCTGCCTTATACTACAGGGTCTGCCAATGGAGGCTGCCTTATACTACAGGGTCTGCTTATGGGGCTGCCTTATACTACAGAGTCTGCCTATGGGGGCTTTTCAATACTACAGAGTCTGCCTATGGGGTGCTGCCTTATACTCCAGAGTCTGCCTATGGGGTGCTGCCTTATACTATAGTCTGCCTATGGGGGCTGCATTATGCTACAGAGTCTGCCTATGGGGGCTTCCTTGTGCCATAGAGTCTGCCTATGAGGTGCTGCCTTATACTACAGGGTCTGCCTATGGGGGCTGCCTTATACTACAGAGTTTGCCTATGGGTTGCTGCCTTATACTACATGGTATGCCTATGGGGGCTGCCTTATACTACAGATTCTGCCTATGGGGTGCTGCCTTATACTAAACAGTCTGCCTATGGGTGCTGCCTTATGCTACAGTCTGCCTATGGGGGGCTGCCTTGTGCTAAAGAGTCTGCCTATGGGGTGTTGCCTTGTACTATAGAGTCTGCCTATGGGGTTCTGCCTTATACTACAGGGTCTGCTTATGGGGGGCAGTCTTGTGCTATAGAGTCTTCCTATGGGGTGCTGCCTTATAATACCGGGGCTGCCTATGGGGGCTGCCTTATACTACAAGGTCTGCCTATAGGGGGCTGTCTTGTACTACAGGGTCTACCTATGGAGGCTGCCTTATACTACAGAGTCTGTCTATTGGGTGCTGCCTTATACTACAGAGTCTGCCTATGGGGGATGCCTTATGCTACAGAGTCTGCCTATGGGGGATGCCTTGTGCTATAGAGTCTGCCTATGGGGTGCTGCCTTATATTACAGGATCTGCCTATGCGGGCTGCCTTATACTACAGAGTCTGCCTATGGGGTGCTGCCTTATACTACAGGTTCTGTCTATTGGGGGTTGCCTTTTACTACACAGTCTGGCTATGAGGGCTGCATTATACTACAGTGTCTGCCTATGGGGGCTGCCTTATACTACAGGGTCTGCCTATGGGGGCTGCCTTATACAACAGAGATTGTAGTATAAGGCAGCACCCCATAGGCAGAGTCTGCCTATGGGGGCTGCCTTATACTACAGGTTCTGTCTATTGGGGGTTGCCTTTTACTACACAGTCTGGCTATGAGGGCTGCATTATACTACAGTGTCTGCCTATGGGGGCTGCCTTATACTACAGGGTCTGCCTATGGGGGCTGCCTTATACTACAGAGTCTGCCTATGGGGTGCTGCCTTATACTACAGGTTCTGTCTATTGGGGGTTCCCTTTTACTTCACAGTCTGGCTATGAGGGCTGCATTATACTACAGTGTCTGCCTATGGGGGCTGCCTTATACTACAGGGTCTGCCTATGGGGGCTGCCTTATACAACAGAGATTGCCTATGGGGTGCTGCCTTATACTACAGAGTCTGCCTATGGGGGCTGCCTTATACTACAGTGTCTGCCTATGGGGGCTGCCTTATACTACAGGGTCTGCCTATGGGGGCTGCCTTATACAACAGAGATTGCCTATGGTGTGCTGCCTTATACTACAGAGTCTGTCTATGGGGGCTGCACTATACTACAGTGTCTGCCTATGGAAGCTGCCTTATGCTATAGAGTCTACCTATGGGGGGCTGCCTTATGGGGCAGAGTATGCCTATGGGGGTTGCATTATACTACAGTGTCTGCCTATGGGGGCTGCCTTATGCTATAGAGTCTGCCTATGGGGGCTGCCTTATGCTATAGAGTCTGCCTATGGGGGCTGCATTATACAATATAAAGTAGGCCTATAGGGAGTGCATTATACTATACTGAGGACTATCTGGTGCATTGTACTATGCGGAGGCCTATGTGGAATGTATTATACTACAGGGTCTTCCTATGAGGGTCTGCCTATGGGGGGCTGCCTTATACTACAGTGTTTGCCTATTGGTGGCTGCTTTATACAACAGAGGTTGCCTATGGGGTGCTGCATTATACTACATAGTCTGCTTATGGGGGCTGCCTTATACTACAGGGTCTGCCTATGGGGGGCCTACCTTATACTACAGAGTCTGCCTATGGGTGCTGCCTTATGCTACAGAGTCTGCCTATTGGGGCTGCCTTGTGCGATAGAGTCTGCCTATGGGGTGCTGCCTTGTACAACAGGGGCTGCCCGTGTGGGCTGCCTTATACTACAGAGTCTTCCTATGGGGTGCTGCCTTAAACTACAGGGTCTGCCTATTAGGGGCTGCCTTATACAACAGAGGTTGCCTATGGGGTGCTGCCTTATACTACAGAGTCTGCTTATGCGCGCTGTCTTATGCTATAGAGTCTGCCTATGGGGGGCTGCATTATACAATATAAAGTAGGTCTATGGGGGAATGCATTATACTATATTGAGGACTATCTGGTGCATTGTACTATGTGGAGGCCTATCAGGAATGCATGATACTATATGGAGGCCTATGGTGAGTGTATTATACTTTATTGAGGTCTATGGGGAGTGCATTATACCTTATTGAGGACTATTTGGTGTACTATGCTATATGGAGGCTATGAGCAAATTGTGGTAAACATAACACATGTAGGTGGAGAACAATTATCGCAATTACAAGGCAAATTGCCACCTACCACCCAAACATGTGCGTATTTTAATAGACAAGTGCAGGACCAACTGTAGAAAGCATGCTATGAAGAAATGAAAAACAGTCATAAGGTCCCATAAAAAGTAATACTTTATTAAATGCAAAAGTTAAAAACTAGGTAAGGTACAATGGTAGGGGCAGGGAAAATTGTACACACCAAATAATCACATATGAAATATGGGCACACAGACCAAACACCTCTGCAACTATGTATACTACAAATTGTAATGGAAAATGATACAGGCAATATTACATAAAGAGCAAATGCTCATGTGGCGCAAAAAGGATTATTTTGCTCAGGGCAAAACCCTATAACATATTAGTACAGAAACCGTATGTACAGGTTATAATATAATATATTTAATATAATTATAATATATTTATAATATAATATATAATATATATAATATAATTATAATATATTAAGAGCCAATAGGATATAATGCAGGGAATCTTTAATGAAGAGCAAGTGCTCATATGGCGCAAAAGAGGAGTTAATTTGCACAGGGCAGTGCCCGAAGTCCTGCTAACAGAAAGACCATATATGCAGGCATACAGTCCTGCTCCTCTGCTACACCCGGTTGGCCTCCAGGTAATATTATTTGTCTTTGGTGCATGGCTCCTATTTGGTGCCTCTTACTCCCCCTGCATTATGAAAGCACTTGCTTCTGATATATCACAGTCTGTATGTTTTATGGCCGGTATTTACAACATGCAAACGTTGCTTTTTTTGTCATATGAGCACTGGCTCCTAATATATTATAGCATGCATATATGGTCTTTCTGTTAGCAGGACTTTGGGCACTGCCCTATGCAAATTAACTCCTCTTTTGCGTCATATGACCAGATGGTTTGTGAATATGCAACATACTGTAAACTTTGTACAGATTTTTTTCCATAGCTTGAGCTCCTGAAAATACTGAAACTGTATGCATGCAACATCTGCTCTTCATCTGCTGATTTGATAAAAAACTATGTATTTGGGACCCTTGCACATCATGATCGGGAGAACTAAAAAGATGCCAACCAAGACACTTGCAATGCTTTGTTGGCATTTCACTTAATATTTGTAAGTCAAAACTATGCCAGAATTCATAAGCAAAAACAACTTTTTCTTTAAATGTTTTTGCTTAAAAATATTACTACTCGGAAATATTTCCTAGGAAAGTATACAAATCTGATGTTCTTTGGATCTATAAAACATTTACAGGAGAACCCAACTTTCAAATATGATGAGTTATAGTGGTTTAGATTAAAAACCAATTAAGGCTATGTGCACACGCTGCGGATTCTGCTGCGGATCCGCTGCGGATTTGGCCTCTGCAGATCCGCAGACATTGTACAGTACAATGTAAGTGTGTCATTTACATTCTGCTGTGCACATGCTGCGGATTTTCCACTGTGGAAAAGCTGCAGTTTTGAATCTGCAGAAAGAATTGACATGTCAATTTTCTGCAGATTCTGCTGCGGTTTGCCACCTATTCCATTGTCCAGGTGTCAAACCGCAGTGGAAAACCGCTGGCCAAACCGCAGGTAAAACCGCAGGTCATTTTAGCTGTGGTTTTACCTGCAGATCCGCAGATGCAAATCCGCTGGTGAATCCGCAGCGTGTGCACATAAAGTAGCCTTAGCCCTTGGATAAGTGTAGAATTACAGGTACACAGGATGCAGTAACGAGCAGGAGGCAGAGCAAGAGCTAAAGGATTTATTACACGGGATACTCCACGCAGGGAGAGTAACTGTTATGAGGGGAGCAATACTGGATATTGTGTCAGGGTAAGAACAATGGTTTATGAAAAAGGTAAACTTATCAGTCTGATGGTTTCCGGGCTGTGGAAGCTTGAAAACCCACGGTGGCGCCACAAGTAACATAGTAACATAGTAACATAGTTATTAAGGTTGAAGGGAGACTTTAAGTCCATCTAGTTCAACCCATATCCTATCCTAACCTGCCCTAACATGTTGATCCAGAGGAATGCAAAAAAACCCATGTGGCAACAAGTAAGCTTCACATTGGGGAAAAAAATTCCTTCCTGACTCCACATACGGCAATCAGACTTGCTCCCTGGATCAACGCAATATTAAGGAAACTAGTGTATATACCCTGCAATATTATACTTTTCAAGAAAGGCATCCAGTCCCTTCTTAAATTTTAGTAGGGAATCACTCATTACAACATCATATGGCAGAGAGTTCCATAGTCTCACTGCTCTTACAGTAAAGAATCCGCGTCTGTGAGTATGCTTAAACCTTCTTTCCTCCAGACGTAGAGGATGCCCCCTTGTCCCCGTCACAGGTCTAAGAGTAAAAAGATCATTAGAAAGCTCTTGGTATTGTCCCCGCATATATTTATACATTGTAATAAGATCACCCCTAAGCCTTCGATTCTCCAAACTAAATAACCCCAAATGTAATAACCTGTCTTGGTATTGCAGACCCCCTAGTTCCCTAATAACCTTGGTCGCTCTTCTCTGCACCCGCTCCAGTTCAGCTATGTCTTTCTTATACACCGGAGACCAGAACTGTACACAGTATTCTAAGTGTGGTCGCACTAGTGACTTATATAGAGGTAAAATTATGTTCTCCTCATGAGCATCTATGCCTCTTTTAATGCATCCCATTATTTTATTTGCCTTTGCAGCAGCTGCCTGACACTGGCCGCTAAATGTGAGTTTGTCGTCCACCCATACACCCAGGTCTTTTTCAGTGACTGTTTTGCCCAGTGTTTAACAATTAAGCACATAATTATACATCTTGTTCGTTCTACCCAAGTGCATGACCTTACATTTATCCCCATTAAAGCTCATTTGCCATTTATCAGACCAAGCTTCTAGTTTACATAAATCCTCCTGTAATATAAAATTGTCCTCCTCTGTATTGATTACCCTGCAGAGTTTAGTGTCATCTGCAAATATTGAAATTCTACTCTCTATGCCCCCTACAAGGTCATTAATAAATATGTTAAAAAGAAGCGGGCCCAAAACTGACCCCTGTGGTACCCCACTGCTAACCGTGACCCAGTCTGAGTGTGCTCCATTAATAACCACCCTTTGTTTCCTATCCCTGAGCCAGCTCTTAACCCACCTACACATATTTTCCCCTATCCCCATTGTTCTCATTTTATGTATCAACCTTTTGTGTGGCACCGTATCAAAAGCTTTTGAAAAGTCCATGTACACCACATCCACTGCATTCCCTTGGTCCTGTCCGGAACTTACCTCTTCATAAAAGCTTATCAGATTAGTCTGATACGCTTGAAGTCTCAGGCCTGATCCTGAAGAAAGTTGAGGCACTGTCTCCTGACGGAAGCGGCATATCCTGGCACTCCTAGGCGAGGTCCTACGTTACCGGTGCGACATCCATGGTATGAAGTAGTCTGTGGTACCGCCGGAATGTGACTCAGTTCAGTGGCAGAGGCGGAGGTGAAGCTACCCGACTCTGTATGATTCACCGGATAAGTCTTAGGCCGCGCGCTCGCGGCAGTCAGCAGAACGGTGCGGGATGAGTTCTCGGTGACAGTGGTGAGCGGGCACACAGATATTCATTGCTCACAGTGTGCGCGTGGGCTGGGGAGCTGCAGTGCAGGCCTGTACTTGCGCATCCCTCCACAGAGAGTGAATCAACCTTCTCCTGCTGCGCACTCCGTCTTCTCGCCAAGTGTCCTGCTTTCCCGCACACCGTCCCTTTTATCCCTGACACACCCCCTACAGTTGAGTGCAAAGGTCTGTCTGGGTCAGAAAGCTTCCCCCTGCAACAATGGTGACAGCCTTGATAGTTCCGGAACCGACGCGAGAGAGGTACCACCGGCCCATCTTCCTACACTAGCATAGCCCAGGGCTCAAAGCTCCTGGTGGGACCATAACCAGATTGCCCTCATTATATAATTTAGTGAGCCACAATCGCTGGAGCTTATCCTCCGGCAGGGGGCTTCCCTGGACATCTGCTGCCAGTAATAGAGAATGACAGCGGAGCGCCTGCCCTCTTCTGTCATGAGGATTCAACCAGTGCCCAGCATGTGTAAGAAAGGGCCAGGATGGTAGTCGTGGCCGAGGACACCAGGGCCTTGATTTTCCCGGCCTCTTCCTACAGAAAAATCGTCAGCTTCTACCGGCATACCTGTTCGGGGTTGTGGTTCACCATCAAGAATTTCACTGCGCTGCAACAGAGCTCCAACACTCAGCTTCTGTGCACAGGGTAGAAAGAACGAACACAGATACCGGATCAGATGCCAACCAAATGATTTTACTTTTCTCTTCAATGGTCCCGGACACATCAGTTACATTACAGTCCACACAGAATTCCTCCTGCACTTTCCCTTTCCTGTTTTCTTTGTCCTCATGCACATTACGGGGTAGTAGCGCCCTTGGCGGTACCGCAGCATCACTCCTGTAGAACCTCAGGACATAGGGGATCCCGTTCATCCATTTCACCCCGGATTTGCAAGCTTCAGCCCTATTTAAGATCTGCCACATGGTGAATATTCTGCGCCCTGCACGACTTTTGGACCACATATTCCTTCCTGTTCCTGCTGCTGTGATGAACTGAAATTTCCCGAGTACTCTGGTCTTATCCAGCACCTGTCTGACTGTGTCCATGCTTTTCTTCTTCATAATGTTGCGTAGCTGCTATGGTGTCCTTGGCTTAGAGCCCTTGTGGACACTTCGGGCGTGCTCGCCCTTCTGAACTGTTTATCTCCTACACTTGCGTAACCCATAGCAGCTCCTCCTACATTTATCCCTATGTAAACTTCCTATAGTAATACCCAATAAGGCCCACTAGTATACCCACATCTTGTGGCCCACTACAGAACTACACTTACCCATATCTAGAAACTCTATACAAATAGTGCCATCCACTATTGAACCTGAAGAATGCACCAGCTTACCCTAACCTGTGCATTTATATGTAAAACTTAATACAACACAATATATTACAATATTACAATATGTACAACATGGTAACACATATAATGTTGCAGTACCAATGAGAACGGCAGTAATACACAATAGTGTAGCATTACCGAAGCAAAATGATATCTGCATAACATTTACAATATAATTTATTTATATTTAAAGGGGAAGTGGCATTAAAGGGGAACATTTCAATTCACTCCCCTACATTCTCCCTTTCCTAAAATTTGGTCATCCCGACCAAACAAGCTACAATATTTACACTATACGTAAAACAATCTGGAGAGTCTTCTTATCTGTAAAATAACACACTGCAGTCCGTAGTGCAAACCTGGCTCACAGTCCTCCAGGTTAATTGCATTGATATGTACCTATATATATATTTACATCATATGGCCCATTCTTTTTAGGAGCCATCAGTCTCTTTAAGGTAGGGCTCTCCCTTTCCTTAAAAAAAGGCGGTATGTATTTAACCTCTGAATAACAGCATCTTGTCAAAATGTGTCATCCCCTGAATAAGTGTTTTCCACTTCGAAACACGTTGGGATAAAATGGGAATAAATGATTGATCTTTTAATATAACTGGATTGTGTATTATGTCAAGCAGCGCATGAAAGTCCAAAAAATAAGTTCCATAAGAAGCGATCCTTGCTTAAGAGGGTTACCGCGACCTCTTAATACCCTGCAGACAGTCTTCTTTAAAGTATGATACTTCATCGCCCTCCTCTAGGGCCATGCCAAATTTTATGGATGCCGCATTTACGTAGACCTTCGCGTTGGTCCCGTCTTCTCGGATGAAGCCGTACCCCCGCTCAGTGTCCACGTACACCTGCTGACCTCAGTTATGCCGACCTGCCAGGGCGCTTCCACCCTGCCGCAACTCGACCCACACCTCCTTTTCTCGTTGCTTCTTTTTCTGTATCACATCTTCCACCCAGACTACCTGCCTGGGGGTGGGGAAGGGCCCCTCCGGTGTTGGGAGAAAGTGGGGAGCGCCCAGACTTGCAGCGGCAGAGAGTGCTGCAGAGGCCACCGGGTAGGGAAATGCGGATGCACCCCCTCGGGGACACTCCGATAGGTGACAGTGGCTGAGTCAAGGGGTGGTAAGCAGGACCATCCCTCAGCAGCAAGGGGTCGAGGCTTACTCACCCTCTCCGGATGCTGGATGGTGGTCGTGCCTGTGCCGGGCCCGCTGGCTGCTTTGGTCACCACTCCTCCTTCTGGTATTAGCTCCGCTGGCCTCCGCTTTTCCGGCTGCAGTTCCTCTCAGGTGGGCACCGTTTTCGGTGCCCGATGAATCAACGACGAGGGTTCTGGCACACAGGGTTCCTCCTGTCGGCGTCGGCTCGGAAACTCTGCATGCTGCTCCGCCATCCAAATTCGTCCAGCCAAGTATTCCACACTCCTGGAGTCCATGGTCTTTACCGGATGCTGACTTTAAGGCCGGGACAGCTCCATGGAATGGTCCGCCGGGGCCTCGGCCAGTTCTTACCAAGGCCTGCTGGACTGCCTCCTTTCAGCCTCCTTCCTCCAGCACCAATCCATCTGGCTCATGCCTTGACAACTTCGGGTGCAGGAGTGTTCCATCGTGCCCTAGTTGCTGTCGCTTCTGGGAGGCCACACCCATTTCCAGGTGGGTAATCCCCTGTCAGCTCCACCCAAGTGCATGAATTCTGTAGGGGAGGGCGAGGTTTTCTTCTTTTCAGCCACTCCCACCAGGGAAGGGCCAGGGTGCAATGCCAGGCAACTTTTGAAACCAAGAGGGCACGGAAACACCCACGAAGGGTGAGGGCTATGTCTTCTTCCTCACCTGCAGCGCCATTTTGCGCCAACTCCATGGCCGCCATCTTAGTCAACACAAAATCAGGTTGAGGCACAGTGTTTGTCACGATCCATTTTTGAATCGATGTCAGAACTGGATCCTCATATATAACCTATTTTCCTTTCTGGTCCTCGGGGGTTAATATGGGTTTTTGCCCCTGGTGGCCACTGGTGTTACTACAACTGTAGTTGGTCGGCTGCTGGGTTTTTCCCCCTCCGGTGGCCACTGGTGTTACTGCATGTTAAGATTAGTCAGCTGTTGGTGACCACTCCCTCCTTCCTATATAAGATCACCTGGTACACCTGTTGGTAATACTGGTCATTTGGAAACCAACCTTTCTGAGGAGAGAAGCTATCTTGAGCAGTGGTGTTTGCAGCTTATCCGGAGGAGTGGTTTTCCTGCTGGAAACTGTGTTCGGGCGCCTTACTCTGTGGTCCAGTGCAGAGCAAGCTAAGTGTGGTTGTTTTCCCTGGTGTTTTACTAGTACAGCGGTGAGGACCAGTGTCTGCACTTGCCAGTTCCCTAGTAAGGGATAGGTGGAGGGCAAGTGAGGGACTGAAGTATCCTGGTCGGCGACAGGTTGAAAGAACCTGTATAGGGAATGTGAGGAGAGTTCAGGGCTCTTCCTTAGGGGAGTGCAGGAGATGTCCACTTCCCTGTTCCCTATTATAGGGCCCACCATTGTAATTGTGTCCCCTTGTCTGTCTTGGTAATTTTAGTGACCGACCGATCGTCTGGTCGCATCACACAGGGCCAAGTCACATCGTGACATTATTACCAATCCCCCATATTTTCTGGTGAGCCATGGCCCTAACGCAGACCTTTGTCCAATTGCTGCAGACCTTCACTGAGGAGCGTGGGGTGCTGCGTGGTGTGGTGTTGCAGCAGCTGCAGTGGTTGGTGGTGTACGGGGCCTCAGCTCAGATGCAGACTCAACCAGAGCCAAAGTTATCTCTCCCAGACAGGCTTTCTGGAGAGAGAGACAATTTTTTGTTTTTTCAGGAAGCCTGCAAGCTACACTTCAGGCTCTGCCCTCGTTCATTAGGGAGTGAGGAACACCAGGTGGGATTCATTATAGCCCTCCTTGAGGGTGATCCCCAATCCTGAGTCTCCTCCCTGCCGGCCGATTCATCATCTTTACGGTTGGTAGACAAGTTTTTTGCTGCTTTGGCAAATATGCCTCCTGTAGTCCTTGCTAGGAAGGAGGACACACTGGTGCAGGCGGACGAGTCCAGGCAGGTGGGAAAAGGTGGTTCCCCAGCGGTGTTGCCTGCGGTTCGTCGTGGTGTGGGGGCATGTTTTAGCTGTGGGCAGACTGGTCATGTTTTCAGGGTCTGCCCAGCGCGTGCCAAATATTCTGTACAATCTAAGAAACCGCGTCCCACTGGTCGTGTGGAGGGAGGCGACCAGGGAGTGTATATTTCCTCCACTTTGCCCTCTCAGTGTACTATGTCAGCAGAAGTGGTGGTTGGCGGGGTACCTGAGGGCATACTGGTGTTTGTGGACAGTGGAGCGGGAGTCGATCTGGTGGACGCTTACTTTTTCCAGACTCATGGCCTGTAGTGTAGGACGCTGGGCAAACCTCAAAGCGTCCAGCCCATTGACTCTGTCCCACTGAGCCAGGGGAGGTTGACCCAAGTCGTGGATAACATACATCTGCGTATAGGGACTCATCATGAAGAGTCCCGGTCATGCTCCGTCTTGGCGGGAATGCCATCACCCATTGTTTTAGGACTCCCCTGGTTAAAAAGACGCAACTAGGTAATAAATTGGCAGTCTAGGGAAGTAGTCGGCTGGGGTCAGTCGTCTGAGGGCTGCTGCCTGGGGGCTACTGTCTCTGCCGTCATTCTACAACCATCCCCTTCTTCTCCAGTGGGGGCAGCAGAGGTGCTGCCAGGGAGTAGGGGCAAGTCTCAACCCTCGCCATTAGCCAACCCTGAGAGGCGGAGTCCTCGTAGGAGGAGGGGTCGGAGGAGGGTGGTGGTTCCCTGTGTGAATGGTGGGGGTGTGAGTATGTGGACACAGGGGGATGCCTCTGTTGTCAGTTCCTTGAAGAGTTCACCATCTTATGGCAAACGAGTGTGTGGCAATAAATGTTCAGGTCCGGAGCTGTGTGTGAAAGAGTATGTGTGGTGTCCATTAAAAACATCCAGTGGAAGTGTGCTGCTAGAGTCTGGAGTTCTTGGGTGATCGGGCCATATCGGGTGTCGGCCATTCTCGGCCCGGGGACTTACCAGCTGGAGTTTCCCCCAGTAATGCCCATATTCAACTCGTTCCCCAGGTCGGCGCTCTGGAGATTTGTGGTGCCTCTGGAGCCTACGTTGTCACCTCTATCTACCCACATTTGCCATAAACCTGAGAGTATACCCCTATCTAGCGGCCCACTACAGAACTACTATACTAATAGTGTCCTCCACTATTGAACTCAAAGGATACACCAGCTTACCCTAACCTATGCATTTATATGTAAAACATAATGCAACACAATATATTACAATATGTACAACATAGTAACACATATAATGTGGCAGTATCAATGAGAACAGCGGTAATACACAATAGTCTAGCAGTACCGGAGTGTAGCAGTACCGGAGCATAACTATATTTGTACAACTGTTCTGTCTCCGACATAATTCACAACCTTTAATTGACTATTTTGATAACATACAATGATTGCTGTATGTATACAATGCTCAGTTTTTCCATAGTTAATGGTTAGTGTTCTTGGCTCCATCTAGTGGCCAAAGTAATTATTACTTTGGCCACTAGATAGAGCCAAGAACACTAAAGTATTATATCACTTTCGTTTTTGTTTTCCCCCCAATCCACAATGCAGTGGATTGCAGTAAGTCTGCAAAGCATCATGGTCTATTCCAGCCCCCGTTTTCTGTCCAGTCTGCCATTTTCTGTCAAGCCTGCTTCATGTGGACATCTCATTTCTCTACCTGCCCTTGTGTCAGCATCGTCGGTACGTAATCACGCTTCCCTCATTTATCCCTGTCCTAGATCACCTTCCTTAGATCTCCCCTGGTTAGCGATTAGCACAGGTAATCTGTATAATGTATATATGTATTTTTATGTACCCATACTGATTGATTGTATTGTATGTTTTGCTTCTAGTTTCACCGCACTTCAATATACCATCACGTTCAATAAAACACAGATTCAACCTACAGTTTTCTTATTGGACCCCCAGTATAGTGGTTTAGCTACCCGTATAAGCTACATGAATCCCGTGCATTTAGCTAAGGATGGAATAGTGAAATGACGGCTCCCCAGCTAATGGAATACAGAGAGAAGAGCTTCCCATCTTGCAGGACCGCAGTGAATAGCAGCTTTCCAGCTAGCGGGAACTCAGAGATAGAAGAGTCTCCCATCCTGCAGAGGCCAGTTACACAGCGCTATCCAGCTAGTGCAATTCAAGGAAAAGACACCCCTTCATCCGGCTTGCAGGAGCTAGTGAAATTGCAGAAATCCATCTAGTGAGATTCAAGTCACCGGCTACACAGAGACTAATACAGCTACAGTAATCTCTGCACAGCCAAGCATCCCTCTAAGACACCATGTCCCACAAATCATACAGGACAAAATCTGCTATATCTGTCTCCTCAAAGATTGTATCTATCAGCAGCGCGGTCGCCATTGCCCGCGCAAATGCGGTAGCCGCCAAAATGCGAGCACGCTATGCTGAAGAGGAGATGCAACTTAAATTAGAGAAAGCACGCCTAGAGGAGCCAAGAACACTAAAGTATTATATCACTTTCGTTTTTGTTTTCCCCCCAATACACAATGCAGTGGATTGCAGTAAGTCTGCAAAGCATCTGTCACGGGGGCTTAGTTCAACTAAGGCTGTAACTCCCGGGGCCCCTGTGATGTCCCTATAACTAGGGGAAACCCTGTCTGACCCTCAACCCAGGGTTTTTGCTGATGGTGCAAATGCCTGAGCCTCCACCCTTTCCTTATCTCCTGCTCAGCCCTGCACTTAACCCTCCACCCAGTGAGGAGTCACAACACCAAAGCCCCCACACAAATATGACAGATAGGGAGAACTTAAACTGCACTGCGCCGCATACACACAGGACTATACAGTAATGTGAACAGGGCACAACTAAACACAAATATGGGAAGGAGAAAGGATAACAACGGATCATACGCCACCAGATATGAATCTCTCTCTCTGCAACACCTCCACTCCAGACCGGAACCACTTGGTATGAAACACAAGCTATAATCGGCAACGCCCATAGGCCAGCATGACTATTTATAGACCGTGGGCATGACTAACCATCCAACCTGGTCTCCAGCAGGATTAACCCCCGAGAGCCTGAAGATCAAGCCGGCGCCACTGAGGCTATAGTGGCTGGAGGTGGAACTACCTCTGCCTGCCGAACGCAGTGGTGTGAACAGCGTCCGACATGACATTACCCCGTCTTCTACGAGGGACCACTGGACCCTCAAGACTCATAGGACCCGGCTTGTCCGGATGACGACGGTGAAAAGAACTGACCAGCCGATCCGCATGTATGTCTGAGGCTGGAACCCAAGACCTCTCCTCCGGACCATACCCCCGCCAGTGCACCAAATACTGAAGAGTACGGCGTACTACTCGAGAGTCCACTACCTTGGCGACCTCAAACTCTAAATCGCCATCCACCATGACTGGAGGTGGCATCGGCGTCGTGTCCACCAAGCCTACCACCTTTTTCAATAAAGCCCTGTGAAACACGTTGTGTATCTTGTACACCGCGGGAAGTTCCAACCGATAAGCCACTGGGTTAATGATGGCAGAAATCCTAAAAGGCCCAATAAACCTTGGACCCAGTTTTAAAGATGGAATTTTGAGTTTTATGTTCTTCGTAGCTAACCACACCCATTCACCCACACACAGGTCTGGACCTGGCACGCGTCTACTGTCAGCCACCCGTTTGTACCTGGCACTCATGCTCAACAAATGCTGTTTCACCCGCCTCCAGACTGATAACAATTGGGCTCCTAGCTGATCCTCCTCCGGGACACCCCCCGAGTCACCCTGATGAATGTGACAACTTGATCCCCAAACGTGAGCAAAAAGCTTTCCAAAACCTTGCCACAAATTGCGTACCCCTATCAGATACTATGTCCGACGGTACTCCGTGGAGTCTGACCACCTCCTTCACAAATACCTGAGCCAATGTCTTAGCATTGGGCAATGAAGACAACGCCACAAAATGCGCCATCTTTGAAAAACGGTCAACCACCACCAGGATGACCGTGTTCCCCGCCGAGGCTGGCAAGTCAGTGATGAAATCCATGGAGATTTCTGTCCATGGCCTATTGGGTACCCCCAGAGGCTGTAGTGTGCCAGCAGGACGGGTACGGGGTGACTTGGCCCTAGCGCACGTGATGCAAGCTGCCACGTATGAGACCACGTCCTGCCGGATTTTGGGCCACCAGAAACAACGCGATACCAGCTCTAAGGTGCCCCTCACCCCTGGATGACCAGCCAGTACCGAGTCGTGGTGTTCCTTCAACAGCTTAAGCCGAAGATGCAGGGGTACAAATGATTTGTTGGCGGGAAGTCCTCCTCTTGGGCCTCGGCAATCTCCGCCTCTACCTCCGTCGTGAGAGCAGAGACCACTACCCCTTTCTGGAGGATGGGTACCGGCTCTTCCCGAGGTTCTCCCCCCGGAAAACACCTAGACAAAGCATCCACCTTGGTGTTTTTAGCCCCGGGACGGTAAGTCACAAGAAAATTGAACCGAGTAAAAAACAATGCCCAGCGGGCCTGCCTAGGAGACAGACGCTTGGCCGACTCCAGATAGAGTAGATTCTTATGGTCGGTGATGTCTGTGGCCTGGTGAGCCGCCCCCTCCAAGAAGTGTCGCCATTCCACAAAAGCCAATTTGATGGCCAACAACTCCCTGTTGCCGATATCATAATTCCGTTCGGCCGGCGACAGCTTCTTGGAGAAGTAGGCGCATGGATGAATCTCGCTCAAGGACGAGCCTTGAGACAGTACTGCCCCCACTCCCACCTCCGACGCATCAACCTCCACCACAAAAGGTTTAGACACGTCTGGTTGCACCAGAATGGGGGCTGAAGCAAAACTATTCTTCAGACGCTCAAATGCACGTATAGCCACCTCAGGCCAGTTCGCTAGATCGGCACCCTTTTTTGTCATGTCCGTGAGCGGTTTGGCGATAGTCGAAAAGTGTTTTATAAATTTCCTATAATAATTGGCAAACCCAAGGAACCGCTGGAGTGCTTTCAGACTTTCCGGCCTCTCCCAAAGCAGCACCGCCTGCACCTTAGCGGTGTCCATTTTAAACCCGGCTGCGGACACAATATATCCTAAAAAGGGCAACTCCTGGACAAAAAATAAACATTTTTCCAGCTTAGCATAGAGCTGGTTCTCCCGGAGCAACTGTAACACCTGCCTGACATGCTCCAAATGAGTGTCCCGATCGCTAGAATAAATGAGGATATCATCCAGGTATACAATCACAAATCTCCCCAGGATATGAGCAAATACATCATTAATAAAATGTTGGAAAACAGCAGGCGCGGTGGTCAACCCAAACGGCATAACCAGACTCTCAAAATGACCCTCAGGAGTGTTAAACGCAGTCTTCCACTCATCCCCCTGACGGACCCTTATGAGGTTATACGCCCCCCTGAGGTCCAGCTTGGAAAACCATTTCGCCCCCGCTACCTGGTTGAACAAATCCAGGATTAACGGCATTGGGTAGGGATCACGGATCGTAATCTGGTTTAACTCTCGGAAATCCAGACACGGGCGTAACCCCCCATCTTTCTTCTTAATGAAGAAAAACCCCGCGGCTACAGGCGAGGACGAAGGCCGGATGTGTCCTTTGCTCAGACTCTCCGCGATGTAGTCTTTCAGAGCTTGTCTCTCAGGACCAGAAATATTAAACATCCTGGCCTTAGGTAATTTGGCCCCGGGTTTTAACCTAATCGCACAGTCATAGGCTCTATGTGGAGGCAGTTCTGAGCAACCCTTCTCAGAGGGGTATCTTCAAAAAGGGGAAGAAGGTGGACCCAGGCAACTATAGGCCGGTGAGTCTGACTTCTATACCAGGAAAGATCTTTGAACAAATTATTAAACAACATGTATGTCAATACCTGGATAAGAATGAAGTGATTAAACAGAGTCAGCATGGGTTTGTAACTAATAAGTCATGTCAGACTAACTTAATTTCCTTCTATGACGGTATCACTGATTGGGTGGATCAAGGAAATGCTGTAGATATAGTATATCTTGACTTCAGCAAAGCATTTGACAAAGTCTCTCATACAATCCTTATTGAAAAAATGACTAAGTATGGAATGGACAAGGCAACTGTTAGGTAGATTCATAACTGGCTTAGTGATCGGACCCAAAGAGTGGTCGTAAATGGCTGCACATCCAGTTGGAAGAATGTCTCAAGTGGGGTACCACAGGGCTCTGTCCTGGGCCCTGTATTGTTCAACATCTTTATCAACGATTTAGATGAAGGAATTGAGGGTAAACTGATTAAATTTGCTGATGACACAAAGCTAGGAGGGATAGCTAATACAAGAGAAGAGAGAGAGAGGATTCAAAAAGATTTAAATAAACTGGAGAAGTGGGCAGCAACTAACAGAATGGTTTTTAACAGGGAGAAATGCAAAGTACTACATCTGGGCAATAAAAATGAAAAAAGCATATATAGAATGGGAGGAATAGGGCTAAGTGACAGCACATGTGAAAAAGACTTGGGTATACTAATAGATCACAGACTGAATATGAGTCAACAGTGTGATGCAGCAGCAAAAAAGGCAAATGCAATTCTAGGATGTATTAACAGAAGCATACAGTCTAGATCACGTGAAGTCATTATTTCCCTCTACTCCTCTTTGGTCAGACCTCATCTGGAATATTGTGTCCAGTTTTGGGCACCACATTTTAAAAAAGACATCAACTAACTGGAGCAAGTTCAGAAAAGAGCGACCAGAATGGTGACTGGTCTGCAAACCCTGTCTTATGAGGAAAGGTTGCAGGATTTGGGAATGTTTAGTTTGCAAAAGGGAAGACTGAGAGGAGACTTAATAGCTTTCTACAAATATCTAAAGGGCTGTCACATTGTAGAAGGATCAACTTTATTCTCATTTGCACAAGGAAAGACTAGAAGCAATGGGATGAAACTGAATGGGAGGAGACACAGATTAGATATTAGAAAAAACTTTTTGACAGTTAGAGTGATCAATGAGTGGAACAAGCTGCCACGAGAAGTGGTGAGTTCTCCTCCAATGGAAGTCTTCAAACAGAGGCTGGACAGACATCTGACTGGGATGATTTAGCGAATCATGCTTTAAGCAGGGGGTTGGACCAGATGGCCCAGGAGGTCCCTTCCAACTCTACGATTCTATGATTCTATGATTCTATGATTCTATGAGAAAACATCCGCGAAATCCTGCAAAGCCTCCGGCAGGCTGGGCGTCACGGCGGAACCGCTATCCACAAATGCTGATATTGGTAGCTCTCTGCCCGCGATAATAACCTTGGCAGGGAGCATACATTGAGATACCATCATGGAGGATATGCATACGCTCAGTTGGGTCTCCTCCATATCCACTGAGCTTAACATTTTTCCGCCGATGTGACCCTCTTAGGTAGTACCGGGCAAACGTTAACATAATGACCACTTTTACCACAGTAGAAACATGCTCCGGGCTTCCGGAATCCCGTAGCGCGACGCTTAACCTGTGCCACGCCAGCAATCTGCATAGGTTCAGGGAACTCATCAACTTCAACCACACTTGCACCTCTGCTTTCCCCCAGAGGTAGCGTCTCCTGTGCCCCTGACGAAAACGGCGATCAATACGTTTCACCAAACTCATGGCAGACTCCAACGATGCAGGAGTCTCATACATCAGGAGGGCTTGTTTAACCCTCCCTGATACCCCATGAATAAACTGGCTCCTCAGGGCTGGGTCATTCCACTGTGTGTCTACGGCCCAGCGGCGAAATTCCGAACAATAGTCCTCTGCCAAGCGCTCCCCCTGGCGGAGGGCGCGGATTTTAGATTCCGCTAGAGCCAGTCGGTCAGGATCATCGTAAATGAGCCCGAGGGCAGAAAAAACATTATCAACAGAATGAAATGTAGCAGAGTCAGCTGGTAACGAAAATGCCCATGCTTGGGGGTCACCACTCAGTAATGACAACACTAGCCCTACTCGCTGGGCCTCATTACCTGAGGAGATTGGCCGCATGCGGAAGTATAACTTGCAGGCCTCCCGAAATACGACAAATTTGCTGCAATCCCCTGAAAATCGTTCTGGCAGCGGAAACTTCGGCTCTGCACAGATACCTGCAGATGCCGTTTGCACCTTCGCTACTACCAGGGCCTGCTGCTGAACTGCCCCTTTCAACTCGGAGACCTGTATGGACAGCGCCGCCAACTGGCGGGTTATGGACTCTAATGGATCCATGGACTCCTGAAAAAATGTGGGCCGATTAAAATGTCACGGGGGGCTTAGTTCAACTAAGGCTGTAACTCCCAGGGCCCCTGTGATGTCCCTATAACTAGGGGAAATCCTGTCTGACCCTCAACCCAGTGATTTTGCTGATGGTGCAAATGCCTGAGCCTCCACCCTTTCCTTATCTCCTGCTCAGCCCTGCACTTAACCCTCCACCCTCCACCCAGTGAGGAGTCACAACACCAAAGCCCCCACACAAATATGACAGATAGGGAGAACTTAAACTGCACTGCGCCGCATACACACAGGACTATACAGTAATGTGAACAGGGCACAACTAAACACAAATATGGGAAGGAGAAAGGATAACAACAGATCATACGCCACCAGATACGAATCTCTCTCTCTGCAACACCTCCACTCCAGACCGGAACCACTTGGTATGAAACACAAGCTATAATCGGCGACGCCCATAGGCCAGCATGACTATTTAAAGACCGTGGGCGTGACTAACCATCCAACCTGGTCTCCAGCAGGATTAACCCCCGAGAGCCTGAAGATCAAGCCGGCGCCACTGAGGCTATAGTGGCTGGAGGTGGAACTACCTCTGCCTGCCCGACGCAGTGGTGTGAACAGCGTCCGACATGACAGCATCATGGTCTATTCCAGCCCCCGTTTTCTGTCCAGTCTGCCATTTTCTGTCAAGCCTGCTTCATGTGGACATCTCATTTCTCTACCTGACCTTGTGTCAGCATCGTCGGTACGTAATCACGCTTCTCTCATTTATCCCTGTCCTAGATCACGTTCCTTAGATTTCCCCTGGTTAGCTATTAGCACAGGTAATCTGTATAATGTATATATGTATTTTTATGTACCCATACTGATTGATTGTATTGTGTTGTGAGGTCATTTTCCCCTTCACGTCGATGTCTGATGAACTCCCTCTTCTGGTGAAGGAAGGTAGTGAGGCTGATTACCAAACACCTGATCTGGTAGATGATGACTGGGTAACAGGAAATTCTGACTGGATATAAGGCAGCCGACGCCCTTCTGAGTCGCTGGTGATTTCTCTGCTGGATTCTTGGAGACCAGTCAGATTCCTGCTTCCCAAAGATAAGTTTTTGCTCTGCTTTTGAACTTATTAGTTTTGTTTTGTTTACCTTGATTTTTGGAGTTCAGCCATCCCTGGTCGGGGGTGTGCTGAGTTCCATTTTTGTCTCTGACCAGTTTGTCTCTTTGCTCTGTCTTCAGAATTTACCTGAGTGCTGATATAGTCTTTTTGAAGTCCTAGCGACTTCAGGGCCTGTTTTTCCTATCAGACCGTTGGGACATTTTTTGGTAGGGTTTTTTATGGATTGTAGACAGCAGCTTTTCTATCCTGTCCTTTTTAGTTAGCTTGGGCCCCATCGTTTGCTCAACCTATCTTTCTATCTGTGTTAGTGTTTTCATCTTGCTTCACCGTCATTATATGTTGGGGGCTGCCTATTGCTTTGGGGTCTGCTCTGGGGCAGTTTAGATTTCCCCTTTCTTTCTTTAGGCCTATTTAGTTCTCCGGCTGTGATCGAGGGGTCTAGGGCATCGTAGGAACCCCCCACGGCTACTGTTAGTTGTTGTAGATAGGATCAGGGGTCTGCAATCCGATAGCTACCAACCTCTCCGGTTTTCTGGACTTAGCTTGTATTTTTGCTTTTTCCTCCTTCGGTGACTCATTCATAACAGTATTGTATGTTTTGCTTCTAGTTTCACCGCACTTCAATATACCATCACGTTCAATAAAACACAGATTCAACCTACAGTTTTCTTATTGGACCCCCGGTATAGCGGTTTAGCTACCCGTATAAGCTACATGAATCCCGTGCATTTAGCTAAGGATGGAATAGTGAAATGACGGCTCCCCAGCTAGTGGAATACAGAGAGAAGAGCTTCCCATCTTGCAGGACGGCAGTGAACAGCAGCTTTCCAGCTAGCGAGAACTCAGAGATAGAAGAGTCTCCCATCCTGCAGAGGCCAGTTACACAGCGCTATCCAGCTAGTGCAATTCAGGGAAAAGACACCCCTTCATCCGGCATGCAGGAGCTAGTGAAATTGCAGAAATCCATGTAGTGAGATTCAAGTCACCGGCTACACAGAGACTAATACAGCTACAGTAATCTCTGCACAGCCAAGCATCCCTCTAAGACACCATGTCCCACAAATCATACATGACAAAATCTTCTATATCTGTCTCCTCAAAGATTGTATCAATCAGCAGCGCAGTCGCCATTGCCCGCGCAAATGCGGTAGCCACCAAAATGCGAGCACGCTATGCTGAAGAGGAGATGCAACTTAAATTAGAGAAAGCACGCCTAGATGATCAGGAGAGAAAGGCGTAGTTAGAGAAGGCACATGTGGATGCCGCCTTAGAGAGCCTAGCAGTAAAAAGAGAGGCTGCTGCAGCACTAGCAGAGGCAGAATCACTAGAAGCTGTGCACAACCCTGAGCTGCATAGCCGTAGCAGTACGTCAAGTCTGAAGTTGCCACTGCAAGATTCACCACAACGCACATCTCAGTATGTTAATGAACTTACTGATCCAAATTATAACCAAGATCACGACACATCCAGTGAAACGAATAAGGGTCATCATGAGGCTCAACTCCAGGAAAACGTGGAGCAAAGCAACCCTGCTAATGTCTACCTTGCCCCTCACCAGGTAACCAACGTGAATCACCTTGCTGACACACCGCACGTCAGACCGAAGCAATATGACACCGGCTGGTGCCATCCTGAGGATACTAACAGGTATGAACGCACCTCACATCACTATCAGGGTGACCCATCACCAGTATACTCTGCTGACAACCGGTTCACATCAGAACTTGCTAGGATCTTCACACGACGTGATCTGGTTACTAAGGGACTCATGAAATTTACTGACCATGCTGAAGGTTACAGAGCTTGGAAAGCTTCCTTCCAAAATATTACTAGAGACTTGGGGCTGCAACACAGGGAAGAGATAGACCTCTTAGTCAAATACCTAGGAGAGGAGTAAGTCAAACATGCAGTTAGGTTCAGAGACATTAACTAAATCACCCTCAAATCGGTCTCAAAGAGATCTGGAAGAGGCTGGATGAGTGTTACGGCTCAGTAGAGGTCAAAGAGAGAGCCTTGTTCAAAAGAATCAATGACTTTCCTAAAATATCTAACAAAAGTCTCCCAAAACATAGAGTGCTAGGTGACCTGCTACAAGAGGTCCTAGTTGCCAAAAGTGAAGGTGACCTACCAGGACTTGCATACCTTGACACAGCCAAAGGTGTTAACCCTATAGTCCAAAAGTTGCCTTACAATTTACTGGAGAGGTGGCTCACACGTGGTTTCACGTACAAATACAAACAGTGTTTCATTCCCTCCCTTCTCCGCTTTTGTAGACTTTATACACGAACAAGCTACAATCCGAAATGATCCCAGATTTTACTTTGCAATGTCATATACCGCACCACCACCAGCTGCAAACTCACGCAGAACATCTGTGGCAGTGCACAAGATTAATGTTTCTTCTCCAAGTTCCAATTACAGGTCTGCTGGCCGCTCCCAATCAGAGACAAAGGTACAAGAACCTGACAAGCAGTGCCTGCTTCATCAGAAGCCTCATCCTCTCCTGACATGCAGAGCCTTCAGAGGAAAATCTGTGCCGGATCGCAGAAGCTTCCTGAAAGAGAACGGTATCTGCTACAAGTGCTACTCATCCACCACTTATCTCGCAAAGGATTGTAAGGTCAGTGTAAAATGCACAGAATGTGGTACCACAGATCACAATACTGATCTACACCCTGGCCCAGCTCCATGGAGTGCACAGAACACGCCAGCTGACAGTGAGCATGGCGGGGATGAAAGGAGCACTGATGCAGCTACGCCAGAGATCACTTCACAATGTACTGAAGTCTGTAAAGGGACAATAGACAGTAGGTCTTGTTCAAAAATATGCCTCGTCAGAGTGTACCCAAAGGGCCATAGAGACAAAGCTGTGAGATTGTATGCTATCTTGGATGATCAAAGTAATCGATCCGTGGCTAGATCAACATTCTTTGACCTATTCAACATCAAAGGACCAAGCACTCCTTACTCATTAAAGACATGTGCAGGTACCATGACAACAGCAGGTAGGAAAGTCACTGACTACCAAATTGAGTCCTTAGATGGACAATTCTGCCTGCCACTGCCTACAATCATCGCGTGTAACCAGATCCCAGACAATAGATCTGAAATCCCTATGCCAGATGTGGCAATCCATCACGCTCACTTAAAACACATAGCTCACCTTATACCGGAGCTCGACCCTCAGGCACAGATTATACTGCTGTTGGGAAGAGATATCCTGCAGGTTCATAAAGTTAGAAGTCATATCAATGGACTCAACAATGCTCCTTATGCCCAAAAGCTTGACCTAGGATGGGTCATTATAGGAAACGTATGCTTGGGACATATGCATGCCCCATCTTCTGTGACAAGTATGCTAACAAATACATTGGAAAAAGGGAGCCCATCTCTGTTTCAACCTTGCAACAATGAGTTCCATGTCAAGGAAATGCCAAACAGCATCCAACTACCCAATCATTTAATAGATTTTACTCATGACAGCAGTGTGGTGTCAGGAAGCTATGAGGATCAGTTAGGGTGCACAGTCTTCCAGAGAACTAAGCAAGACAACCAAGTAGCAATGTCGGTAGAGGATAAGCTGTTCTTAGAGGTAATGGACAAGGGGCTCGTAAAAGATGAGACCAACAGACCACATCTACCAAATAACAGAGATCAGGCATTCAAACGTTTCTCCTCTCTCAAACATAATCTGCAGAAGAAACCAGAGAGGAAAGATGACTTCTTCTCCTTCATGTCAAAGATATTTGAGAACTGCAATGCAGAACTAGCTCCCACTCTCAAAGACTCTGAAGAATGCTGGTTCCTACCCATGTTTGGAGCATACCACCCTAAGAAACCGGGCCAGATTAGAGAGGTGTTCGACTCCAGTGCTAAGTTTGATGATGTCTCCCTGAATCATGTTCTACTGACAGGATCAGACCTCAATAACATGTGAAAAATGAGGATGAATGAACTCATGGATATCAACATCCAACACTGCGGAGACACCATCACATGTTTCTCAACGCAGTGATTCTAGAGCAATGCCCCCATCCCTTATGGGAAATATGTAAAAACATGCAAAACACAAGCCGCGGAGACACCATCACGTGTTTCTCAACGCAAGCAATGACTAGCCAGGTCTTTCCCTGGGAAGAAACAACCACGGGAAGGGCAGTCTCCAATGAAGGAAACCACCTATGCCAAAACATGGTATCCATCCACAGACAGCTGTTTTGGGGTTTTGCCCCTCATCAGTGTGGAGTAGGAAACTGGCTAGTAGGAGCAATGCCTAGTAAAAGACTGTGAAAAATGAGGATGAATGAACTCATGGAGATCAACATCCAACACTGCGGAGACACCATCACATGTTTCTCAACGCAGTGTGTGATGGTCTCTCCGCAGTGTTGGATGTTGATCTCCATGAGTTCATTCATCCTCATTTTTCACAGTCTTTTACTAGGCATTGCTCCTACTAGCCAGTTTCCTACTCCACACTGATGAGGGGCAATACCCCGAAACAGCTGTCTGTGGATGGATACCATGTTTTGGCATAGGTGGTTTCCTTCATTGGAGACTGCCCTTCCCGTGGTTGTTCCTTCCCGGAGAAAGACCTGGCTAGTCATTGCTTGCGTTGAGAAACACGTGATGGTGTCTCCACGGCTTGTGTTTTGCAGACCTCAATAACAAACTGCTGGGAGTACTTATGCGCTTTCGTAAAGATTCCATCACCTTCATCGCTGACATCTAGCAAATGTTCCATTGTTTCCTTGTGAGAGAGAGACACAGGAACTTCCTAAGATTCTTCTGGTACAGAGACAATGATGCTACTAAAGAGGTCATAGAGTACTGCATGAGAGTGCACATCTTTGGCAATAGCCCATCTCCTGCAGTCACCATCTATGGACTCAAAAGGTCAGCTCAAGAAGGAGAAACAAAATATGGATCAGATGTCAGACAATTCATAGAAAAAGACTTTTATATTGATGATTGCCTGAAAGCCATGCCTTCAAATGAGACTGCCATCAGTCTTCTCAGGAGAGCCCAGGAGATGCTTGCGTGCTCCAACCTCAGGCTTCACAAAATAGCCTCAAACAGCCAAGAACTCATGAAAGCATTCCCTTCACAAGACTTGTGTAATGGTCTCAGAGACCTGGACCTAGGGTCAGACCCCACACCAATGCAATGCAGCCTCGGGCTTCTCTGGAATCTACAGTCAGACACTTTTACCTTTCAGGTCAGCCAGGAAGAAAAGCCCTTCACACGCAGAGGTGTCCTGTCTACCATCAACAGCCTGTATGATCCCTTAGGGTTTGCAGCTCCTGTTACTATCCAAGGCAAAGCCATACAAATAGACTTAACCAAGGAGTCTTCTGACTGGGATGCACCTCTGCCACCTGATAAAAGAACCCAGTGGGAAGCATGGAAGAACTCTTTAGCAGCCCTCTCCAACCTGAATGTGCCAAGGCCATATACCCCTGTGCCGTCTACAGAGATACAGAGCCAAAGACTGTACGTATTTGCAGATGCTTCTGTCAAAGCAATTGCTGCTGTTGACTATCTCAAAACTGTGGACTTCAAATGTCAGAGCCACATCGGATTCGTTATGGGGAAGGCCAAACTTGCTCCACTACCAGAGCACACCATACCAAGGTTAGAACTTTGTGCTGCAGTCTTAGCCGTTGAGTTAGCAGAGTTCATCGCATCCGAGATGGATATCGACCTGACACAAGCCAAGTTCTACTCAGACAGCAAAGTAGTCCTGGGATACATCTACAATGAAACCAGGCGATTCTACGTTTAAGTCAACAGAGTGCTACGAATTAGGAGATCAGTTAATCCAAAACAGTGGTATTACATTCATACGGATCAAAACCCTGCAGATCATGCAACTAGAGCAGTTGACGCAAGTCGACTAGAGAGCACAACATGGCTCTCAGGACCAAAACTATTGTACACTGAGGAACATTGTCCAGACACCTTTGAACTGATAGGAGAGGACTCAGATGCTGAAATCCGCCCTCAGGTGTTCACACTTCATACAATGACTTCTGTTGTTCAGCTTGGATCCCACAGATTTGACAAATTTTCAAGTTGGAAGTCACTTACTCAAGCCATTACCTGCCTGACCCATATAGCTCGCTCATTCAAGACCACCAGAGGTTGTGACACAGAAAAATGTAAAGGTTGGCATCTCTGCAAAAACACCTATGTTGCCTCCGACTTGGAATCTTCCAGAAGCCACATCATCTTCACAGTTCAGAGGGAAACCTACTCTGTGAAAATCCAATGTCTCATTAACAAAGCTCCAATACCAGCGAGCAGCTCATTGAGGAAACTCGACCCATTCATCGACAACAATGGCCTGCTGAGAGTAGGAGGTCAGTTCAAAGAAGCTAAAATGGAGTATGAGGAGAAATTCCCTCTTGTCATTCCTGGAAAATGTCACGTTGCTTACTTATTCGTGCAACACTACCACAATCTGGTCAAACACCAACAAAGACTATTCACAGAAGGAGCCATCAGAACTGCTGGTCTGTGGATTGTCGGTGCAAAGAAACTCATCTATAGTGTCATCTACAAATGTATTACCTGCCGTAAGCTTTGTGGTTCCACTGAAACCCAAAAGATGGCTGACCTACCAGCAGATAGACTCAGCCCAGACGCTTCTTTTACCAACGTTTGTCTTGATATGTTTGGACCTTGGTCAGTTGTTACGCCTCACATGAGAGGCGGACAAGCCAATAGTAAACGTTGGGCCGTCATGTTTTCCTGTCTGTCAATAAGAGCCGTCCACATAGAGCTCAATGCGTCACTTGACACCTCAAGCTTCATCGATGCTTTGAGACGTGGTCCTATCAAACATATACGTTCAGACAGAGGTACCAACTCATTGGTGCAGCAAAGGAATTGGGCATACCTTCAAATTTAGACCATAAGACTCTTGAGAGGTTCCTCAGTGACCAAAGTTGCACATGGTCATTCAACCCACCTCCCTCCTCACACATGGGTGGATCATGGGAATGATTGATTGGTCTAGTATGAAGAATCCTTGACTCTACTCTTCTTCAGGAAGGAGCAGCAAGACTTACCCACGAAAACCTAACCACCTTCATGGCAGAAGCCGCAGATATAATCAATGCAAGGCCCTTGGTTCCGGTTCCGAATGACCCTGAAGAGCCCTTGCTATTGACTCCAGCTACTCTCCTCACCCAGAAAACAGGACTATCCAGTGCCCCTCCAGGAGGATTCGATGCTAAGGACCTTTACAAGCGCCAATGGAGATAGGTACAAAGTCTTGCAAATACATTCTGGGACAGGTGGCACAAACAATACTTGCCTACCCTGCAGCCACAGACAAAGTGGCAATCTAGCAGGCCTAATCTTCGGATTGGTGACCTAGTCCTTGTTAAAGACTGTCAGGCTCATCGAAACCAGTGGCTACTTGGATTAGTGACTGCTACATTCCCGAGCAAAGATGGCAATGTCCGCAAAGTCGAACTCAGGATGGCCAAAGGAGATGGACCTAAGACATTCTCCAGACCAGTGACTGAGCTGTCCTATTGTTGTCTTCAGAAAACAAGAATGTGACATCTGTTTGATGTCAGACGGGGAGTTTTCTGTCTCCAACATAATTCACAACCTTTAACTGTCTATTTTGATAACATACAATGATTGCTGTATGTATACAATGCTCAGTTTTTCCATAGCTAATGTTTAGTGTTCTTGGCTCCATCTCGTGGCCAAAGTAATAACTATAGTGTTATTTTATATCACTTTCTTTTTTGTTTTCCCCCAATCCACAATGTATTCTGGGTAAGTCTGCAAAGCATCATGGTCTATTCCAGCCCCCTTTTTCTGTCCAGTCTGCCATTTTCTGTCAAGCCTGCTTCATGTGGACATCTCATTTTCCTACCTCCCCTTGTGTCAGCATCTTCGGTACATAATCATGCTTCCCTCATTTATCTCTGTCCTAGATCACCTTCCTTAGTTAGCTCTCCCCTGGTTAGCTATTAGCACAGGTAATCTGTATAATGTATATATGTATTTTTATGTACCCATACTGATTGATTGTATTGTATGTTTTGCTTCTAGTTTCACCACACTTCAATATACCATCACGTTCAATAAAACACAGATTCAACCTACAGTCTTCTTATTGGACCCCCGGTATAGCGGTTTAGCTACCCGTATAAGCTATATGAATCCCGTGCATTTAGCTAAGGACGGAACAACAACAATTACAATATATTTATGGGAGAACTCCTTAAAGGGGAGGTGGCATTAAAGGAGAATGTTTCAATTCACTCCCCTACACATGTACGCTCCAGCAGACACAAGAATGTAGTGAAACCTCCACCAGGGGGAGCTGGTGAGGGAAGAGAGGTTACACACTAAGAGCAGCAACCCTGAGCAATAGCACAGGTGCCACAGGTAATGAGAGAGAATAGTCAGACGAACCGAGTCAGAAACTAGCAGGAGCAGACGTACCAGAAGGAGCAGCAATACACGTAGTCAAAATACCAAGCAGAGAGTCAGAAAGCCAGAACAAGAGCATGGGGTCCAAAACGTGAGACGAAATACGTGGTCGTGGTACAAGCCGGGGAGTCAGATGCCAGAGAGGGAATATAACAGCAGAGACGAATACCAAGAGATGGGGTCAGAGATCAGTCCGGGTCATACACGTGAATATCAGTCAAAGGCAGGAGGATCACCAAGGTACAAGGGTCAGAGGCTCTAAACTGGAAGATTGAGCTATCACTAACACTGGTCAGCAGGCTGTGAGAGACTGAAATAGCCCAGCTAGCTCCAGAACGAGGCTGAGGAGATTAACTCCCGCATGACCAGTCCGGAGTGAAGACAGCAGAAAATAAACTCCAGACTGGACCATCATAGTACCCCCCTCTCAATGGGGGGCCACTGGACCCCCACGCTTCCCTGGATGGCGAGCGTGAAAGGCCCGGACCAACCGATCTGCATGGACCAAATGCGCCGGCACCCATGACTGATCCTCAGGACCGTATCCTTTCCAATGGACCAAGTACTGAAGTGAACGACGGAGCATACGAGAATCCACCACCTGTTCCACCTCGTACTTGGTCTGACCATCTACCATAACAGGCGGCGTGTGCAAGGGAGACTCAGCAGAGGAAGACACTGACGGCTTCAGAAGCGCTTTTTGGAACACATTAGGAATCTGTAATGACGGAGGCAAACGCAGGCGAAAGGCCACAGGATTAATCACTTCTAAAATCTCATACGGACCAATAAACTTGGGACCCAACTTAGCAGAGGGAATTCTCAGCCTTATGTTTTTGGTGGATAACCATACCTAATCCCCCACCTGATAAGTCGGCCCCACCGAGCGTCGTTTATCCGCAAAAAATTTATATTTGCCCTGAGCCTCCCCAATGTTTCTCTGAACCTCCCTCCAAACCTCCTCCAACCGCAAAAAGGCCGAATCAGCCCCTGGACACTCCGAATCTAGTCTGGAGAATTCACCAAAATGAGGGTGAAACCCATAGTTGCAGAAGAAAGAAGTACCAGTAGACTGATTGACACGATTATTGAAGGCGAATTCCGCTATAGGTATCACAGAGCACCAATCATCCTGTCTGGATGTGACAAGACACCGCAGGATCTGCTCCAAAGACTGATTGGTCCTTTCAGTCTGACCATTGGTCTCGGGATGGTAGGCCGATGAAAAGGTCAGACTGATGCCCAACCTTTTACAAAAAGCTCTCCAGAATTTTGCCACGAATTGCACCCCTCTATCAGACACCACACTGATAGGCACACCATGCAACCGAATCACATGCTCAATGAATAGCTTAGATAGAGTCTCAGCATTAGGAAGGCCCGTTAAGGGTACAAAATGTGCTTGTTTACTGAACCTATCCACAACTACCCAGATCACGGTTTTGCCATTAGAGGATGGGAGATCGGTGATAAAATCCATGGACAGGTGAGTCCACGGTCAATCCGGAATTGGCAGTGGCACCAATTCCCCGGCCGGCCGGTTGTGGGAGACTTTAGCTCGGGCACAAGTTTCACAGGAGGACACAAAACCAGTGATGTCAGAAGTCAACGAGGGCCACCAGAACAGCCTAGTGATGGCTTTACGAGTGGCCGAGATTCCAGAATGCCCACTCAGAGCTGAGTCGTGGAACTCCCGAAGAACCCTTAACCGATACTGGACAGGCACAAAGAGCTTATTTTCAGGTATGGATGGAGGAGCAAGAGATTGGGCCTCACGAATCTCCTGCTCCAATCTCGAGGACACCACAGCCACCACCACACCACGCTGAAGAATGGAGGAAGGAGGCTCAGGAGGCGATACCGGATCTTGGCTGCGAGACAAGGCATCCGCCTTTACATTCTTGGAACCTGGTCTGAAAGTGATGGAAAACTGAAATCGGGAAAAAAAAAAAGTGACCACCCTGCCTGTCTCGGAGTCAGACATTTGGCGGATTCGATGTAAGACAGGTTCTTGTGATCTGTAATGACAGTGATACGATGGACAGACCCCTCCAAAAAATGCCTCCATTCTTCAAAAGCCAATTTAATGGCCAACAACTCTCGGTTACCCACATCATAATTCCTTTCAGCAGAGGAAAACTTTTTAGAAAAGAAGGCACAGGGTCTTAAGTTAGTTAATGTGGTGGGCCCCTGGGACAACACAGCCCCCACTCCCACCTCAGAGGCATCCACTTCTATGATGAATGGTTTAGACAAGTCAGGTTGCACCAGTCCTGGAGCAGTCATGAAACGTTCTTTTAACAAAGAAAACGCCACCACAGCTGGAGCTGACCAGTTTTTGAGATCCGCCCCCTTTTGGGTGAGATCAGTGAGGGGTTTGACCACTTGAGAGAACCCCTTGATGAATTTTCTATAATAATTGGCGAAACCCAGAAATCGCTGAAGACCCTTGAGATCTCTGGGTTGCACCCAATCCACAATGGCCTGTACCTTCCTAGGGTCCATACAAAACACCTCAGTGGACAGGATGACCCCTAGAAAGGACAATTCTTGAGTAAAAAATGAACATTTCTCTAATTTGGCAAAGAGTGAGTTCTCCCTGAGCCTCTGGAGAACCGCATGAAGATGACCCATATGACTTTGTCTATCAGAAAAATACAGTTGTGGCCAAAAGTATTGACACCCCTGCAATTCTGTCAGATAATACTCAGTTTCTTCCTGAAAATGATTGCAAACACAAATTTTTTGGTATTATTATCTTCATTTAATTTGTCTTAAATGAAAAAAACACAAAAAGAATTGTCCTAAAGCCAAATTGGATATAATTCCACACCAAACATAAAAAAGAGGGTGGACAAAAGTATTGGCACTGTTCGAAAACTCATGTGATGCTTCTCTAATTTGTGTAATTAACATCACCTGTAACTTACCTGTGGCACCTAACAGGTTTTGGCAATAACTAAATCACACTTGCAGCCAGTTGACATGGATTAAAGTTGACTCAACCTCTGTCCTGTGTCCTTGTGTGTACCACATTGAGCATGGAGAAAAGAAAGAAGACCAAAGAACTGTCTGAGGACTTGAGAAACCAAATTGTGAGGAAGCATGAGCAATCTCAAGGCTACAAGTCCATCTCCAAAGACCTGAATGTTCCTGTGTCTACCGTGCGCAGTGTCATCAAGAAGTTTAAAGCCCATGGCACTGTGGCTAACCTCCCTAGATGTGGACGGAAAAGAAAAATTGACAAGAGATTTCAACGCAAGATTGTGCGGATGTTGGATAAAGAACCTCGACTAACATCCAAACAAGTTCAAGCTGCCCTGCAGTCCGAGGGTACAACAGTGTCAACCCGTACTATCTGTCGACGTCTGAATGAAAAGGGACTGTATGGGAGGAGACCCAGGAAGATCCCACTTCTTACCCCGAGACATAAAAAAGCCAGGCTGGAGTTTGCCAAAACTTACCTGAAAAAGCCTAAAACGTTTTGGAAGAATGTTCTCTGGTCAGATGAGACAAAAGTAGAGCTTTTTGGGCAAAGGCATCAACATAGAGTTTACAGGAGAAAAAAAGAGGCGTTCAAAGAAAAAAACACGGTCCCTACAGTCAAACATGGCGGATGTTCCCTGATGTTTTGGGGTTGCTTTGCTGCCTCTGGCACTGGACTGTTTGACCCCGTGTGCATGGCATTATGAAGTCTGAAGACTACCAACAAATTTTGCAGCATAATGTAGGGCCCAGTGTGAGAAAGCTGGGTCTCCCTCAGAGGTCATGGGTCTTCCAGCAGGACAAAAACCCAAAACACACTTCAAAAAGCACTAGAAAATGGTTTGAGAGAAAGCATTGGAGACTTCTAAGGTGGCTAGCAATGAGTCCAGACCTGAATCCCATAGAACACCTGTGGAGAGATCTAAAAATGGCAGTTTGGAGAAGGCACCCTTCAAATATCAGGGACCTGGAGCAGTTTGCCAAAGAAGAATGGTCTAAAATTCCAGCAGAGCATTGTAAGAAACTCATTGATGGTTACAGGAAGCGGTTGGTCACAGTTATTTTGGTTAAAGGTTGTGCAACCAAGTATTAGGCTGAGGGTGCCAATACTTTTGTCTCGCCCATTTTTGGAGTTTTGTGTGAAATGATCAATGCTTTGCTTTTTGCTTCATTCTCTTTTGTGTTTTTTAATTTAAGACAAATTAAATGAAGATAATAATACCAACGAATTTGTGTTTGCAATCATTTTCAGGAAGAAACTGAGTATTATCTGACAGAATTGCAGGGGTGTCAATACTTTTGGCCACAACTGTATTGAGTATATCGTCAAGATAAACAACTACAAAGCGTCCAATAAAATCAGAAAAAACATGGTTAATGAAATTCTGGAATACTGCTGGTGCAGTAGTCAAACCGAAGGGCAGAACCAAATTTTCAAACAGACCCTCAGAGGTGAGAAACGTAGTTTTCCATTCATCCCCCTCCCGCATACGGATGAGATTGTATGCTCCCCTGAGGTCCAACTTAGAGAACCACCTGGCCCCCGACATTTGATTGTACAAATCAGGTATCAGTGGGAGAGGATAAGCGTTTCTTATGGTTATTTTATTCAGTTCTCGAAAATCGAGGCATGGGCGTAAACCACCATCCTTTTTTTTCCACAAAAAAGAACCCCGCTGCCACGGGAGAGACAGATGGTCGTATATGCCCTTTACAGAGTCTCTCAGAGATATACTCCTTCATAGCAGCCCGCTCTGGGCCGGAGAGATTGTACAACCGGGCTTTGGGCAATTTGGCACCGGGAACAAGATCCACGGCACAATCGAATGGGCGGTGTGGTGGTAGAACCTCAGCCTCCTTTTCGGAGAACACATCCTCAAAATCTTTCAGGTACTCTGGAATACCCTCCAGACTGACGGATGACATAGACACAGTAGCAAGACAGTTTTCAGGACAACCAGGTCCCCATTTAACAATATCCCGGGACCCCCAGTCAATAACCGGGTTATGCCATTGCAACCAGGGAAACCCTAACACCAGGCCAGCAGGGAGGTTATCCAAAACAAAGCATGACATGCGCTCCTGGTGTAGGGCCCCCACCCTGAGGGTGAATTCTTTAGAAATGAAATGGAGACCATCCTTAGTAAGAGGTGTAGAGTCAATAGCCACAATTTTTAAGGGAGTCCCCAACCTAACTGTCCCTAATCTACAGCGAGCCACCAGCTTAGAGTCAATCAGGTTCAGGGATGACCCACAGTCTACAAAAGCCGAAGTATGGAAAAAGCTGTTGTCAAAACCAAGTTCCACCTTTAGCAGTATCTTTGAAAAAGAAAAAGGTACCTGAGAGTCTGGGTCACCTCCACGATTATCACCCAGACTCAGCCGCTTGTTAGTCGGAGGACAGGAGGGGCAGTCTTTTTTCCAATGACTGGGATCTCCACAGTAAAAACATAATTTTCTATCACGTCGCCGTTTCCTCTCGTTCTCCTGGGGGTTGGTGGCTCCCACCTCCATAGGTTCAGATGGAAGCAAAACATCAGAGTTAGCAGGGAAAAACGGAAACCCTCGCTGAGTAACACCTCTCTCCCGCAGTTTCCGATCCATATGGATAGCTTGAGTCATAGCCTCCTCCAATGAGCTGGGAGGTGGATGGAGAGCTAGAGCGTCCTTCAAGCAATCCGACAGTCCCTTCCTGAACAGACATCTCAGTGTGGAGTCGTCCCAGGACACCTCAGTGGACCATCGATGGAATTCAGAGCTATACCATTCGGCTGACTGCTTCCCTTGCCCCAGACCCAAAATAGTGTCCTCTGCCACCCTAACACGGTCCGGTTCGTCATAGATAAGTCCTAGGGCCTCAAAGAACATATCTACCGACATCCGTTCAGGGGCAGTAGGGGGCAACGAAAAAGCCCAGCATTGGGGACCCTCCCTAAGTAAGAAGAGAACAATCCCCACCCGCTGAGTCTCATCCCCAGACGATCGGGGTCTAAGAGAAAACTATAATTTACAACTCTCCTTGAATATGTGAAACTTATCTTTTTCACCAGAAAATGTGTCAGGAAGTTTAACTGAAGGTTCAGGAGAGTGCAAAATAACATCTACAGAGTCACCTGGTGGACAAACAATATGAGAGGTGTTTCCCTGCATGGTCTTAATAGTCTCAGTCAGTTCTTTCTGTAAGTGGGTATGAGACATGACAAGGGACTGATGATTCACAGAAAACTCCTGCGCCATCTGCGTCAAACTGGACACTTGATCTGCCAAGTTATGCAGCAGATCCATGACCAAAGAAAAAAAAGTGCAAAATCCCGTTTAACTGTATTGGTTAGTGATGATGTAGTGAAACCTCCACCAGGGGGAGCTGGTGAGGGAAGAGAGGTTACACACTAAGAGCAGCAACCCTGAGCAACAGCACAGGTGCCACAGGTATCGAGAGAGAATAGTCAGACGAACCGAGTCAGAAACTAGCAGGAGCAGACGTACCAGAAGGAGCAGCAATACACGTAGTCAAAATACCAAGCCGAGAGTCAGAAAGCCAGAACAAGAGCATGGGGTCCAAAACGTGAGACGAAATACGTGGTCGTGGTATAAGCCGGGGAGTCAGATGCCAGAGAGGGAACGTAACAGCAGAGACAAATACCAAGAGATGGGGTCAGAGATCAGTCCGGGTCATACACGTGAATATCAGTCAAAGGCAGGAGGATCACCAAGGTACAAGGGTCAGAGGCTCTAAACTGGAAGCTTGAGCTATCACTAACACTGGACAGCAGGCTGTGAGAGACTGAAATAGCCCAGCTAGCTCCAGAACGAGGCTGAGGAGATTAACTCCCGCATGACCAGTCCGGAGTGAAGACAGCAGAAAATAAACTCCGGACTGGACCATGACAAAGAAGACTTGGAGCCACAGGACATCATATAGAGGGGCAAGTATTAAAAGACATTTTTCTTTCAATAAATTAAGTGAAATTATGATACTGAAATTGTTTTTTGTTTTTGAAAACACTTAAAAACAGCTACAAAAATTATAAACGTGGCACAAAAATGGGCATCAAAGAGGACAATGAAGGGTGTTACTGAAAGGGTTAAATGATTTTTGGCCAGTGATCCTACACTGCAGACACCCAGAGATGGATGCCTCTCATCAAATTCAGGTCACTCCAATCTGGCTTAAACAGGCTGCTCTGGGCATCAGAGCTGACATCAAAGTGGACAATTAGACAATATTCATAGATTTGAATAAGTAGCTGGTGTTTTTAAAGGTTTAAAGGACTTTGGCCACTTTCTTTACATCAGAGACATACAGATAGGCATACCACACATCAAACTCAGGTCAACCCCAAGCTGGCCCAAAGGGGTTCTGGACTTCTGAGCTAATATCAAAGTGAGCAAATAGCCAAATTTCACAGATTTGAATAAGTAACTGGTGTTTTTAAGGGTTAAATAACTTTGGGCCACTGATCTCACACCGCCGTTACACAGATAGGAATGTCCTGCGTTAAACACAGGCCTCTCCAAATGGGTCCTGTGCACATGAACTGGCCCCAAAGTAGGCAATTAACCAATTTTCACAGATTTAAGCATGTACTGCAAGTGTAGGAAAATAGAGCTAATGAGTGTGGCCTCCCTGCTAACTCTCTTGCACCACTCCAGTCTGTACTCAACTCTGCTGCCCGACTAATCCACCTCTCTCTTCGCTAATTCCCCTGTCTCTCCCATCTGCAGATTCCTCCACTGGCTCCCAATTCCCCAACCAATCCAGTTCAAACTACTAACACTGACCTCCAAAGCCATCCACAACCTTTACCCTCCTTATATCTCTGAACTAATCTCCCAATATCTTCCCTCACGTCATCTTTGATCCTCCGAAGACCTCCTACTCTACTCCACACTTATTCGTTCCTCACACAACCACCTCCAATATTTCTCCCGAATATCCCCCATCCTCTGGAGCTCTATGCCTCAACACGTCCGGTTATCTATCACCCTCAGATCCTTCAAACAGAACCTGAAAACCCATCTTTTCAGGAAAGCTTACAGCCTGATCACCACCAGAGCTGCTGCACCCCCGACCTTCTGTCTCTTCCCCACTATCCCGTAGAATGTAAGTACGCAAGGACAGGGTCCTCTCGCCTCTCCTCTCCTAAAGAGAAGTACTGATCAGTAGAGTTGAGCAAAACGGGTCGAAAAAATTCAAAAGTCGCCGACTTTTGGCAAAGTCGGGTTTCAAGAAACGAAACCCGACCCTAGGATGAGGTCGGCCACGAGGTCGGCGACTTACGCGCCAAAGTCGCGTTTCAAAAGTTTGTTTTGCGCTCTTTTTCAGCCAATCAGGATCCACGGACACTGTGGGCAACGTGATGACCTAGGCACGGGTCACCACCATCTTTCAGAAGGGCATGCAAGTGATTGGCTTGCTTTGGTGGGCGTCACAGGGGGTATAAAAGGGCGTGCACGCCGACCGCCATCTTACTTCTGCCGATCTTAGTATAGGGAGAGGTTGCTGCTGATTCTGTAGGGAGAGCGTTAGGCAGGGAAGAAGACAAAAAAACTGCTTCTGCTGCTAGCGATTTGGCCTGCACAACACACAAGTCACTGTGTGTGCAGTGCAAGGGGAGGCTATATTGTGGTGTATCAGTGGTGTTGGTTGTTGGGCTGCCTTTTAAGGCTTCCTGACACTC
The DNA here is from genome assembly GCF_039654945.1 of Dendrobates tinctorius. Taxonomy (NCBI): domain Eukaryota; kingdom Metazoa; phylum Chordata; class Amphibia; order Anura; family Dendrobatidae; genus Dendrobates; species Dendrobates tinctorius. The sequence goes on from NW_027361704.1 coordinate 7,013,142, forward strand.
TGGCATTGCTGTTTACCCACTGCTCCGCAAACTGCTTTTTTAAAAGCAATCCAATCTCCCTTATCCTCTAGTCACTTTTGTCACAGTTGTGCCATCGAGCGTGTCACATAGCGCTCAGATATCAGTGGGCCTCACACAATCCACAAGTGTCCAGTGTCCAAAAGTGTACGCAGAGATTCAAAATCTCCATTATCCTCTCGTCACTTTGGTCACAGGCAGCTGTGCCATCGAGCGTGTCACATAGCGCTCAGATATCAGTGGGCCTCACACAATCCACAAGTGTCCAGTGTCCAAAAGTGTACACAGAGATTCAAAATATCCATTATCCTCTCGTCACTTTGGTCACAGGCAGCTGTGCCATCGAGCGTGTCACATAGCGCTCAGATATCAGTGGGCCTAACACAATCCACAAGTGTCCAGTGTCCAAAAGTGTACGCAGAGATTCAAAATCTCCATTATCCTCTCGTCACTTTGGTCACAGGCAGCTGTGCCATCGAGCGTGTCACATAGCGCTCAGATATCAGTGGGCCTCACACAATCCACAAGTGTCCAGTGTCCAAAAGTGTACGCAGAGATTCAAAATCTCCATTATCCTCTCGTCACTTTGGTCACAGGCAGCTGTGCCATCGAGCGTGTCACATAGCGCTCAGATATCAGTGGGCCTCACACAATCCACAAGTGTCCAGTGTCCAAAAGTGTACGCAGAGATTCAAAATCTCCATTATCCTCTCGTCACTTTGGTCACAGGCAGCTGTGCCATCGAGCGTGTCACATAGCGCTCAGATATCAGTGGGCCTAACACAATCCACAAGTGTCCAGTGTCCAAAAGTGTACGCAGAGATTCAAAATCTCCATTATCCTCTCGTCACTTTGGTCACAGGCAGCTGTGCCATCGAGCGTGTCACATAGCGCTCAGATATCAGTGGGCCTCACACAATCCACAAGTGTCCAGTGTCCAAAAGTGTACGCAGAGATTCAAAATCTCCATTATCCTCTCGTCACTTTGGTCACAGGCAGCTGTGCCATCGAGCGTGTCACATAGCGCTCAGATATCAGTGGGCCTCACACAATCCACAAGTGTCCAGTGTCCAAAAGTGTACGCAGAGATTCAAAATCTCCATTATCCTCTCGTCACTTTGGTCACAGGCAGCTGTGCCATCGAGCGTGTCACATAGCGCTCAGATATCAGTGGGCCTCACACAATCCACAAGTGTCCAGTGTCCAAAAGTGTATGCAGAGATTCAAAATCTCCATTATCCTCTCGTCACTTTGGTCACAGGCAGCTGTGCCATCGAGCGTGTCACATAGCGCTCAGATATCAGTGGGCCTCACACAATCTAAAAGTGTCCACTGTCCACAAGTGTGTGCAGAAATTCTAAATCTCCCCTGTCCTATAGACACCTTGTACCTTGTTTTACATTACTATATAGTTTGTTGGATTTTGTCTACATTTCTACCAAAAATGAGGAAGGCTGGTGGAAGAGGCCGTGGAATTGGGCGGGGGTTGGCAGCTGGTAATGATGGTGTTGGTGGTGGATCTGATGGTAGTGGCAAGAGCAAAATAGGACCGAATGCAGGAGGTGCTGACCCTGCGTCATCGTCTGGCTACATAAGGCCTCGAACGCTTAGTTTTCTAGGAGTTGGCAAACCGCTTTTAAAGGCAGAGCATCAGGAAAAAGATTTGTCTAACATTGCTGACTCAGCCTCCAGCTCTATCGCCTCCTCTTCTTCAGTTGTAAAAAGTAAAAGCACTGAGTCGTCATTGGAGGCTCATGTTCATGAACCACACCTTTCCTTGTGTCCTTCACCCCAACCAAGATTGAAGGATGACGCAGGCCATACTACTGATTACTCCATGGAGCTGTTTTCACATACCATGCCTGGATTATCAAGTCAAATGGTGAATTACCCAGGCCAAGATGAATCTGACATGGAGTGCACTGATGCACAGCCGCTGATGGATGATTCTGCTGGTACATTCACTCAGAGCACTACATTGTCCTCGCAGTGTACAGAGCCAGATTTTGACCCTGATGAGACTCAGGTGCCCCTTCCCGCACACTATACCACCATACACGGTGACACAGAGAAAGGTGCACATGACATAGAAGAGGAGGTGATGGATGACCCAGTTGTTGACCCAGATTGGCATCCATTGGGGGAAGAGGGTGCTGCTTCCAATAGCTCAGATGAGGAGCATCCACAGCAGACAGCAGACATCGACATCGCAACAGCTGTTATCTGGCAGGCCCGGAGCACTCCAAAGACAGGTTCCAAACATCAAAAGAGTTGTCCAGAGGGTCAAAAGATCACAGCGTGCTAGTCCGCAAAATGTCTGCCAAAGTAGGAAGAGTGCAGTGTGGCACTTTTTTGAACAAAATCCTCATGATCAGGCCAAGGTTATCTGTAAGAAGTGCGCAAAGACCTTTAGCCGAGGGAAAAATCTGAAAAATTTGAATACCAGTTGCATGCTTAGACATTTAACCAGCATGCACTTGCAAGCGTGGACACAACACCAAACCTCAAGTGCCACATGTGCAACTGATCACAAAGAAGGTAGTCAGCAACGCTACATTGTTTCCCCCACTGTAAGCCCACCGGTTAGCACAGCAGCAAATGTTGAGGTGTCGTTGCAAGGCCACAGCAGTCAGGGAATCCCACTGTTATATCAACGAAAGACTGATTCTAGGCCATCAGAAAGAACACCAACTCCATCACCATCATCAACACTCTCTCAGTCCGCCCTGTCCACCGTTACTTCCACCATATGCAGCTCTCAAGTCCAGCTCACCCTCCCAGACACTATTAGTAGGTTAAGAAAGTACTCAGTCTCTCATCCGCGTACACTGGGTTTGAACGCCCACATTGCCAAACTAATCTCGTTTGAGATGATGCCCTTTCGGTTGATGGAAAGCACAGCTTTCCGCGAACTCATGGCCTATGCAGTACCACGCTATGACCTACCCAGTCGCCACTTCTTCTCTCGCAAAGCCATCCCAGCCCTCCACCATCATGTGAAAGACCGAATTGTCCATGCACTCAAGCAGTCAGTGAGCGGAAAGGTGCACCTCACAACTGATGCATGGTCCAGTCGGCATGGCCAGGGCCGTTACGTGTCCATCACTGCGCACTGGGTTAATGTGGTGGATGCAGGGTCCACAGGGGACAGCGGTGGTGGGACAGTGCTGCCTAGCCCACGGTATAGGAAACAGTTGGCTGTAGGCGTTCGACCCTCCTCCTCCTCCTCCTCCTCCTCCTCCTCCAGAAGCGAAAGCTCGTCCACAGAGCGCAGTCGTACGAGCACTCCATCTGCAGCTGCCACTGTTGCACACGATGTGTCCCCCTATCGAGCAGCTAGTGGAAAGCGTCAGCAGGCTGTGTTGCAGATGATGTATTTGGGCGACAGACACACCGCCGAGGTGCTGGCCGAGTATTTGAAGCGACAAACTGAGTCATGGCTGGGCAGTGTACATCTTGAGGCAGGCAAGGTAGTTAGTGATAACGGCCGTAATTTTGTGGCAGCCATAGCCCTTTCAAAACTCAGCCACATACCTTGCTTGGCTCACACCTTGAACCTGGTGGTGCAGTGCTTCCTCAAAAATTATCCGGAGTTAACAGCCCTGCTCCAGAAGGTGTGAAGACTGTGCGAGCACATCCGCCGGTCGCCTGTACACTCCGTTCGTATGCAGAAGCTGCAGCGATTGCTCCACCTTCCCAACCACAGCCTCATTATCGACATTGCAACAAGGTGGAACTCCACCCTGCACATGGTGGAGCGGCTGTGCGAGCAGAGGCAGGCCATAATGCATTTGTGGGAGGATACACGGCCAGGCACTTTGAGAGCAGACATGGAGTTGACAGGTGTGCAGTGGTCGAAGCTGAAAGACCTTTGTAAAGTCCTTCAGTGTTTTGAGTAATGCACACGGCTGGTAAGCGCAGACGACGCCATCCTAAGCATGAGCATCCCACTTATGCGTCTGCTCATGCAAACTTTGACGCACCTTAAGGAGCAGGCGTCTGCAGCCAATGTTGATGAGGAGGAAGAGGAGGAGGGAATCCTTGATGACATTCAGCCATTGTCTGCTCAGGGACCTCTCCTGGACGAGGTGGAGGAAGAAGAGGAGGAGGATGAGGAGGATGATGGTGGGGATGATTACTTAGGGGAGGAGGATGCATCTCGTGGGGCAAGTGAAAATGTTGGCGTGGCAAGGTCTGGTACAGGGTTTGTGCATGACTGGAGGGATGTGGATTTGCCAGAAAGTGCTCCTCCACCCAGCACTCGCAGTGCATTATTGACACCGGGAACATTGGCCCACATGTCAGATTATGCCTTGCGGATCCTAAAAAGGGACCCCCGCATTGCCAAAATGATGAACGATGACGACTACTGGTTGGCCAGCATCCTGGATCCACGCTATAAAGGCAAATTACAAAACATCATGCCACAGGAGAACCTTGACCTAATATTGGCTAATAAACAAGCAACTCTGGTAAATCGGTTGCTTGAGGCATTCCCAGCACACAGCAGCAGTGATGGTTCTCACACGAGCCGTACGGGCCGGGGGCAGCTTGGCAGAGGTGTTCGTGGTGCACACATCAGAAGTGGCGTTGGAGACAGGGGTTTCATGACAATGTTGTGGACTGATTTTTCAAATACCGCTCACACAACTGGTAATACTGCATCGATGGAAAGTGACAGGAGACAGCAGTTGTCAACTATGGTTACAAACTACTTTTCCTCCCATATCGATGTTCTCCCACACAGGTCATTCCCCTTTGACTATTGGGCCGCTAAACTGGACACCTGGCCTGAATTGGCCCAATATGCCTTACAGGAGCTCGCTTGCCCAGCTGCAAGTGTGCTATCGGAAAGAGTCTTCAGTGCAGCTGGATCAATCCTGACAGAAAAAAGGACCCGTCTGTCAACCCAAAATGTGGATGATCTAACCTTCATTAAAATGAACCACGCATGGGTTTCCAAGGATTTTGTCCCACCTTCCCCTGATGACACATAGGGTGACAGAAAAATGGCTTGCTTTGGTCCACCTCTTCCTGGTACTTCACCTATTTCGCCTTTTGCATCAGCTGAATGTCCAACATCAACATATGCCACTTTCTAAAACTCCCTAACTGTGCTGCCTCCCCCCCATGGCCGGGGTAACCACCTAGCGCACGACACCGTGCGAGTGCCGTTGCCCTGGACAGGTGGGTAGGCCGACTCTTGGGCGCGGGCACTGGCACAGGGTCCCTCATAGTGCAATCAAGTGTCTCTGACGGTGGTGGTGCACACCCGCCGTCAGACACACCGCTGTACTATGAGGGGCCCAGTGCCAGTACCGACGCCCACGAGTGGGCCCCCCTTGCTTGGGCAGGGCCCCAGCATTTGCAATCTTTACCTCTCCCTGCTCCTCCGCTGTGTAATCTGGGCCGTCAAATCCATACTGTGCCTGACACCGTCTGAGCCTGCCTCCTGAGACATATATTTTGAATGTGTACGCTATCCATACATGTTATCCAGGGATACGGTACCCTTTCTAACCTTTGTGCAATGACGTGCAATCCATACTGGGCCTAACACCGTCTGAGCCTGCCTCATGCTGTATAGACATATATTTTGAATGTGTACGCTATCCATACATGTTATCCGGGGATACGGTACCCTTTCTAACCTTTGTGCAATGACGTGCAATCCATACTGGGCCTAACACCGTCTGAGCCTGCCTCATGCTGTATAGACACATATTTTGAATGTGTACGCTATCCATACATGTTATCCAGGGATACGGTACCCTTTCTAACCTTTGTGCAAGGACGTGCAATCCATACTGGGCCTAACACCGTCTGAGCCTGCCTCATGCTGTATAGACATATATTTTGAATGTGTACGCTATCCATACATGTTATCCAGGGATACGGTACCCTTTCTAACCTTTGTGCAATGACGTGCAATCCATACTGGGCCTAACACCGTCTGAGCCTGCCTCATGCTGTATAGACATATATTTTGAATGTCTACGCTATCCATACATGTTATCCGGGGATACGGTACCCTTTCTAACCTTTGTGCAATGACGTGAAATCCATACTGGGCCTAACACCGTCTGAGCCTGCCTCATGCTGTATAGACATATATTTTGAATGTGTACGCTATCCATACATGTTATCCAGGGATACGGTACCCTTTCTAACCTTTGTGCAATCACGTGCAATCCATACTGGGCCTAACACCGTCTGAGCCTGCCTCATGCTGTATAGACATATATTTTGAATGTGTACGCTATCCATACATGTTATCCGGGGATACGGTACCCTTTCTAACCTTTGTGCAATGACGTGCAATCCATACTGGGCCTAACACCATCTGAGCCTGCCTCATGCTGTATAGACATATATTTTGAATGTGTACGCTATCCATACATATTATCCAGGGATACGGTACCCTTTCTAACCTTTGTGCAATGACGTGCAATCCATACTGGGCCTAACACCGTCTGAGCCTGCCTCATGCTGTATAGACATATATTTTGAATGTGTAGGCTATCCATACATGTTATCCAGGGATACGGTACCCTTTCTAACCTTTGTGCAATCACGTGCAATCCATACTGGGCCTAACACCGTCTGAGCCTGCTTCATGCTGTATAGACATATATTTTGAATGTGTACACTATCCATACATGTGATCCGTGGATACGGTACCCTTTCTAACCTTTGTGCAATGACGTGCAATCCATACTGGGCCTAACACCGTCTGAGCCTGCCTCATGCTGTATAGACATATATTTTGAATGTGTACGCTATCCATACATGTTATCCAGGGATACGGTACCCTTTCTAACCTTTGTGCAATGACGTGCAATCCATACTGGGCCTAACACCGTCTGAGCCTGCCTCATGCTGTATAGACATATATTTTGAATGTGTACGCTATCCATACATGTTATCCGGGGATACGGTACCCTTTCTAACCTTTGTGCAATGACGTGCAATCCATACTGGGCCTAACACCGTCTGAGCCTGCCTCATGCTGTATAGACATATATTTTGAATGTGTACGCTATCCATACATGTTATCCGGGGATACGGTACCCTTTCTAACCTTTGTGCAATGACGTGCAATCCATACTGGGCCTAACACCGTCTGAGCCTGCCTCATGCTGTATAGACATATATTTTGAATGTGTACGCTATCCATACATGTTATCCAGGGATACGGTACCCTTTCTAACCTTTGTGCAATGACGTGCAATCCATACTGGGCCTAACACCGTCTGAGCCTGCCTCATGCTGTATAGACTTATATTTTGAATGTGTACGCTATCCATACATGTTATCCGGGGATACGGTACCCTTTCTAACCTTTGTGCAATGACGTGCAATCCATACTGGGCCTAACACCGTCTGAGCCTGCCTCATGCTGTATAGACATATATTTTGAATGTGTACGCTATCCATACATGTTATCCGGGGATACAGTACCCTTTCTAACCTTTGTGCAATCACGTGCAATCCATACTGGGCCTAACACCGTCTGAGCCTGCCTCATGCTGTATAGACATATATTTTGAATGTGTACGCTATCCATACATGTTATCCAGGGATACGGTACCCTTTCTAACCTTTGTGCAATCACGTGCAATCCATACTGGGCCTAACACCGTCTGAGCCTGCCTCATGCTGTATAGACATATATTTTGAATGTGTACGCTATCCATACATGTTATCCGGGGATACGGTACCCTTTCTAACCTTTGTGCAATGACGTGCAATCCATACTGGGCCTAACACCGTCTGAGCCTGCCTCATGCTGTATAGACATATATTTTGAATGTGTACGCTATCCATACATCTTATCCAGGGATACGGCACCCTTTCTAACCTTTGTGCAATCACGTGCAATCCATACTGGGCCTAACACCGTCTGAGCCTGCCTCATGCTATATAGACATATATTTTGAATGTGTACGCTATCCATACATGTTATCCGGGGATACGGTACCCTTTCTAACCTTTGTGCAATGACGTGCAATCCATACTGAGCCTAACACCGTCTGAGCCTGCCTCATGCTGTATAGACATATATTTTGAATGTGTACGCTATCCATACATGTTATCCAGGGATACGGTACCCTTTCTAACCTTTGTGCAATCACGTGCAATCCATACTGGGCCTAACACCGTCTGAGCCTGCTTCATGCTGTATAGACATATATTTTGAATGTGTACACTATCCATACATGTGATCCGGGGATACGGTACCCTTTCTAACCTTTGTGCAATCACGTGCAATCCATACTGGGCCTAACACCGTCTGAGCCTGCTTCATGCTGTATAGACATATATTTTGAATGTGTACACTATCCATACATGTGATCCGGGGATACGGTACCCTTTCTAACCTTTGTGCAATGACGTGCAATCCATACTGGGCCTAACACCGTCTGAGCCTGCCTCATGCTGTATAGACATATATTTTGAATGTGTACGCTATCCATACATGTTATCCAGGGATACGGTACCCTTTCTAATCTTTGTGCAATGACGTGCAATCCATACTGGGCCTAACACCGTCTGAGCCTGCCTCATGCTGTATAGACATATATTTTGAATGTGAACGCTATCCATACATGTTATCCGGGGATACGGTACCCTTTCTAACCTTTGTGCAATGACGTGCAATCCATACTGGGCCTAACACCGTCTGAGCCTGCCTCATGCTGTATAGACATATATTTTGAATGTGTACGCTATCCATACATGTTATCCGGGGCTACGGTACCCTTTCTAACCTTTGTGCAATGACGTGCAATCCATACTGGGCCTAACACCGTCTGAGCCTGCCTCATGCTGTATAGACATATATTTTGAATGTGTACGCTATCCATACATGTTATCCAGGGATACGGTACCCTTTCTAACCTTTGTGCAATGACGTGCAATCCATACTGGGCCTAACACCGTCTGAGCCTGCCTCATACTGTATAGACATATATTTTGAATGTGTACGCTATCCATACATGTTATCCGGGGATACGGTACCCTTTCTAACCTTTGTGCAATGACGTGCAATCCATACTGTACCTAACACCATCTGAGCCTGCCTCATGCTGTATAGACATATATTTTGAATGTGTACGCTATCCATACATGTTATCCAGGGATACGGTACCCTTTCTAACCTTTGTGCAATGACGTGCAATCCATACTGGGACTAACACCGTCTGAGCCTGCCTCATGCTGTATAGACATATATTTTGAATGTGTACGCTATCCATACATGTTATCCGGGGATACGGTACCCTTTCTAACCTTTGTGCAATCACGTGCAATCCATACTGGGCCTAACACCGTCTGAGCCTGCCTCATGCTGTATAGACATATATTTTGAATGTGTACGCTATCCATACATGTTATCCAGGGATACGGTACCCTTTCTAACCTTTGTGCAATGACGTGCAATCCATACTGGGCCTAACACCGTCTGAGCCTGCCTCATGCTGTATAGACATATATTTTGAATGTGTACGCTATCCATACATGTTATCCGGGGATACGGTACCCTTTCTAACCTTTGTGCAATGACGTGCAATCCATACTGGGCCTAACACCGTCTGAGCCTGCCTCATGCTGTATAGACATATATTTTGAATGTGTACGCTATCCATACATGTTATCCGGGGATACGGTACCCTTTCTAACCTTTGTGCAATCACGTGCAATCCATACTGGGCCTAACACCGTCTGAGTCTGCCTCATGCTGTATAGACATATATTTTGAATGTGTACACTATCCATACATGTTATCCGGGGATACGGTACCCTTTCTAACCTTTGTGCAATCACGTGCAATCCATACTGGGCCTAACACCGTCTGAGCCTGCCTCATGCTGTATAGACATATATTTTGAATGTGTACGTTATCCATACATGTTATCCAGGGATACGGTACCCTTTCTAACCTTTGTGCAATGACGTGCAATCCATACTGGGCCTAACACCGTCTGAGCCTGCCTCATGCTGTATAGACATATATTTTGAATGTGTACGCTATCCATACATGTTATCCAGGGATACGGTACCCTTTCTAACCTTTGTGCAATGACGTGCAATCCATACTGGGCCTAACACCGTCTGAGCCTGCCTCATGCTGTATAGACATATATTTTGAATGTGTACGCTATCCATACATGTTATCCAGGGATACGGTACCCTTTCTAACCTTTGTGCAATGACGTGCAATCCATACTGGGCCTAACACCGTCTGAGCCTGCCTCATGCTGTATAGACATATATTTTGAATGTGTACGCTATCCATACATGTTATCCGGGGATACGGTACCCTTTCTAACCTTTGTGCAATGACGTGCAATCCATACTGGGCCTAACACCGTCTGAGCCTGCCTCATGCTGTATAGACATATATTTTGAATGTGTACGCTATCCATACATGTTATCCGGGGATACGGTACCCTTTCTAACCTTTGTGCAATCACGTGCAATCCATACTGGGCCTAACACCGTCTGAGTCTGCCTCATGCTGTATAGACATATATTTTGAATGTGTACACTATCCATACATGTTATCCGGGGATACAGTACCCTTTCTAACCTTTGTGCAATCACGTGCAATCCATACTGGGCCTAACACCGTCTGAGCCTGCCTCATGCTGTATAGACATATATTTTGAATGTGTACGTTATCCATACATGTTATCCAGGGATACGGTACCCTTTCTAACCTTTGTGCAATGACGTGCAATCCATACTGGGCCTAACACCGTCTGAGCCTGCCTCATGCTGTATAGACATATATTTTGAATGTGTACGCTATCCATACATGTTATCCGGGGATACGGTACCCTTTCTAACCTTTGTGCAATGACGTGCAATCCATACTGGGCCTAACACCGTCTGAGCCTGCCTCATGCTGTGTAGACATATATTTTGAATGTGTACGCTATCCATACATGTTATCCAGGGATACGGTACCCTTTCTAACCTTTGTGCAATGACGTGCAATCCATACTGGGCCTAACACCGTCTGAGCCTGCCTCATGCTGTATAGACATATATTTTGAATGTGTACGCTATCCATACATGTTATCCGGGGATACGGTACCCTTTCTAACCTTTGTGCAATGACGTGCAATCCATACTGGGCCTAACACCGTCTGAGCCTGCCTCATGCTGTATAGACATATATTTTGAATGTGTACGCTATCCATACATGTTATCCAGGGATACGGTACCCTTTCTAACCTTTGTGCAAAGACGTGCAATCCATACTGGGCCTAACACCGTCTGAGCCTGCCTCATGCTGTATAGACATATATTTTGAATGTGTACGCTATCCATACATGTTATCCAGGGATACGGTACCCTTCCTAACCTTTGTGCAATCACGTGCAATCCATACTGGGCGTGAGAACGGCTGGCGAGCTGTTAACCAAGCTACAGCACCTGTCCAGACAAGTACAGGGATTCCCTAGCGAGGAGACTTATTTGATTGTTTTCAATGTTGGGACAGCAATTTTTGGGGAGCACTATACTCTGGAGAATGATAGATGGGGCCCACCATACACTGGAACATTCCAAAGGTGGACATCAGACACTGGAGCAGCATTTACAGGGCCCATTATACACTAGAGCATTAGAAATGGGGCCCATTATGTTTGGAGCATTATTTGGGCCCATAAGACAGTGGAGCTTCATCCATGGGGACCAACATATACTGTAGCATTATGTGGAGCTCATCATATACTGTTTCAAACATTATATGGGACCAATGATTCTGTATGGAGAAATAGATGGGCCTCGTCATGAGATGTAAAAAGTGAGGTATTTTTCATTGGACTATACCGCTATTTATCTGCCGTATCGGAGCATGATGAGTTGTGGTATGTGTTAAAGGGGCGCTCTTTCGCCCAGGGCACATGAAAACCTGCATCCAGCCCTCCCCCCCCACAACTTTAGCCAAATAACACCCATTTTTCAGTGCGTAACTTATATTATGAAGTTAATTAAGGTTGACAAGCTTAAGTAAGAAGAATTGATGCTTTTGGCATTCAAATGGGCACTGTTGGTGTGTTTCCTGTCCTCCTCTCACTGCCGACTTTTATTCCCCATTGACTTACATTGGGTTTCGTGTTTCGGGACGACCCCGACTTTTCTCTATAATCGGACGATCTTGCTCGACCCGACTTTTGGAAAAGTCGGGTTTCACGAAACGAAACGCGACCCTAAAAAACCAAAAGTCGCTCAACTCTACTGATGAGGCTAACTGAGGCGTTCTCGGATTGTATGTCGAGACGTACACCCAGAAGTTTGCAACACAGAAGGTAACAGACTAATGATGACCGAGTATACTTGTTGCTTAGGTTTTCCCGAGCATACTTGGGTGCACTCCAAGCATTTTGGCATGATCGGAGATTTAGTTTTTGTTGACGCAGCTGCATGAGTTGCGGCTGCTAGACAGCCTGAATATATGTGGGGATTCCCTGTCCGAGTATTTTGGCGTGCTCGGAGATTTAGTTTTTGTTGACGCAGCTGCATGATTTGCGGCTGCTAAACAGCCTGAATACATGTGAGGATTGCCTGTTTGTTATGGAATCCTCACATGTATTCAGGCTGTCTAGCAGCCACAAATCATGCAGCTGCGTCGACAAAAACTAAATCTCCGAGCACGCTCGGGAAAACCAGAGCAACGAGTATACACGCTCATCACGATAATGGACCTAAACAGGACTGAGTACAATTTGGTTGGACAAATTCTGGAATTGAACCACAAAAGGGATACGGTCAATCAACACCATGCGCGAAATTAGGTCATTTTGTGGTTTGCGGTGTCCCTGTGGGTGTGGCTTAATTATTAAGTATTATAAATATTGGTAAGTGTTTAGCTGTGATTTGTAAACATGAATATGTGAACTTAATGGACAGATGTCTAGACATTTACATTGGTTCTGAAAACATTTAGACTTTTTGACTCCAACAAATACATTTTTTAAATTACTTTTATATTGTATTGTCACTTAATATATTGAAATGTAAATGTGCACTACCTATAAGTAAACTTGCACTACAATAAACAATACTTTGCAATATTTGCATAAGTAGGTAAACATCTAAGAAAAATGTGATATTATTGACTGTTTGTATTTGTAATGGAAATACAGCTCTGGCAAAAATTAAGAGACCACTGCACAGTTTTATAAAAATCAGCTTCTCTACATGTCTGACAGCCATTCCATTCCAGTGTCAGTTGAATTAATGTGCTTCTGATTAGGTGATCACCTGAACCAAATCTTGTTTAACGAAGGAAAGTATAAAAATCCCTGCTGTGGTGTTCACAATTCTCTTGCAATAGGACAAGATGGATGGCAAAACAAGTGCTAGTAATATCCCAAAAGTAATAGGAATGAAAAAATAACTTTTAACCATGCCAAAGGAGTTGAAAAGAAAAGTCTTGAGTGAGAAAAAGAAGGGCTCAATTCTGGCTTTACTAGCAGAGGGATACAGTGAGTGTCATATTGCCTCCATCCTTAAAATTTCAAAGACAGCAGTCCATTACAACAAGGTCAAGCAGCAGACATTGCGGACAACAAAGCTACAGACCGGCAGAGGGCGAAAACAACTCTCCATTGACCGGGATAACCATCATCTTATTAGAACGTCACTCAGCAACCGCAGGATGACATCAAGTGACCTACCAAAGCAATGGAAATGGCAGATGTGGTGAAGTGCATGGCAAGAACAGTTCGTAACAGGCTCCTAGAGGCAGGGCTCAAGTCATGTAAAGCTAGAAAAAAGCCTTTCATCAATAAGAACAAAGGAGAGCCAGGCTGAAGTTTTCCAAAGACCATAAGGATTGGACCATAGAGGTCTGGAGTAAGGTAATCTTCTCTGATGAGTCTAATTTCCAGCTTTGCCCAACACATGGTCGTCTAATGGTTAGATGGAGACCTGGAGAGGCATACAAGCCACAGTGTCTTGCACCCACTGTGAAATTTGGTGGAGGATCGGTGATGATCTGGGGATGTTTCAGCAAGGCTGGAATTGGGCAGGTTAATCTTTACAAAGGGCATATGAATCAAGCTGCATACAAGGTTATCCTGGAAAAAGAGTTGATTCCTTCTGCTCAGGCAATGTTCTCCACTTCTGAGGACTAGTTTTCCAGCAAGACAATGCACCATGCCACGCAGCAAGGTCAGTCAATGTGTGGATGAAGGACCACCACATCAAATCCCTGTCATGGCCAGCCCAATCTCCAGACCTGAACCCCACTGAAAACCTCTGGAATGTAATCAAGAGGAAGATGGATATTCACCAGGAGTGGCATAAGGTCACCCAAAAGCAGTGTGAAAGACTGGTGGAAAGCATGCCAAGACGCATGAAAGCTGTGATTAAAAATCATGGTTATTCCACAAAATAATGATTTCTGAAATCTTCCTGAGTGACATTAGTATTGTTGTTTCTAAATGATTATGAACTTGTTTTCTTAGCATTGTTTGAGGTCTACAAGCCCTGCATTTTTTTGTTATTTTGACCATTTCTCATTTTCTGAAAATAAATACAACATTTAGTGCTTGGAAATTCGAAGACATGTTGTCAGTAGTTTATAGAATAAAAGAGCAATTTACATTTTACTCAAAAATCTATATATATAAAATTGAATGTATGTGTGTATCACCAACCAATTACTAAGCATCTTTCATTTCACCAGAGCTGTTTAAAAGAAGCTGAGCTGTGATTGGTTGCAATGAGCAACAGTTTTCCCACTCGACAACACCTCATCAGACACTGACTGGGTGGGAGAAATCTAGCATCCCCGGGAACATAAGCTCCCAGCCATTGTTTACCCCCCAGAAAGGAGCAGAGCGCACATGACAGAAATGAATCCCCCCCTCCTGTGCCCATATCCCCATCACACATCCTCCATTCTATAGTCACATCTCTCCTCTTAAAGGGATCTCCTGTATGGAAGCTAGGGCAAATCCCTCAGTGCTCTAATTCTGACCCCAGGCTTCTATTAAAGGGATCATTGGTATGGAAGTCAGGCAAAATCCATCCAGTGCTTTGGTTTTGACCCCAGGCCTCTCTTAAATGGATCCCCAGTATGGAAGTTAGGACCTTTCCACTCAGCGCTGTGGTTCTGACCCCAGGGTCTCTTGAAGGGATCATTGGTATGGAAGTTAGGGTAGTTCCACTAAGCCCTCTGGTTCTGACCCCAGGCCTCTTTTAAAGGGATCCCCGGTATGGAAGTTAGGACCGTTCCACTCAGCCCTGTGGTTCTGACCCCAGGGTCTCTTAAAGGGATAATTGGTATGGAAGTTAGGGCAGTTCCACTGAGCACTCTGGTTCTTACCACAGGCCCCTCTTAAAGGGATCTCCGTATGGAAGTTAGGGCAATTTCACTCAGCATTCTGGTTCTGACCCCAGGCTCTCTTAAAGGGATCCCTGGTACGGAAGTCAGGGCAATTGCCTTCAAATGCTCTGGTACTGACCCCAGGCTCTCTTAAAGGGATCTCTTGTATTAAAGTTAGGGCAAATTCCTCAGCGCTCTGGTTCTGATTGCAGGCTCTCTTAAAAGGATCAATGGTATGGAAGTTAGGGCAATTCCATTCATCTCTCTGGTTCTGACCCCATGCCTCTCTTAAAGGGATCCCTGGTATGGAAGTGAGGGCAAATCCACTCTGCGCTCTGATTCTGACCCCATGCCCCTCTTAAAGGGATCCCTAGTATGGAAGTGAGGGCAAATCCACTCTGCGCTCTGATTCTGACCCCAAGCCCCTCTTAAAGGGATCCCCAGTATGGAAGTGAGGGCAAATCCAAACTGCGCTTTGGTACTGACCCCAGGTCTCTCTTAAAGGGATCTCCAGTATGAAAGTTAGGGTAAATACCTCAGCACTCTGAATCTTACCCCAGGCTTCTATTAAAGGGATCATTGGAATGGAAGTCAGGGCAAATCCACTCAGCGCTCTGGTTCTGACCCCAGGCTGATGAGGTGATATGGGATATTAGGGTTAGTAGTCAGGTGGCTCTGGCTGATGGGATGATGTGGGATATTAGTGGTAGTAGTCCGGTGGCTCTGGATGATGGGATGATGTGGGATATTAGGGGTAGTAGTCTGATAGCTCTGACTGATGGGATGATGTGGGATATTATAGTGAATGTGGCTATGCGGAGTGGGTGGGGCTCTACACTCAGCTTTATATATATAGATATAATCATTATAATTTATTATAACTAACCGTAGTTAGTTACTATGCCCGGGCAATGCCGGGTTCTTCAGCTAGTAAACCTATAAAGAGAAAAATCTGACAAACTGAAAATTTTGCCGTAGTCTCATAATTTTTGTCACAGCTTTATATATAAGACATATAGATCTCACTTGCATATATACTAACAGCTAATATATACACTATAATCAATTGCTTAAAATGGCTGCCACAAACCAGACATGTATTGGGACCACATGCCCTGAGCTGATTTCTCCATCTTTAACTTAGTTGCAGGAAAAGCGACAGTTACACATTGGTTGCTTAATCAGCCTTTTTCTATGCCTTAGCCACAATCTTCCATGTATTCAGATAACCAATAATAAAGAAGCTTAACCATATAGTAATTAACTAACCACCCCTTTTTATATGCAACTATAAAAACATGTATGTACAATAAACCATCAATAGATTATTATTATTATTTATGTATAAAGCGCCATTAATTCCATGGTGCTGTACATGAGAAGGGGTTACATACAAAGTTATAGATATCGTTTATAGTAAACAAATTTACAATAACGGACTGGTAAAGAGGGGAGAGGACCCCGTCCTTGCGGACTTACATTCTACGAGATGATGGGGAAGAGGCAGAAGGTCGGGGTACAGCAGCTCTGGCGGTGGTGAGGCTGCAGCTTGGGTAGTGGTGAGGTGGAAGAATGGTTATTGCAGGCTGTAAGCTTTCCTGAAGAGATGGGTTTTAAGTTCTGTCTGAAGGATCCGAGGGTGGTGGATAATTGGATGTGTTGAGGCTTGGAATTCCAGAGGATGAGGGATATTCGTTAGAAATCTTGGAGGCGGTTGTGTGAGGATCGAATAAGTGTGGAGAAGAGTAGGAGGTCTTGGGAGGATCGAAGATTAAGTGAGGGAAGATATTGGGAGATTAGTTCAGAGATATAGGGAGGGGACAGGTTGTGGATGGCTTTGTAGGTCAGTGTTAGTAGTTTGAACTGTTTTTGTTGAGGAATTGGGAGGAATGTTATTCTGTCACCTTTGTGTACAGTGTCATTCTTGAGTGCTCAAATACTCAGCCTAATTGGCAATGGCCACAGCACACACAGGGACAGATTTATCCTAACCAAATTTCCTTCACATCTGACACCTGAATGTGGGGCTGGATCGATCGCACGGGGACCTTGCTGACCACAGAGAAGGGGGTGTTGGCCACGGCCTCGGCTCACAGGATGGAGACTGTGCAGCTCCATAGCAAGGTAAGAAAATTCTGTCATCTTGCCTGAATGTCCCCTGTGCCCAGCCCGGGTTTATACCTCTTGCCGGTCAGATGTGGTCACCACCACATTCCCAGATAGTGTAAAAAGTCCACGCCCTTAGCCAAACCCTGGGATATAAGTCAAGGTGCCTGCTGCATGATGTGTTTTACGTGTTTATGTTTGTGTAGATCAGAGAAATAGTTGGAACAGTAACTGATTTTGCTTGTGGTTGCTGGGAAACAGACAACAGGAAGCATTCACTCGATAAGTTATTACAGATTCCTGTGCACCAGAGGGAGAGGCATTCCCAGATTTCCAGGCACGGATGGTAATAACTTAGAGGGATATCACAAATTCCCATAGCCGATGAGCCAGGTAGGACCCGACACGGGTGATAGTCCAGGGCATTTGAGTGCCGTGTGCGATTGGCAGTTGTCAGTTACCAGAACAGCTTGTACATGTCACAGAGTAATAAAGAGGGCTTCGATTCTACCAGACGTCTGTTCATGTTGTTATGTAAAGTGCTGTCTCTTTTAATATAGAGTTGTAACTGAAGGCATTTTGCACACTCCCGCTTGGCTGTTAGCAGGGAAATATCCCTTGTTAATCACACTGTCACATCTGCCGCTGCTCTGTTTCCTGTTTTGTATTTTGAGATATATCTAGCCGCAGCATAGAAACTATTAGGATCTGTGCTGTATTTGTGACTGTGCTGTGTGATACGAGATTTTAGATACACCAGTAGTATCTGGGAAAAAAGGGGAAGTAAGTGTCTGCATGTGTCAGAAGCACAAACAGAAGTAGTACAAGCTGTATCAACTTTTTGAAGTTTTGCAATGGGGAATAAGCTGGGCAAACAAGAGGGACGCTTACTTCCTGATGAGAAAACTGCTCCCCCAGATAGTGGCTGAATAGGAGGGTGTGAAGTATGTTAAGAATTATAGACGGCTGATGAAAGTATGTGAAATTCACCAGGAAGGCAGACTTTAGGCCGCAGAGTGGTATGACATCTTGAAAAAAGAAAAGTGAAGTTGGTTGATGCTAAGTTGCTGAATAATGCAAATGCTTGCTATAGAGTAGCAGCAGACTTACATCGTTTAGGAGGTACAGAAAGGTATATGAACAAACCAGGAAATTATTTTTATGTGTATAGGATGGGGAAAGATGTTAAGTCATCTGCACCTCCCCCATATGTTGAGGGGAAATACTGGACATGTGCAGTCTGCTCTCAACAGAATCCATGGTGCAGGGAGACTTATGCAATGCGTGGCACTCCCTGCCCCTCCCTACAGAGAGAAGCCATCATTGTTCCAACCATACCCTCTCAGGCTACACAAAAGGGGGTGGAATTCTCTCCTGTTCCTTCTCTGTCACTCCCCTCTCCTCCCTCACACCTCTCTCTGTTATGAATGGGTCACTGAGAAGGATGTGTTGTGAGCTCATTTTCAGGTTTGCCTTTGGCATCTAGTGAGGGTTATAGAGCTGGCTGTGCTGACAGAGGAGTAGTGAGTTCTCTATCTGGACTCCCTCTGTTGGTGAAGGGAGGTAATGAAGCTGATCTAAATGGCAGAGACCGGCCACCTGAGGAAGAGGACTGTGATTGGACATCAGGAATTTCTGATTGGATTTAAGGCAGCCGACTCCCTAGTTTCTTGCTGGTGCTTTCTCCTGACTGTGGCTTCTGGTTTCCGGTTTGGCTCCTGCCTTCTTAAAGCTAAGTTTTCTCTGCTATTGTTCATATGAGTTTTCGTCTGGTTTACTTAGTTTTTGTGTTCAGTCAACCCTGGCTGGGACTGGGCTGAATCTCCATTTTGTCTCTGATCAGTTGATCTCTTTTGCTCTGTCTTCAGAATATACCTGAGTGCTGATCTAGGGAATTGAAGTCTAGCGACTTCAGGGCCTTTTTCTATCAGACGTGTTGGACATTTTTTGGCAGGGTTTTTTGCGTGATTGCAGACAGCAGCTTTTCTTTCCTGTCCTTTCTAGTTAGTGAGGGCCCCATCGTTTGCTCAGTCTATCTTTCTGAGTTTGTGTTTTCATCTTGTTTCACCGACAATACATGTTGGGGGCTGTCTATTGCTTTGGGGTCTGCTCTGGGGCAGTTTAGATTTTCCCTTTTTTCTTTAGGCTTATTTAGTTCTCCAGCCGTGATGAGGCATCTAGGACCACCATAGGCACGCTCCACGGCTACTGGTAGTTGTGTGTATAGGATCAGGGGTCTGCAATCCGCTAGTTACCAACCTCTCCGGTTTTCTGGCTTAGCTTGCTTTTTGTTTTTTCCTCCTCGGTGACTCATTCATAACAGAATCACCAGCCATACCGCAGATTCTGGGGTACTCAAATGCAGGAGAGAATTGTTTAAAAAAAAAAAAGTGTCGGAATTTTTTTTTTTTATATATGTATATTTTCTCCTCTTTTTCTCTGGGGCCGTAGGAGGATTCTTTTTTTTTTCTTTCTCCTTGATGGAGATTAAGCAATTGTCTAATCGTGTGGAGCAGCTTGCTGCTGAAGTGCGGGGAATTTCCACCTATCTCACTCATTCACATGCTGTTGAACCAGATCCCTACTCCTGATTTGTTTTTTGGGGATCGGTCTAAATTTTTGAATTTTAAGAATTGTAAATTATTTCTTGCCTTGAAGCCTAATTCATCGGGGAGCTCTGCGCAGCAGGTTAAAATTGTCATCTCCTTGCTGCATGGCGATCCCCAGGATTGAGCGTTTTCTTTGACACCTGAAGATCCTGTTTTGATTAATGTGGATGTATTTTTTCAAGCCTTGGGGTTGTTATATGATGAACCTAATGCTATTGATCAAGCTGAGACAGCCCTATTGGCATTGAACCAGGGTCAGGATCCTGCAAAGTTATACTGTCAGAAATTCCGAAAGTGGGTGGTCCTTACTACATAGAATGATAGTGTATTGGCAGCTCTCTTTCGGAAGGGTTTGTCTGAAACTTTAAAAGATACTATGATGGGATTTCCTGTTCCCTCTGGTCTTGACGATTCTATGTCATTAGCCATTCAAGTTGATCAGCGTTTACGTGAAGGCAAGACTACACGGGAGGCACTGCCACCTTTTGAACAAATGTCTGAACATATGCAATTTGATAGAGTTTTGTCTAGGGCGCAACGTCAGGAGTTTAGAAGGCGTAATAAGCTGTGTTTTTTCTGTGGAGGTGCCTCTCATGTTATTTCTGTCTGCCCTAAACGAGAGAAACGTTTTGCACACACATTTGCTATGGGTGGTGTACAACCTAAGTTTCTTTTGGTAATTACTCTGATCTGCTCCTTATCCACATTTTCCGCGAAGGCTTTTGTGGATTCAGGAGCGGCCTTGAATCTGATGGACTTGGATTTTGCTAAACGTTGTGGTTTTCCTATGACACCTCTACAGACGCCTATTCCTTTGAGGGGTATTGATGCTACTCCTTTGGTGAGGAATAAACTTCAGTTTTGGACCCAGGTGATAATGCGGGTCGCCCCAGACCACCAAGAAAATTGCAGATTTTTGGTGTTACATAATTTACATGATACCATTGTTCTGGGTTTTCCCTGGTTGCAAATCCATAATCCGGCTTTGGATTGGAAATCTGTGTCTGTGGTGAGTTGGGGTTGTCGGTGTGCTCTTGGCGACACTCCTGTTTTCTCCACCTCTCCCCAGTCACATGATGTTCCTTACTAGAGTTGAGCGAAAGGGGTCGAAAAATTTCAAAAGTCGCCGACTTTTGGCAAAGTCGGGTTTCATGAAACGAAACCCGACCCTAGGATGAGGTTGGCCACGAGGTCGGCGACTTACGCGCCAAAGTCGCGTTTCAAAAGTTTGTTTTGCGCTCTTTTTCAGCCAATCAGGATCCACGGACACTGTGGGCAACGTGATGACATAGGCAGGGGTCACCACCATCTTTCAGAAGGGCATGCAAGTGATTGGCTTGCTTTGGTGGGCGTCACAGGGGTTATAAAAGGGCGTGCACGCCGACCGCCATCTCACTTCTGCCGATCTTAGCATAGGGAGAGGTTGCTGCTGCTGATTCTGTAGGGAGAGCGTTAGGTAGGGAAGAAGAAAAAAAAACTGCTTCTGCTGCTAGCGATTTTGCCTGTACAACACACCAGTCACTGTGTGTGCAGTGCAAGGGGAGGCTATATTGTGGTGGATCAGCGGTGTTGGTTGTTAGGCTGCCTTCTAAGGCTTCCTGACAGCTGCATTGCTGTTTACCCACTGCTCTGCAAACTGCTTTTTTAAAAGCAATCCCAATTTTTTTTTTTGTCCTGCTGAGGTACTGAGCGTGCATTTTTTCACACCATACAGCGGTGTACGCTCCTCACACAGTACCGTGTAACGGCTGTTATCACAGCCACAGTTAAGCTATCTGTGTGTCACTCTGTGAGAATAAGTCGAGGACATGTTCCGTTCTTACAGACCTGCACCTACTAGTTTTGTCTAGCTTTCAAACAGTTAAATATATTTGCTGTTTGATCACATTCAAAACTATAGAGAGACAGCGTGTGTCAGTCCGTATACTTAAAAAACACGGAGCTTGACAATTTTACGTACACCGGACAGCCGTGTACGTGCACGCTCCTCTCAGTACCGTGTAATGGCTGTTATCACGGCCACAGTGAAGCTATCTGTGTGTCACTCTGTGAGAATAAGTCGAGGACATGTTCCGTTCTTACAGACCTGCACCTACTAGTTTTGTCTAGCTTTCAAACAGTTAAATATATTTGCTGTTTGATCACATTCAAAACTATAGAGAGACAGCGTGTGTCAGTCCATATACTTAAAAAACACGGAGCTTGACAATTTTACGTACACCGGACAGCCCCGTGTACGTGCACGCTCCTCTCAGTACCGTGTAACGGCTGTTATCACCGCCACAGTGAAGCTGTGTGTCACTGTGGAAGGATAAGTGGAGGACTTGTTCCGTTCTTACAGACCTACACTCTAGGGAGATTCCTATTCTGCCCAATTCTACATACACCTTGTAGTTTGTGATACACTAGCCAATTTCTGCCTGTGACATAGCGCTCTGATATTCAGTGGGCCTCACACAATCCAAAAGTGTCCAGTGTCCACTAGTGTGTGCAGAAATTCAAAATCTCTGTGATCCTGTAGTCACACCTGTGCCATCGAGCCTGTGACATAGCGCTCTGATATTCAATGGGCCTCACACAATCCAAAAGTGTCCAGTGTCCACTAGTGTGTGCAGAAATTCAAAATCTCCCTTATCCTGTAGTCACTTTTTTCACACCTGTGCCATCGAGCCTGTGACATAGCGCTCTGATATTCAGTGGGCCTCACACAATCCAAAAGTGTCCAGTGTCCACTAGTGTGTGCAGAAATTCAAAATCTCCCTTATCCTGTAGTCACTTTTTTCACACCTGTGCCATCGAGCCTGTGACATAGCGCTCTGATATTCAGTGGGCCTCACACAATCCAAAAGTGTCCAGTGTCCACTAGTGTGTGCAGAAATTCAAAATCTCCCTTATCCTGTAGTCACTTTTTTCACACCTGTGCCATCGAGCCTGTGACATAGCGCTCTGATATTCAGTGGGCCTCACACAATCCAAAAGTGTCCAGTGTCCACTAGTGTGTGCAGAAATTCAAAATCTCCCTTATCCTGTAGTAACTTTTTTCACACCTGTGCCATCAAGACTGTGACATAGCGCTCTGATATTCAGTGGTCCTCACACAATCCAAAAGTGTCCAGTGTCCACTAGTGTGTGCAGAAATTCAAAATCTCCCTTATCCTGTAGTCACTTTTTTCACACCTGTGCCATCGAGCCTGTGACATAGCGCTCTGATATTCAGTGGGCCTCACACAATCCAAAAGTGTCCAGTGTCCACTAGTGTGTGCAGAAATTCAAAATCTCCCTTATCCTGTAGTCACTTTTTTCACACCTGTGCCATCGAGCCTGTGACATAGCGCTGTGATATTCAGTGGGCCTCACACAATCCAAAAGTGTCCAGTGTCCACTAGTGTGTGCAGAAATTCAAAATCTCCCTTATCCTGTAGTCACTTTTTTCACACCTGTGCCATCGAGCCTGTGACATAGCGCTGTGATATTCAGTGGGCCTCACACAATCCATAAGTGTCCAGTGTCCACAAGTGTGTGCAGAAATTCAAAATCTCCCCTGTCCTATAGACACCTTGTACCTTGTTTTACATTACTATATAGTTTGTTGGATTTTGTCTACATTTCTACAAAAAATGAGGAAGGCTGGTGGAAGAGGCCGTGGAATTGGGCAGGGGTTGGCAGCTGGTAATGATGGTGTTGGTGGTGGATCTGATGGTAGTGGCAAGAGCAAAATAGGACCGAATGCAGGAGGTGTTGAGCCTGCGTCATCGTCTGGCTCCATAAGGCTTCGAAGGCTTAGTTTTCTAGGAGTTGGCAAACCGTTTTTAAAGCCAGAGCATCAGGAAAAAGTTTTGTCTTACATTGCTGACTCAGCCTCCAGCTCTATCGCCTCCTCTTCTGAAGTTGTAAAAAGTAAAAGCACTGAGTCGTCATTGGAGGCTCATGTTCATGAACTACACCTTTCCTTGTGTCCTTCACCCCAACCAAGATTGAAGGATGACGCAGGCCATACTACTGATTACTCCATGGAGCTGTTTTCACATACCATGCCTGGATTATTAAGTGAAATGGTGAATTACCCAGGCCAAGATGAATCTGACATGGAGTGCACTGATGCACAGCCGCTGATAGATGATTCTGCTGGTACATTCACTCAGAGCACTACATTGTCCTCGCAGTGTACAGAGCCAGATTCTGACCCTGATGAGACTCAGGTGCCCCTTCCCGCACACTATACCACCATACACGGTGACACAGAGGAAGGTGCACATGACATTGAAGAGGAGGTGATGGATGACCCAGTTGTTGACCCAGATTGGCATCCATTGGGGGAAGAGGGTGCTGCTTCCAATAGCTCAGATGAGGAGCATCCACAGCAGACATCGACATCGCAACAGCTGTTATCTGGCAGGCCCGGAGCACTCCAAAGACAGGTTCCAAAAATCACAAGAGTTGCTGGACAGCTTGTCCAGAGGGTCAAAAGATCACAGCGTGCTAGGCCGCAAAATGTCTGCCAAAGTAGGAAGAGTGCAGTGTGGCACTTTTTTGAACAAAATCCTCATGATCAGGCCAAGGTTATCTGTAAGAAGTGCGCAAAGACCTTTAGCCGAGGGAAAAATCTGAAAAATTTGAATACGAGTTGCATGCTTAGACATTTAACCACCATGCACTTGCAAGCGTGGACACAACACCAAACCTCAAGTGCCACATGTGCAACTGATCACAAAGAAGGTAGTCAGCAACGCTACATTGTTTCCCCCACTGTAAGCCCACCGGTTAGCACAGCAGCAAATGTTGAGGTGTCGTTGCAAGGCCACAGCAGTCAGGGAATCCCACTGTTATATCAACGAAATACTGAATCTAGGCCATCAGAAAGAACACCAACTCCATCACCATCATCAACCCTCTCTCAGTCCGCCCTGTCCACCGCTACTTCCACCATATGCAGCTCTCAAGTCCAGCTCACCCTCCCAGACACTATGAGTAGGTCAAGAAAGTACTCAGTCTCTCATCCGCGTACACTGGGTTTGAACGCCCACATTGCCAAACTAATCTCGTTTGAGATGATGCCCTATCGGTTGGTGGAAAGCGCAGCTTTCCGCGAACTCACGGCCTATGCAGTACCACGCTATGACCTACCCAGTCGCCACTTCTTCTCTCGCAAAGCCATCCCAGCCCTCCACCATCATGTGAAAGACCGCATTGTCCATGCACTCAAGCAGTCAGTGAGCGGAAAGGTGCACCTCACAACTGATGCATGGTCCAGTCGGCATGGCCAGGGCCGTTACGTGTCCATCACTGCGCACTGGGTTAATGTGGTGGATGCAGGGTCCACAGGGGACAGCGGTGGTGGGACAGTGCTGCCTAGTCCACGGTATAGGAAACAGTTGGCTGTAGGCGTTCGACCCTCCTCCTCCTCCTCCAGAAGCGAAAGCTCGTCCACAGAGCGCAGTCGTACGAGCACTCCATCTGCAGCTGCCACTGTTGCACACGAGGTGTCCCCCTATCGGGCAGCTAGTGGAAAGCGTCAGCAGGCTGTGTTGCAGATGATGTGTTTGGGCGACAGACACACCGCCGAGGTGCTGGCCGAGTACTTGAAGCGACAAACTGAGTCATGGCTGGGCAGTGTACATCTTGAGGCAGGCAAGGTAGTTAGTGATAACGGCCGTAATTTTGTGGCAGCCATAGCCCTTTCAAAACTCAGCCACATACCTTGCTTGGCTCACACCTTGAACCTGGTGGTGCAGTGCTTCCTCAAAAATTATAGGGAGTTAACAGCCCTGCTCCAGAAGGTGCGAAGACTGTGCGCGCACATCCGCCGGTCGCCTGTACACTCCGTTCGTATGCAGAAGCTGCAGCGATTGCTCCACCTTCCCAACCACCGCCTCATTATCGACATTGCAACAAGGTGGAACTCCACCCTGCACATGGTGGAGCGGCTGTGCGAGCAGAGGCAGGCCATAATGCATTTGTGGGAGGATACACGGCCAGGCACTTTGAGAGCAGACATGGAGTTGACAGGTGTGCAGTGGTCAAAGCTGAAAGACCTCTGTAAAGTCCTTCAGTGTTTTGAGGAATGCACACGGCTGGTAAGCGCAGACGACGCCATCCTAAGCATGAGCATCCCACTTATGCGTCTGCTCATGCAAACTTTGACGCACCTTAAGGAGCAGGCGTCTGCAGCCAATGTTGATGAGGAGGAAGAGGAGGAGGGAATCCTTGATGACATTCAGCCATTGTCTGCTCAGGGATCTCTCCTGGACGAGGTGGAGGAAGAAGAGGAGGAGGAGGATGATGATGGGGATGATTACTTAGTGGAGGAGGATGCATCTCGTGGGGCAAGTGAAAATGTTGGCGTGGCAAGGTCTGGTACAGGGTTTGTGCGTGACTGGAGGGATGTGGATTTGCCAGAAAGTGCTCCTCCAACCAGCACTCGCAGTGCATCATTGACACCGGGAACATTGGCCCACATGTCAGATTATGCCTTGCAGATCCTAAAAAGGGATCCCCGCATTGCCAAAATGATGAACGATGACGACTACTGGTTGGCCAGCATCCTGGATCCACGCTATAAAGGCAAATTACAAAACATCATGCCACAGGAGAACCTTGACCTAATATTGGCTAATAAACAAGCAACTCTGGTAAATCGGTTGCAAGAGGCATTCCCAGCACACAGCAGCGGTGATGGTTCTCACATGAGCTGTACGGGCCGGGGGCAGCTTGGCAGAGGTGTTCATGGTGCACACAGCAGAAGTGGCATTGGAGACAGGGGTTTCATGACAATGTTGTGGACTGATTTTTCAAGTACCGCTAACACAACTGGTAATACTGCATCGATGGAAAGTGACAGGAGACAGCAGTTGTCAACTATGGTTACAAACTACTTTTCCTCCCATATCGATGTTCTCCCACACAGGTCATTCCCCTTTGACTATTGGGCCGCTAAACTGGACACCTGGCCTGAATTGGCACAATATGCCTTACAGGAGCTCGCTTGCCCAGCTGCAAGTGTGCTATCGGAAAGAGTCTTCAGTGCAGCTGGATCAATCCTGACAGAAAAAAGGACCCGTCTGTCAACCCAAAATGTGGATGATCTAACCTTCATTAAAATGAACCATGCATGGGTTTCCAAGGATTTTGTCCCACCTTCCCCTGATGACACATAGGGTGACAGAAAAATGGCTTGCTTTGGTCCACCTCTTCCTGGGACTTGACCTATTTCGACTTTTGCATCAGCTGAATGTCCAACATCAACATATGCCACTTTCTAAAACTCCCTAACTGTTCTGCCTCCCCCCCCATGGCCGGGGTCACCACCTAGCGCACAACACCGTGCGAGTGCCATTGCCCTGGACAGATGGGTAGGCCGACTTTTGGGCGCGGGCACTGGCACAGGGTCCCTCATAGTGCAATCAAGTGTCTCGGACGGTGGTGGTGCACACCCGCCGTCAGACAAACCGCCGTATTATGAGGGGCCCAGTGCCAGTACCGATGCCCACGAGTGGGCCCCCCTTGCTTGGGCAGGGCCCCAGCATTTGCAATCTTTACCTCTCCCTGCTCCTCCGCTGTGTAGTCTGGGCCGTCAAATCCATACTGTGCCTGACACCGTCTGAGCCTGCCTCCTGATGTATAGACATATATTTTGAATGTGTACGCTATCCATACATGTTATCCGGGGATACGGTACCCTTTCTCACCTTTGTGCAATCACGTGCAATCCATACTGGGCCTAACACTGTCTGAGCCTGCCTCCTGATGTATAGGCATATATTTTGAATGTGTACGCTATCCATACATGTTATCCGGGGATACGGTACCCTTTCTCACCTTTGTGCAATCACGTGTAATCCATACTGGGCCTAACACCGTCTGAGCCTGCCTCCTGATGTATAGACATATTTTGAATGTGTACGCTATCCATACATGTTATTCAGGGATACGGTACCCTTTCTCACCTTTGTGCAATCACGTGCAAGCCATACTGGGCCTAACACTGTCTGAGCCTGCCTCCTGATGTATTGACATATATTTGGAATGTGTACGCTATCCATACATGTTATCCGGGGATACGGTACCCTTTCTCACCTTTGTGCAATCACGTGCAATCCATACTGGGCCTAACACCGTCTGAGCCTGCCTCCTGATGTATAGACATATATTTTGAATGTGTACGCTATCCATACATGTTATCCGGGGATACGGTACCCTTTCTCACCTTTGTGCAATCACGTGCAAGCCATACTGGGCCTAACACCGTCTGAGCCTGCCTCCTGATGTATTGACATATATTTTGAATGTGTACGCTATCCATACATGTTATCCGGGGATACGGTACCCTTTCTCACCTTTGTGCAATCACGTGTAATCCATACTGGGCGTGAGAACGGCTGGCGAGCTGTTAAGCAAGCTACAGCACCTGTGGTTTGCACACGTAAGTTTTTCATTTTTTCAGGAATGACGGTTAGGCCTAATTCCGGAACTGCGGTTGACCTGCACTTACTGGGAAATCATCGTTCGCGGGTAATAATTGTAATCAGTGATCCCCATCACTAACGTTGTTCAGCGGGTTATCTGCACCTGTAAGCGACAAACGCTGGCCTTTTCAGTGTAGCGCACATGCAGCCACGGACATGTAAGGGCATGACACACCAGTTATTGGCCAATCTCATGTGCCAGAGCCTCACGTGTCCCTCTAGTAAGCCGGACTCGGACCGCGGGGCATGACGGAGTCTCGTTCGTTAACGGAATTAAGCTTACAATGTGTGTATCTTTTCTGTAGCTGGCATGGTTGAGGTTTCCCAGGTGGAGTCGAATTTAACCGTAGGCTCCACTCCTGGTGGTGCCCTTCTGGACATTCCTTTAAGGTTCAGCTTTGCAACCATACTGCCCACGTAAAACAAACACTTTGCCTTCATGAACGCTGTTTGGAGGGTCATGACTCGTGGGAATAACGCCGCCCAATCAGTTAACCTGCTAGAGAGATCCTTCGTTGCTCCCAAGCATGACATCACACTCCCTAGGAGGAAGGTAATGCCACTGTGGCGACCGTACTCCTGGGGGCGACACAAGTGCACTGATGCCCAGCCACTGCTCGATGAATCTGCTGGTACATTGACCCAGACCACTACATTCCCCTCGCACGCTACACGGCCTGAATCTGACCCTGATGAAACTCAGGTTACCCTTCCCATATACAGTTCCATCTTACACGGTGACAAAGAGGAAGCTGCAGATGAAAGTGCAGGTTCGCCCACCCGCCATCAGACACACCACCGTACTATCAGGGGCCCTGTGCCAGTGCCGTCGCCAATGAGTGGGCCCCCCCGCTTGCTCAGGATCACAGCACTTGCAAGGTTGAAATATTGTGCAGTGAGATGGAAGATGGGGACGACGAGGAGTCCAGACTAGTACAGGGATTCCCTAGCGAGGAGACTTATTTGATTGTTTTCAATGTTGGGACAGCAATTTTTGGGGAGCACTATACTCTGGAGAATGATAGATGGGGCCCACCATACACTGGAACATTCCAAAGGTGGACATCAGACACTGGAGCAGCATTTACAGGGCCCATTATACACTAGAGTAGAGTTGAGCGACTTTTGGTTTTTTAGGGTCGCGTTTCGTTTCGTGAAACCCGACTTTTCCAAAAGTCGGGTCGAGCAAGATCGTCCGATTATAGGGAAAAGTCGGGGTCGTCCCGAAACACGAAACCCAATGTAAGTCAATGGGGAATAAAAGTCGGCAGTGAGAGGAGGACAGGAAACACACCTACAGTGCCCATTTGAATGCCAAAAGCATCAATTCTTCTTTCTTAAGCTTGTCAACCTTAATTAACTTCATAATACAAGTTACGCACTGAAAAATGTGGGTTATTTGGCTATAAACTGTAGGGGGGGGAGGGCTGGCTCCAGGTTTTCATGTGCCCTGGGCGAAAGAGCGCCCCTTTAACATATACCACAACTCATCATGCTCCGATACGGCAGAGAAATAGCGGTATAGTCCAATGAAAAATACCTCACTTTTTACATCTCATGACGAGGCCCATCTATTTCTCCATACAGAATCATTGGTCCCATATAATGTTTGAAACAGTATATGATGAGCTCCACATAATGCTACAGTATATGTTGGTCCCCATGGATGAAGCTCCACTGTCTTATGGGCCCAAATAATGCTCCAAACATAATGGGCCCCATTTCTAATGCTCTAGTGTATAATGGGCCCTGTAAATGCTGCTCCAGTGTCTGATGTCCACCTTTGGAATGTTCCAGTGTATGGTGGGCCCCATCTATCATTCTCCAGAGTATAGTGCTCCCCAAAAATTGCTGTCCCAACATTGAAAACAATCAAATAAGTCTCCTCGCTAGGGAATCCCTGTACTTGTCTGGACAGGTGCTGTAGCTTGCTTAACAGCTCGCCAGCCGTTCTCACGCCCAGTATGGATTACACGTGATTGCACAAAGGTGAGAAAGGGTACCGTATCCCCAGATAACATGTATGGATAGCGTACACATTCAAAATATATGTCTCAGGAGGCAGGCTCAGACGGTGTTAGGCCCAGTATGGATTGCACAAAGGTTAGAAAGGGTACCGTATCCCCAGATAACATGTATGGATAGCGTACACATTCAAAATATATGTCTCAGGAGGCAGGCTCAGACGGTGTTAGGCCCAGTATGGATTGCACGTGATTGCACAAAGGTTAGAAAGGGTACCGTATCCCCGGATAACATGTATGGATAGCGTACACATTCAAAATATATGTCTATACAGCATGAGGCAGGCTCAGACGGTGTTAGGCCCAGTATGGATTCCACGTGATTGCACAAAGGTTAGAAAGAGTACCGTATCCCCGGATAACATGTATGGATAGCGTACACATTCAAAATATATGTCTATACATCAGGAGGCAGGCTCAGACGGTGTCAGGCACAGTATGGATTTGACAGCCCAGATTACACAGCGGAGGAGCAGGGAGAGGTAAAGATTGCAAATGCTGGGGCCCTGCCCAAGCAAGGGGGGCCCACTCGTGGGTGTCGGTACTGGCACTGGGCCCCTCATAGTACGGCGGTGTGTCTGACGGCGGGTGTGCACCACCACCATCAGAGACACTTGATTGCACTATGAGGGACCCTGTGCCAGTGCCCGCGCCCAAGAGTCGGCCTACCCACCTGTCCAGGGCAACGGCACTTGCACGGTGTCGTGCGCTAGGTGGTGACCCCGGCCATGGGGGGGAGGCAGCACA
This sequence comes from Dendrobates tinctorius, assembly GCF_039654945.1. NCBI lineage: Eukaryota > Metazoa > Chordata > Amphibia > Anura > Dendrobatidae > Dendrobates > Dendrobates tinctorius. The sequence continues at coordinate 7,044,454 of NW_027361704.1, forward strand.
GTTAGGGAGTTTTAGAAAGTGGCATATGTTGATGTTGGACATTCAGCTGATGCAAAAGGCGAAATAGGTGAAGTACCAGGAAGAGGTGGACCAAAGCAAGCCATTTTTCTGTCACCCTATGTGTCATCAGGGGAAGGTGGGACAAAATCCCTGGAAACCCATGCGTGGTTCATTTTAATGAAGGTTAGATCATCCACATTTTGGGTTGACAGACGGGTCCTTTTTTCTGTCAGGATTGATCCAGCTGCACTGAAGACTCTTTCCGATAGCACACTTGCAGCTGGGCAAGCGAGCTCCTGTAAGGCATATTGGGCCAATTCAGGCCAGGTGTCCAGTTTAGCGGCCCAATAGTCAAAGGGGAATGACCTGTGTGGGAGAACATCGATATGGGAGGAAAAGTAGTTTGTAACCATAGTTGACAACTGCTGTCTCCTGTCACTTTCCATCGATGCAGTATTACCAGTTGTGTGAGCGGTATTTGAAAAATCAGTCCACAACATTGTCATGAAACCCCTGTCTCCAACGCCACTTCTGCTGTGTGCACCACGAACACCTCTGCCAAGCTGCCCCCGGCCCGTACGGCTCGTGTGAGAACCATCACCGCTGCTGTGTGCTGGGAATGCCTCAAGCAACCGATTTACCAGAGTTGCTTGTTTATTAGCCAATATTAGGTCAAGGTTCTCCTGTGGCATGATGTTTTGTAATTTGCCTTTATAGCGTGGATCCAGGATGCTGGCCAACCAGTAGTCGTCATCGTTCATCATTTTGGCAATGCGGGGGTCCCTTTTTAGGATCCGCAAGGCATAATCTGACATGTGGGCCAATGTTCCCGGTGTCAATGATGCACTGCGAGTGCTGGTTGGAGGAGCACTTTCTGGCAAATCCACATCCCTCCAGTCACGCACAAACCCTGTACCAGACCTTGCCACGCCAACATTTTCACTTGCCCCACGAGATGCATCCTCCCCTAAGTAATCATCCCCATCATCATCCTCCTCTTCTTCCTCCACCTCGTCCAGGAGAGGTCCCTGAGCAGACAATGGCTGAATGTCATCAAGGATTCCCTCCTCCTCTTCCTCCTCATCAACATTGGCTGCAGACGCCTGCTCCTTAAGGTGCGTCAAAGTTTGCATGAGCAGACGCATAAGTGGGATGCTCATGCTTAGGATGGCGTCGTCTGCGCTTACCAGCCGTGTGCATTCCTCAAAACACTGAAGGACTTTACAAAGGTCTTTCAGCTTCGACCACTGCACACCTGTCAACTCCATGTCTGCTCTCAAAGTGCCTGGCCGTGTATCCTCCCACAAATGCATTATGGCCTGCCTCTGCTCGCACAGCCGCTCCACCATGTGCAGGGTGGAGTTCCACCTTGTTGCAATGTCGATAATGAGGCGGTGTTTGGGAAGGTGGAGCAATCGCTGCAGCTTCTGCATACGAACGGAGTGTACAGGCGACCGGCGGATGTGCGCGCACAGTCTTCGCACCTTCTGGAGCAGGGCTGTTAACTCCGGATAATTTTTGAGGAAGCACTGCACCACCAGGTTCAAGGTGTGAGCCAAGCAAGGTATGTGGCTGAGTTTTGAAAGGGCTATGGCTGCCACAAAATTACGGCCGTTATCACTAACTACATTGCCTGCCTCAAGATGTACACTGCCCAGCCATGACTCAGTTTGTCGCTTCAAGTACTCGGCCAGCACCTCGGCGGTATGTCTGTCGCCCAAACACATCATCTGCAACACAGCCTGCTGACGCTTTCCACTAGCTGCTCGATAGGGGGACACATCGTGTGCAACAGTGGCAGCTGCAGATGGAGTGCTCGTACGACTGCGCTCTGTGGACGAGCTTTCGCTTCTGGAGGAGGAGGAGGAGGAGGAGGAGGAGGGTGGAACGCCTACAGCCAACTGTTTCCTATACCGTGGGCTAGGCAGCACTGTCCCACCACCGCTGTCCCCTGTGGACCCTGCATCCACCACATTAACCCAGTGCGCAGTGATGGACACGTAATGGCCCTGGCCATGCCGACTGGACCATGCATCAGTTGTGAGGTGCACCTTTCCACTCACTGACTGCTTGAGTGCATGGACAACGCGGTTTTTCACATGATGGTGGAGGGCTGGGATGGCTTTGCGAGAGAAGAAGTGGCGACTGGGTAGGTCATAGCGTGGTACTGCATAGGCCATGAGTTCGCGGAAAGCTGTGCTTTCCACCAACCGAAAGGGCATCATCTCAAACGAGATTAGTTTGGCAATGTGGGCGTTCAAACCCAGTGTACGCGGATGAGAGACTGAGTACTTTCTTGACCTACTCATAGTGTCTGGGAGGGTGAGCTGGACTTGAGAGCTGCATATGGTGGAAGTAGCGGTGGACAGGGCGGACTGAGAGAGGGTTGATGATGGTGATGGAGTTGGTGTTCTTTCTGATGGCCTAGAATCAGTCTTTCGTTGATATAACAGTGGGATTCCCTGACTGCTGTGGCCTTGCAACGACACCTCAACATTTGCTGCTGTGCTAACCGGTGGGCTTACAGTGGGGGAAACAATGTAGCGTTGCTGACTACCTTCGTTGTGATCAGTTGCACATGTGGCACTTGAGGTTTGGTGTTGTGTCCACGCTTGCAAGTGCATGCTGGTTAAATGTCTAAGCATGCAACTGCTATTCAAATTTTTCAGATTTTTCCCTCGGCTAAAGGTCTTTGCGCACTTCTTACAGATAACCTTGGCCTGATCATGAGGATTTTGTTCAAAAAAGTGCCACACTGCACTCTTCCTACTTTGGCAGACATTTTGTGGCCTAGCACGCTGTGATCTTTTGACCCTCTGGACAAGCTGTCCAGCAACTCTTTTGATGTTTGGAACCTGTCACCTGTCTTTGGAGTGCTACGGGCCTGCCAGATAACAGCTGTTGCGATGTCGATGTCTGCTGTGGATGCTCCTCATCTGAGCTATTGGAAGCAGCACCCTCTTCCCCCAATGGATGCCAATCTGGGTCAACAACTGGGTCATCCATCACCTCCTCTTCTATGTCATGTGCACCTTCCTTTGTGTCACCGTGTATGGTGGTATAGTGTGCGGGAAGGGGCACCTGAGTCTCATCAGGGTCAGAATCTGGCTCTGTACACTGCGAGGACAATGTAGTGCTCTGAGTGAATGTACCAGCAGAATCATCCATCAGCGGCTGTGCATCAGTGCACTCCATGTCAGATTCATCTTGGCCTGGGTAATTCACCATTTCACTTGATAATCCAGGCATGGTATGTGAAAACAGCTCCATGGAGTAATCAGTAGTATGGCCTGCATCATCCTTCAATCTTGGTTGGGGTGAAGGACACAAGGAAAGGTGTGGTTCCTGAACATGAGCCTCCCATGACGACTCAGTGCTTTTACTTTTTACAACTGAAGAAGAGGAGGCGATAGAGCTGGAGGCTGAGTCAGCAATGTAAGACAAAACTTTTTCCTGATGCTCTGACTTTAAAAGCGGTTTGCCAACTCCTAGAAAACTAAGCGTTCGAGGCCTTATGTAGCCAGACGATGACGCAGGCTCAACACCTCCTGCATTCGGTCCTATTTTGCTCTTGCCACTACCATCAGATCCACCACCAACACCATCATTACCAGCTGCCAACCCCCGTTCAATTCCACGGCCTCTTCCACCAGCCTTCCTCATTTTTGGTAGAAATGTAGACAAAATCCAACAAACTATATAGTATGTAAAACAAGGTACAAGGTGTCTATAGGACAGGGGAGATTTTGAATGTCTGCACACACTTTTGGACACTGGACACTTTTGGATTGTGTGAGGCCCAATGAATATCTGAGCGCTATGTGACAGGCTCGATGGCACAGCTGTGACCTAAGTGACTAGAGGATAAGTGAGATTTTGAATCTCTGCACACACTTTTGGACACTGGACACTTTTGGATTGTGTGAGGCCCAATGATTATATGAGTGCTATGTGACAGGCTCGATGGCACAGCTGTGACCTAAGTGACTAGAGGATAAGTGAGATTTTGAATGTCTGCACACACTTTTGGACACTGGACACTTTTGGATTGTGTGAGGCCCAATGAATATCTGAGCGCTATGTGACAGGCTCGATGGCACAGCTGTGACCTAAGTGACTAGAGGATAAGTGAGATTTTGAATGTCTGCACACACTTTTGGACACTGGACACTTTTGGATTGTGTGAGGCCCAATGAATATCTGAGCGCTATGTGACAGGCTCGATGGCACAGCTGTGACCTAAGTGACTAGAGGATAAGTGAGATTTTGAATGTCTGCACACACTTTTGGACACTGGACACTTTTGGATTGTGTGAGGCCCAATGAATATCTGAGCGCTATGTGACAGGCTCGATGGCACAGCTGTGACCTAAGTGACTAGAGGATAAGTGAGATTTTGAATGTCTGCACACACTTTTGGACACTGGACACTTTTGGATTGTGTGAGGTCCAATGAATATCTGAGCGCTATGTGACAGGCTCGATGGCACAGCTGTGACCTAAGTGACTAGAGGATAATTGAGATTTTGAATGTCTGCACACACTTTTGGACACTGGACACTTTTGGATTGTGTGAGGCCCACTGAGTATCTGAGCGCTCTGTCACAGGCTCGATGGCACAGCTGTGACCTAAGTGACTAGAGGATAAGTGAGATTTTGAATCTCTGCACACACTTTTGGACACTGGACACTTTTGGATTGTGTGAGGCCCAATGAATATCTGAGCGCTATGTGACAGGCTCGATGGCACAGCTGTGACCTAAGTGACTAGAGGATAAGTGAGATTTTGAATGTCTGTACACACTTTTGGACACTGGACACTTTTGGATTGTGTGAGGCCCAATGAATATCTGAGCGCTATGTGACAGACTCGATGGCACAGCTGTGACCTAAGTGACTAGAGGATAAGTGAGATTTTGAATGTCTGCACACACTTTTGGACACTGGACACTTTTGGATTGTGTGAGGCCCAATGAATATCTGAGCGCTATGTGACAGGCTCGATGGCACAGCTGTGACCTAAGTGACTAGAGGATAAGTGAGATTTTGAATGTCTGCACACACTTTTGGACACTGGACACTTTTGGATTGTGTGAGGTCCAATGAATATCTGAGCGCTATGTGACAGGCTCGATGGCACAGCTGTGACCAAAGTGACTAGAGGATAAGGGAGATTGGATTGCTTTTAAAAAAGCAGTTTGCAGAGCAGTGGGTAAACAGCAATGCCAGCCTGTCAGGAAGCCTTAAAAGGCAGCCCAACAACCAACACCACTGATACACCACTATATAGCCTCCCCTTGCACTGCACACACAGTGACTGGTGTGTTGTGCAGGCCAAATTGCTATCAGCAGCAGAAGCAGTTTTTTTTTCTTCTCAGCAGGACAAAAAAAAAAAATTGGGATTGCTTAAGCAGTTTGAGGCCCAATGAATATCTGAGCGCTATGTGACAGGCTCGATGGCGCAGCTGTGACCAAAGTGACTAGGGGATAAGGGTGATTGGATTGCTTTTAAAAAAGCAGTTTGCGGAGCAGTGGGTAAACAGCAATGCCAGCCTGTCAGGAAGCCTTAGAAGGCAGCCCAACAACCAACACCACTGATACACCACTATATAGCCTCCCCTTGCACTGCATAGACAGTGACTGGTGTGTTGTGCAGGCCAAATCGCTAGCAGCAGAAGCAGTTTTTTTGTCTTCTTCCCTGCCTAACGCTCTCCCTACAGAATCAGCAGCAACCTCTCCCTATGCTAAGATCGGCAGAAGTAAGATGGCGGTCGGCGTGCACGCCCTTTTATACCCCCTGTGACGCCCACCAAAGCAAGCCAATCACTTGCATGCCCTTCTGAAAGATGGTGGTGACCCGTGCCTATGTCATCACGTTGCCCACAGTGTCCGTGGATCCTGATTGGCTGAAAAAGAGCGCAAAACAAACTTTTGAAACGCGACTTTAGCGCGTAAGTCGCCGACCTCGTGGCCGACCTCATCCTAGGGTCGGGTTTCGTTTAATGAAACCCGACTTTGCCAAAAGTCGGCGACTTTTGAATTTTTTCGACCCGTTTCGCTCAACTCTACACTAGAGCATTAGAAATGGGGCCCATTATGTTTGGAGCATTATTTGGGCCCATAAGACAGTGGAGCTTCATCCATGGGGACCAACATATACTGTAGCATTATGTGGAGCTCATCATATACTGTTTCAAACATTATATGGGACCAATGATTCTGTATGGAGAAATAGATGGGCCTCGTCATGAGATGTAAACAGTGAAGTATTTTTCATTGTACTATACCGCTATTTCTCTGCCGTATCGGAGCATGATGAGTTGTGGTATGTGTTAAAGGGGCGCTCTTTCGCCCAGGGCACATGAAAACCTGGAGCCAGCCCCACCCCCCCACAACTTTAGCCAAATAACCCCCATTTTTCAGTGCGTAACTTGTATTATGTAGTTAATTAAGGTTGACAAGCTTAAGTAAGAAGAATTGATGCTTTTGGCATTCAAATGGGCACTGTAGGTGTGTTTCCTGTCCTCCTCTCACTGCCGACTTTTATTCCCCATTGACTTACATTGGGTTTCGTGTTTCGGGACGACCCCGACTTTTCCCTATAATCGGCCGATCTTGCTCGACCCGACTTTTGGAAAAGTCGGGTTTCACGAAACGAAACTCGACCCTAAAAAACCAAAAGTCGCTCAACTCTATTCCTGACTATTTGGCTGATTTTTATGATGTATTTAGTGAGAGCAAGTCTGCGTCTTTGCCTCCTCATAGGAGTTATGACTGTGCAATTGAGTTGAGACCTGGGTGTAAATTTCCCAAGGGTCGACTTTTCAATTTATCTGTGCCCGAACACTTGGCTATGCGATCTTATATTAAGGAGTCGTTGGAGAAGGGTCATATTAGACCATCCTCTTCGCCCTTAGGTGCTGTTTTTTTTTTTCGTGGCCAAGAAAGATGGTTCATTAAGGCCTTGTATTGACTATCGTTCCCTCAACAAAATTACGGTTAAATATCAGTATTCGTTACCCCTGATTTCTGATTTTTTTCTCCAGAGTTAAAGGTGCTTGCTGGTTTACTAAGCTTGACCTCAGGGGGGCGTATAATCTTATTCGCATCAAGCATGGGGATGAATGGAAGACGGCATTTAATATTCCGGAGGGACATTTTGAGTACCTGGTGATGCCTTTTGGGCTCACTAATGCCCCTTCTGTCTTCCAATCCTTCATGAATGATATTTTCCGGGACTTTGCGGATAAGTGTTTGATCATCTATCTGGATGATATTTTGATCTTTTCCAGGGATTGGGATTCTCATGTGGAACATGTTCGGACTGTGTTCCGGATTTTGAGAGTGAATTCCTTGCATGTTCAGGGATCGAAGTGCCTTTTTGGTGTACAGAGGATTTCATTTTTGGGATTTATTTTGTCTCCGTCAACTATTGAAATGGACCTGGCCAAGGTACAGGCCATTTATGATTGGGTTCAACCCACTTCTTTGAAGGCTCTCCAGAAGTTTTTGGGTTTTGCTAATTTTTATCGTAAATTTATAGCTAATTTTTCTGGTATTGTTAACCACTGACTGATTTAACTAAGAAGGGTGCTGATGTGCTGAATTGGTCTTCAGAGGCTGTTTCGGCCTTTCAGGATCTGAAGCGGAGGTTCACTTCTGCTCCGGTTTTGCGGCAACCTGATGTCTCACTTCCTTTTCAGGTGGAGGTAGACGCTTCAGAGATTGGTGCAGGAGCCGTTTTGTCCCAAAAAGATCCGGTGACGTCTAAAATGAATCCCTGTGCCTTCTTTTCCCGAAAGTTCTCTCCATCTGAACGCAACTATGATGTGGGGAATCGGGAATTGTTAGCCATGAAATGGGCATTTGAGGAGTGGAGACATTGGTTGGAGGGAGCTAGACATCAAGTTGTGGTCCTCACTGACCACAAGAATTTGATTTACCTTGAGTCAGCCAAACGCTTGAATCCTAGACAGGCTAGGTGGGCCTTGTTTTTGTCAGAGACACCGCACTGAACTTGCTCACTGAGCCAGTGTGCATGTCCTGAGTAAAGCGAAGAGTGCTCAAAGCTACCTGTGGAGCGGGCAGCAACCGAATAGATGTGTACTTCAGAGCCGCAGGACCTGAAGCACGTGACTGCTAGAGGCGTGGCTTAAACTCCACAGAGCTAGGAGCTGCAAGACAATTCCTAGCAGAGTAACTGCGAGACAAAGTTACCAAGGGGCATAGACAGTGAGAATAGTCAGGACGTAGCCAATGAGTCACACACAGAGATAGCTGCAAGGTACCAGAGGGGCGAGCAGAGAGTAGTCAGGTCACAGGCAATGAGTCATACACAGATAGTTGCAAGGTACAAGAGGGGCGAGCAGAGAGTAGTCAGGTCACAGGCAATGAGTTATGACACAGATAATAACGCAGTACAAAATCAACAGGTAAACTCACAACGGGAAACAGAGGCGGGTCAGAACCATATAAACAAGCTATAGCAACAAACAGGCACACGGGGGTCAGCACACTAGGCCAAAGGCAAAAGTATAACTGGCAGGGATTGAAGCTACCCAGGGGTTTATGAAGCTCTCCCAGAACCAGAAAGAGGCAACAATCATTAACCCCAAGTGTGCAGGTCAAAACCTGCACAGAGCTCCAGACATTAACCCCCGGTGTGCAGCTCAAAAACCTGCACTGGCATCATGACAGTACCCCCCTCTCAACGGGGGGCCTCTGGACCCCCAGGCTTCCCCGGGTATTTGGCATGGAACGCCTGAACCAGGCGATCTGCATGTACCGAGCGAGCAGGGACCCATGAGCGCTCTTTTGGTCCATATCCCTTCCAGTGGACCAGGTACTGCAAAGAGCGGCGCACCTGCCGAGAGTCCACAATATGTCCGACCTCATACTCCAATTGACCCTCCACCAGCACTGGAGGAACAACAGTCTCAGAGTTCTCTTTGACAGATCCTGCTGGTTTCAACAGAGACTTATGGAACACATTAGATATTTTTAAGGAGGCAGGGAGACACAACCTATATGCCACAGGGTTGACCAGGGCTGCCACTAGGAATTTCGGGGCCCCATACTGGCAAAATTTTCGGGGCCCCCTTCCGGCTCCACCCCTCGAACTCTCCACAGTCCCACTGCTCTCTCTTGGAAAAACTCGACTTCTCACCAATCACACAGTAACAGTTCCCATCTCCAGATCACACATATAGCCGGCAGCTTTTGTTTTGGCCAAAAGATTTTTTAAATCTGCCACCACCACAAGGTAGACTCTTTTGGCCAAGCTCTACTCTACCCTATTAAATATTTGTTAAAATATCCAATACAATTTATGTATATTTTTTATTTATTTTTCAATTTTTAAAATTACCAATAATATCACATCCAAAGGGACAAATATCGCCACACCATGTCCAGACCAAATATTACCAACACATAGTGACTGTATACTTCAATACTGATCATTAATAAAAAAAAAAACATAATACTAATATCACCATAAGTGCCATTATACACAGGAGATCTGTACTTAGTTTGCAGTGACTGTGTACAGGTAATACAGTAATCACCAGTGACATTATTTTTTTTCCCTCCAGTTTAGCAGGTGCCACAACTGGACCTCTAGTCCTGGCACTGTCCCTTATCTTTCAGGTGGGCACCAGCCCAGGACCAAGCCATGCTTACACGCGACAATTTACCACTCTCTGCCACAATGGCCACTATGTCCCAGGTCCTATATCGCTTACCATAGCGGAGGGTACAATGGGGACCTGGGCACCTCGCACTGGAATATACCGACACACCCCTCACAGACCTGTGCTGGCACACAGGGCTGACACCTAGGCACACACCGCGGGCACATTGTGACACCCTGCACACACTGCGGGCACACTATGACACCCTGCACACACTGCGACACCCTGCGGGCACACTGACACCTTGCACACACTGCGGGCACACTGTGACACCCTGCACTCTCACTGTGACACCCTGCACACACTGCGGGCACACTGTGACACCCTGCACTCTCACTGACACCCTGCACACACACTGTGACACCCTGCACACACACTGTGACACCCTGTACACACTGCGGGCACACTGTGACACCCTGCACACACTGCGGGCACACTGTGACACCCTGCACTCTCACCGTGACACCCTGCACACACACTGTGACACCCTGCACACACTGCGGGCACACTGACACCCTGTACACACTGCGGGCACACTGTGACACCCTGCACACACACCACACTGTATATCTGTGCCGCCGGGCCTGGTGAGGGCCTGCTGAGCCGCAGCCTCATATACCCTCACACACCGCTCTTACCGGCCGCCACTGAGGAATACACGAGCCGCTGAGACCCGGCCAAAGCTCCGGCCTGGAGGACAGCCATCCGACTGGCTGCGGACACATGGAGGGGAGGAGACAAGTACCAAGCTCCGCCTCTGAATGACAGTGGGGAGGAGGGGGCAGCCGCCACACTGACCCCGCACCAGCGCTGAGCGCTATGACAGGGGATGTTACCAGGGATGTACAGGCGCCCACACAGTTGAACTGCCGCAGCGCCGCTAGCCAGGGCCCGACTTAGCCTGCCGGTAGGGCCCGGTGAGCAGATGAGATGGGGCCTGATGCGGGCCCCCTCTGCCCACCGGGCCCCATACGCCAGTCAGGGCAGTAATGCCCTGATGGCGGCCCTGGGGTTGACTATCTCCATAATCTCGTACGGACCAATGAACTTTGGTCCCAACTTAACTGATGGTACCTTTAAGTTGATGTTACGCGTGGAGAGCCAAACCTTCTCTCCCACCTGAAACATGTCTCCCGAGGCTCTCGTTTTGTCCGCAAAATATTTGTATCTCCCCTGGGCTCGAGAGATATTACGCCGGACTTCAGCCCAGAGGTTTTTTAACCGTTGAACGGACCCCTCTGCTCCTGGACAACCGGAATCCACCCGAGAAAACTCCCCAAAATGCGGATTAAAGCCACAGTTAATCAGGAATGGGGACATGTTGGTGGACTGACTCACCCGGTTGTTAAAAGCGAATTCAGCCAACGGTAACGCATCACACCAATCCTCCTGTCTGGCGGAGGTCAGACACCTGAGAATTTGTTCCAGGGATTGATTGGTGTGTTCTGTCTGACCATTACTCTCCGGGTGATATGCCGACGAGAAGGAGAGTGAGATGCCCAATTTCATACAGAACGCCCTCCAAAATTTGGCCACAAACTGCACACCTCTGTCAGACACAACATTCAGGGGTACCCCATGCAATCGGACCACATGCTGCACAAACAATCTTGACAACGTTTCTGCTGAAGGTAATGCTGCCAAGGGAATGAAATGGGCCTGTTTAGAAAACCTATCCACCACCACCCAGATCACGGTATTGCCCCTGGAAGGTGGAAGGCCGGTAATAAAATCCATGGAAAGATGAGTCCATGGCTTATCAGGAACCGGTAAAGGTATGAGTTCCCCAGCTGGTCGGTTATGCGAGCTTTTGGAACGGGGACATATGTCACAAGCAGAAACAAATTCCTTGACATCGGACCTTAATGAAGGCCACCAAAAACCCCTGGCTACTGCCTCTCTAGTGGCCGTGATACCTGAATGAGCACTCAGTCTAGAATCATGAAACTCCTGCAGAAGTCTAGGCGCAATGAATCTGGAACAAACAGTTTATCGCTTGGCCTGGTTGCCGGAGCTAGGGCCTGAGCCCTTAGGATTTCTTGTTCCAACTCAGTTGAGACCCCCGCCACTACCACCCCTGGGGGAAGAATGGAGGACGGCGGCTCAGGGGGAGACACTGGATCAAAACTTCTGGACAGGGCATCCGCTTTAACATTTTTGGACCCCGGTCGAAAAGTAATTGAGAACTGAAAAAGTGAAAAAAAAAGTGACCAACGGGCCTGTCTAGGAGTAAGCCTCTTAGCAGATTCAAGGTATGCCAAATTTTTGTGATCCGTGACAACCGTGATAGGGTGAGCCGCCCCTTCCAAAAAGTGCCTCCATTCCTCAAACGCCAGCTTGACCAACAGAAGTTCTCTATTGCCTACATCATAGTTTTTCTCAGCTGAAGAGAACTTCTTGGAGAAGAAGGCACAGGGTTTGAGATTGGTAAGGGTGGCCGGACCCTGGGACAGCACAGCCCCCACCCCCACTTCAGAAGCATTCACCTCCACAATGAATGGTTTGGACAGGCCAGGTTGCACCAACACCGGGGCAGACATAAAACATTTCTTAATCGCTGAGGATTCCTTAGCGAGTACAGACCAATTTTTTACATCAGCTCCCTTCTGGGTAAGATCCGTGAGTGGTTTCACCACTTGTGAGAGACCTTTAATGAATCTCCGGTAATAGTTCGCAAATCCTAAGAAGCGCTGGAGCCCCTTGAGATCTCAAGGCTGAACCCAGTCAGCGATCGCCAGCACCTTCTTAGGATCCATACGAAACCCCTCACAGGACACAATCAACCTCAAAAAAGACAGCTCCTGTACAAAAAACGAACATTTTTCCAATTTGGCGAACAATTGGTTCTCCCTGAGTCTCTGGAGAACTGTCTTTAGATGTTGCAAGTGAGATTGACTGTCCGGGGAATACACCAAAATAACATCCAAATAAATAATAACAAAATGGCCTATCAGATCAGAAAACACAACATTGATGAAATTTTGGAAAATAGCGGGTGCATTAGTTAACCCAAATGGCATTGCCAGGTTCTCAAAGAGTCCTTCTGATGTGAGGAATGCCGTTTTCCACTCGTCCCCTTCCCGAACCCTTATCAGATTGTAGGCCCCCCGCAGATCTAACTTGGAGAACCATTGGGCCCCAGCTAACTGGTTACAGAAGTCTGGGATGAGGGGAAGCGGGTAAGAGTTCCTAACCGTTATCTTGTTTAGTTCCCAAAAGTCGAGGCACGGCCGCAAACCACCATCTTTTTTCTTCACAAAGAAGAAACCTGCTGCCACAGGTGACACAGAAGGCCTGATATGCCCTTTGCGGAGACTCTCAGCTATGTACTCCTTCATGGCTTGGCGCTCAGGCCCAGACAAATTGAACAATCGAGCCTTAGGTAACTTGGCTCCGGGTACTAAATCAATGGCACAATCATAGGGTCTATGTGGTGGCAGCGCCTCAGCCTCACTTTCGGAAAAAACGTCTTTGAAATCTTTCAGGTACTCCGGAATACCTTCCAGATCGACAGACGACACAGACACGGATTTAACAGCGTTAACAAGATGTCCCCGGTTACCACATTTATTATTGCATCCCCATTGAGTGATTTCCCCTGTAACCCAATCAATGGTAGGATTATGGCGCTGAAGCCAAGGCATCCCCAGTACCAGTCCTGCAGGCAAGTTATCTAGCACCAGACAACTTAGTTTCTCCACATGAGTGGAACCCACTTTTAGAGAAAAAAGTTCAGACCTGCAACAGATACCATCTTGGGTAAGAGGAGATGAGTCAATTGCCACAAGTTTAACAGGATCATGAAGCCTGACTGTCCCTATCTTATTAAGAGTCATAACCTTGGTATCAATCAGGTTCACAGCCGAACCGCAGTCAATAAAAGCAGTAGTCTGAACAGGACCATAACCAAGTTCCAGTTCCACCTGCAGCACCATTTTTGCACATGAGGAAAATTGTACCTGAAGGTCTGGGTAGCCTCCTCGATTACTACCCAGACCTAGTCGTTTCCCGCCATCTTGGAGGATGACGGACAGGAGGGGAAGTCCTTCTTCCAATGTCCAGATTTCCCACAATAGAAGCACAACTGCTTTTCCCGGCGGCGTCTTCTTTCCTTTCCCTCACAGGTGACAGCGCCCACCTCCATAGCCATAGGAAGAGTCTGGGTCTCATCTCCACTGAAGAATAAGGGCGATTCCCGTTGCATAATGCCTCTAGCCCGCAGCCTGCGATCCATGCGAACCGCTTGGACCATGGCATCCTCCAGGGAGTCAGGCGGAGGATGGAGTGCCAAAGCATCCTTCAGACGTTCACACAGGCCTCTGTGGAACAGCCCCCGAAGGGCGGCATCACTCCAGGAAATCTCCGCTGCCCAACGTCTGAATTCAGTACAGAACCATTCGGCCGAGTGCTCCCCCTGACAGACACTCATTACTTTGTCCTCAGCCAACCGCACTCTATCAGGCTCATCATAAATAAGCCCTAAGGCTTCAAAAAATGCATCCACAGACATTCTCTCAGGGGCAGAAGAGGAAAGTTGCAATGTATAATAATTAGATCTGTCTCTTTAAGCAAGCCAGACTTATGGGACTTGGGGGGTGGAGACAAGAGGGATGAGAAGGGAAGTTTCAGTTTCACTTCTGGGTAGCATGGGAATGCAACTGTTATGCTGTGTGCTGGAGGACGAAGAATAAAACATATCTAAAGTTTAATACCTTGAATTCTTCATAACGTGTGGATATTACAACTGGCGACGAGGATGGGATATAATCACCTACTGCTGTGAGTACGGACTATATTTTACCGCTTCACACGCCAGCACCACCGAGAGACTCTATCATGGCTGACTACTTACACACATTCCCACAATTTGATATGACGGATGTCATTAATCTCTCCCATAACTGGAGAAAATGGCTAAACAGATTTGAGAATTTCCTAGAAGCCATGGACATAAAGGAGGAGAAAAGAAAGAGAGCTTTGCTCCTGCATTGTGCAGGCACAGGAGTCTATGACATATACAGTACGTTACCTGCAGCACAAACAGACACATACAGCAATTGCACTAAAGCTCTCACTGGCTACTTCAACCCCAAACAGAACATCAGATATGAAAGATATAAATTCAGGATTGCCAAGCAGCTTCCAGAAGAGTCCATAGACACTTATGTCACACAGCTGAAAGAGTTAGCACATGGATGTGCCTTTACAGATGTAGATGATGAAATCCTAACTCAAATAATTGTCACCTGCTCGTCTAATAACCTAAGGCGTAAAGCTCTGCAGCAGGATATCTCTCTACATAATTTGCTCAAAATGGCCCGTGCTATAGAAATAGCAGATCATCAGGCTACCGTAATGGAGAATGGGGATAAATTACATGTGCATAATCTCAAACAGAAAAATTTACCAGACAAACAAGCCCAAAAACAGAAGAAATGTTATAGATGTGGACAGGATTTCCCTCACCACCAGAACAAATGTCCAGCTATGGGACAAACCTGCAGTAAATGTGGAAAAGGGAATCATTTTGCAGCTGTTTGCAAATCAGCGCACTACAAGCCTCCGCTGCCTATGACAAAATCTGCAGATGTAAAAGTGATAAATCAGGACACAGAAGAAATGTCTGCGACTGAGAACTATGTGTTCACTACCTCTGTCACTGGTTCAGTACAGTCTCCCTGTGTTACACTCTCAATCTGCAACACTGACATTACCTTTACAATAGATACAGGAGCTTCAGTGGATATCATAGATGGCACTACATATGAACAATTGAAAACAAGGCCAGTCTTACAACAAGTGCAGACTAAAATCTTTCCTTATGGATCTAAAACACCTCTAGCTATAATGGGACAATTTGATGCTGAAATTAAATATAAAAAAAACAGGCAGAAAACCACTTTCCACACATTACAAGGATCGGGAGGCTGTCTTCTCAGCTATCACACTGCCTTGGAGCTAGGGCTCATCCAGATTATTCATACCATAACTGACCCTGCGGATATGGATGTACAAACTATGGTGAACAGCTTTCCCTCCCTATTTAGTGGTTTGGGAAAACTAAAGGACTCTCAAGTACACCTTCATGTGGATGACAATGTTCGTCCAGTAGCCCAGCCTCACAGGCGTATTCCATTTCACCTGAGACAGAAGGTAGAAAAGGAACTCCAATTGCTCATGGATGAGGACGTTATTGAAACTGTTACTGGTCCCACTCCGTGGGTCTCTCCACTTGTGGTAGTTCCAAAACGAAAGACTCCTGATCAAGTGAGACTGTGTGTTGACATGCGCCTGCCCAACACCGCTATCCAGAGGGAAAGACATATCTCACCTACGATTGATGACATTATTCATTTATTAAATGGAGCCACCGTCTTCTCAAAGCTCGACCTCAATAAGGGATATCATCAATTAGAACTGAGTCCAGAGTCCCGATACTTGACCACATTTTCCACCCATGTGGGCCTCAGAAGATACAAAAGATTGACTTTTGGAGTCTGCTCAGCAGCAGAAATTTTTCAGGATGCAATAAGGAGTGTCATTCAACACATCCCAAATGCCTTTAATTACAGTGATGACATATTGGTTTTTGGTAAAACTCAAGCTGAGCATAATCGTGCTCTATATGCTATCTTCGAATGTCTGCTTTCTGCTGGACTCACTTTAAACAAAGAGAAGTGCGAGTTTGACAAGGGTTCATTAGAATTCTATGGTCACATCTTCTCGGCAAAAGGAGTACAACCAGACCCCAAGAAAGTGGAAGCTATCAGAACAGCCTCAATTCCACAGGATGCCAGTGAAGTGCGTTCTTTCCTTGGAATGGCAAGTTACTGTGCTAGATATATTCCGAATTTTTCAACAATCAGCAATCCACTACGGGAACTTACAAAACAAAGTTGTATTTTTCAATGGTCTCAAGACTGTCAGGCCTCTTTTGAAACAATTAAAAATGAACTCTGCTCGACAACCACTATGGCTTATTTTGATCCAGCTCTTCGAACTGAACTGATTGTGGACGCCAGTCCTGTGGGACTGGGTGCTATTCTAGCGCAGTACAAGGATAACAATCAAAATCCTCACATCATTTCTTATGCAAGTAAGAGCTTAACAAACACTGAAAGAAAATATTCTCAACCTGAAAAAGAAAGCTTGGCAGTTGTCTGGGGATGTGAACACTTTCACTTATTTCTCTATGGAGATCCCTTCACCATTGTCACAGATCATCAAGCACTTCTTACAATTTTTGGAAATCCCAGAGCTAAAATGCCTGCACAAATTGAACGATGGGGCCTACGTCTACAGGACTACAACTATAAAATTGTTCACAAACCTGGAAAATACAGCAATCCGGCTGATTAGTGAGAATGCCCAGGCTTGTGGGGACCCCCTAAGCAGGGACATCACCACCCCCAGCCTCTGTTTCTCATGCCCAGAGGAGCGGGGTCTCAAAGAAAAAAAAAAAAAGCTTACAGCCCTCCTTAAATGCCCTGAACTCATCCTTGTTACCAGAAAATATATCTGGCAATTTAACCGGGGATTCAGGTGGGACTAAAATGACATCTCTATTCCCCACCTGCTGGAAGCCTGCGGAAAGTACCCCCTGAACTGAGTCCTCAACCCGCCGTTGGGACTGGGCCAGAGCTTGGTGTTCCAAACTAAGCTTCTGCAGTGACTGAGTCAAGCTTTTCACCTGCTCAGATAAAGCACACATTGGGTCCATGCTGCAGAAGTGAGGAGAGAAAAAAAAATTGTAGGCCAGTTATAATGTCAGAGACACCGCACTGAACTTGCTCACTGAGCCAATGCACGTGTCCTGAGTAAAGCGAACAGTGCTCAAAGCTACCTGTGGAGCGGGCAGCAACCGAATAGATGTGTACTTCAGAGCCGCAGGACCTGAAGCACGTGACTGCTAGAGGCGTGGCTTAAACTCCACAGAGCTAGGAGCTGCAAGACAATTCCTAGCAGAGTAACTGCGAGACAAAGTTACCAAGGGGCATAGACAGTGAGAATAGTCAGGACGTAGCCAATGAGTCACACACAGAGATAGCTGCAAGTTACCAGAGGGGCGAGCAGAGAGTAGTCAGGTCACAGCCAATGAGTCATACACAGATAGTTGCATGGTACAAGAGGGGCGAGCAGAGAGTAGTCAGGTCACAGGCAATGAGTCATACACAGATAATAACGCAGTACAAAATCAACAGGCAAACTCACAACGGGAAACAGAGGTGGGTCAGAACCATATAAACAAGCTATAGCAACAAACAGGCACACGGGGGTCAGCACACTAGGCCAAAGGCAAAAGTATAACTGGCAGGGATTGAAGCTACCCAGGGGTTTATGAAGCTCTCCCAGAACCAGAAAGAGGCCACAATCATTAACCCCAAGTGTGCAGGTCAAAACCTGCACAGAGCTCCAGACATTAACCCCCGGTGTGCAGCTTAAAAACCTGCACTGGGATCATGACAGTTTTTTACGCGTTTTGATTTTGTGGTCTCCTTTCTTCCAGGCTCTAAGGAAGTTAAAGGAGATGCCCTTTCTAGGAGTTTCTTTGCTGATTCTCCTATTGTGACCAAGCCTACTACAATCCTAGGTGAGGGGGTAGTTTTTTCTGCCATCTCGCCCGATTTGAGACGTGCTCTGGAGGAATTCCAGGAGGACAAACCTGAGCGTTGTCCTATGGGAAAATTGTATGTTCCTGACCAGTGGAGGAAGAGAGTGATGTCTGAAGTTCATTGCTCCACATTGGCTGGTCATCCAGGTATTTTTGGTACCAGAGATTTGGTGAGTCGGTCTTTTTGGTGGCCTGCCTTATCTCGTGATGTCAGGAATTTTGTGCAGTCCTGTGGGACTTGTTCCCGGTCTAAACCCTGTTCTCGCTCTAGTGGGTTGTTGATGCCCTTGCCGGTGCCTAAGAGGCCATGGACCCATATTTCAATGGATTTTATTTCTGATCTTCCTGTCTCTCAGAGAATGACTGTTATCTGGGTGATTTGTGATAGATTCTCTAAGATGGTCCATCTTGTACCACTCCCAAAGTTGCCATCTTCCTCTGAGTTGGTATCCTTGTTTTTACAACAGGTGGTTCGGTTGCATGGGATTCCTGAGAACATTGTATCGGACAGAGGAGTTCAGTTTGTTTCCAGATTCTGGAAAGCCTTTTGTTCCAAGCTGGGAATTCAGTTGTCCTTCTCCTCTGTGTTTCACCCTCAGACCAATGGGGAGACGGAGAGAACGAACCAGACTTTGGAGTCCTATTTGAGATGTTTTATATCTGCTGATCAGGATGATTGGGTTTCATTTTTGCCCTTGTCCGAATTCGCTTTAAATAATAGAGCTAGTTCTGCCACCTTGATGTCCCCCTTTTTCTGTAACTTTGGGTTTCATCCTCGATTTTCTTCAGAGCAAGTGAAATCTTCAGCCTGCCCAGGTGTTGACACTGTGGTAGAGAGAATGCAGCAGATTTGGGACCAAGTAGTGGATAAGTTGTCTCTCTCCCAGGAAAAGGCCCAGTGGTTTTCTAACCGGCATAGGACCATTGGTCCCCGGTTTAAAGTGGGTGATATGGTTTGGTTGTCATCAAAGAATATCTCTATGAAGGTGGCTTCTCCAAAGTTCAAGCCAAGATTTATTGGACCTTACAAGATTTTGGAGATTCTTAATCCGGTTTCTTTTCGATTGGCTCTTCCTGTTACGTTTAAGATCCATAACGTGTTTCATAAGTCGCTGTTGAAGAGATATGTTGAGCCAGTAGCTCCTATGGCGGCACCTCCTGACCCTGTATTGGTTAAAGGTAATGTGGAATATGAGGTAGAGAAAATACTGGATTCTCGTCTGGCTAGACGGAGACTCCAGTATTTGGTCAAGTGGAAGGGTTATGGCCAGGAGAACAATTCTTGGGTCTCTGCCTCTGATATTCATGCCGATAGATTGGTTTGTGCTTTTCATCGGGCCCATCCTGATCGGCCCGGTGGCGTGGATGAGGGTTCGGTGACCCCTCCTCAAGGAGGGGGTACTGTTGTGAGCTCATTTTCGGGTTTGCCTCTGGCTTCTGGTGAGGGTTATGGAGCTGGCGGTGCTGACAGAGAAGTAGTGAGTTCTCTATCTGGACTCCCTCTGTTGGTGAAGGGAGGTAATGAAGCTGATCTAAATGGCAGAGACCGGTCACCTGAGGAAGAGGACTGTGATTGGACATCAGGAATTTCTGATTGGATTTAAGGCAGCTGACTCCCTAGTTTCTTGCTTGTGATTTCTCCTGACTGTGGTTTCTGGTCTCCAGTTTGGTTCCTGCCTTCTTAAAGCTAAGTTTTCTCTGCTATTGTTCATATGAGTTTTCGTCTGGTTTACTTAGTTTTTGTGCTCAGCCAGCCATGGCTAGGACTGCGCTGAATCTCAATTTTGTCTCTGATCAGTTGATCTCTTTTGCTCTGTCTTCAGAATATACCTGAGTGCTGATATAGGGAATTGAAGTCTAGCGACTTCAGGGCCTTTTTCTATCAGACGTGTTGGACATTTTTTGGCAGGGTTTTTTGCGTGATTGCAGACAGCAGCTTTTCTTTCCTGTCCTTTCTAGTTAGTGGGGGCCCCATCGTTTGCTCAGCCTATCTTTCTATCTGAGTTTGTGTTTTCATCTTGTTTCACCGACAATACATGTTGGGGGCTGTCTATTGCTTTGGGGTCTACTCTGGGGCAGTTTAGATTTTCCCTTTCTTTCTTTAGGCTTATTTAGTTCTCCGGCCGTGACGAGGCGTCTATGACCACCGTATGCATGCTCCACGGCTACTGCTAGTTGTGTGTATAGGATCAGGGGTCTGCAATACGCTAGTTACCAACCTCTCCGGTTTTCTGGGCTTAGCTTGCTTTTTGTTTTTTCCTCCTCGGTGACTCATTCATAACAAGGATGGCAGGAACAGGCTAAGCCACCAGGAAACCAGAGAGGTTGGGAACTCAAGGGATTTCAGACCCCTGATCCTAACAACACAACTAGCAGTAGCCGTGGAGCATTCCTACGATGCCCTAGACACCTCGGTACAGCCGGAGAACTAACTAAGCCTAAAGCCAGAAAGGTGAAATCTAAACTGCCCCGGAGCAGATCCCCAAAGGAATAGATAGCCCCCAAACATATATTGTCAGTGAGACAAGATGAGACACAAACATAGGTAGAAAATAGACTGAGCAAATGATGGAGCCCAAACTGTTTAGATAGGACAGGACAGAAAAGATACTGTCTGCAGTCACGCAAAAACCCTGAAAAATCCAACACATCTGATATACAAAAACCCAAGGCCACACGACCTCACCGTAGCTAGATCAGCACTCTGGTGTGAACTGAAGGCAAAGCAAAAGATACTAATATAACAGGGGACTGAACAGACTGACACAAGTTGTAACATATGGAGCGGGGCCCAGCACTGCCCCAGCAGGGAGTACGCTGAACCCTCGCAACAAAGCAGAAAGCAAAAAAAGGCACAACCAGATTAGATGCAAAGGATTAGCAAAAGAATCCCTTAACTGAACAATGCAGATCAGGCAGGAGACAGAAGAACTCAAAATGCACAAGGAGGAAGTCACCAGCAACCACTAAGGGAAGCCTGCTCACTTATATGCTCCCAGCCAGTAATCCCAGATTCCCAATCATCGTCGTCAGGTGGCAAACCCATCAAACTGGCCAGCTTCACTACTCCCAGTAACCATCAGAGAGCTCCGGCTCAGAAGTCCGAGCGAGGGAATTCACAACATCTTTTCTCCTCTTTCTCTGTCACTCCCCTCTCCTCCTCTCCCTCCTCCTCCCTCACTCCTTTCTCCTCCTTCATTCCTTGTCTCTCCTACTCTACCTGGAGGAAAAGCAATGCAAGATCTATAAAAACAAAGTCCAGTGGTGTCAGAAGCGAGTTATGTTCCTGGGACACTGTATCGCCCACCAGACGAAGCACCTGAGAGATGACCGGAAGACCTCTGTGGAGAAGATGGTTCCCCCAACAACTCCAAAGATGCTTCAGGCCTTCCTTGGTCTTGTCTTGTATTGCAGAAATTGGATCTCTGATGCCTCAGTCTTAATGCAGCCTCTGTACGATTGCATCAATGCGACCCCGTTCCTTCTCTTGGATGCAGCCTTCAACTCATTCAGGAAACTGAAATACTCCATAGTCTCAGCACCAGCACTAGGCCTATCTGACTATGAGAAGCCATTTCATCTATACCTGATGGAAAAAGAAGGCCATGCCACCGGGGTCCTGACGCAGATTCACATGGGAAAGCAGAGACCTTTAGGCTACTTTCCAGCTTGCCTGGATCCAGTTACAAGGGGAGCCCCCTCTTGCATGAGAGCAGTATTTGCAGCACACGCCCTCCTGGACAAGACTGCTGACATCATTCTTGGATATTCGCTGGAGATCCTGGCTCCACATAACATCTCAGTAATCCTCAACTAAACCCAGCCAAAACATCTCTCCACCGCCAAGCATCTTCGCCTCCAGTGCTCACTGCTCTTGCCTGACAATGTCACCATCTACACATGCACGGTGCTCAACCCGGCCACTCTACTCCCACTCCCAAGGGGGGATGCTGATATGGACTCTTCAGATCAAAATCTGGATGATACCTTTCACAAGATCTGGATTTGCACTGGACTGACGACCATGATTGTTTCAGCATCATTCAACAGGAAACAGCAGGATTGCCCAATGTGGAAGATGAGCCACTGACCAACCCAGAGTTGATCCTTTACGTAGATGCCTCCAGATTTTCAGATGATGAAGGAAGATTCCACACAGGATGTGCAGTGACCCCTTCCAGAGGATCCAGGTACGCCACATCCAGATGCCGCCAAGTGGAGGATTTGAATAAGCCCTTGTGGTCGTAGATGTGTTCTCAGGATGTTCAGAAGCTTTCCCAGTGAGGAACAAGTCAGCTAAGACTACTGCAGAGAAACTACTTTAGGAAATAGTGTGTAGATACAGGGTTCCATAAGTGATAGACCTGCATTCACAGCAAACCTGACAAGAGAGATCTGTTCAGCAGTAGGGAAAGATTTAGGCCTACACACTCCCTACCATCCCCAAATTAGTGGGAAAGTAGAAAGACTAAACTGGACATTTAAGAACAGAATGTTGAAAGCTTCCCAAGAGACAGACAAACCATGGCATGAGACACTCCCAATTGCACTGTTTGGTGTAAGGCACACTCCCAGAGGCCCAGAAAAGCTGTCACCATATGAAATTCTATTTGGGTCCTGTCCTAGGTTAGGGGTATTCTTCCCTCAGCAGCTGACTATGCAATATGATACTTTGTCTGCTTATGTAATTGAACTGACCAAAATACTTTCTAATGTCCATTCTTGAGTTTCTCTTCATTGCCAGATCCAGATTCAGTACTTGGTATGCACTCCTTAAACTTGGTATGCACTCCTTAAAGCCAGGAGACTGGATGTTGGTGAAAAAGTTTGGAAGGCTGGGGTCACACTTGCGAGAAACTCGCACAAGTCTCGCGTCTCAATACCTGGCACTGGCGCCGGCACTTGGACCAGAGCGTTCAGCTGCATAGAAATACATGCAGCCACACACTCCAGTCCCGAGCGCCAGTGGCAGTGCCTGATATTGAAACGCAAGCCTTGTGCAAGTTTTTCGCAAGTGTGACCTTGGCTTAAGGAGAACACTCCATCCCAGATTTGATGGTCCTTTCCAAGTGCTGCTGACAGCACCAACTTCTGTGAAACTGGAAGGAAGATCCACTTGGATCCACGCATCACATTGCAAGAAAGCTCCCATACCAGAGGATACACCTAATCCAGAATGATGCTGTGGATGCCCTGCCTGACGAAGAATACACACCTCTGACTACACATGCTGTTGAATACGAGACTATAATTGCAATGCCATGAACCCCTGTTAGGGACAGATATCCTGACTTCCCCCTAGCGAATGTCTGTATGAAGCGGATGTGTGCACTAGGCATGCGTCGTCTCACCAGCAGCACAAAAGAGTTCCAGCGCATTGGGACAGGAGGTTAGGATTAGGGCAAGTGATATCTAAGTGGGGATTGTGATGGAAATATATAAGACATATAGATCTCACTTGTATATATACTAACAGCTAATATATACACTATAATCAATTGCTTAAAATGGCCGCCACAAACCAGACACGTATTGGGACTTTCCAGCCATAAAGAGGAATGTAGCACCAGATGTCCTGAGCTGATATCTCAATTTTTAGTTTAGTTGCAGGAAAAGTGACAGTTAGACATTAGTTGCTTAATCAGCCTTTTTCTATGCCTAAAAACAACCTTCCATGTATTCAGATAACCAATAACAAAGAAGATTGACCATATGGTAATTAACTAACCACCCCTTTTATATACAACTATAAAATCATGTACAGTATTGATGGAATGTTATTCTGTCACCTTGGTGTACAGTGTCATTCTTGAGCGCTCAAATACTCATCCTAATTGGGAACGGCCGGAGGATACACAGGGATAGATTTATCCTAACCAAATTTCCTTCACCTTTCCTTGTCTTAGAGGTTTTCAGAAATGATTCTGTCTTACCTTAAATTCATTTGGAACTACAAGTTTGGGTGTTTCTAGCCCACACATAACATCAACAGTACAAAACACAACTATTGTCAGTATTACTGAGAAATCACCAGTCAACTTTCTTATCTGGGAAAAAAAAGAAAGCAAAACAAAAATTGGTGACATAGAAAATGAAAAACTACATCATGAGTGATAGATATAGTACATGTATTATCAAAGGACATATTATTTCTATAATTGTATATACAGTTGAAATCAGAAGTTTACATACACTATATAAAAAGACACAAATGTATTTTTTTTTTAGTTTTTCTCAATATCTGACTTGAAATCAGATTAAACCTTTCCTGTTTTAGGTCAATTAGGATTACCATAATCTAATATATACTTACCTTGTAATATCTTCACATCCTGCTCTGTCCAGATGTGTCCGGATCTCAGAATTACAAGCGGCAGAAGTTCAACAACCGCCATATTGGGACACCCAAGTGATGGTTGTCTCAATATGGAAACTGATGGTGGTATCAGCCTCTTGCGCGGTACCACCAGCATAACACTGTCGCACACCACACACTGTATATGCCATATGCACCACACACACACTGTATACGCCATATACACACACACATATACGCCGTACACACCACACACACACACACACTGTATACGCCATACGCACCACACTGTATACGCTGTATGCACCTCACACACACTGTAAACACCGTACGCACCACACACTCACACACACACTCTGTATGTGCCGTACGCACCACACACACACTCCATATGCCACCCCCATCGTGACAGTACCGCTCTAGCATCGGGCCTCCATCTAGTTCTTAATATTTGTCAAATGCCAGAATAGTTAGCGAGAGAGAATGCGTTAAGGCATTTTACTTACTTACTGTAAAGTCAAAATTTTACATACATTTCATTAGTATTTGGTACCATTGCCCTTAAACTTAATGACTTGGTTCAAAAGTTTGTGATGAAAAGTTTGTGGTGAAAGTACGCAGTCAATCTATGTGACTGCAGACTTTTGAATCCTTACAGCTCTTGCACCACACACTGTCAGTTATCGCTGCTCAGAGCAGGCAGTCACATAACTGCAAGTATGCAATTTTCATACATGTGGTCACGTGTGGATTAGACATGCTTTCCCTTGCTCAATACAATTGTTTTGAATGAGGCGAGCACATGTAGTTAGAACGTGGCTGGAAGAATGCAAATTGTATCCCAGTCGTGATGTTGGAGAATCCTGTTGGTGTGCGCACTGTAAAGATTAAGAAGTCTGCAGATACCTTGAGTGACTGCAGGCTCTCGCCGCAAGAATGGATAACCTCTATAATTATAATGTGTTTAGGCAACTTAAAGGCCATGGCTGGCACCTACCTGCAGAAGGGTTTTTTTTTTCTTTAGTATGTACAGGCATTCATTATGCAGACTAGTGGGCAGGTTACTAAGGGATCAGTGACCTCTCTGCAGTCTGCATTATGAATACCTAATCGGAGCACCACATGAAGACCCTCACAGGCCGCCCCGGAGCACAAGCATATCATTAACTCAAAACTGAAAATAAAGATTATACAACAACCACAAGACGGATTTCTTCATCCAAGGTATCATTTTATTCAGTATAAAGACGCCACCCTGACACTGACTGTAGGTTACTGTGAACAATCCTTCTGACATGCTCCCTGTAAATGTGAGAATCAATCTGTAGAAGTAAATACATGGTGCTTACATGGGGGGGGCTACTTACCAGATGTTTCACTGAGCATAACACCAGTGGGATAAGCGCTCAAGAGGTAAAAATTATCTCTATGAGATGTGAGCACCAAATATTTTGTATGACATTGTTTTAGTAGTCCTGTATTGATATCTTATTGATAAACGTGAAAAGTAGAGTTGAAATGTTCTAATTTCTATGACACTTACTGATGTAGATAAATATCTGCTTGTCTGGAAACTTTTAAGGGATGCAGTGCAAAGAAATGTGCCCAGAAACAGAATTACAGACATTAGAAAAACATCAGGCACATAGTTGCAGCCAATTCCCTCTAGATGTCCACCAAACTCAATACACTTTTCTTGAGTCAGATTTATAAGATCTTTCATATTCTGTGGAGATAAAAGCAGACACGCACAAGGGGAAAACATAAAATTAACACCAAACATTCCAAAGACACAAACATATATAAAAAATGCAAGCACTAAAACACAAAGTAAATGATACATTTGTAGAAATTGTAGAACTTGCAGTTAGCCTTTAAACGTTTAGTCTATTACTGGACAAGACTTTTTCAATGTCCCTAATGTGCCTATTAAAGAAAGCAAAATAAAAAAGCATCTATATATTGTGGACTGGTGCCACTTTTTCACTCTGAGCGCTGTGATCTCCAGCAATCTCAATACATTGTTTATGTCATGTAATTGCTGTAATCTAACATTGGCCCCTGACTGTCATGAGATTGCCTCCGGACAGTATGTTATCAACAGTCACTAAAAATATGTTCACACTATGTTACCTGTATTCATTTTGTATTATTCTAATAAAGAAATGCAGGAGAAAGAAGAAGGAAAGCCTACCGCAAGATAAAAAGTATCATACAATGTCAAATTGCTTGCAGACTGATTTCCTGTAATAAATAAAAACAATATATAAACAAACAGAACAAAATCGATAAAATCCTGGAAACGTAAATTGCAGCTACATAAAATGCAGTTAAATAACATACACACATTGAACACTGCTTTACAGTTCACAAATAGAATCAATCTGTATGCAAAATTGATATATGACCTATTAATATGGGAATACAGGTAATAGAAATCTTACACTAGTCCTATCTGTATGCCTCATATTAATGGTCTTGCTGAGAAATGTTATATTATTTCTTTATGTTATTGATTTCCTCCTTGGCTCCGGGGCGTGCCGTACCTGGAAGAAATACCTGCCTCCTGTCCTCATTACAATACTACCACCCTCCCATGCGTGCCCATTATGACCCCAGAATCCTGAGTCTCCTTAGGAGACTTGAAGCTGCAATCATCTGATCGCATGTGCTACACAAAGCAGGGCTTCAGCTGTGCTACTGTAGCAGAATTGGTGATTTGCTATGAATGCCTGCCACAGGGCAGTGCTCATAACAGATCAGCAATGACAACCACAGGGGTCTTCTGCAGACCACGGGTTATCATGATAACCCATCAGCGCCCCATGATCATGTGACAGGGGCAGAGCAAGTGACGCGCATCCAATTTGTACAAGTTAAATGCATGAGTTAAATGCCACTTTCAGAGATTGACAGCTGCAATTAACATGTTAACGAACACGGGTGGATTGTGATTCCATCTGCGGCTGTTAGGGGCACATGACAGGTGGTCAGATCAGCTGTCATGTGCCTGACAACATGCGGGCTCAGAGCCGAAGCCAGTATCAAATTCTGGGATATGACCTATGACGTATATATATATATATATATATATATATACACACACACAGTGGGGCAAAAAAGTATTTAGTCAGTCAGCAATAGTGCAAGTTCCACCACTTAAAAAGATGAGAGGCGTCTGTAATTTACATCATAGGTAGACCTCAACTATGGGAGACAAACCGAGAAAAAAGAATCCAGAAAATCACATTGTCTGTTTTTTTTTCATTTTATTTGCATATTATGGTGGAAAATAAGTATTTGGTCAGAAACAAAATTTCATCTCAATACTTTGTGATATATCCTTTGTTGGCAATGACAGAGGTCAAACGTTTTCTGTAAGTCTTCACAAGGTTGCCACACACTGTTGTTGGTATGTTGGCCCATTCCTCCATGCAGATCTCCTCTAGAGCAGTGATGTTTTTGGCTTTTCGCTTGGCAACATGGACTTTCAACTCCCTCCAAAGGTTTTCTATAGGGTTGAGATCTGGAGACTGGCTAGGCCACTCCAGGACCTTGAAATGCTTCTTACGAAGCCACTCCTTCGTTGCCCTGGCGGTGTGCTTTGGATCATTGTCATGTTGAAAGACCCAGCCACGTTTCATCATCAATGCCCTTGCTGATGGAAGGAGGTTTGCACTCAAAATCTCACGATACATGGCCCCATTCATTCTTTCATGTACCCGGATCAGTCGTCCTGGCCCCTTTGCAGAGAAACAGCCCCAAAGCATGATGTTTCCACCACCATGCTTTACAGTAGGTATGGTGTTTGATGGATGCAACTCAGTATTCTTTTTCCTCCAAACACGACAAGTTGTGTTTCTACCAAACAGTTCCAGTTTGGTTTCATCAGACCATAGGACATTCTCCCAAAACTCCTCTGGATCATCCAAATGCTCTCTAGCAAACTTCAGACGGGCCCGGACGTGTACAGGCTTAAGCAGTGGGACACGTCTGGCACTGCAGGATCTGAGTCCATGGTGGCGTAGTGTGTTACTTATGGTAGGCCTTGTTACATTGGTCCCAGCTCTCTGCAGTTCATTCACTAGGTCCCCCCGCGTGGTTCTGGGATTTTTGCTCACCGTTCTTGTGATCATTCTGACCCCACGGGGTGGGATTTTGCGTGGAGCACCAGATCGAGGGAGATTATCAGTGGTCTTGTATGTCTTCCATTTTCTAATTATTGCTCCCACAGTTGATTTCTTCACTCCAAGCTGGTTGGCTATTGCAGATTCAGACTTCCCAGCCTGGTGCAGGGCTACAATTTTGTTTCTGGTGTCCTTTGACAGCTCTTTGGTCTTCACCATAGTGGAGTTTGGAGTCAGACTGTTTGAGGGTGTGCACAGGTGTCTTTTTATACTGATAACAAGTTTAAACAGGTGCCATTACTACAGGTAATGAGTGGAGGAAAGAGGAGACTCTTAAAGAAGAAGTTACAGGTCTGTGAGAGCCAGAAATCTTGATTGCTTGTTTCTGACCAAATACTTATTTTCCACCATAATATGCAAATAAAAGGAAAAAAAAACAGACAATGTGATTTTCTGGATTTTTTTTTCTCAGTTTGTCTCCCATAGTTGAGGTCTACCTATGATGAAAATTACAGACGCCTCTCATCTTTTTAAATGGTGGAACTTGCACTATTGCTGACTGACTAAATACTTTTTTGCCCCACTGTATATATACACACACACACACACACACACACACACAGTATATAATAGGTCATGAAGAGGCTACATTCTGAAAGTTCTGAAAAAATTGCAGCATACTACACTGAATTCCATGGTATGTTTTCTACCGTAATTTATAGTGGCATGAATTACTGGAGTGTAATCAATACTGAAACTCTGCAACAACTCCGCCATGTCTAAATGTGGCTTAAACCACTTCCATGTTCTTGATATAAAGCATTTTAGGTGTTTAAATAAGCTAAATTAACACACACTGTACAATTACATTTCTAGGTGCATACTTTCTCATTCCAGCATGTAACAAACTCCCCTACATCCAAGATTTCTTTCTTTCTAATTCCCTTAACCTTCTGGGGATCACTGAAACCCGGATCTAGCAGTCTGACGCCGCCGTTGATGCTGCTCTCTTGTATGGTGGGCTACAATTTTCACATACTGCCAGACCCGAAAGCAGACAAGGTGGAGGGGTTGGGTTTGCTCCTTTCATCACAATATGCTTTCCATGCAGGGGTGGACCTACCACCCATGCAGACCGTGCATTGCATGGGGTCCCAGGGGAGAGGGGGCCCCTCCAGCCTCCAGCACCGCATGGCTAATTATGTCAAAATTCAAATTAGCCATGTGTAGTGCAATGAGGAGAGCAGAACTGCAGGAGGCAAAGGGCCCCTGTGAGGCAGGGGGGCCCACCTGCCCCCAACGCTGACTCCACCCCCCCTCCCCACATTGAAGGAGGCAATGATGGAGCCTGGAGGAGAGAGCGGCAGCTGACGCTCCCTCTCCCATCATTCCCCGCTCTGCCTCTGACACAGCGGGGGCACTGTGTACCAGGCAGTGCAGGTTAGGAGAGGAGAAAGGAGCTGGGAGCAACGCAAGCACGAGGAGAAGGTGAGGAGTGTGTTTTTTTTTTGTTTTTTTTAAATCAGTGTGAGTACTGGACTGTGGGGCCATGCTGGGGGGGCTATATGCCATGCTGGGCTGTATTATACCATGCTGGGCTGTGGGGCCATGCTGGGGGGGCTATATACCATGCTGGGGGGGCTATATACCATGCTGGGCTGTATTATACCATGCTGGGGGGGCCATGCTGGGGGGCTGTATACCATGCTGGGGGGGCTATATACCATGCTGGGGGCTATATACCATGCTGGACTGTGGGGCCATGCTGGGGGGGCTTTATACCATGCTGGGGGGCTATATACCATGTTGGGCTGTGGGGCCATGCTGGGGGGCTATATACCATGCTGGGCTGTATTATACCATGCTGGGGGGCTATATACCATGCTGGGCTGTATTATACCATTCTTGGGGGGCTATATATCATGCTGGGCTGTATATCATGGTGGGCTGGGCTATATACCATGTGGTGCTGGGCTATATACTATGCGGCTGTGTTATATACCATGGGGGTACATTTTACTTTATATTCTATAAGGGGAGGCTGTGTTATATAATATGGGGGGTACATTATATTCTATGGGGAGGTGGGCTGTATTATATTCTATTCTATTTGGGCTACATTATATTCTATAGGGGGGCTGTATTATATTTATTATATTCTATGGGGGCTGCATTATACTATCTGAGGAGGGCCACACTGTATTCTATGGAGGGGCTACATTATACTATATAAGGGGCTGCATTATATCCTATGAGGGGGTTGCCATATATTCTATGGAGGGGCTGCATTATACTATATGGGGGGGACTGCATTATATTCTATGGGGGGGTTACATTATGTTCTATACAGATATTATATCCAGCCCTGAATAGCCTCAATATTAGATAACAACAAATAATTAATATCCCCATTAATAATCCACACTCCTCATCTTCCACTCATCTTATTTCTTTAACCTCTTCCATTGGCTGTCCAGAGCTTACTAACTCTCCTACATATGAAGGTGGGAATATTCTGGACCTGGTCTTCTCCCGCCTCTGCTCATTGTATGAATTTTCTAGACCCATTCTCCCGCTCTCAGACCACAACCTTATTTCTTTCTCTGTCAAAAACTGGCTCCCCACTCAGTACTCCCCAACCTACCACATATACAAAAAGCCATCAATACCCAGCAGCTTATGAACAATCTACAGTAATCTTTAGCTCTGATCTTCTCCCTCTCCTGTAAAGAGTTAGCATTGTCACATTATAATTAGAAATGAGCGAACTCAAACATTTAAGATTGGCTTCCGTACTGAACACCTACTGTTTGGGCACGGATACCGCAAATGAACTTCACCAGGAAGTCCCTGTTACTGTTTAGGTTCAGCTTCCAGGTCACCGGGTGTATGTCGTGCTGTCATGTGCACCGCTTCTGATCGACAGTAAAATTATCACTGCCGGTCAGGCAGCCAGGTTCCTACTTTGTCAAAAGACAGTGATTGGAGGTATAAAGTTTACCTCTGGTCATTGCTGTTCGGCTGATGGGTCTACTGCTCCCATAAGCCGACGCCTGCTTCTGCGGCTAATAATATTGGAATATTCATTACAGCTCCTGCGCTGTAAATAAATAAAAATAATTTTTAAAAAGAGCAGCATGGGTTCCCCTGTATTTTTGATAACCAGCCAGGTAAAACTCACAGCTGGGAGCTGCAACCCTATGCTGTCAGCTTCAGCAAGGCTGGTTATCAAGAATAGATAGGTCTCCATGCCATAATATTTAATTATATAAATGAATAACTTAAAAAAATGTTGTGTTCCCCCCATTTTTGACAACCAGACTTTCTAAAGCTGACAGCTGGGGGGCTGGTATTCTCAGGCTGGTAAGGGGCCATAGATATTGACACCCCCAGCCTAAAAATAGCAGCCCGAAGCCGCCCAAAAAATTCTGGTGCTTTGCCTGGCTCTTCCCACTTGCCCTGTGGCGGTGGCAAGTGGGGTTCATATTTTTGGGGTTGATGTCACCTTTGTATTGTACGGTGAAAAAAGCCCATGGATTAGTAATGGAGAGGTGTCTATAAGACACCTCTCCATTACTAATCCTATAGTTATATGCAGTGCTGTTTCCAGGTTTTTGTGGGCCCCAGGCAAAGAAGTCTCAATGGGTCCCTTTAACACATACCACAATTCATGATGCACAGATACGGCAGAGAAATGTAGGTATAGTTCAATGCCAAAGATTTCACTTATTACATTACATGAGCGATATCTATTATAAATTCTACAATAGGTCAGAAACATGACAGTATATTGCTTCATACAGTATTATGGGCACCACATAGTGCTCCATACAGAATAATGACCCCCATATATTGCTCCATACAAAATAATGAACCCCACATAATGCTCCATACAGTATAATGAGCTACATACAGTGGGGAAAAAAGTATTTAGTCAGCCAACAATTGTGCAAGTTCTCCCACTTTAAAAGATGAGAAAGGCCTGTAATTGACATCACAGGTAGACCACAACTATGAGAGTCAAAATGAGGAAATAAATCCAGAAAATCACCTTGTCTGATTTGGCAAGATTTATTTTGCAAATCATGGTGAAAAATAAGTATTTGGTCATTAACCAAAGTTCATCTCAATATTTTGTTATATATACTTTGTTGGCAATGACCGAGGTCAAATGTTTTCTGTACGTCTTCACAAGATTTGCACACACTGTTGGTGGTATGTTGGCCCATTCCTCCATGCAGAACTCAGAACTAGAGTTGAGCGACTTTTGGTTTTTTAGGGTCGCGTTTCGTGAAACCAGACTTTTCCAAAAGTCGGGTCGAGCAAGATCGTCCGATTATAGGGAAAAGTCGGGGTCGTCCCGAAACACGAAACCCAATGTAAGTCAATGGGGAATAAAAGTCGGCAGTGAGAGGAGGACAGGAAACACACCTACAGTGCCCATTTGAATGCCAAAAGCATCAATTCTTCTTACTTAAGCTTGTCAACCTTAATTAACTTCATAATATAAGTTACGCACTGAAAAATGGGGGTTATTTGGCTAAAGTTGTGGGGGGGGGGGGAGGGCTGGCTGCAGGTTTTCATGTGCCCTGGGCGAAAGAGCGCCCCTTTAACACATACCACAACTCATCATGCTCCGATACGGCAGATAAATAGCGGTATAGTACAATGAAAAATACCTCACTTTTTACATCTCATGACGAGGCCCATCTATTTCTCCATACAGAATCATTGGTCCCATATAATGTTTGAAACAGTATATGATGAGCTCCACATAATGCTACAGTATATGTTGGTCCCCATGGATGAAGCTCCACTGTCTTATGGGCCCAAATAATGCTCCAAACATAATGGGCCCCATTTCTAATGCTCTAGTGTATAATGGGCCCTGTAAATGCTGCTCCAGTGTCTGATGTCCACCTTTGGAATGTTCCAGTGTATGGTGGGCCCCATCTATCATTCTCCAGAGTATAGTGCTCCCCAAAAATTGCTGTCCCAACATTGAAAACAATCAAATAAGTCTCCTCGCTAGGGAATCCCTGTACTTGTCTGGACAGGTGCTGTAGCTTGCTTAACAGCTCGCCAGCCGTTCTCACGCCCAGTATGGATTGCACGTGATTGCACAAAGGTTAGAAAGGGTACCGTATCCCTGGATAACATGTATGGATAGCGTACACATTCAAAATATATGTCTATACAGCATGAGGCAGGCTCAGACGGTGTTAGGCCCAGTATGGATTGCACGTCATTGCACAAAGGTTAGAAAGGTTACCGTATCCCTGGATAACATGTATGGATAGCGTACACATTCAAAATATATGTCTATACAGCATGAGGCAGGCTCAGACGGTGTTAGGCCCAGTATGGATTGCACGTGATTGCACAAAGGTTAGAAAGGGTACCGTATCCCCGGATAACATGTATGGATAGCGTACACATTCAAAATATATGTCTATACAGCATGAGGCAGGCTCAGACGGTGTTAGGCCCAGTATGGATTGCACGTCATTGCACAAAGGTTAGAAAGGGTACCGTATCCCTGGATAACATGTATGGATAGCGTACACATTCAAAATATATGTCTATACAGCATGAGGCAGGCTCAGACGGTGTTAGGCCCAGTATGGATTGCACGTCATTGCACAAAGGTTAGAAAGGGTACCGTATCCCTGGATAACATGTATGGATAGCGTACACATTCAAAATATATGTCTATACAGCATGAGGCAGGCTCAGACGGTGTTAGGCCCAGTTTGGATTGCACGTCATTGCACAAAGCTTAGAAAGGGTACCGTATCCCCAGATAACATGTATGGATAGCGTACACATTCAAAATATATGTCTATACAGCATGAGGCAGGCTCAGACGGTGTTAGGCCCAGTATGGATTGCACGTCATTGCACAAAGGTTAGAAAGGGTACCGTATCCCTGGATAACATGTATGGATAGCGTACACATTCAAAATATATGTCTATACAGCATGAGGCAGGCTCAGACGGTGTTAGGCCCAGTATGGATTGCACGTCATTGCACAAAGGTTAGAAAGGGTACCGTATCCCTGGATAACATGTATGGATAGCGTACACATTCAAAATATATGTCTATACAGCATGAGGCAGGCTCAGACGGTGTTAGGCCCAGTATGGATTGCACGTGATTGCACAAAGGTTAGAAAGGGTACCGTATCCCCGGATAACATGTATGGATAGCGTACACATTCAAAATATATGTCTATACAGCATGAGGCAGGCTCAGACGGTGTTAGGCCCAGTATGGATTGCACGTGATTGCACAAAGGTTAGAAAGGGTACCGTATCCCCGGATAACATGTATGGATAGCGTACACATTCAAAATATATGTCTATACAGCATGAGGCAGGCTTAGACGGTGTTAGGCCCAGTATGGATTGCACGTGATTGCACAAAGGTTAGAAAGGGTACCGTATCCCTGGATAAAATGTATGGATAGTGTACACATTCAAAATATATGTCTATACAGCATGAGGCAGGCTCAGACGGTGTTAGGCCCAGTATGGATTGCACGTCATTGCACAAAGGTTAGAAAGGGTACCGTATCCCTGGATAACATGTATGGATAGCGTACACATTCAAAATATATGTCTCAGGAGGCAGGCTCAGACGGTGTCAGGCACAGTATGGATTTGACGGCCCAGATTACACAGCGGAGGAGCAGGGAGAGGTAAAGATTGCAAATGCTGGGGCCCTGCCCAAGCAAGGGGGGCCCACTCGTGGGCGTCGATACTGGCACTGGGCCCCTCATAGTACAGCGGTGTGTCTGACGGCGGGTGTGCACCACCACCGTCAGAGACACTTGATTGCACTATGAGGGACCCTGTGCCAGTGTGTCATCAGGGGAAGGTGGGACAAAATCCTTGGAAACCCATGCATGGTTCATTTTAATGAAGGTTAGATCATCCACATTTTGGGTTGACAGACGGGTCCTTTTTTCTGTCAGGATTGATCCAGCTGCACTGAAGACTCTTTCCGATAGCACACTTGCAGCTGGGCAAGCGAGCTCCTGTAAGGCATATTGGGCCAATTCAGGCCAGGTGTCCAGTTTAGCGGCCCAATAGTCAAAGGGGAATGACCTGTGTGGGAGAACATCGATATGGGAGGAAAAATAGTTTGTAACCATAGTTGACAACTGCTGTCTCCTGTCACTTTCCATCGATGCAGTATTACCAGTTGTGTGAGCGGTATTTGAAAAATCAGTCCACAACATTGTCATGAAACCCCTGTCTCCAACGCCACTTCTGCTGTGTGCACCACGAACACCTCTGCCAAGCTGCCCCCGGCCCGTACGGCTCGTGTGAGAACCATCACCGCTGCTGTGTGCTGGGAATGCCTCAACCGATTTACCAGAGTTGCTTGTTTATTAGCCAATATTAGGTCAAGGTTCTCCTGTGGCATGATGTTTTGTAATTTGCCTTTATAGCGTGGATCCAGGATGCTGGCCAACCAGTAGTCGTCATCGTTCATCATTTTGGCAATGCGGGGGTCCCTTTTTAGGATCCGCAAGGCATAATCTGACATGTGGGACAATGTTCCCGGTGTCAATGATGCACTGCGAGTGCTGGGTGGAGGAGCACTTTCTGGCAAATCCACATCCCTCCAGTCACGCACAAACCCTGTACCAGACCTTGCCACGCCAACATTTTCACTTGCCCCACGAGATGCATCCTCCTCCCCTAAGTAATCATCCCCATCATCATCCTCCTCCTCTTCTTCCTCCACCTCGTCCAGGAGAGGTCCCTGAGCAGACAATGGCTGAATGTCATCAAGGATTCCCTCCTCCTCTTCCTCCTCATCAACATTGGCTGCAGACGCCTGCTCCTTAAGGTGCGTCAAAGTTTGCATGAGCAGACGCATAAGTGGGATGCTCATGCTTAGGATGGCGTCGTCTGCGCTTACCAGCCGTGTGCATTCCTCAAAACACTGAAGGACTTTACAAAGGTCTTTCAGCTTCGACCACTGCACGCCTGTCAACTCCATGTCTGCTCTCAAAGTGCCTGGCCGTGTATTCTCCCACAAATGCATTATGGCCTGCCTCTGCTCGCACAGCCGCTCCACCATGTGCAGGGTGGAGTTCCACCTTGTTGCAATGTCGATAATGAGGCGGTGGTTGGGAAGGTGGAGCAATCGCTGCAGCTTCTGCATACGAACGGAGTGTACAGGCGACCGGCGGATGTGCGCGCACAGTCTTCGCTCCTTCTGGAGCAGGGCTGTTAACTCCGGATAATTTTTGAGGAAGCACTGCACCACCAGGTTCAAGGTGTGAGCCAAGCAAGGTATGTGGCTGAGTTTTGAAAGGGCTATGGCTGCCACAAAATTACGGCCGTTATCACTAACTACCTTGCCTGCCTCAAGATGTACACTGCCCAGCCATGACTCAGTTTGTCGCTTCAAGTACTCGGCCAGCACCTCGGCGGTGTGTCTGTCGCCCAAACACATCATCTGCAACACAGCCTGCTGACGCTTTCCACTAGCTGCTCGATAGGGGGACACATCGTGTGCAACAGTGGCAGCTGCAGATGGAGTGCTCGTACGACTGCGCTCTGTGGACGAGCTTTCGCTTCTGGAGCAGGAGGAGGAGGAGGAGGAGGGTGGAACGCCTACAGCCAACTGTTTCCTATACCGTGGGCTAGGCAGCACTGTCCCACCACCGCTGTCCCCTGTGGACCCTGCATCCACCACATTAACCCAGTGCGCAGTGATGGACACGTAACGGCCCTGGCCATGCCGACTGGACCATGCATCAGTTGTGAGGTGCACCTTTCCGCTCACTGACTGCTTGAGTGCATGGACAATGCGGTCTTTCACATGATGGTGGAGGGCTGGGATGGCTTTGCGAGAGAAGAAGTGGCGACTGGGTAGGTCATAGCGTGGTACTGCATAGGCCATGAGTTCGCGGAAAGCTGTGCTTTCCACCAACCGAAAGGGCATCATCTCAAACGAGATTAGTTTGGCAATGTGGGCGTTCAAACCCAGTGTACGCGGATGAGAGACTGAGTACTTTCTTGACCTACTCATAGTGTCTGGGAGGGTGAGCTGGACTTGAGAGCTGCATATGGTGGAAGTAGCGGTGGACAGGGCGGACTGAGAGAGGGTTGATGATGGTGATGGAGTTGGTGTTCTTTCTGATGGCCTAAAATCAGTCTTTCGTTGATATAACAGTGGGATTCCCTGACTGCTGTGGCCTTGCAACGACATCTCAACATTTTCTGCTGTGCTAACCGGTGGGCTTACAGTGGGGGAAACAATGTAGCGTTGCTGACTACCTTCTTTGTGATCAGTTGCAAATGTGGCACTTGAGGTTTGGTGTTGTGTCCACGCTTGCAAGTGCATGCTGGTTAAATGTCTAAGCATGCAACTGGTATTCAAATTTTTCAGATTTTTCCCTCGGCTAAAGGTCTTTGCGCACTTCTTACAGATAACCTTGGCCTGATCATGAGGATTTTGTTCAAAAAAGTGCCACACTGCACTCTTCCTACTTTGGCAGACATTTTGCGGCCTAGCACGCTGTGATCTTTTGACCCTCTGGACAAGCTGTCCAGCAACTCTTTTGATGTTTGGAACCTGTCTTTGGAGTGCTCCGGGCCTGCCAGATAACAGCTGTTGCGATGTCGATGTCTGCTGTGGATGCTCCTCATCTGAGCTATTGGAAGCAGCACCCTCTTCCCCCAATGGATGCCAATCTGGGTCAACAACTGGGTCATCCATCACCTCCTCTTCTATGTCATGTGCATCTTTCTCTGTGTCACCGTGTATGGTGGTATAGTGTGCGGGAAGGGGCACCTGAGTCTCATCAGGGTCAAAATCTGGCTCTGTACACTGCGAGGACAATGTAGTGCTCTGAGTGAATGTACCAGCAGAATCATCCATCAGCGGCTGTGCATCAGTGCACTCCATGTCAGATTCATCTTGGCCTGGGTAATTCACCATTTGACTTGATAATCCAGGCATGGTATGTGAAAACAGCTCCATGGAGTAATCAGTAGTATGGCCTGCGTCATCCTTCAATCTTGGTTGGGGTGAAGGACACAAGGAAAGGTGTGGTTCATGAACATGAGCCTCCAATGACGACTCAGTGCTTTTACTTTTTACAACTGAAGAAGAGGAGGCGATAGAGCTGGAGGCTGAGTCAGCAATGTAAGACAAAACTTTTTCCTGATGCTCTGCCTTTAAAAGCGGTTTGCCAACTCCAAGAAAACTAAGCGTTCGAGGCCTTATGTAGCCAGACGATGACGCAGGGTCAGCACCTCCTGCATTCGGTCCTATTTTGCTCTTGCCACTACCATCAGATCCACCACCAACACCATCATTACCAGCTGCCAACCCCCGCCCAATTCCATGGCCTCTTCCACCAGCCTTCCTCATTTTTGGTAGAAATGTAGACAAAATCCAACAAACTATATAGTAATGTAAAACAAGGTACAAGGTGTCTATAGGACAGGGGAGATTTAGAATTTCTGCACACACTTGTGGACAGTGGACACTTTTGGATTGTGTGAGGCCCACTGATATCTGAGCGCTATGTGACACGCTCGATGGCACAGCTGCCTGTGACCAAAGTGACGAGAGGATAATGGAGATTTTGAATCTCTGCGTACACTTTTGAACACTGGACACTTGTGGATTGTGTGAGGCCCACTGATATCTGAGCGCTATGTGACACGCTCGATGGCACAGCTGCCTGTGACCAAAGTGACGAGAGGATAATGGAGATTTTGAATCTCTGCGTACACTTTTGGACACTGGACACTTGTGGATTGTGTGAGGCCCACTGATATCTGAGCGCTATGTAACACGCTCGATGGCACAGCTGCCTGTGACCAAAGTGACGAGAGGATAATGGAGATTTTGAATCTCTGCGTACACTTTTGGACACTGGACACTTGTGGATTGTGTGAGGCCCACTGATATCTGAGCGCTATGTGACACGCTCGATGGCACAGCTGCCTGTGACCAAAGTGACGAGAGGATAATGGAGATTTTGAATCTCTGCGTACACTTTTGGATACTGGACACTTGTGGATTGTGTGAGGCCCACTGATATCTGAGCGCTATGTGACACGCTCGATGGCACAGCTGCCTGTGACCAAAGTGACGAGAGGATAATGGAGATTTTGAATCTCTGCGTACACTTTTGGACACTGGACACTTGTAGATTGTGTGAGGCCCACTGATATCTGAGCGCTATGTGACACGCTCGATGGCACAGCTGCCTGTGACCAAAGTGACGAGAGGATAATGGAGATTTTGAATCTCTGCGTACACTTTTGGACACTGGACACTTGTGGATTGTGTGAGGCCCACTGATATCTGAGCGCTATGTGACACACTCGATGGCACAGCTGCCTGTGACCAAAGTGACGAGAGGATAATGGAGATTTTGAATCTCTGCGTACACTTTTGGACACTGGACACTTGTAGATTGTGTGAGGCCCACTGATATCTGAGCGCTATGTGACACGCTCGATGGCACAGCTGCCTGTGACCAAAGTGACGAGAGGATAATGGAGATTTTGAATCTCTGCGTACAATTTTGGACACTAGACACTTGTGGATTGTGTGAGGCCGACTGATATCTGAGCGCTATGTGACACGCTCGATGGCACAGCTGCCTGTGACCAAAGTGACGAGAGGATAATGGAGATTTTGAATCTCTGCGTACACTTTTGGACACTGGACACTTGTGGATTGTGTGAGGCCCACTGATATCTGAGCGCTATGTGACACGCTCGATGGCACAGCTGCCTGTGACCAAAGTGACGAGAGGATAATGGAGATTTTGAATCTCTGCGTACACTTTTGGACACTGGACACTTGTGGATTGTGTGAGGCCCACTGATATCTGAGCGCTATGTGACACGCTCGATGGCACAGCTGCCTGTGACCAAAGTGACGAGAGGATAATGGAGATTTTGAATCTCTGCGTACACTTTTGGACACTGGACACTTGTGGATTGTGTGAGGCCCACTGATATCTGAGCGCTATGTGACACGCTCGATGGCACAGCTGCCTGTGACCAAAGTGACAAGAGGATAATGGAGATTTTGAATCTCTGCGTACACTTTTGGACACTGGACACTTGTGGATTGTGTGAGGCCCACTGATATCTGAGCGCTATGTGACACGCTCGATGGCACAGCTGCCTGTGACCAAAGTGACGAGAGGATAATGGAGATTTTGAATCTCTGCGTACACTTTTGGACACTGGACACTTGTAGATTGTGTGAGGCCCACTGATATCTGAGCGCTATGTGACACGCTCGATGGCACAGCTGCCTGTGACCAAAGTGACGAGAGGATAATGGAGATTTTGAATCTCTGCGTACAATTTTGGACACTAGACACTTGTGGATTGTGTGAGGCCGACTGATATCTGAGTGCTATGTGACACACTCGATGGCACAGCTGCCTGTGACCAAAGTGACGAGAGGATAATGGAGATTTTGAATCTCTGCGTACACTTTTGGACACTGGACACTTTTGGATTGTGTGAGGCCCACTGATATCTGAGCGCTATGTGACACGCTCGATGGCACAGCTGCCTATGACCAAAGTGACGAGAGGATAATGGAGATTTTGAATCTCTGCGTACACTTTTGGACACTGGACACTTGTGGATTGTGTGAGGCCCACTGATATCTGAGCGCTATGTGACACGCTCGATGGCACAGCTGCCTGTGACCAAAGTGATGAGAGGATAATGGAGATTTTGAATCTCTGCGTACACTTTTGGACACTGGACACTTGTGGATTGTGTGAGGCCCACTGATATCTGAGCGCTATGTGACACGCTCGATGGCACAGCTGTGACAAAAGTGACTAGAGGATAAGGGAGATTGGATTGCTTTTAAAAAAGCAGTTTGCGGAGCAGTGGGTAAACAGCAATGCCAGCGTGTCAGGAAGCCTTAAAAGGCAGCCCAACAACCAACACCACTGATACACCACAATATAGCCTCCCCTTGCACTGCACGCACAGTGACTGGTGTGTTGTGCAGGCCAAATCGCTAGCAGCAGTAGCAGCAGAAGCAGTTTTTTTGTCTTCTTCCCTGCCTAACGCTCTCCCTACAGAATCAGCAGCAACCTCTCCCTATACTAAGATCGGCAGAAGTAAGATGGCGGTCGGCGTGCACGCCCTTTTATACCCCCTGTGACGCCCACCAAAGCAAGCCAATCACTTGCATGCCCTTCTGAAAGATGGTGGTGACCCGTGCCTAGGTCATCACGTTGCCCACAGTGTCCGTGGATCCTGATTGGCTGAAAAAGAGCGCAAAACAAACTTTTGAAACGCGACTTTGGCGCGTAAGTCGCCGACCTCGTGGCCGACCTCATCCTAGGGTCGGGTTTCGTTTCATGAAACCCGACTTTGCCAAAAGTCGGCGACTTTTGAATTTTTTCGACCCGTTTCGCTCAACTCTACTCAGAACTCCTCTAGAGCAGTGATGTTTTGGGCCTGTCGCTGAGCAACATGGACTTTCATATCCCTCCAAAGGTTTTCTATGGGGCTGAGATCTGGAGACTGGCTTGGCCACTCCAGAACCTTCATATGCTTCTTATGAAGCCACTCCTTTGCTGCCCTGACTGTGTGCTTTGGATCATTATCAGGCTGAAAGACCCATCCACGTTTCATCTTCAATGCCATTGCTAATGGAAGGAGGTTTGCACCCAAAAATCACATTACATGACCCCATTCATTCTTTCATGTACACAGATCAGTCATTCTGGTCTCTTTGCAGAGAAACAGCCCCAAAGCTTGATGTTGCCATCCCCATGCTTCACAGGAGGTATGGTGTTCTTTGCATACAACTCAGCATTCTGTCTCCAAACACGAGTTTTGTTCATACCAAAGAGTACTACTCTTTCTTCATCAGACCATATGACATTCTCCCAATACTCTTCTGGATAACCCAAATGCTCTCTAGCAAACTTCAGAAGGGCCCATACATTTAATGGCTTAAGCAGGGAGACAAGCCTGACATTGCAGTCTCTGCGTCCTTGGCGGCGTAGTGTGTTACTGATGCTAGCCTTTGTTACTGTAGTTCCAGCTCTATGCAGGTTATTCACTAGGTCCCCCCATGTGGTTCTGGGATTTTTGCTCACCGTTCTTGTGATCTTTTTGACTCCACGATGTGAGATATTGCGAGGGAGATTATGTATGTCTTCCATTTTCTTATTATTGCTCCCACAATTGATTTAATCACACCAAGTTGCTTGCCTATCGCAGATTCAGTTTTCTCAGCCTGGTGTAGGGCTACAATTTTGTTTCTTGTGTCCTTCAACAGCTCTTTGGTCTTCACCATATCACCATAGTCGAGTTTGGAGTGTGATTGTTTGAGGTTGTGAGCAGGTGTTTTTATACTGATAACAAGTTCAAACAGGTGCCATTACTACAGGTAATGAGTGGAGGACAGAGGAGGCTCTTAAAGAAGAAGTTACAGATCTGTGAGAGACAGAAATCTTGCATGTTTTTAGGTGACCAAATACTTATTTTCCACCATAAATTGCAAAATAAATCTTGCCAAATCAGACAAGGTGATTTTCTGGATTTGTTTTCTCATTTTAACTGTCATAGTTGTGGTCTACCTATGATGTCAATTACAGGTATCTCATCTTTTTAAGTGGGAGAACTTGCCCAATTGGTGGCTGACTAAATACTTTTTTTTCCCCACTGTATATTTCTTCATACAGTATTTTGAGCACCATATATGGCTCCATACAGAATAACGGATCCAATATAATTCAATATACAGTGTAATGAGCCACATATATTACTCGATACAGAATAATGAGCCCCATATATTGCTCCATACAGTGTATAATAGGCCCCATATATTGCTTTATACTGTACTAGCTGAAGAGCCCAGCGTTGCCCTGGCATAGTAACTAACTGTGGATAGTTATAACAAATTAGAATGATTATCCTCCATCCCATAGTCCCGTAAAAATAAATGAGCTGTATATATTGCTCCATACACAATTAGTCCCGTATAATGTTTCATACAGTATATGATGGGCTCCATATAATGCTCCAGTATATGATGGGTCACATATATTGCTATATATATATAACGGGCCCCATATAATGCTTCATACAGTATAGAATGGGCCCCATACAGTAAAATGAGCCCCATATATTGCTCCATACAGTGCGATGGTGAGTTGCCCCCCCCCGCTCAAGTCATCGGCACTTGCTCAGATGTTGACTCTGGCCCAGGTTATATGGTAAATAGTGTTGAGCTTTCCGATATCGCAAGTATCGGGTATAGGCCGATATTAGCTGTATCGGAATTCCGATACTGACTTCCGATACTTTTTTCGTATCGGATACCGGAATCGGAAGTTCCCATAAAGCTATCAGCCTGCTCGATTTGATTCAGCCAATGGGAATCCTCAGAAGTGTGGGAACATCCTGTTAGGCATGATAACTATTGGCATGACTGTGATTGGCTGCTGAAATGACGTCATGATGATGCGCGGTCTGTGCGCATCATGATGCGTGGTCTGTGCCGACTGCGGGGGGTCTGTGCCGACTGCCGGTGGTCTGTACGGGCCTGCCAGGGGTCTTGTGTGTGTGTGCAGTCATCGTCCGATGGGACTACAAGTCCCATCGGGTGATGCCTGCTACACTGACAGTGATTGACACATTAGCCAATGATGGGACAGTAGTAGTCCCATCATCCGGCTAATGTGTTGAATGTA
Source organism: Dendrobates tinctorius (assembly GCF_039654945.1). Classification (NCBI taxonomy): domain Eukaryota; kingdom Metazoa; phylum Chordata; class Amphibia; order Anura; family Dendrobatidae; genus Dendrobates; species Dendrobates tinctorius. The sequence continues at coordinate 7,088,931 of NW_027361704.1, forward strand.
AAAAAAAAAAAAACATACTACATATATACTACATTCATACAACATACATACATACTACATACATGCTACATACAGTATATACTACATTCATACAACATACATACTACATATACACTAAATTCATACAACATACATACATACTACATACATACTACATTCATACATACATACTACATACATGCTACATATATACAACATACATACATACTACATATATACTACATACATACTACATTCATACAGCATACATAAATATATACTACATACATGCTACATATATACTACATTCATACAACATACATACATACTACATACATGCTACATATATACTACATTCATACAACATACATACTACATATATACTACATACATACTACATATATACTACATACATACTACATTCATATATACTACATACATGCTACATATATACTACATTCATACATACTACATTCATACAACATACATACATACTACATTCATACAACATACATACTACATACATGCAACATACATTCTACATACATGCTACATATATACTACATTCATACAACATACATACATACTACATGCATACTACAGTCATGGCCAAAAGTTTTGAGAATGACACAAATATTAATTTTTACAAAGTCTACTGCTTCATTTTTTTTAATGGCAATTTGCATATACTCCAGAATGTTATAAAGAGTGATCAGCTTAACAGCAATTACTTGCAAAGTCAATATTTGCCTAGAAAATTAACTTTATCCCCCAAAACACATTTCAACATCATTGCAGCCCTGCCTTAAAAGGATCAGCTAACATCGTTTCAGTGATTGCTCCATTAACACAGGTGTGGGTGTTGATGAGGACAGGGCTGGAGATCAATCTGTCATGATTAAGTAAGAATGACACCACTGGACACTTTAAAAGGAGGCTGGTGCTTGGCATCATTGTTTCTCTTCTGTTAACCATGGTTATCTCTAAAGAAACACGTGCAGTCATCATTGCACTGCACAAAAATGGCCTAACAGGGAAGAGTATCGCACCTAGAAAGATTGCACCTCAGTCAACAATCTATCGCATCATCAAGAACTTCAAGGAGAGAGGTTCCCTTGTTGCCAAAAAGGCTCCAGGGTGCCCAAGAAAGACCAGCAAGCGCCAGGACCGTCTCTTAAAAGTGTTTCAGCTGCGGATCGGGCTACCAGCAGTGCAGAGCTTGCTCAGGAATGGCAGCAGGCAGGTGTGAGTGCATCTGCACGCACTGTGAGGCAGAGACTCTTGAAGCAAGGCCTGGTCTCAAGGAGGGCAGCAAAGAAGCCACTTCTCTCCAGAAAAAACATCATGGACAGACTGATATTCTGCAAGAGGTACAGGGAGGAGTGGACTGCTGAGGACTGGGGTAAAGTCATTTTCTCTGATGAATCCCCTTTTCGATTGTTTGGGACATCTGGAAAATGACTTATTCGGAGAAGACCAGGTGAGCGCTACCGCCAGTCTTGTCTCATGCCAACTGTCAAGCATCCTGAAACCATTCATGTGTGGGGTTGTGTTATGATGAGTCACCGAAGGAGGAAAAAACAAAATACCAGCTAAGTCCAGAAAAACCAGAGAGGTTGGCAGCTATCGGATTGCAGACCCCTGAACCTATCCACAACAACTAGCAGTAGCCGTGGGGGGTTCCTACGGTGCCCTAGACCCCTCGATCACAGCCGGAGAACTATATAGCCTAAAGACAGAAAGGGGAAAAACTAAACTGCCCCAGAGCAGACCCCAAAGCAATAGGCAGCCCCCAACATATAATGATGGTGAAGCAAGATGAAAACACTAACACAGATAGAAAGATAGGTTGAGCAAATGATGGGGCCCAAGCTAACTACATAGGACAGGATAGGAAAGCTGCTGTCTGCCATCCGCAAAAACCTTATCAAAATGAGCCAACCGACTGATAGGAAAAACAGGCCCTGAAGTCGCTAGGCTTCAAAAGACTGTATCAGCACTCGGGTATATTCTGAAGACAGAGCAAAATATCAACAGATCAGAGACAAAAATGGAATACAGCTCACCCCCGGACGGGGATGGCAGAACTCCCAAAAAACAAGGCAAAACAAAAACAAAACTGAAGAGTACAAAGCAGAGGAGCAAAAACTTAGCTTTGAGATGCAGGAATCAGACTGGTCTCCAAGAATCCAGCAGTAAAATCACCAGCCAGGAAGAAGTGCGTCGGCAGCCTTATATCCAGTCCTCAATTCCAGCCACCCAGTCATCATCTAGCTGCCCAGGTGTTTGGTAATCAGTCTCACTACCTTCCTTCACTAGAGGAGGGAGTTCGTCAGACCTCAATGGTGAAGGGAAAAATGAACTCACAACAGTACCTCCCCCTTGAGGAGGGGTCACCGAACCCTCATCCATGCCACCAGGGCGATCCGGGTGAGCCCGATGAAAGGCACGCACCAATCTTTCGGCATGAATATCAGAGGCGGAGACCCAGGAATTATCCTCCTGACCATAACCCTTCCACTTAACCAAATACTGGAGTCTCCGTCTAGCCAGACGGGAATCCAGTATCTTCTCTACCTCATATTCCATGTTACCTTCAACCAATATAGGGTCAGGAGGTGCCACCACAGGAACTACTGGTTCAACAAACCTCTTCAACAAGGACTTATGAAACACGTTATGAATTTTAAATGTGACAGGAAAAGCCAACCGAAAAGAGACCGGATTAATAATCTCCAAAATCTTGTAAGGTCCAATAAATCTAGGCTTAAACTTAGGAGAAGCCACCTTCATAGCGATATTTTTTGATCACAACCAGACCATATCACCCACCTTAAACTGGGGACCAATGGTCCTACGACAGTTGGAAAACCGCTGGGCCTTTTCCTGGGAGAGAGACAACTTATCCACTACTTGGTCCCAGATCTGGTGCATTCTCTCCACCACAGTGTCGACACCTGGGCAGGCAGAAGGCTTCACCTGCCCTGAAGAAATTCGAGGGTGAAAACCAAAGTTACAAAAAAAAGGTGACATCAAAGTGGCAGAACTAGCTCTATTATTTAAAGCAAATTCGGCCAAGGGCAAAAATGAAACCCAATCATCCTGATCGGCAGAAATAAAACATCTCAAATACGACTCCAAAGTCTGGTTTGTTCTCTCCATCTGCCCATTGGTCTGAGGGTGAAACGCAGAGGAGAAGGACAACTGAATTCCCAGCTTGGAACAGAAAGTCCTCCAAAATCTAGACACAAACTGAACTCCTCTGTCAGATACAATGTTCTCAGGAATCCCGTGCAAGCGAACCACCTGTTGCAAAAACAAGGGCACCAACTCAGAGGAAGATGGCAACTTAGGGAGTGGTACAAGATGGACCATCTTAGAGAATCTATCACAAATCACCCAAATAACAGTCATTCTCTGAGAGACAGGCATATCAGATAAAATCTATTGAAATATGGGTCCATGGCCTCCTGGGCACCGGCAAAGGCATCAACAAACCACTAGAGCAAGAACAAGGTTTAGACCGGGAGCAAGTCCCACAGGACTGCACAAAATTCCTGACATCACGAGACAAGGCGGGCCACCAAAAAGATCGACTCACCAGATCTCTAGTACCAAAAATACCTGGATGACCAGCCAATGCAGAGCAATGAACTTCAGACATCACTCTCTTCCTCCACTGGTCAGGAACATACAACTTTCCACTGGGACAACGCTCACGTTTGTCCTCCTGAAACTCTTCCAGAGCACGTCTCGAATCGGGCGAGATGACAGAAAGAACTACCCCCTCGCCTAAGATGGTAGCAGGCTTAGTCACAACAGGAGAATCAGCAAGGAAACTCCTAGAGAGGGCGTCTGCCTTGACATTCTTAGTGCCCGGAAGAAAAGAGACCACAAAATCAAAACGTGTGAAAAACAAGGCCCACCTAGCCTGTCTAGGATTCAAGCGCTTGGCCGACTCCAGGTAAATCAAATTCTTGTGGTCAGTAAGGACCACGACTTGGTGTTTGGCTCCCTCCAACCAATGCCTCCACTCCTCAAATGCCCATTTCATGGCCAACAGTTCCCGATTCTCCACATCATAGTTACGTTCGGATGGGGAGAACTTTCGGGAAAAGAAAGCACAAGGATTAATTTTAGATGTCACAGGATCTTTTGGGACAACACCGCTCCTGCACCAATCTCAGAAGCGTCCACCTCCACCTGAAACGGGAGTGAGACATCAGGTTGCCGCAAAATCTGAGCAGAAGTGAATCTTTGCTTCAGCTCCTGAAAGGAAGAAACAGCCTCCGGAGACCAATTCAGCACATCAGCACCCTTCCTAGTCAAATCCGTCAATGGCTTGGCAATACCAGAAAAATTAGCTATAAATTTCCGATAAAAATTAGCAAAACCCAAAAAGTTCTGGAGGGCCTTCAAAGAAGTGGGCTGAACCCAATCATAAATGGCCTGTACCTTGGCCGGGTCCATTTCAATAGTTGACGGAGACAAAATAAATCCCAAAAATGAAATCATCTGTACCCCAAAAAGGCATTTCGATCCATTGACATACAGGGAATTCTCCCTCAAAATCCGGAACACAGTCCGAACATGTTCCACATGAGAGTCCCAATTCTTGGAGAAGATCAAAATATCATCCAGATAGATAATCAAAAATTTATCCACAAAGTCTCGGAATATATCGTTCATGAAGCACTGGAAGACAGAAGGGGCATTAGTGAGCCCAAAAGGCATCACCAGGTACTCAAAATGTCCCTCCGGAGTATTAAACGCCGTCTTCCATTCATCCCCATGCTTAATGCGAATAAGATTATATGCCCCCCTGAGGTCAAGCTTGGTAAACCAGCAAGCACCTTTAACTCTGGAGAATAGATCAGAAATCAGGGGTAACGGATACTGAAATTTAACAGTAATTTTGTTGAGGGCACGATAGTCAATACAAGGCCTTAATGAACCATCCTTTTTAGCCACAAAAAAAACCCAGCACCTAAGGGTGAAGAGGATGGTCTAATATGACCCTTCTCCAATGCCTCCTTAATATAGGATCGCATAGCCTCGTGCTCGGGTACAGATAAATTGAAAAGCCGACCCTTGGGGAATTTACACCCCGGGTTCAGTTCAATAGCACAGTCATAACTCCTATGAGGAGGCAAAGGCGCAGACTCATTCTCACTAAATACATCATAAAAGTCAGCCAAATAGTCAGGAACATAATGTGACTGGGGAGAGGTGGAGAAAACAGGAGCATCACTAAGGGCACACCGACAACCCCAACTCACCACAGACAAAGATTTCCAATCCAGAACTGGATTATGGATTTGCAACCAGGGAAACCCCAGAACAATGGTATCATGCAAATTATGCAACACCAAAAATCTGCAATTTTCTTGATGGTCTGGGGCGACCCGCATTACCACCTGGGTCCAAAACTGAGGTTTATTCTTCGCCAAAGGAGTAGCATCAATACCCCTCAAAGGGATAGGCGTCCGCAGAGGTGTCATAGGAAATCCACAACGTTTAGCAAAATCCAAGTCCATCAGGTTCAGAGCTGCTCCTGAATCCACAAAAGCCTTGGCAGAAAATGTGGACAGGGAGCAGATCAGAGTAATTGCCAGAAGAAACTTAGGTTGAACACCACCCACAGAAAACGTGTGTGCACAACGTTTCTCTAGTTTAGGGCAGACAGAAATAATATGCGAGGCATCTCCACAAAAAAAACACAGCTTATTAAGCCTTCTGAACTCCTGACGTTACGCCCTAGACAAAACTCTATCACATTGCATAAGTTCAGACATTTGTTCAACAGGTGGTAACATCTCTTGTGTAGTTTTGCGTTCACGTAAACGCCGATCCACCTGAATGGCTATTGACATAGAATCGTCAAGACCAGAGGGAACAGGAAATCCCACCATAGTATCTTTTACAGTTTCTGACAAACCCTTCCGAAAGAGGGCTGCCAAGGCACCATCATTCCAGGTAGTAAGGACCGCCCACTTTCAGAATTTTTGACAGTACAACTCTGCCGAATCCCGGCCCTGGCTTAATGCCAACAGGGTCTTTTCAGCCTGATCGATAGCATTAGGTTCATCATACAACAACCCCAAGGCTTGAAAAAATGCATTCACATTATTCAGAATAGGATCATCAGGTTTCAAAGAAAACGCCCAATCCTGGGGATCGCCGCGCAGCAAAGAGATGACAATTTTAACCTGCTGCGTGGAGTTCCCCGACGAGTTAGGCTTCAAGGCAAAAAATAATTTACAATTATTCTTGAAATTCAAGAATTTAGACCGATCCCCCAAAAATACATCAGGAGTAGGAATCTTTGGTTCAGCAGCATGTGAATGAGCAAGATAGGCGGAAATTCCCCGCACTTCAGCAGCGAGCTGCTCCACACGATCAGACAATTGCTTCATCTCCATTGAGAGAATAATTCCCCCTACGGCGTCAGAGATATAGAGGAAAAAATATGCACACAAAAAAAAAAAAATCAAAAACAAATTCTGACACTTTTTTTTTTTTTTACAATTGTCTCCTGCTATTGAGTACCCTAGGATCTGCGGTATGGCTGGTGATTCTGTTATGATGAGTCACTGAAGGAGGAAAAAACAAAATACCAGCTAAGTCCAGAAAAACCAGAGAGGTTAGCAGCTATCGGATTGCAGACCCCTGAACCTATCCAGAACAACTAGCAGTAGCCGTGGGGGGTTCCTACGGTGCCCTAGACCCCTCAATCACAGCCGGAGAACTATATAGCCTAAAGACAGAAAGGGGAAAAACTAAACTGCCCCAGAGCAGGCCCCAAAGCAATAGGCAGCCCCCAACATATAATGATGGTGAAGCAAGATGAAAACACTAACACAGATAGAAAGATAGGTTGAGCAAATGATGGGGCCCAAGCTAACTACATAGGACAGGATAGGAAAGCTGCTGTCTGCCATCCGCAAAAACCCTATCAAAATGAGCCAACCGACTGATAGGAAAAACAGGCCCTGAAGTCGCTAGGCTTCAAAAGACTATATCAGCACTCAGGTATATTCTGAAGACAGAGCAAAATATCAACAGATCAGAGACAAAAATGGAATACAGCTAACCCCCGGATGGAGATGGCAGAACTTCCAAAAAACAAGGCAAAACAAAAACAAAACTGAAGAGTACAAATCAGAGCAGCAAAAACTTAGCGTTGAGATGCAGGAATCAGACTGGTCTCCAAGAATCCAGCAGTAAAATCACCAGCCAGGAAGAAGTGCGTCGGCAGCCTTATATCCAGTCCTCAATTCCAGCCACCCAGTCATCATCTAGCTGCCCAGGTGTTTGGTAATCAGTCTCACTACCTTCCTTCACTAGAGGAGGGAGTTCATCAGACCTCAATGGTGAAGGGAAAAATGAACTCACAACAGGGTTGCTTCTCAGCCAAGGGAATGGGCTCTCTCTCAGTCTTGCCTAAAAACACAGCCATGAATAAAGAGTGGTACCAGAATGTCCTCCAAGAGGAACTTCTCCCAACCGTCCAAGAGCAGTTTGGCGATCAACAATGCCTTTTTCAACATGATGGAGCACCTTGCCATAAAGCAAAGGTGATAACTAAATGGCTCAGGGAACAAAACATAGAGATTTTGGGACCATGGCCTGGAAACTCCCCAGATCTTAATCCCATTGAGAACTTGTGGTCAATCATCAAGAGACGGGTGGACAAACAAAAACCTTCAAATTCAGGCAAAATAAAAGCATTGATTTTGCAAGAATAGACTGCTATCAGTCAGGATTTGATCCAGAAGTTGATTGAGAGCATGCCAGGGAGAATTGCCTAGGTCCTGAAGAAGAAGGGTCAACACTGCAAATATTGACTTGCTGCATTAACTCATTCTAACTGTCAATATAACCTTTTGTTACTCATAATATGGTTGCAATTATATTTCTGTATGTGATAAAAACATCTGACAAACACACATAAAAACCAGAGGGCAGCAGATCATGAGAAAATATAATATTTGTGTCATTCTCAAAACTTTTGGCCATGACTGTACATATATACTCCATTCATACAGCATACATACATATATACTATACATGCTACATATATACTACATTCATACAACATACATACATACTACATATATACAACATGCATACATATATACTACATACATGCTACATATATACTACATTCATACATACATACTACATTCATACAACATACATACATACTACATTCATACAACATACATACATACTACATACATGCTACATATATACTACATTCATACAACATACATACATACTACATACATGCTACATATATACTACATTCATACAACATACATACATGCTACATATATACTACATTCATACAACATACATAGATGCTGCATACATGCTACATATATACTACATTCATACAACATACATATATACATCATGCTACAGACATACAACATACATACATACTACATACTGCATACATACTACAAACATACATACATTCATACAATACATACAATACATTAATACAATACATACATAGACATACAGTACATATAACAGAGTACATACTCACCAATACTTGTCACATTGTTCCCCGAAGCCAGTGTCATCTAAGGAAAAATATGAAAATAACAAACAAGCCATATACTCCCTGATCCGCAGAAATCCACGCGTGTCCCACGCCGATCTCCCGTGGAGAGCAGCAGCATCAGCTGATGCGACCGCTCTCTAGGGGCTCAAGGAATCCAGTGTCGGGAGGTAGGTATCCTTCCGCACTGTATTCCTCCGCCACTGTAAAAAAAATAGTCCCTAGTCTCACTAGTTCCCACGCAGCATTTGCCATAAAGTGAGACCAGGGACTATTTTTTTTACAGTGGCAGAGGAATACAGTGCGGAAGGATACCTACCTCCCGACACTGGATTCCTGAGCCCCGTAGAGAGCGGTCGCATCAGCTGATGCTGCTGCTCTCCACGGGAGATCGGCGTGGGACACTCACTCGTGGATTTCTGCAGATCAGGGAGTATTTGGTGGTTTGTTATTTTCATATTTTTCCTTAGATGACACTGGCTTCGGGGATCAAAGTGACAAGTATCGGCGAGTATGTACTCTGTGTTATATGTACTGCATGTCTGTATGTATGAATGTATTGTATGCAGTATGTATGTAGTATGTCTGTAGCATGCTGTATGTATGTATGTAGTATATACAGTGGGGAAAAAAAGTATTTAGTCAGTCAGCAATAGTGCAAGTTCCACCACTTAAAAAGATGAGAGGCGTCTGTAATTTACATCATAGGTAGACCTCAACTATGGGAGACAAACTGAGAAAAAAAAATCCAGAAAATCACATTGTCTGTTTTTTTTTCATTTTATTTGCATATTATGGTGGAAAATAAGTATTTGGTCAGAAACAAGCAATCAAGATTTCTGGCTCTCACAGACCTGTAACTTCTTCTTTAAGAGTCTCCTCTTTCCTCCACTCATTACCTGTAGTAATGGCACCTGTTTAAACTTGTTATCAGTATAAAATGACACCTGTGCACACCCTCAAACAGTCTGACTCCAAACTCCACTATGGTGAAGACCAAAGAGCTGTCAAAGGACACCAGAAACAAAATTGTAGCCCTGCACCTGGCTGGGAAGACTGAATCTGCAATAGCCAACCAGCTTGGAGTGAAGAAATCAACTGTGGGAGCAATAATTAGAAAATGGAAGACACACAAGACCACTGATAATCTCCCTCGATCTGGTGCTCCACGCAAAATCCCACCCCGTGGGGTCAGAATGATCACAAGAACGGTGAGCAAAAATCCCAGAACCACGCGGGGGGACCTAGTGAATGAACTGCAGAGAGCTGGGACCAATGTAACAAGGCCTACCATAAGTAACACACTACGCCACCATGGACTCAGATCCTGCAGTGCCAGACGTGTCCCACTGCTTAAGCCTGTACATGTCCGGGCCCGTCTGAAGGTTGCTAGAGAGCATTTGGATGATCCAGAGGAGTTTTGGGAGAATGTCCTATGGTCTGATGAAACCAAACTGGAACTGTTTGGTAGAAACACAACTTGTCGTGTTTGGAGGAAAAAGAATACTGAGTTGCATCCATCAAACACCATACCTACTGTAAAGCATGGTGGTGGAAACATCATGCTTTGGGGCTGTTTCTCTGCAAAGGGGCCAGGATGACTGATCCGGGTACATGAAAGAATGAATGGGGCCATGTATCGTGAGATTTTGAGTGCAAACCTCCTTCCATCAGCAAGGGCATTGAAGATGAAACGTGGCTGGGTCTTTCAACATGACAATGATCCAAAGCACACCGCCAGGGCAACGAAGGAGTGGCTTCGTAAGAAGCATTTCAAGGTCCTGGAGTGGCCTAGCCAGTCTCCAGATCTCAACCCTATAGAAAACCTTTGGAGGGAGTTGAAAGTCCGTGTTGCCAAGCGAAAAGCCAAAAACATCACTGCTCTAGAGGAGATCTGCATGGAGGAATGGGCCAACATACCAACAACAGTGTGTGGCAACCTTGTGAAGACTTACAGAAAACGTTTGACCTCTGTCATTGCCAACAAAGGATATATCACAAAGTATTGAGATGAAATTTTGTTTCTGACCAAATACTTATTTTCCACCATAATATGCAAATAAAATGAAAAAAAAAACAGACAATGTGATTTTCTGGATTTTTTTTTCTCGGTTTGTCTCCCATAGTTGAGGTCTACCTATGATGTAAATTACAGACGCCTCTCATCTTTTTAAGTGGTGGAACTTGCACTATTGCTGACTGACTAAATACTTTTTTTCCCCACTGTATGTATGTTGTATGAATGTAGCATATATATGTATGAATGTAGTATATATGTAGTATGTATGTACTATGTATGTATGTATGCTGTATGAATGTAGTATACTGTATATGTAGTATGTATGTATTGTGGGGAATAGATAGCTCAGCTGGGATCTTTGCTTTGGCACAAGCATGTGGCTATAGAGTCACTACAGCAGACTAGCAAGTTCCACATGGATATTGACATGGCATATTTATTGTGCACACTTGTTATTCAATGTTACACATGCCAAACATGAAATAAAAAATCTAAGGCCGTCTGGCCACTAACTAACAATAGCAGGCTAACTACAAAATAATCCTATATAACAGCAAAGAAGTCCCTGTAATCTTACTGTGTCAGCTCCCAGCTCAGCAGAAGAGAGAGACTCAGAGCTCCCAGCTCCTCCTGATTATATCAGCTGGACCAGTCAGGAAACCAAAACCTGGATTGAATTAATGGAGGGGGAACTACCAATCCTTCCCATGCTGATCACTAAGGAAACCAGGACTGGATTACAGTGAAATAAACTGGCTTCATCATCAGTACAGGGAGACATATGAAATGAAACGGGGAGAAATATACCTGTTTTCTAGTACCTCTCCCCTTGGCACCTCACACACCCCCCTCCTCTATTCGAGCCCGTGGGGTCGGACACGACGAGTCACCAAGCAGTGCGTTCTAGACAACGCATCTGCATTTCTGTGCGCTGTGCCCGCCCTGTGCTCAACGGAAAATTTAAACCCTTGTAATGCTAAGAACCAGCGTGTCACCCGCGCATTGCCCTCTTTTGCCCGGGACATCCACGTTAGGGGCGAATGGTCCGTCACTATCCTAAACTGGCGAACTAGTAAATAATAACGCAAGGTGCACAGGGCCCATTTCACAGCCAGGGCTTCCCGCTCAACTACACTGTAGTTCTTTTCTGCTCTTTTAAGCTTTCTGCTTAGATAGGCCATTGGGTGTTCCTCGATATTTACTTCTTGAGACAAAACCGCGCCGAGGCCCACCCCAGAGGCGTCCGTTTGGACAATAAACTCCCGTTTAAAGTCTGGTGCAACCAACACTGGATGGTCACAGAGGACTGTTTTCAATCGTTGAAAGGCCTCCTCTGCTTCTGCGTTCCACTTTATTGTGACAGATTTCGACCTCTTAGTAAGATCTGTGAGAGGAGCTGCGATGGTCGCAAAATGTTTGATGAACCGCCTATAATAGCCAACGATCCCTATAAAAGCTCCAACCTGTTTTTTGGTTACCGGTCGTGGCCAATTTTGAATAGTGTCCACTTTATTGGCTTGAGGCTTCACGACTCCTCTCCCTATGCTATATCCCAGATAGCAAGCCTCTTCCAATCCCAACGTACATTTCTTGGGATTGGCAGTCAACCCAGCTGTTTTTAGGGAGTCTAAGATGGCTTGTACTTTTGACAAATGCGTGTCCCAGTCATCGCTAAAGATAATGTTGTCGTCCAAGTATGCGGACGCATACAATAGGACAATATCCATTAGACGTTGGAAGGTGGCTGCGGCACCATGCAACCCAAATGGCATATCTCGGTACTCGAATAATCACTGGGGCGTAACAAAGGCAGTTTTCTCTTTGGCTGATTCCGTGAGGGGAATCTGCCAATAACCTTTTGTTAAGTCAATAGTGGATATGTACCTGGCCAAACCCAATCTCTCTATCAGTTCATCGACTCTTGGCATCGGGTAGGCATCGAATTTCGATACTTCATTTACTTTCCGAAAATCGTTACAAAATCGGATAGTCCCATCGGGTTTGGGCACCAGTACGATAGGGCTAGCCCAATCACTCCGGGACTCTTCAATGACCCCGAGCTCTAACATCTTCTTCACTTCCTGGGCAATGGCTTGTCTCCGAGCCTCCGGAATTCGATATGGTTTTAGCCGTACCCGCGCCTGTGGATCAGTAACAATGTCATGTTTAATTAGGTGAGTCCGGCCAGGAAGTTCCGAGAAAACATCTTTGTTCCTCTGTATGAACTCCCTGGTCTCTCGTTTTTGGCTTTCGGATAGCGTGTCTGCAATACCCACTTCTGGCAGAGCTACCTGGGGGTCCTTTACCTTAGAAGGTGGTGCCCCTTGAGACCCATCCTCAAGGGCAGCTCCTGCCACCAGACTCTCCCTGTCCCGCCAGGCCTTAAGCAAGTTTATGTGGTATATTTGTTCGGGCTTTCTCTTGTCTGGTTGGTGTATCTTATAATTTACTTCAACTATTCGTTCCAGCACTTCGTATGGTCCCTGCCATTTCGCAAGAAATTTATTTTCTACGGTAGGTACCAATACCAACACCCTGTCTCCGGGTTGAAAGACTCGTGTTTTAGCTGCTCGGTTGTATACTGTGCTTTGGGCATGTTGTGCGCGCTGTAAACATTCTTTAACTATTGGCATAACTGCTGCAATTCGGTCCTGCATAAGTGTTATGTGTTCAATTACACTGCGATAAGGAGTCACCTCTTGTTCCCAAGTCTCCTTGGCAATATCTAACAGGCCTCTAGGACACCGCCCATAAACCAACTCAAAAGGTGAAAAGCCTGTGGAGGATTGGGGTACCTCACGTATAGTGAACAGGAGGAATGGTAGTAGGGCATCCCAATCTCTACCGTCATTATCCACCACCCTTTTCAACATTCCCTTTAGGGTTTTGTTAAAGCGCTCCACCAAACCGTCAGTCTGAGGGTGATATACTGAGGTACGCAAATGGGAGATTTTTAGTAGTTTACATAAATCCTTAAGTATACGAGACATAAAGGGAGTCCCTTGATCCGTAAGTATCTCTTTCGGAATGCCGGTGCTGGAAAACATATTAACCAGCTCCTTTGAAATTGATTTCGCATTGGCATTCCGCAAGGGCACTGCTTCGGGATAACGCGTGGCATAATCCAATACTACCAAAATGTACTGATGACCCCTGGCAGATTTAACTAACGGTCCGACTATATCCATTGCTATGCTCTCGAAGGGCACCTCTATTATTGGTAAGGGCACTAAGGGGCTTCTAAAATGTGACATAGGTGCGGTAAATTGACACGTAGGACATGACCGACAGTACTGGGTCAAGTCTCCCACTAGACCCGGCCAAAAGAAACGTTGCAGAATACGGTGTTTTGTCTTTTCTACCGCCAGGTGTCCGCCCAAGGGATGTTTATGTGCCAACTCCAAAACTACCTGGCGAAAGGACTTAGGTACCACTAGTTGTTCTACCACCACTCCTCGCACCTTGTCTATGTGATACAGCATATCCTGCTGCACCGCTATGTGTGGGAACTCGGTTTGAGCCCCTGGGTACAATGGTCTTCCCTCGGAGACCTTTACATTTTCCCACGCCCTTGCTAGAGTAGGATCCTGGTGCTGTGCGGTCCCGAACTTACCACGGGCCAGCTCAAGATCAGGCATTTCTAAAACATCCTCTAGCTCATCTGCCTCGCCTGCATACACAGCCAGAGGAGAGTTCACAGATCCTGGTACTTCCCCTGCGATGGGTTCTCCGTCGTCTTGCTGCAATGGTTCAGAGGCTAGCTCCGGAGTACCGTCTTCAACTAGAGGGTTCATGCCACTTTTGAAGTTCCACAAGTCCCAAAATAAGGGAAAGTCTCTCCCCAGGATTACACTATGTCCCATAGACTTTATGACTGCCGCCTGATGTCTTTTGGTCCCTACTGGCGTGGCAAGAGTAACCCAGGCAGTGGGGTAGTTCTTAGTATCCCCATGGATGCAACTAATGCCCACGGTTAAGTTTGTTAGGGCACTAGAGTCCACCAAACTGGCATGTATCAAAGTTACTTGACTGCCGGAATCCAAGACGGCATTCATACTATAACCGTCAACCTCGACGTGGCACACGTGTTGTTCATTTCCCGTGAGGGTCTCCGCCACACAGACTGACTGCACATATAATGAAAGACGCCTCATAGCGTTACAGTCCATTGGCTCTGTAGTCATTGGGCAGTTAGCTGCTACATGGCCAAGCCCGTGACATCGCCAACATTGTATAGGCCCTTGCCTCCTCGATGGAGATCTCAGACGAGGTCTGCTGGCTTGCTGTGAGCCCGTACCACCTCCATAGTCCTTTGTAGGTCTGCCACCCTTCATTGTGATGTTCTCTTCTTTTGAAGATGAAGTAGGTTTCGCAGGACTCTCCAGCGCTTTCTTGCGGAGCCAGTGGGGTGCTAACGTCCCTTGGAGTAGGCTTTCAGAAGCATTGTAGCGCTCGACCATATTCACCAACTGGTCAGCGGTAGTTGGGTCACCCTGTCCAACCCACCTCTGGATCTTAGCGGGTAACGACCGCAGGTACTTGTCTAGAACAACACGCTCCACCATCTGTGCGGACGTCAAAGCGTCTGGTTGCAGCCATTTTTTTACTAGATGGATGAGATCATGCATTTGTGAGCGGGCTGGCACAAAAGTCCATAAATGCACCCTCTGTGCCCGTACATACGTGTTTACTCTCAGCCTTGCCAGGATTTCGCCTTTGAGTTTGATATAGTCCATAGCATCCGCTCCACTCAGATCGTAATAGGTCTTTTGTGGATCTCCGCTCAGAAACGGAGCAACTACCTCAGCCCATCTGTCCAGCGGTAAGTGCTCACGTTCTGCAATACGTTCGAACACGGTGAGGTATGCTTCCACATCATCATCTGCGGTCATTTTAAGCAAAGTCTTTTGTACGGCTTTCTGCGCACTAGCAATGCTTTGTGCACGGTCTCCCTCATCTTGGGGTTGCCGAACCCAGGCATGTTTTATTGCCTCCAACTGCTCTTGCTGCATCTGGTGTTGCTGCTCCAGAGCCTTCTGGAAGCATTAGTCTGCTGTTATTGCACATTTGCTTGCAATAACTGCTTCACTAGTTCCTCCATATTACTGGACTCTTGGCTCTTCAAAAGCGCAGAAGCTTTCAGCCAGGACATACACAGCGTTTTCTCTGCAGTCACAGTCCAGCAGCCACAGTTGCCCGCATTCGAAATACCATTTGTGGGGAATAGATAGCTCAGCTGGGATCTTTGCTTTGGCACAAGCGTGTGGCTATAGAGTCACTACAGCAGACTAGCAAGTTCCACATGGATATTGACACGGCATATTATGTGCACACTTGTTAATCAATGTTATACATGCCAAACATGAAACAAAACATCTAAGGCCGTCTGTCCACTAACTAACAATAGCAGGCTAACTACAAAATAAACCTATATAACAGCAAAGAAGTCCATGTAATCTTACTGTGTCAGCTCCCAGCTCAGCAGAAGAGAGAGCTCCCAGCTCCTCCTGATTATATCAGCTGGACCAGTCAGGAAACCAAAACCTGGATTGAATTAGTGGAGGGGGAACTACCAATCCTTCCCATGCTGATCACTAAGGAAACCAGGACTGGATTGCAGTGAAATAAACTGGCTTCATCATCAGTACAGGGAGACATATGAAATGAAACGGGGAGAAATATACCTGTTTTCTAGTACCTCTCCCCTTGGCACCTCACAGTATGTATGTTGTATGAATGTAGTATATATGTAGTATGTATGTAGTATGTATGTACTATGTATGTATGCATGCTGTATGAATGTAGTATATATGTAGTATGTATGTATGTTGTATGAATGTAGTATATATGTAGTATGTATGTAGTATGTATGTACTATGTATGTTGTATGTTGTATGAATGTAGTATGTATGTAGTATATACACTCACTGGCCACTTTATTAGGTACACCTGTCCAACTGTGTGTTAAGACTTAATTTCTAATCAGCCAATCACATGGCGGCAACTCAGTGCATTTAGGCATGTAGACATGGTCAAGACAATCTCCTGCAGTTCAAACCGAGCATCAGTATGGGGAAGAAAGGTGATTTGAGTGCCTTTGAACGTGGCATGATTGTTGGTGCCAGAAGGGCTGGTCTGAGTATTTCAGAAACTGCTGATCTACTGGGATTTTCACGCACAACCATCTCTAGGGTTTACAGAGAATGGTCCGAAAAAGAAAAAAAATCCAGTGAGCGGCAGTTCTGTGGCCGGAAATGCCTTGTTGATGCCAGAGGTCAGAGGAGAATGGGCAGACTGGTTCGAGCTGATAGAAAGGCAACAGTGACTCAAATTGCCACCCGTTACAACCAAGGTAGGCAGAAGAGCATCTCTGAACGCACAGTGCGTCGAACTTTGAGGCAGATGGGCTACAGCAGCAGAAGACCACACTGGGTACCACTCCTCTCAGCTAAGAACAGGAAACTGAGGCTACAATTTGCACAAGCTCATCGAAATTGGACAGTAGAAGATTGGAAAAACGTTGCCTGGTCTGATGAGTCTCGATTTCTGCTGCGACATTCGGATGGTAGGGTCAGAATTTGGCGTAAACAACATGAAAGCATGGATCCATCCTGCCTTGTATCAACGGTTCAGGCTGGTGGTGGTGGTGTCATGGTGTGGGGAATTTTTTTCTTAGCACTCTTTGGGCCCCTTGGTACCAATTGAGCATCGTTGCAACGCCACAGCCTACCTGAGTATTGTTGCTGACCATGTCCATCCCTTTATGACCACAATGTACCCAACATCTGATGGCTACTTTCAGCAGGATAATGCGCCATGTCATAAAGCTCGAATCATCTCAGAATGGTTTCTTGAACATGACAATGAGTTCACTGTACTCAAATGGCCTCCTCAGTCACCAGATCTCAATCCAATAGAGCATCTTTGGGATGTGGTGGAACGGGAGATTCGCATCAGGGATGTGCAGCCGACAAATCTGCGCCAACTGTGTGATGCCATCATGTCAATATGGTCCAAAATCTCTGAGGAATGCTTCCAGCACCTTGTTGAATCTCTGCCACGAAGAATTGAGGCAGTTCTGAAGGCAAAAGGGGGTCCAACCCGTTACTAGCATGGTGTACCTAATAAAGTGGCCAGTGAGTGTATGTAGTATGTATGTACTATTTATGTACGCTGTATGAATGTAGTATATATGTAGTATGTATGTAGTATGTATGTATGCTGTATGAATGTAGTATATATGTAGTATGTATGTATGTTGTATGAATGTAGTATATATGTAGTATGTATGTACTATGTATGTATGTAGTATGTATGTTGTATGAATGTAGTATGTATGTATGTATGTATGTTGTATGTAGTATATATGTAGTATGTAGTTTATATGTATGTTGTATGAATGTAGTATATATGTAGCATGTATGTAGTATGTATGTACTATGTATGTATGTTGTATGCAGTATGTATGTTGTATGAATGTAGTATATATGAAGCATGTATGTAGTATGTAGTATGTATGTATGTTGTATGAATGTAGTATATATGTAGTATGTATGTATGTATGAATGTTGTATATATGTATGTTGTATGAATGTAGTATATATGTAGAATGTATGTAGTATGTAGTATATATGTATGTTGTATGAATGTAGTATATATGAAGCATGTATGTAGTATGAAGCATGTATGTAGTATGTAGTATGTATGCATGTTGTATGTAGTATATATGTGGTATATATGTATGTTGTATGAATGTAGTATATATGTAGCATGTATGTAGTATGTAGTATATATGTATGTTGTATATATGTAGCATGTATGTATGTATGTATGTTGTATGAATGTAGTATATATGTAGCATGTATGTAGTATGTATGTACTATGTATGTATGTTGTATGTAATATGTATGTTGTATGAATGTAGTATATATGAAGCATGTATGTAGTATGTAGTATGCATGTATGTTGTATGAATGTAGTATATATGTAGTATGTATGTAGTATGTATGTATGAATGTTGTATATATGTATGTTGTATGAATGTAGTATATATGTAGAATGTATGTAGTATATATGTATGTTGTGTGAATGTAGTATATATGTAGCATGTATGTAGTATGTAGTATATATGTATGTTGTATATATGTAGCATGTATGTATGTATGTTGTATGAATGTAGTATATATGTAGCATGTATGTAGTATGTATGTACTATGTATGTATGTTGTATGTAATATGTATGTTGTATGAATGTAGTATATATGAAGCATGTATGTAGTATGTAGTATGCATGTATGTTGTATGAATGTAGTATATATGTAGTATGTATGTAGTATGTATGTATGAATGTTGTATATATGTATGTTGTATGAATGTAGTATATATGTAGAATGTATGTAGTATATATGTATGTTGTGTGAATGTAGTATATATGTAGCATGTATGTAGTATGTAGTATATATGTATGTTGTATATATGTAGCATGTATGTATGTATGTATGTTGTATGAATGTAGTATATATGTAGCATGTATGTAGTATGTATGTACTATGTATGTATGTTGTATGTAATATGTATTTTGTATGAATGTAGTATATATGAAGCATGTATGTAGTATGTAGTATGCATGTATGTTGTATGAATGTAGTATATATGTAGTATGTATGTAGTATGTATGTATGTATGTTGTATATATGTATGTTGTATGAATGTAGTATATATGTAGAATGTATGTAGTATGTAGTATATATGTATGTTGTATGAATGTAGTATACATGAAGCATGTATGTAGTATGTAGTATGTATGTATGTTGTATGAATGTAGTATATATGTAGTATATATGTATGTATGTTGTATATATGTATGTTGTATGAATGTAGTATATATTGTGAAAATCATGTGGGAATAGTGGATGAGGGCAGGTATATCTCGCCCAGATTCCTTTCCTATGTGGCCTAGTCTGGTCAGTATCGCACCTGCTTGCTAATGAATAATGGGAGGTGGATATAAAAGGATGCCAGGTGGTTGTGTGAGGGTCTCAGCCTGGGAACACAGAGAGCCTGTCTGTGTGAGAGACACACGTGAGTGGAAGCAGTGCCCACTGCAACTGTGGTTTGGCTGGACGGGAGAAGCCCGCCAGTTGGTAGTTAGGCTGTACTTTGTTTAGTTCGTGCCGGACAGGCAAGGATTTGTTTTATTTCTTTTATGCATTGCTTTCACCTTTAATAAACCTGACCCAGTGTCAGTTATACCCGAATCCCAGCTCTGCGCCTGAGTTTCATGCTGAACGCACGTGACCTTTGACCCCAGCAAAGGCGATCCCGGAGTGTTTTATCACATTATGTAGCATGTATGTAGTATGTAGTATATATGTATGTTGTATGAATGTAGTATATATGAAGCATGTATGTAGTATGAAGCATGTATGTAGTATGTAGTATGTATGTATGTTATATGTAGTATATATGACTCCCTTGATAAAGCGCCTGTGGCGGGCGCGAAACGTACGTCGGGGGTCGTTGCATGGGCCTTCACCTCCTCTGCTCCCCGGTAAGCAGCCTGCCTTTACTTGTTTCCACACTTCGGTCATTTGGACCGCTGGGCGGGTCGTCTCCCGGGTTCTCTCTGGCACAATTGCGCAGTTTTGATATGCTGATACATATGTTATTAACTATTTAAGAATCCTTTCACATGTCATTGATTCATTTATGTTCAGTGTCCATTGGACTTGCACATTGACCCCTCTGGATGTTTTTTTTTTTTTTTTTTTTTTGGCGCTCTAGACATGTACAACTATGTACAATACACATTTAATTGAGTATGCCATATTTGACTATCTTTTACCATTAGACATATGTCTGTTATGTGCAATGCCCATGGGCTGACTGAACGTTGTGCCATGTAGATTTCGAGCACTGGTATCATTTTATTTACCCTGTCCTTGTCTGTCCTGATTGTTGTATCATTGGGGCTTATCCCCCCTATTTTAGTCAACTTGTATACTTGTCAGCACTTGATGTGAGTACTAATAAAATTTATACTTTTGCATATATTTTGGATCCGTTACTCCATTTTCTCCTTTTTAAGATTAGCATATGGAGTGGTAATCCATGCACAAGGCGTTTTTGGACCATGGTCACCGCCTTGTCTCGTTCTCTGATACTGGGCATTATCATATAAGTATATATGTATGTTGTATGAATGTAGTATATATGTAGCATATATGTAGTATGTAGTATGTAGTATATATGTATGTTGTATATATGTAGCATGTATGTATGTATGTTGTATGAATGTAGTATATATGTAGCATGTATGTAGTATGTATGTACTATGTATGTATGTTCTATGTAGTATGTATGAATGTAGTATATATGAAGCATGTATGTAGTATGTAGTATGTATGTATGTTGCATGAATGTAGTATATATGTAGAATGTATGTAGTATGTAGTATATATGTATGTTGTGTGAATGTAGTATATATGAAGCATGTATGTAGTATGTAGTATGTATGTATGTTGTATGAATGTAGTATATATGTAGTATGTATGTATGTTGTATATATGTATGTTGTATGAATGTAGTATATATGTAGTATGTATGTGGTATGTAGTATATATGTATGTTGTATGAATGTAGTATATAGGAAGCATGTATGTAGTATGAAGCATGTATGTAGTATGTATGTATGTTGTATGAATGTAGTATACACTCACTGGCCACTTTATTAGGTACACCTGTCCAACTGTGTGTTAAGACTTAATTTCTAATCAGCCAATCACATGGCGGCAACTCAGTGCATTTAGGCATGTAGACATGGTCAAGACAATCTCCTGCAGTTCAAACCGAGCATCAGTATGGGGAAGAAAGGTGATTTGAGTGCCTTTGAACGTGGCATGATTGTTGGTGCCAGAAGGGCTGGTCTGAGTATTTCAGAAACTGCTGATCTACTGGGATTTTCACGCACAACCATCTCTAGGGTTTACAGAGAATGGTCCGAAAAAGAAAAAAAATCCAGTGAGCGGCAGTTCTGTGGCCGGAAATGCCTTGTTGATGCCAGAGGTCAGAGGAGAATGGGCAGACTGGTTCGAGCTGATAGAAAGGCAACAGTGACTCAAATTGCCACCCGTTACAACCAAGGTAGGCAGAAGAGCATCTCTGAACGCACAGTGCGTCGAACTTTGAGGCAGATGGGCTACAGCAGCAGAAGACCACACTGGGTACCACTCCTCTCAGCTAAGAACAGGAAACTGAGGCTACAATTTGCACAAGCTCATCGAAATTGGACAGTAGAAGATTGGAAAAACGTTGCCTGGTCTGATGAGTCTCGATTTCTGCTGCGACATTCGGATGGTAGGGTCAGAATTTGGCGTAAACAACATGAAAGCATGGATCCATCCTGCCTTGTATCAACGGTTCAGGCTGGTGGTGGTGGTGTCATGGTGTGGGGAATTTTTTCTTGGCACTCTTTGGGCCCCTTGGTACCAATTGAGCATCGTTGCAACGCCACAGCCTACCTGAGTATTGTTGCTGACCATGTCCATCCCTTTATGACCACAATGTACCCAACATCTGATGGCTACTTTCAGCAGGATAATGCGCCATGTCATAAAGCTCGAATCATCTCAGATTGGTTTCTTGAACATGACAATGAGTTCACTGTACTCAAATGGCCTCCTCAGTCACCAGATCTCAATCCAATAGAGCATCTTTGGGATGTGGTGGAACGGGAGATTCGCATCAGGGATGTGCAGCCGACAAATCTGCGCCAACTGTGTGATGCCGTCATGTCAATATGGTCCAAAATCTCTGAGGAATGCTTCCAGCACCTTGTTGAATCTCTGCCACGAAGAATTGAGGCAGTTCTGAAGGCAAAAGGGGGTCCAACCCCTTACTAGCATGGTGTACCTAATAAAGTGGCCAGTGAGTGTATGTGTAGTATGTATGTTGTATGAATGTAGTATATATGTAGTATGTATGTAGTATGTAGTATATATGTATGTTGTATGAATGTAGTATATATGAAGCATGTTTGTAGTATGAAGCAAGTATGTAGTATGTATGTATGTTGTATGTAGTATATATGTAGTATATATGTATGTTGTATGAATGTAGTATATATGTAGCATGTATGTAGTATGTAGTATGTAGTATATATGTATGTTGTATATATGTAGCATGTATGTATGTATGTTGTATGAATGCAGTATATCTGTAGTATGTATGTTGTATGTAGTATGTATGTTGTATGAATGTAGTATATATGAAGCATGTATGTAGTATGTATGTATGTTGTATGAATGTAGTATATATGTAGTATGTATGTAGTATGTATGTATGAATGTTGTATTTATGTATGTTGTATGAATGTAGTATATATGAAGCATGTATGTAGTATGTAGTATGTATGTATGTTGTATTAATGTAGTATGTATGTAGTATGTATGTATGTTGTATATATGTATGTTGTATGAATGTAGTATATATGTAGTATGTATGTAGTATGTAGTATATATGTATGTTGTATGAATGTAGTATATATGAAGCATGTATGAAGCATGTATGTAGTATGTATGTATGTTGTATGTAGTATATATGTAGTATATATGTATGTTGTATGAATGTAGTATATATGTAGCATGTATGTAGTATGTAGTATATATGTATGTTGTATATATGTAGCATGTATGTATGTATGTTGTATGAATGTAGTATATATGTAGCATGTATGTAGTATGTGTGTACTATGTATGTATGTTGTATGTAGTATGTATGTTGTATGAATGTAGTATATATGTAGTATGTATGTAGTATGTATGTATGAATGTTGTATATATGTATATTGTATGAATGTAGTATATATGTAGAATGTATGTAGTATGTAGTATATATGTATGTTGTATGAATGTAGTATATATGAAGCATGTATGTAGTATGTAGTATGTATGTATGTTGTATGAATGTACTATATATGTAGTATGTATGTAGTATGTATGTATGTTGTATATATGTATTTTGTATGAATGTAGTATATATGTAGTATGTATGTAGTATGTAGTATATATGTATGTTGTATGAATGTAGTATATATGTAGCATGTATGTAGTATGTAGTATATATGTATGTTGTATATATGTAGCATGTATGTATGTTGTGTGAATGTTGTATATATGTAGTATGTATGTAGTATATATGTATGTTGTATGAATGTAGTATATATGTAGCATGTATGTAGTATGTATGTATGCTGTATGAATGTAGTATGTATGTAGTATGTATGTAGTATGTTTTTTTTTTTTTTTTACATTTAACACATTAGCCGGATGATGGGACTACTACTGTCCCATCATTGGCTAATGTGTCAATCACTGTGAGAGTAGCAGGCATCGCCCGATGGGACTTGTAGTCCCATCGGCGATGCCTGCACACACACACAAGACCCCAGGCAGGCCCGTACAGACCACCGACAGCCGGCACAGGCCCCTGGCAGGCCGGCACAGGCCCCCGAGAGGCCCATACAGACCATTGGCAGCCGGCACAGGCCCCCGGCAGGCCCATACAGACCACTGACAACTGGCACAGGCCCCCAGCAGGCCGGCACAGGCCCCCGAGAGGCCCATACAGACCACCGGCAGCCGGCACAGGCCCCCGGCAGGCCCATACAGACCACCGACAACCGGCACAGGCCCCCAGCAGGCCGGCACAGGCCCCCGAGAGGCCCATACAGACCACCGACAGCCGGCACAGGCCCCTGGCAGGCCGGCACAGGCCCCCGAGAGGCCCATACAGACCACCGGCAGCCGGCACAGGCCCCCGAGAGGCCAGTACAGACCACAGAGAGGCCCGTACAGACCCCGCCCACACACACAGACACACACAGTGCCTGCCCACGCACCGCCCACACTCTTCCCCCCTCCCGAACAGGCTGTACAAGGCAAGAAAGGGGTTTTCTCAATTCCGATATTTCTGTCCCATTGACTTGAATGGGACTTCTGGGATCGGAATCGGCGATACCCGATACTTTTTTTAGATCGGCCGATCCATTCCGATCCGATATTTTTAAGTATCGGGTGGTATCACTCAACACTGATGGGAAATAAACACTCAGCCAGAATAAAGTTTATCGGCTCTCTGACCGATCAGATGCAGTGTTTGTCATGCTGTCATGAATATATGACCTATGACAGCGTGGCATGTGCCATGAGCATGACAGCGTGGCAAACACTGAATGTTCGGGCCCCCATTCAAGTGAATGGGCTCTGGGTTCGGTTCCGGGTACAGTTCTGGTCTCGTACCTGAACCCGAACTTTTAATAACTGTCTGGCCGAACCCGAACATCCATTTGTCCACCCATCTCTAATTATAATAACATATTTCAGAGTGCCCTGAATTAAGCAGAATCTGCTGCACTCAGAACAGCACAGATCATGGCAACCCTGGAACACATTGCAAACACATTTTAACCAGCTTTGCTAAAGTTGTATTGCGTGTCAGTGGAGAAAATCACTTTCAGCAGAAGACTTCATCCACCATAAGTTCATGCTCAAAACTTAGTACAGGCCCCGGTCACCAACCTCAGCTCTGATGATCTGACCACTTTTTTCCAAGAAAAAAAATCAATCGTATCCATCAGGACATTTTTACAAAATTTGCTCAGAACATTGATCTCTTTTCTTTCTGCAACTCCAGCTCACCTTCCATCTTTGAACCTCTTATGGAAGAAAAAACGACCAGGCTCCTTGATTTTTCTCTCCCTACAATCTGTACCAGGAACCCTATTCCCTTATATTTCCTTCCGATCCTCCCCTCAGTTGTCACTGCCCATCTAACTAATATATTTAACCTCTATCTTTCTTCCTTCCTCATTCAAACATGCGGTCATAACACCTTTACAAAAAATATCCCTTGACCAGAAGTTCTCTGTTAACTGTAGACCCGTTTCTAATCTTCCCTTCATCTCTAAACTCCTGGAGTGCTTGGTTCAATCTCATCTGATCTGCTATCTAAACACTCTTCTTGCCTTTTAGAATGTTGTTTGGGCTCATTACACTACAGAAACTTCACTTACTAATGGCTCTAACGATCTATTAACAGCTAAATCTCATGACCACTACTCCCAGCTGATTCTCTTGGATCTCTCTGCAGCATTTGACAGTGGATCACCAGCTCCTCTTCACTCTATGTCTCAAGGACATTGCTTTCTTCCTACGTCTCTGACTGATTATTAACTATCTTTTGTTGGCTCTTCTACTCCTCCTTTTCCCTTTACTATTGGGGTTCCTCAAGGTTCAGTCTTATGTCTCCACCTCTTCTCTCTATACACCGCTCCTATTGGACAAACCATCAGCAGATTTAGTTTCCAGTATCATCTCTATGCTGATGACATCCAATTATACACCTCTTCTCCTGACGTCATCCCCACCTTAACACAAAATACCAGGGGTTGTTTGTCTTCTGTCTCTAACATCATGTCTTCCCTCTGTTTGAAATTGAATCTCTCAAAATCTGATCTTCTCATGTTTTCTCCCTCTACTAGCCAATGTATAACTGATATTACAATTGCCTTGAGTGGTTCAACCATACCTCCTTAGCAGCATGCGCTTTGTCTTGGGGTCTGTTAGGGACGGCGGAACGCACTAAATAATAAATAATAGAAAGTGCGTTCACCTCCCTGGGTCCACCATGCAGAGGTGTTACACTGCTGCTATGTAATGGTAGACGCTCGATATGGCGGTATTGCGCACACGGGTTGAACGTCACCCGGTGTGCGTGGGGCAGACTCTGTTAACTCACAGAGACGCCGAGGCGTTAAACAAATGCTGAGCCTGTTGAACTCACAGGACTCAGAGCAATGCACGCACGGTATATGGTCACAGAACCCGGACCCAGACACAGGGTCAGCGTCATTCTAGACCTACCGTGAGTACGGCGTCGCAACCGCGGACGCCAATAAGTGCTGCTGACTGCAGCGCGGCAACAGACACTGCCGCAAGACGACAATGCCCGGTAGCAGGCAGACTGACGGACGCTAGTACCGTGGATGATATGCACTGTGGCCTGTAGCTTGCCACCGACTGGCACTGACATATGTAATATCAGAGGGAGAGGAATCTTAATGAGTCATTTGCAAGTCCATGCATCCAACATCATTCACAAAGGTAGCAACTAGAGTCTATTCTAGCGCATGTCCGAGTGGCCATGCGAATCTTTTACAGCCGGGACCTTCCGGAAGCTTCCAGATCCCTGAGATGGACCAATCAGATCTGGAGAAGGACCTGTGCATGTGACTCCTGATCTCCAATGGGAGATCGTCTCGTGAGCATGCTCAGTGGAGCAAACGGAAGGACTTAGCCACTGGAGTGGCTTGCTGCTGAGCAGCCTGCGTTGCTATTGCTGGCCCAGAGGTGGCAGCAACAACCTGACCTACAGAGCTGGTCTGAGCAGAGCGGTGGGAATGATGGGACTGCTGAGCAGGCTCCTCTGTGGTCGATGGAGAATGGGAGACTGCTGAATATGAGGCTCTGGATCCCTGCTGTGCAGTTGCAGGAACCCAACGCCTAACAGGGTCATATTTGACACATAACTTTCCTTTATTCCTGATCATTCACTCACTTCATGACCAAGCGTATTTTGACCTTAATGACCAGGCCATTTTTTGCAATTCTGACCAGTGTCCCTTTATGAGGTAATAACTCTAGAACGCTTCAACACATCCTAGCGATTCTGAGATTGTTTTTTTCGTGACATATTGGGCTTCATGATAGTGGTAAATTTAGGTCGATAATTTTGGCGTTTATTTGTGAAAAAATCAGAAAATTTTGAAAATTTTGCAATTTTCAAATTTTGAATTTTTATTCTGTTAAACCAGAGAGTTATGTGACACAAAATAGTTACTAACTAACATTTCCCACATGTCTACTTTACATCAGCACAATTTTTGATACAAACTTTTTTCCTTAGGAAGTTACAAGGGTTAAAAGTTGACCAGTGATTTTTCATTTTTACAACAAAATTTACAAAACCATTTTTTTAGGGACCACATCACATTTGAAGTCACTTTGAGGGGTCTATATGGCAGAAAATACCCAAAAGTGACACAATTCTAAAAACTGCACCCCTCAAGCTACTCAAAACTACATTCTAAAAGATTATTAACCCTTCAGGTGCTTCACATGAACTAAAGCAACATGGAAGGAAAAAATGGACATTTTAATTCTTCCAATAAAAATTTTCTTTTAGCATCATTTTTTTTCATTTTCACATGGGCAACAGGATAAAATGGATCCTAAAATTTGTTGGGCAATTTCTCCTGAGTACACCAATACCTCATATGTGGTCATAAACCACTGTTTGGGCGCACGGCAGGGCTCAGAAGGGAAGGAGTGCCATTTGACTTTTTGAATGGAAAATATGCTGGAATTTTTGGCGGTTGCCATGTTGCTTTTGGAGAGCCCCTGTGTGCCTAAACATTGGAGCTCCCCCACAAGTGACCCCATTTTGGAAACTAAAGCCCCCAAGGAACTTATCTAGATGCATAGTGATCACTTTGAACCCCCAGGTGCTTCACAAATTGATCCATAAAAAAAAAGTACTTTTTTTTTCACAAAAATATTCTTTTAGCCTCAGTTTTTTCATTTTCACATGGGCAACGGGATAATATGGATCCTAAAATTTGTTGGGCAATTTCTCTTGAGTACACTGATACCTCATATGTGGTCATAAACCACTGTTTGGGCGCACGGCAGGGCCCGGAAGGGAAAGAGCGCCATTTGACATTTTGAATGGAAAATTAGCTCCAATTGTTATCGGACACCATGTCACATTTGGAGAGCCCCTGTGTGCCTAAACAGTGAAAACCCCCTACAAGTGACACCATTTTGGAAACTAGACCCCTTAAGGAACTTATCTAGATGTGTAGAGAGCACATTGAACCCCCAAGTGCTTCACAAAAGTTTATAACGCAGAGCAGTGAAAATAAAAAATCATTTTTTTTCCTCAAAAATGATTTTTTAGCACGCTATTTTTTATTTTCACATGGCTAACAGGAGAAATTGAATGACAAAAGTTGTTGTCCAGTTTGTCCTGAGTATGCTAGTACCCCATAGGTGGGGGGGAACCACTGTTTGGGCACACAGCAGGGCTCAGAAGGGAAGGAGCGCCATTTGACTTTTTGAAATGAAAATTAGCTCCAATCCGTAGCGGACACCATGTCGTGCTTTGAGAGCCCCTGTGTGCCTAAACTTTGGAGCTCTCCCACAAATGACCCCATTTTGGAAACTAGACCCCCTAAGGAACTTATCTAGATGCATAGTTAGCACTTTGAACCCCCAGGTGCTTCACAGAAGTTTATAACGCAGAGCCGTGAAAATAAAAAATATTTTTTTTTCCTAAAATAAATATTTTTTAGTCAGCAATTTTTTATTTTCACAATGGTAACAGGAGAAATTGGACCCCAAAAGTTGTTGTACAGTTTGTCCTGAGTATGCTGGTACCCCATATGTGGGGGGGAACCACTGTATGGGCACACGTCGGGGCTCGGAAGGGAAGTTGTGACATTTTGAAATGCTGACTTTGATGGAATGGTCTGCGGGCGTCATGTTACATTTGCAGAGCCCTTGATGTACCTAAACTGTGGAAACCCCCACAAGTGACCCCATTTTGGAAAATAGACCCCCAAGGAACTTACCTAGATGTGTGGTGAGCACCTTGAACCCCCAAGTGCTTCTCAGAAGATTATAACGCAGAGCCATGAAAAAAAATGATTTTTTAGCTCGCAATTTTTTATTTTCACAAGGTAACAGGAGAAATTGAACCCCAAAAGTTATTGTCCAGTTTGTCCTGAGAATGCTGGTACTCCATATGTGGGGGGGAACCATTGTTTGGGCACACGTCAGGACTCGGAATGGAAGTAGTGACGTTTTGAAATGCAGACTTTGATGGAATGGTCTGCGGTCGTAGTTACGTTTGCAGAGCCCCTGATGTGCCTAAACAGTGGAAACCCCCCACAAGTGACCCCATTTTGGAGACTAGACCTTCCAAGGAACCTATCTAGATGTCTGGTGAGCACTTTGAACCCCCAAGTGCTTCACAGAAGTATATAACGCAGAGACGTGAAAATAAAAAAATCTTTTTTTTTCCACAAAAATAATTTTTAGGCCCCAATTTTTTATTTCCCAAGGGTAACAGGAGAAATTAGTCCCCAAAAGTTGTTGTGCAATTTTTCCTGAGTACGCTGATACCCCATTTGTTGGGGTAAACCACTGTTTGGGCACATGTCGGGGCTCGGAAGGGAGGGAGCACCGTTTGACTTTTTGAACGCAAAATTGGCTGGAATCAATGGTGGCATGCGTTTGGAGACCCCCTGATGTGCCTAAACAGTGGAAACCCCTCAATTCTATCTCCAACCCTAACCCCAACACACCCCTAACCACAACCCTAACCCCAGCACATCCCTAACCCTAATCCCATTCCTAACCATAACCCTAACCCCAACACACCCCTAACCCTAATCCCAACCCTAACCACAAGCCCAACCCTAAGCCCAACCCTAACCCCAACACACCCCTAACCCTAATCTTAACCCCAATTCCAACCCTAACCCTAATTCCAACCCTAACCCTAATTCCACCCTAACTCTAACCCTAATTGCAACCCTAACCCTAATTCCACCCTAACCCTAATTACAACCCTAACCCTAATTCCACCCTAACCCTAATTCTAATCCTAACCCTAATTCTAACTCTAACCCTAATGGAAAAATAACAAAATATTTTCTTTATTTTATTAGTTGTGCCTACCTATGGTGATAGACGGGGGGTTTATTTACTTTTTATTTAATTTTGATCACTGTGAGAGTGATCAAAATGAATGAATGGAATCTGCGGCCGCAGATTCAAGCGGGCGCACTACGCATGCGCCCGCCATTTTCCAAGATAGCAGCGCCCATGATCCGGGACCGCGGGACACCGGAAGCGACAGCAGCACACGGAAGGTACCGGGGAGTGAGCGGGGGATCGGAAGCTGGCAGGGAGTGGAGGGAAGGGGAGGGGGAGCAGATGATGACAGCGGCGGCAGATCGCCACTGTAATTCAGTGATGGGGGGGCCAATTGCCGGTGGGGGGGTCGGATCGATGTCTCCAGCCATGTCCGATGCTACTGCAGCATCGGCCATGGCTGGTTTGTAATATTTCATCAAATTTCATGGATGAAATATTACTATCGCTCTGATCGGCTGTTTCACTTTTAACAGCCAATCAGAGCGATCGTAGCCACGTGGGGGCGAAGCCACGCCCCCTGTGGTGAAGTACAAAGCCCCCTGTATCTGCGGGTCGGGTGACCTTCCATTGACCCTCGTCACTTGACCCACAGGGGGGCTTTAAAATCATGACAGAGCATATGCATCATTGGTCGGATTGACACCGACTTTCATGATGCATACGCTGTGTCACTGGTGGGGAAGAGGTTAATAAAAGCTTCAGAATCCGACCTTTTCTCACCTTTAAAACTGCAAAAATTCTTACTGTTGCTCTTATTCATTCTCATCTGTACTACTGCAACTGATCGGTCTCCCTGGAACCAAACTTTTACCTCTCCGTACTGTATGCAGCAGCAGGTTCGGATTCCTGTCCAGCTGCTGAATCAATGTCTCCACCTTGAGTCAGTCATTGCACAGGGATGCCTATTTGCTACAATATACAATACAAACTTATCTCTCTCACCCACAAAGCTTTCCACAGTTCTACACCACCCTATATCTCCTCCCTCATCTCTGACTATCACCCTACCCGTGATCTTGATTCTGCAACTGATCTAAGACTGATATTCTCCATAATCTAAACCTTGAATCTCTGTCTCCAAGACTTCTCTTGTGTTGTGTCAGCTTTATAGCATGAATTACCCCAGACAATACAACTAATACCTAGGTCCCACTGTTATGAATGAGTCACCGTAGGAGGCAAAAACAGAAATACAAGCTAAGTCCAGAAAACCAGAGAAGTTGGCAACTATCAGATTGCAGACCCCTGAACCTATCAACACAACTAGCAGTAGCCGTGGGGGGTTCCTACGATGCCCTAGACCCCTCGATCACAGCCGGAGAATTACATAGGCCTAAAGAAAGAAAGGGGAAATCTAAACTGCCCCAGAGCAGACCCCAAAGCAATAGGCAGCCCCCAACATATAATGACGGTGAAGCAAGATGAAAATACTAACACAGACAGAAAGATAGACTGAGCAAAGACGGGGCCCAAAACTGCCTAGATAGGAAAGGACAGGAAGGCTGCTGTCTGCAATCTGCCAAAACCCTATCAAAGACATAAGCCAACAAGCTGATATGAAAAAGGCCCTGAAGCAGCTAGGCTTCAAAAACTAAATCAGCACTCAGGTATTTTCAGAAGACAGAGCTAAATGAATTCAGCACACCCCAGCAGGGAATGGCAGAAATCCAGAAAAACAAAGCAAAACAAAGTCAAAGCACCAAAGCAAAAGGCCGAGCAGCAAACTTAGCTTTAGAGGAGCAGGAATTCAGACTGGTCTCCAAGGATCCCACAGAGAAATCACCCGCAGGGCAGAAGGGCGTCGGCAGCCTTATATCCTGTCAGTAACTCCACTCAGCCAGTCATCATCATCAGCCTCAGGTGTTTGATAATCAGGCTCACTACCTTTCTTTACCAGAAGAGGGAGTTCCTCGGGCCTCAGTAATGAAGGGGAAAATGAACTCACAACAGTACCTCCCCCTTGAGGAGGGGTCACCGAACCCTCAACTACGCCACCAGGGCGATCAGGGTGAGCCCGATGAAAGGCACGCACCAATCTTTTGGCATGAATATCAGAGGCAGAGACGCAGGAATTATCCTCCTGACCATAACCCTTCCACTTAACCAAACACTGGAGTCTCCGTCTAGCCAGACGGGAATCCAGTACTTTCTCTACCTCATATTCCATGTTACCTTCAACCAATACAGGGTCTGGAGGTGCCACCCCCGGAACAACAGGTTCAACAAACCTCTTCAACAAAGATTTATGGAACACATTATGGATTTTAAATGTGACAGGAAGAGCCAAACGAAAAGAGACCGGATTAATAATCTCCACAATCTTGTAAGGTCCAATAAATCTAGGCTTAAACTTAGGAGAAGCCACCTTCATAGCAATATTTTTTGATGATAACCACACCATATCACCAACCTTAAACTTGGGACCAATGGTCCTATGTCGGTTGGAAAACCGCTGGGCCTTTTCCTGGGAGAGAGATAACTTATCGACCACTTGGTCCCAGATCTGGTGCATTCTCTCCACCACAGTGTCAACACCTGGGCAGGCAGAGGGCTCCACCTGCCCTGAAGAAAATCGAGGATGAAACCCAAAGTTACAAAAAAAAGATGACATCAAAGTGGCAGAAGTAGCTCTATTATTTAAAGCAAATTCGGCCAAGGGCAAAAATGAAACCCAATCATCCTGATCAGCAGAAATAAAACATCTCAAATATGACTCCAAGGTCTTGTTTGTTCTCTCTGTCTGCCCATAGGTCTGAGGGTGAAAAGCAGAGGAGAAGGACAACTGAATTCCCAGCCTGGAACAGAAAGTTCTCCAAAATCTAGACACAAACTGGACTCCTCTGTCAGATACAATGTTCTCAGGAATCCCGTGCAAACGAACCACCTGTTGTAAAAACAGGGGCACCAACTCAGAGGAAGACGGCAACTTAGGGAGTGGTACAAGATGAACCATCTTAGAGAACCTATCACAAATCACCCAAATAACAGTCATCCTCTGAGAGACAGGCATATCAGAGATGAAATCCATTGAAATATGGGTCCATGGCCTCTTGGGGACAGGCAAAGGCATCAAAAACCCACTAGAGCGAGAACACGATTTAGACCGGGAGCACATCCCACAGGACTGCACAAAATTCCTGACATCACGAGACAAGGAGGACCACCAAAAAAAAACGACTCACCAGATCTCTAGTACCAAAAATACCTGGATGACCAGCCAAAGCAGAGCAATGAACTTCAGACATCACTCTCTTCTTCCACTGGTCAGGAACATACAACTTTCCACTGGGACAACGCTCAGGTTTGTCCTCCTGGAACTCTTCCAGAGCACGTCTCAAATCGGGCGAGATGGCAGAAAGAACTACCCCCTCGCCTAAGATGGTAGCAGGCTTGGTCACCACAGGAGAATCAGCAAAGAAGCTCCTAGAGAGGGTGTCTGCCTTGACATTCTTTGTTCCAGGAAGAAAAGAAACCACAAAATCAAAACATGTAAAAAAACAAGGCCCACCTAGCCTGTCTAGGGTTCAAGCGCTTAGCCGACTCTAGGTAAATCAAATTCTTGTGGTCAGTGAGGACCACGACTTGATGCTTAGCTCCCTCCAACCAATGTCTCCACTCCTCAAATGCCCATTTCATGGCCAACAGTTCCCTATTCCCCACATCATAGTTACGTTCAGATGGAGAGAACTTTCGGGAAAAGAAAGCACAGGGATTCATTTTAGATGTTACATGATCCTTTTGGGACAAAACAGCTCCTGCACCAATCTCAGAAGCATCCACCTCTACCTGGAATGGAAGTGAGACATCAGGTTGCCGCAAAACCGGGGCGGAGGTGAATCTTCGCTTCAGCTCCTGAAAGGAAGAAACAGCCTCCGGAGACCAATTTAACACATCAGCACCCTTTTTAGTCAAATCAGTCAATGGCTTGGCAATACTAGAAAATTTTGCTATAAATTTCCGATAAAAATTAGCAAAACCCAAAAACTTCTGGAGGGCCTTCAAAGAAGTGGGCTGAACCCAATCGTGAATGGCCTGTACCTTGGCCGGGTCCATTTCAATAGTTGACGGGGACAAAATAAATCCCAAAAAAGAAATCCTCTGTACTCCAAAAAGGCATTTAGATCCTTTGACATACAGGGAATTCTGCCTCAAGATCCGGAACACAGTCCGAATATGTTCCACATGAGAATCCCAATCCTTGGAGAAGATCAAAATATCATCCAGATAGATAATCAAAAATTTATCAACAAAATCTCAGAAAATATGGTTCATGAAGCACTGGAAGACAGAAGGGGTATTAGTGAGCCCAAAAGGCATCACCAGGTACTCAAAATGTCCCTCCGGAGTATTAAACGCCGTCTTCCATTCATCCCCATGCTTAATGCGGATAAGATTAGGGGTAACAAATACTGATATTTAACAGTAATTTTGTTGAGGGCACGATAATCAATACAAGGTCTTAATGATCCATCCTTTTTGGCTACAAAAAAAAAACCGGCACCTAAGAGTGACGAGGATGGTCTAATATGACCCTTCTCCAACGCCTCCTTAATATAGGATCGCATAGCCTCGTGCTCGGGTACAGATAAATTGAAGAGCTGACCCTGGGGAAATTTACACCCCGGGCTCAGTTCAATTGCACAGTCATAACTCCTATGAGGAGGCAGAGACGTAGACTCATTCTCACTAAATACATCATAAAAGTCCGCCAAATAATCAGGAACATCATGCGACTGAGGAGAGGTGGAAAACACCGGAGCCTCACTAAAGGCACACCGACAACCCCAACTCACCACAGACACAGATTTCCAATCCAAAACTGGATTATGAATCTGTAACCAGGGAAACCCCAGAACAATAGTATCATGCAGATTATGCAACACCAAAAATCTGCAATTTTCTTGATGGTCTGGGGCGACCCGCATTACCACCTGGGTCCAAAACTGGGGTTTATTTTTAGCCAAAGGAGTAGCATCAATCCCCCTCAAAGGGATAGGCGTCTGCAGAGGTGTCATCGGAAATCCACAACGTTTAGCAAAATCCAAGTCCATTAGGTTTAGGGCTGCTCCCGAATCCACAAAAGCCTTGGCGGAAAATGTGGACAGGGAGCAGATGAGAGTAATAGCCAGAAGAAACTTAGGTTGAACACCCCCAACAGAAAACGTGTGTGCAAAGCGTTTCTCTCGTTTAGGACAGACAGAAATAATATGCGAGGCATCTCCACAGAAAAAACACAACTTATTACGCCTTCTGAACTCCTGACGCTGCTCTCTGGTAAAAACTTTATCACATTGCATAGGTTCAGACATTTGTTCAACAGGTGGCAACACCTCTCGTGCAGCTTTGCGTTCGCGCAAACGCCGATCAACCTGAATGGCTAATGACATAGAATCGTCAAGACCAGAGGGAACAGGAAATCCCACCATAGTATCTTTTACGGCTTCTGACAACCCCTTCCGAAAGAGAGCAACCAAGGCATTATCATTCCAGGTAGTAAGTACTGCCCACTTTCGGAATTTTTGACAGTACAATTCTGCAGAATCACGACCCTGATCAATGGCATTAGGTTCGTCATACAACAACCCCAAAGCTTGAAAGAATGCGTTCACATTAGTCAGAATAGGATCATCTGGTTTCAAAGAAAACGCCCAATCCTGGGGATCGCCACGCAGCAAAGAGATGACAATTTTAACCTGCTGCGCGGAGCTCCCTGATGAGTTAGGCTTCAAGGCAAAAAATAATTTACAATTATTTTTGAAATTCAAAAATTTAGACCGATCCTCAAAAAATACATCAGGTATAGGAATCTATGGTTCAGCAGCATGTGAATAAGCAAGGTAGGCGGAAATTCCCCTCACTTCCGCAGCGAGCTGCTCCACACGATCAGACAATTGCTTTATCTCCATTGAGAGAAAAAAAAAAAATTCCCCCTACGGCCTCAGAGATATAGAGGAATAAATATACCCACCGTTTTTTGTTTTTTTTTACAATTCTTTCCTGCTATTGAGTACCCTAGGATCTGCGGTATGGCGGGTGATTCTGTTATGAATGAGTCACCGTAGGAGGCAAAAACAGAAATACAAGCTAAGTCCAGAAAACCAGAGAAGTTGGCAACTATCAGATTGCAGACCCCTGAACCTATCAACACAACTAGCAGTAGCCGTGGGGGGTTCCTACGATGCCCTAGACCCCTCGATCACAGCCGGAGAATTACATAGGCCTAAAGAAAGAAAGGGGAAATCTAAACTGCCCCAGAGCAGACCCCAAAGCAATAGGCAGCCCCCAACATATAATGACGGTGAAGCAAGATGAAAATACTAACACAGACAGAAAGATAGACTGAGCAAAGACGGGGCCCAAAACTACCTAGATAGGAAAGGACAGGAAGGCTGCTGTCTGCAATCTGCCAAAACCCTATCAAAGACATAAGCCAACAAGCTGATATGAAAAAGGCCCTGAAGCAGCTAGGCTTCAAAAACTAAATCAGCACTCAGGTATTTTCAGAAGACAGAGCTAAATGAATTCAGCACACCCCAGCAGGGAATGGCAGAAATCCAGAAAAACAAAGCAAAACAAAGTCAAAGCACCAAAGCAAAAGGCCGAGCAGCAAACTTAGCTTTAGAGGAGCAGGAATTCAGACTGGTCTCCAAGGATCCCACAGAGAAATCACCCGCAGGGCAGAAGGGCGTCGGCAGCCTTATATCCTGTCAGTAACTCCACTCAGCCAGTCATCATCATCAGCCTCAGGTGTTTGATAATCAGGCTCACTACCTTTCTTTACCAGAAGAGGGAGTTCCTCGGGCCTCAGTAATGAAGGGGAAAATGAACTCACAACATCCCACGTTTTTAAGCGTGTTTTAAAAACACATCTCTATGGGCAAGCCTATCACCTCACTTCACTAAACAAACTTTTTCCTGTGAATCCATGCAAAGAGAAAAGGTCGCACTCATCGAGACGAAAATTTCACTGGTTTATTGACATATCATGAACATGTCAATTCGGGGGAGTGACATAAGGAGTGCAAAGAAGGCTGACAACGGCCGTTTCGCGCTGCTCGACTTTTTCCTGTACCCGCTTTATACATTTTCCTTAGAACTGGTCCCTTCTACTTGTAAGTTTGCAAGCAGGGTCCTCACTCCCCTTGTGATTGTTGAACTACTTGTTACTTTTGTAAGATGGCCACTGGACAGGTCCTTGGAGGGAGATATGTATCATCTAGGTTGGTATCTTTGGAGATGTAAGTCCGGGAAAGCATTCTCCAGCAAGTATAGTGCTGAGAGAGTTAATATGGCATATCAGAGCCAGGTTTTAGGAGCAGTCAAAGAGATGGGTGGGAATGACTGCTCGCATATCCCCACCCTGGGGGCGTGGTTTGGCAGATAAAATGGAGACCAAGTGTCTTAGTTAATGTCTGTGTGTCACGCCGTCGCTCTCCTCACTCGCTCCTGCTGTGCCACCGCCTCCTGTACCCCGTCTGACTCACTGGCCTGCAGCATCCCGGCGTGTCCCCGTCTCTGCTCCTGCTCCCATGACTGCGCGTGCCACCTTCCGGGCGCGCGCTCCCCGCGCCCGGGCACTTCCTCCTCTTTGAGCCGGTCCCTCCTCCTGGCCCTCTCTATGGTCAGGAGGACCCTGACCCGAAGGCTCCTCCCCACTCTCCTATATCAGGCCGTTGCTCCCTAGTGACGTTGCCTGATTGTCACTTGCATTCCCTAGTGATTCTGGCCCCACTCCTGCTGGCGGTCGCCGCTGCGTCCTCCGCTGCGCTCTTCGTGTCGGGTCCTTCCATTCTTGTTACCTGTGCCCTCCTGTCTTCCAGCGTTCCTGACATTCTACCCTGGTCTAGCCACCTGTGTTCCTGACGTTCTACCCTGGTCCAGCCTCCTGTGTTCCTGACGTTCTACCCCGGTCCAGCCACCTGTGTTCCTGACGTTCTACCCTGGTCCAGCCTCCTGTGTTCCTGACGTTCTACCCTGGTCCAGCCACCTGCGTTCCTGACGTTCTACCCTGGTCCAGCCTCCTGTGTTCCTGACGTTCTACCCTGGTCCAGCCATCTGTGTTCCTGACGTTCTACCCCGGTCCAGTCTCCTGTGTTCCAGCCGTTCTCCCCGGGTCCAGACCTCCGGCTTCTCTGGCCTCCACCTGTTTGATCTCCCCCGTCTGGCCTGGGTACCAGCTGCCACGGTAATAGTCTTCCCTGGGCCTGCCCCTAACGCTCCCTGTATAGGGGGTGGTTCCACCTGGCCCGCTCACCCAGGGAGGGTTCGTTGCTGTGGTCCAGTGGGTTCACCCTCGGGGATCCTAGCAGTACAATCAGGCCATGAATCCCGCTGGTATTCCAACAACCACCCAGAAGGAACTGGCGACTCTACGAGACAACAAGGCTCGGATCATGACTTTCCTAAAATCTATGGAGTCCCGGCTATCGTCACTGCAGCCTTCAGATCCCGGAAACGCATCCCAGCTGGCTAGTCTCCAGCAGGAGCTTGCCCAGCAACGTGATACTCAGGGCCATATTTTGAATTATATGGCTTCTGTGGATAATCGACTCCTCTCTCTCCAGTCTGCCGCAGCTGCCCCTGTTCAGGCGCCGCTTCCACATCCACCGCCCCGTCTAGCTAAGCCTCCGCGGTATGGCGGAGATCCCCAATTGCAGGGGGTTCCTTAATCAGTGCCAATTGCATTTTGAATTGCTACCTCAGCAATATCCTTTGGACTGGGCCAAGGTGGCCTTTATAGTATCCCACTTGGAGGGCGAGGCATTGGCCTGGGTGAAGCCTCTCTGGGAGTGAGACGATCCGGTGGTCTCCCAGCTTTCCACGTTCCTCGAGACCTTTCGCAAGGTTTTTGACGAACCGGGACGCCTGGCCTCAACCACGGAGTCCCTATTCAATCTCCGCCAGGGTACTCTCTCCGTGGGTCAATATGCCATTCAGTTTCGCACCCTGGCCTCCGAGCTCGGGTGGAACAACGAGGCTTTGGTGGGGGCATTTTGGCGGGGTTTGTCTGCTCGTATCAAGGACGAGCTGGCGGGTCGGGACACTCCCACATCCCTAGAGGATCTCATTTCCCTGGCGACTCGCATTGACTTGCGCTTCCAGGAGCGCTCCCGCGAGTCCGCCAGAGAGAGAAGACTTCCCCTGTCCCTTCTAGCCACACGCAGTCCTTCCGGCTCGCAATTTGGCTCCTCCTCCGCTGCCCCAGCCCCGGAACCTATGCAGGTAGATCGCCTTAAACCGGCAGAGCAGCGCCGCCAGGAGAGGTTCGATAAGGGTCTCTGCCTGTAATGCGGCAGTTCCTCCCATCTTCTGCGCTCATGCCCAGTTAGGCCGGGAAACGCCTCCGCCTAGGACAGGTAAGAGAGGCCTCCCTAGGTGTCAGTGATACTTCTCTTCCCTTGACCCTTTCTGTCCTCTTGAATCTTGGTTCCTCCTGCGTCTCCGAGCTGGCCTATATTGATTCAGGAGCTGCCGGGAATTTCATCCAGCTCGAGGCGGTCAAAAAGTTGCGGATACCTGTCAGATCCTTGGAGTCTCCTCAGCAGTTAGGTTCTGTCGACGGTGCTCCCCTACGGGAGGTCGTTACCTTGGTCACCGAAGAGGTGGAATTACAAGTTGGGGCTCTACATCGAGAGAAGATAGCCTTCTTCGTTTTACCCTCGCTGTCCCACACCCTCCTCTTAGGCCTTCCGTGGTTAAGGTCCCATGAGCCCGTTCTCGATTGACGACCTGGGGACATCCTTCGTTGGGGTCAGTCGTGCCACTCTTCGTGCCTACTTCCCGTTCAACCCATCAAGACGCCTAGGACTTCATCGGTACCCGTAGGTCTGCCGTCGGCCTATTGGCCCTTCGTAGACGTCTTCAACAACAAAGAGGCAGAGTGCCTACCCCCGCATCGTCCTTACGACTGCTCCATCGACCTCGTCCCAGGTTCCACGCCACCCCGGGGCCGAATTTATCCTTTGAATCCTCTTGAATCTCAAGCCATGTCCGAGTACGTCCAGGAAAATTTGGTTAGAGGCTTTATCCGGAAGTCTTCCTCACCCGCAGGCGCGGGCTTCTTTTTCGTGAAGAAGGATGGGACCCTTCCTCCATGCATCGACTACCGGGGCCTCAATGAGATCACTATCAAGAACAAGTACCCGCTTCCCCTCATTCCGGAGCTATTTGATCGTTTGTGAGGGGCACGAATTTTCACCAAACTGGATCTTCGCGGGGCTTACAATCTCATCCGCCCTGGTGACGAATGGAAGACCGCGTTCAACACCAGGGATGGCCACTATGAATACTTGGTCATGCCCTTCGGCTTGTGCAATGCCCCCGCCGTGTTCCAGGAATTCGTGAATGACATTTTCCGGGACCTCCTGTACTCTTGTGTGGTAGTATATCTGGACGATATTCTTGTCTTTTCCCCGGATTTGGCTACCCATAGGAGTGTGCGTCTAGTCCTCTCACGCCTGAGGGAGAATTGTCTGTATGCGAAGCTGGAGAAATGCTCCTTTGAACAAACCTCTCTCCCATTCCTGGGGTACATTGTTTCTGATTCTGGCTTAAGCATGGATCCAGAGAAAGTGTCAGCCGTACGCAACTGGCCACAACCTCATGGAGTCAAGGCGATTCAACGATTCCTGGGTTTTGCAAATTATTACCGGCAATTCATCCCTCACTTCTCATCCTTGACCGCTCCCATCTCCTCTTTGATTCGTAAAGGGGCCAACCCGCACGTTTGGTCCTCTGAGGCCGAAGAATCCTTCCTTGCCCTGAAGCAGGCCTTTGCCTCTGCTCCAGTCCTTCACCGTCCGGAGACTAACAAACCTTTCATCTTGGAAGTGGATGCCTCGGCCATCGGGGCCGGAGCTGTGCTCTCTCAGAGATCCCCTTCTGGGCGACTGGTCACCTGTGGCTTCTTTTCCAAAACATTCTCGTCTCCGGAACGGAATTACTGCATTGGCGACAGGGAGCTTTTGGCCATCAAGATGGCGTTACAGGAATGGCGGTACCTTTTGGAAGGAGCTGTGCATCCTTTTAAGATCTACACGGACCATAAGAATTTGGCTTATATCCAATCGGCACAGAGACTTAATCCACGACAAGCAAGATGGTCTTTATTTTTCGCCCGTTTCGACTTTGAATTGCACTTTCGCCCGGGTCAGAGGAACCTCAAGGCTGATGCATTGTCCTGATCCTTTCTTGCTGTCGATACCGAGGAAGACCCTACGCACATCCTGGACCCCTCCAAGATCATCACGGTGGCACCCCTCAGTTTATCTACCCTACCACCGGGTAAAACCTTCGTCCCAGTGACCAACCGGAGGCGAGTCTTGCATTGGGGCCATGCCTCCAATATTGCAGGCCACGTTGGATTGAAAAAAACCCTTCATCTGATCTCACGCTACTATTGGTGGCCTACTCTTCCTCAAGACGTTCGTAGCTTTCTAGCCTCGTGCCCATCCTGTGCCAAAAACAAGGTTCCCAGGCAATTACCGTCTGGACTCCTGCACCCGCTTCCAGTTCCTTCGGCTCCCTGGCAGTCCATTGCTATGGACTTTATCACTGATCTACCTCGTTCTTCTGGATGTGCTGTCATCTTAGTCGTTGTGGATAGATTCTCCAAGATGGCTCATTTCATCCCCCTGTCCGGATTACCCTCGGCTCCTGAACTGGCAAAGGTTTTTATCCACCATATTTTTCGTCTCCATGGCTTCCCTCAACGTATTGTCTCTGATAGAGGAGTTCAGTTTACCTCCCGATTTTGGAGAGCGCTCTGCAAGTTTATGAACATAACGCTGGATTTCTCCTCCGCCTATCACCCTCATACCAACGGTCAAGCAGAACGTACTAACCAAGTTTTGGTTAATTACCTCTGTCACTTCTCCAATGCTCACCAGAACGACTGGTCAGACTTGCTTCCATGGGCCGAATTTGCGTATAACAATCACGCCAACGAATCTTCTGCCAAGTCTCCCTTCTTTATCGTCTACGGACTACATCCAGGCGTGCCTCTACCTGTTCCCCCCGTCTCGGGTGTGCCAGTTGCTGATCTTCTGTCTGGAGAGTTCTCCAGGATCTGGCAGGAGACCAACACCGCTCTCAAAGAAGCTCAGGTTCGGATGAAGAGACACGCAGACAAGAGGCGCTTAGACCCACCTCTCTATCATCCCGGCGACAGAGTGTGGCTATCTTCTAAGTTCATCCGCCTTAAGGTTCCCTCGCACAAGTTGGGTCCCCGGTATATTGGACCCTTCGAGGTCTTGACTCGCATCAACGATGTTTCTTACAAGTTGAAGCTCCCTGCCTCGCTTCGCATCCCCAATTCGTTTCATGTTTCCCTTCTGAAACCTGTGGTCCTCAACCAATTCCATGCCACTACCACCCGCACCCCTCATCCTGCTTCCATCGATGATGTCTTTGAGGTTAAAGACATTCTCGCCATGAAGAGGCTGAGGGGAAAAACCTTTTTCCTGGTCGATTGGAAGGGTTTTGGTCCTGAGGAGAGATCTTGGGAGCCTCGGGAGAACGTTCAAGCTCCCCGGATTGTGGCAAGATTTCTTTCTAGCCTTGGGAGGGGGGCGCGTAGGGAGGGGGGTACTGTCACGCCGTCGCTCTCCTCACTCGCTCCTGCTGTGCCACCGCCTCCTGTACCCCGTCTGACTCACCGGCCTGCAGCGTCCCGGCGCGTCCCCGTCTCTGCTCCTGCTCCGATGACTGCGCGTGCCACCTTCCGGGCGTGCGCTCCCCGCGCCCGGGCACTTCCTCCTCTTTGAGCCGGTCCCTCCTCCTGGCCCTCTCTATGGTCAGGAGGACCCTGACCCGAAGGCTCCTCCCCACTCTCCTATATCAGGCCGTCGCTCCCTAGTGACGTTGCCTGATTGTCACTTGCATTCCCTAGTGATTCTGGCCCCACTCCTGCTGACGGTCGCCGCTGCGTCCTCCGCTGCGCTCTTCGTGTCGGGTCCTTCCATTCTTGTTACCTGTGCCCTCCTGTCTTCCAGCGTTCCTGACGTTCTACCCTGGTCCAGCCACCTGTGTTCCTGACATTCTACCCTGGTCCAGCCTCCTGTGTTCCTGACGTTCTACCCTGGTCCAGCCACCTGTGTTCCTGACGTTCTACCCTGGTCCAGCCTCCTGTGTTCCTGACGTTCTACCCTGGTCCAGCCACCTGTGTTCCTGACA
Source organism: Dendrobates tinctorius (assembly GCF_039654945.1). NCBI lineage: Eukaryota > Metazoa > Chordata > Amphibia > Anura > Dendrobatidae > Dendrobates > Dendrobates tinctorius. The sequence goes on from NW_027361704.1 coordinate 7,132,453, forward strand.
TTCTACCCTGGTCCAGCCTCCTGTGTTCCTGACGTTCTACCCTGGTCCAGCCACCTGTGTTCCTGATGTTCTACCCCGGTCCAGTTTCCTGTGTTCCAGCCGTTCTCCCCGGGTCCAGTCCTCCGGCTTCTCTGGCCTCCACCTGTTTGATCTCCCCCGTCTGGCCTGGGTACCAGCTGCCGCGGTAATAGTCTTCCCTGGGCCTGCCCCTAACGCTCCCTGTATAGGGGGTGGTTCCACCTGGCCTGCTCGCCCAGGGAGGGTTCGTTGCCGTGGTCCAGTGGGTTCACCCTCGGGGATCCTAGCACTGTGACTAGAGGTATGGAGGCCTCCAGTGGGTTTGCTGAAGGAGAATGACCTGAGCAGGCGAACCCGCACTACTAAATGGACTGTTTACTTTTCTATTTTTCCACTTTGTCCCAGTAAAGGCTGTCTTTTATTTGCTTATGCTGAGCGGTTTATGAAATCTAATAAACCAGCCTGGACATTTTAACTTTATCCAATTGAGAAACTGTGTTCAGACTTGAAGATTGCTGTTCACCAGAAGAAACCATCTAACTTGAAGGAGCTGGAACAATTCTGTCTTGAGAAATGGCCAAAAAATCCCAGTGGCAAGATATGGAAAGCTCATAGAGTCTAACTCAAAGCTATATGCAGCTATAATTGCCACAAAAAAAGACTCTACAAAGTACTGACTTTAGGGGGGTTGAATAATTAGTCACAAAGAATGTTTTAGTTATTTTGCCCTATTTGTTGTTTGCCTCACAATAGAACGAAAACCAAATATTCACAGTTGTAGACATATTCTTTACGTGAAAAAAAACCTACATAGAAAAGAAATACCATAAATATATCGGTAATACCAAACTAGGAATACAAATGCAAATAGTAACCCCCAAAAAATTCCAAGTACTACTAGTATTAAAAATATATGACTTTTAATAATTAAGATATGATTACACAAAATTATACCAAAACATGATGTACACAAGAAATATGTTTATGATAAAAAAAAAATTATTAAAAAAAACTTATAAAAACAAAATTTCATAGATATGCGATGTAAAGAGCATGGAATGGCAGACAAGTCAGCAAAGATTCAATTTCAACAGCGGTAGCGAAACGCGCATTGGAGTGGTGTGGTGGAGGCAGTGGAGTGCCAGACCGGTTGGTATTTGATTCATACTTTTGCACTATTGCACTTTATTTAATCAATTATGGTTGATTAATTTTAGCTTTATACTCATATCATGTGCACTTCATTTATTTTTGCATGGGAGTTTATCATTATTTAATCAGATTATTTACTTATAAAATTCCCATTAATGTATGAAAGATTTATCATATTATTTGTCACATGATGTTTTATTATTCATTCTTTGCACTTGCGCACTTTTTACTAGTCATGTGCATTAGTAGATATTAATATATATTTATTTATGATATCAATTTTATATGTTACTTATTTTTTCTATATATGAAATTGAATCTTTGCTGACTTGTCTGATGTTCCATGCCCCTTACATCACACATTTATGAAATTTTGTTTTTATAAAAAATTGTTAATACATTTTTTAAAATCATAAACATATTCCTTGTGTACATCTTGTTTTGGTATAATTTTGTGTAACCATGTCTTAATTATTAATAAAGTCATATATTTTTAATATAGTATTACAATGTTCTTTACATGAACTGATGCAAATCCTCCAAAAAAACCAGTGAAGCTCCAGGTAGTGAGGTAGCAAAACACTAAAAATGTCAAGGGGTGAATACATTCGCAAGCCACTATATCAATAAAAATATAAGCTCACAACACTGAAAACATTCCATCATATATCATATTGATTTGTCTTTTTGTGAGCTGTCAAAAATCTAAACAAATTTAAAGATAGCTTACATGTTGATGGATAAATGTCTACAATGTTTAATATTCAAATGTAATTTTGGAATAACAAACACACATTAGTACTACTTACCCACTTCAAGTAAATTGCATTTACAATGGTTCTGGGTAATGTTATCTTTATTGTATTTCCAATTAACAGGAAAGTGATAGGCAAGGTTTAACATCTTTTTCACAGCATCATAAATGAAAATGCAGCTTATTAATGCACAAAAACTTTCTTCTGTAAAACGAGTGAAATATTGAACCAAGTAAGCAGCATTGGTGGCAACCAAAATTAGGCAGTAAAATGCCACCCAGAGTCCAATCCAAAGTCTAAATTCTAAGTATTCAAAATTGTAGTCTCTGAAAAAGAAAAACTTAATGAACAATATGCACAAAACCACTAGAAAGATTAGATTTTGCAAAAAACAAACAAGTACATACATACCATGAATAGATGTGCTGTACATTTGCAACAGGCATGACTTTCAAAGTATACATTTTCATTTGTCTTAGAGGTCAAAGGGATTGTCCAGTGCTTGCATAATGATGGCCCACCCTAATCAATATCTGATCGGTGAGGGTGCGATACTTGGTAAACCCAGTGGTCATATGTCCTCGAAGCTGGTGGAAGCTGGATATGCTGAGTTACAGAGCTGCACAGCACAGCTCCATAAATGGAATATTGTCCACAGCCGGGTACTGCAGATCCACCCACTACTCAAATCAATAGGGCATGGATATACAGTACCCAGCTGAAGCCTCTATGCAGTTGATAGAGTTATAGAGACATAGTGTGTAGCTCTGCAACTCAGCACATCAAGCCACCACTTGCACCTGGAACAGCTGATCAGCTGGGGTGCGCCAAGTGTTACACACTCACTGATCAGATATTGAGGACCTAAAGATAAGCCTAAAAAAAAAGTTGGACACCTTCTAAAATATTCCTACTAGAAAGAATAATAATGCTGGAAAGTGCCCAATTACTATATACTTTACTTTGGTCAATGGGCTTGTCATTTTAGTCTTAAAAATGTTTACGTCAATTGCCATTATTATAATTATGACTGTGATGTTAAGAACGATTATACATTGTGCAGCACCTATAAAAATATACACATGAATTTAACTTGTCCAAATAACAAACCCCTAGATGTTTGCAAAGTTTTTCTTTTATTCTAAATAAAGTTTCCTAAATGAATCAGGGAGTATAATTTTACATGATTGAACAATTTCTCAAGTCTTCTAAAGGTGATTGTTTATTATATTTGATGTTGCCCAGCAAAAAAAATGATAGCTCAGTGGTTAGCAATGCAGCATTGAGTTCAAATCCCACCAAGGAAAACATCTGCAGTTTGTATGTTTTCCACCCTCCCACCACCACCCATTTGTGTGGATTTCTACAGGGTACCCTGCTTTAATCTCACAATCTGAGGTCATATTGATAAGGAATTAAGACTGTAAGCCCAATAGGGACGGTGATGGTGTTGTCTATAAACCATTGTGGAAATTAATGGTGCTATGTAAGTGAGCAATAAAAATAAATATAATTCTAAGACTTTACCAGTAGAAAACATTTGAGTGACTTGAGTCTATCACTTAGTTTTGCTCCTTCACAAAAAGACCCAGTCAAGTAATAGAGATGGGCGAACCTGAACCGTAAAGTTCGTCGTCTGTACTGAGCATGGACACCAAACACGGACTTTACCAGGAAGACCATGTCACTGTTTGAGTTTGGCCCCTTTTACTTTTTTATTTAAAAATAACAAATAGTTATACTCACCTAAATCCACTGACTACCTTGTCTCCTGTAAAAAAAAAATCAATAAAAAAATAACAATATCCCTCACCTGTCCATCGTTTTGCCCCATCGTTTGGTGGATAAACAGTTTTCAACCTGGACAGGGCCAAGATGTGACCGTCCAGGCTGAGAAACACTGGTGAATGAGTTGCTGCGAGTGCAGCATCAGTGATTAGCGGCAGGGCTGCCACTAGGAATTTCGGGGCCCCATACTGGCAAAATTTTTGGGGTCCCCTTGAAACTCTGCCCAGGTTCCACCCCAGCCCCACCTTCATCCTTTGAACTGTCCACAGTCCCACCGTCCTCTCTTGGAAAAGCTGCACTTCTGCATCACGTCCTCACCAATCACAGATTAACACATTAACAGTTCCCATCACAAGATCAGACACATAGCCAGCAGCTTTTGCTTTGGCCAAAAGATTTTTTAATCCACCACCATGACAAGGTTGACTCTTTTGGCTGAGCCCTACTTTACTCTATCCTATTAATCATTTGTTAAAATATCCAATACAATTAAGTTATATTTGTATTTATTTTCCAATGTTTAAAATGACTAATAATACCACGTACAAGCGACAAATACCACTGCACTATGACCAGACAAAATATTATTACCACAGTGACTGAATAAAAGCACATACAAGAACCAAATACTGCCACACCATGACCAGACCACATATTAACACCACTTCATGACCGAATACTACAATACTGATCATTAATAAAAAAACACAATGCTAATATCACCATAAGTGGCATTATACACAGGAGAGCTGAACTTTGTATTACCTGTACACTGACACTGCATACTATGATCAGTGACATCATACACAGGAGCTCTGTATACAGCATGTATTGTATAGTGTCAGTGTACAGGTAATACAGTGATCACTGGTGACATTGTATACAGGAGCTCTGTATATAGTGCCAGTGTAAAGGTAACACAGTGATCACTGGTGACATTGTACACAGGAGCTCTATATACAGTGTCAGTATAAAGGTAATACAGTGATCACTGGTGACATTGTACACAGGACCTCTGTATAAAGTATACAGTGTATAGTGTCAGTGTACAGGTTACACACTAACTCACAAGTTACATCTCTGGGTGAAGTCCTTCATCTTCACTTTTCATCTTCATCCAGCACAGACCTCCATCACTTCTTCCAGCCAGGGCTCGTCTCTGCAGGAAATAACACAGTTATCTAGAGCACCACTTGCACAGCACATTACTTAATTTTACCCCAACTTCTTCTACACTACACCAGATAAAGAAAAAAAGGCGACATAGTGTCGCTCTGCACAGTAAAGGGTACTTCACACATAGCGAGATCGTTAGCGAGATCGCTGAAACGTCACAGGTTTTTTGACGCAATAGCGAACTCACCAGTGACCTCGCTATGTGTGACACATAGCGGCGACTGGCCCCCCTCTTCGATATCGCTGATCGTGCTCGAATGTCCTAGGCCATTTTTTGATCATTGGTGTCCCGCTGGCCAGCATACATTGCTGTGTTTGATGCCATAACAACGACGAGCGACCTCATTGGAGACTAAGAACTCAGGGATGCAGGCATGATTTTGCTTTGTCTTTTCAACGCCCCTCAGCTCCGATTGGTGGTCTCAAATTAGTGTTTCCTTTTATAGGTCAGCTATCAATTATATGCATTCATAACATTTAGGCTGAGTTCACACGTGGCGTTTTTTTCGCGTTTCCGTGGCGGTTTTAACCGCGCGATTTTGCCACGAAAACGCGAAAAATAAGCATCCCATGCATTCCTATGGGATTCCGCAATGCTGTGCTAATGCTGCGGTTTTTACCGCGGCGGAATCGCTTCGCGGTAAAAACCGCAGCATGCTCATTAATTTGCGGAATCGCGGCGATCCTGCACCCATAGGAATGCATTGTTCTGCTTATTTCCCGCATGTGGCTGTGCACACCATGCGGAAAGTAAGCAGAATGGTACCCATGGTCCGGAGGAGAGAAGACTGTCCTCCGGGCTCTGGGCACCATATCCCTGTAAAAAATAGAATTTAAAATAAAAAATATTGTTATTCTCACCCTCCGACGTCCCGCGCAGCCTTCCCGCTTCTCTTCACGCTCTCGTTCCCAGTAGTCCTTTGCGAAAATACCCGCGATGGCGTCCGTTCTTGCGGGATCGCGAAGTCTCGCTGTCATTCGCGCGACGTCATCGCGAATTACCGCGAGACGTCGCGATCCCGCGAGAACGGACGTCATCGCGGGCATTTTCGCAAAGGATTACTGGGAACGGATGCGCGGGACGTTGGAGGGTGAGAATAACACCGTTTTTTATTTTTTTTTACATTCTATCTTTTACTACTGATGCCGCATAGGTGGCCTCAGTAGTAAAAAGTTGGTCACACTAGTCACACTATGTTTGACGAGTGTGACCAACCTGTCAATCAGTTCTCCAAGCGATGCTACAGATCGCTTGGGAAACGCTAGCATTTTGCAAGCTAATTACGCTTGCAAAATGCTAGTTTTTCCGCGGGAAAATCGCGGGAATTTAAAATGCGATTTTCCCGCGGAATGGAATTCCGGAATTCTCACGGTAATTTCCGCGAGAGTTCCGGTACGTGTGCACTTAGCCTCAACATGTACAGTTATAATAATAGCGTGTCCCCATGTCAGTGACTGTAGATCCACGAATAAATAGCGCACTAGCGTCTCAGACAGGGACGCTGAAGAAAACTGCTTAGTGATAGCGCATTAGTAGCCACCAATCGGAGCAGAGGAGCGTGGAAAAGGCAACGCTGAAGCACGCCTATCGAGATTTGAGTCGTCAGAATAGCTGCTGTGTGGCAAGGTCCCAATGACCGCCGAAGTCATTATACGGATCGCCGTATCGTTGCTGCGTCGTTGAGTAGATCTGCCTATTTGACAGCTTACTAGCGACCATGTAGCGACGTACCAGTGATCCTTACCAGGTCGTATCGTTGTCAGGATCGCTGGAGTGTCGCTATGTGTAACAGGACCCTAACAATATCCTGAAAAAATAAAATACACAACTGCAGTAATAATATCCCTTAATTAGCCCCTAGGGTAACAACCTGGCCCTATTATACCATAATGATATTGCAAAAAAGAATAGCGGAACATATCTCTAACATCAACAGCAGTAATGTTGGCTATTCGGGTGCGGTAAAACATTTTACTGCAGCACACAAAGGTGACATATCTCAGCTTTCCTTTTTTGGTATTGAAAGAATTGACTGTTCAGTATGAGGTGGTAGCTGGCAGAAGTATTTGGCATTGCATGAGTTTTACTGGATTTTGCAATTAGATAATAAGTTTCTCCAGAGTATGAATTTTAGAAATGATTTATTTTACATTTATTGAATTTATTTCTGTATGTATGTTTATTAGTTTATTTGCTAAACATTTTAGTCTTTATTACTTGCATAATTTGTTCATGATTTAGCTATTATATTTAGTTTTGGTTGTTTTTCAATTTATGTAGTGGTTTTTGTTTCTGGTTGAGATGTGCCGATGAATTTAACCTCCTTCTTTCCACATATCACAATAGTGACTGAATAATACCACCTACAAATGTCAAATATTGCTACACCATGACCATGTCACATAGTACCACCCCATAGTGACTGAATAATACTACATACCAAGGACAAATACCACCACACCATGATCAGACCACATATTACCACGACATAGTGATCGAACAATATAATATTGATCATTAATAAAAACAACAATACTCATAACACTAATATTACACCGGTGTCATTATACACAGGAGATCTGTATATAGTCTACAGTGTAAGTGTTACAGACTGACATGGTCGGAGTAGCGATACTGCAACCATTAGGGGCAGCACTGGGCAGATAGCGTAGTCTGGAATAGGCAAGGAGTCAATACACAGGAACAGCAATGTAATTTGAAGGAATAGGCAGGAATTGTAGTCAAGGAAGCCAGAGGTCATTTACCAGCAGCAGCAGTGTCATTTGAAGGAATAAGTAGGAATCATAGTCAAGGAAGCCAAAGGTTGTTTACCAGGAGCAGCAGTGTCATTTGAAGGAATAGCAGGTGGAAGGAAGATTAACAAAAGGCAGGTAGCTCAATAGTCATGCAAGGAATTGAGAGCAAGGCCAGGTTTAAATATGGTGTGCAATAAGAATTAGCCAATCAGGAACTCAAGGAGGTAACCAACAGGATACTCAGGGAACAGACATCAGCAACAATATAGGTGCAAGTATTTGGATAAGAATGGAACTGTCCAGCGAGCTGAATAGCTCAGACGTAAGAGTTGCCGACTGGTGCACAGGAGCTGCTAGGTTCGAATCCTGACCGCAACTGTACAAATAATACAGCGATTCCTGGTGACATTAACCCCTTTCTGCCATATGACGTACTATCCCATCCATGTGCCCTGGGAATTAATTCTCAAGGAAGGGATAGTACGTCATAGCGATCAGCAGCGCTCACAGGGTGAGCGCCGCTGATCGCGGCCGGGTGTCAGCTGATTATCACAGCTGACACCTGGCACAATGTGTCAGGGGCGGTCACGGACTGCCCTCGACACGTTAAACCCTTGCAAACTGTGATCAAACATGATGGCGGTGTACTGGGGGTTAAAGGGAAGCATCAGCAGGGAGGGGGCTCCCTCCGTGCTTCCCTGAGCCCCCCACACTAGCGCAATGTGCAGCGCTGCTGCGGGGGGCTCCTTCTCTGCAGGTCCCCGGATCCAAGATGGCGATGGGGGCCTGTAGGGAGCTGGCTTCCTCAGTGCCTGCAAAGTGCAGGCAAGAGGAAGTCTGCTTCAATGCCTGTGACAGATCATGCAAGGAATTGAGAGCAAGGCCAGGTTTAAATATGGTGTGCAATAAGAATTAGCCAATCAGGAACTCAAGGAGGTAACCAACAGGAAACTCAAGGAGGTAACCAACAGGAAACTCAGGGAACAGACATCAGCAACAATATAGGTGCAAGTATTTGGATAAGAATAGCTCAGACGTAAAAGTTGCCGACTGGTGCACAGGAGCTGCTAGGTTCGAATCCTGACCGCAAATGTACAAATAATACAGCGATTCCTGGTGACATTAACCCCTTTCTGCCATATGACGTACTATCCCATCCATGTGCCCTGGGAATTAATTCTCAAGGAAGGGATAGTACGTCATAGCGATCAGCGGCGCTCACAGGGTGATTATCACAGCTGACACCTGGCACAATGTGTCAGGGGCGGTCACGAACTGCCCCCGACACGTTAAACCCTTGCAAACTGTGATCAAATACGATGGCGGTGTACTGGGGGTTAAAGGGAAGCATCGGGAGGGGGCTCCCTCCGTGCTTCCCTGAGCCCCCCACACCAGCGCAATGTGCAGCGCTGCTGCGGGGGGCTCCTTCTCTGCAGGTCCCCGGATCCAAGATGGCGATGGGGGCCTGTAGGGAGCTGGCTTCCTCAGTGCCTGCAAAGCGCAGGCAAGAGGAAGTCTGCTTCAATGCCTGTGACAGATCAGCGATCTGTCACAGGAAAGTGATGTCCCCCCTGGGACAACCTAATAAAGTGTAAAAATAATTTTAAAAAATCGCTAAATAAATTAAAAATAAAATATTCCCTAATAAATTCATTTTTTGGAAATAAAAAAAACCCAAAACAATAAAAGTGCACATATTTGGTATCGCCGCGTCCGTAACGACCTGCCTTATAAAACTGTCCCATTAGTTAACCCCTTTAACGAACCCCTTAAAAAAGAAAAAATTAAGCAAAAAACAATGCTTTATTATCATACCGCCGAACAAAAAGTGCAATAATGCGCGATCAAAAAGACGCGTAGAAATATCCATGGTACCCCTGAAAACGTCATCTTGTCCCGCAAAAACGAGCTGCCACACAGCATCATCAGAGAAAAAATAAAAAGTTATAGGTCGCAGAATAAAGCGATGCAAAAATAATTATTTTTTATATAAAATAGTTTTCATTGCATAAAAGCACCAAAACATAAAAAAAAAACATAAATGAGGTATCGCTGTAACCGTACTGACCCGAAGAATGAAACCGCTTTATCAATTTTACCACACGCGGAACGGTGTAAACGCACTCCCCCAAAAGAAATTCATGAAATGTTGTTTTTTGTTCATTCTGCATCCCAAAAATCGGAATAAAAAGCGATAAAAAAAGTCACGTGCCCGAAAATGGTACCAATGAAAACGTCAACTCGTCCTTCAAAAAAATAAGACCTCACATGACTCAGTGGGTCAAAATATGGAAAAATAATAGCTCTCAAAATGTGGTGATGCAAAAACTATTTTTACAATAAAAAGCGTCTTTTAGCGTGCAACAGCTCCCAAACATAAAAACCCACCATAAATAGTATATCAAACCCCCCTTTATCACCCCCTTAGTTAGGGAAAAATAATAAAATTAAAAAAAATGTATTTATTTCCATTTTCCCATTAGGACTAGGGTTAGGGCTAGGGCTAGGGCTAGGGTTAGAGGTGTGTTGGAGTTATGGTTGGAGTTAGAATTAGGGGGTTTCCACTGTTTTGGCACGTCAGAGGCTTTCCAAACGCGACATTGCGTCCGATCTCAATTCCAGCCAAAAAAGTCAAATGGCGCTGCTTCCCTTCCGAGCTCTGCCATGTCCCTCAAATAGTCGTTCACACCCACATATGGGGTATCAGCATACTCAGGTCAAATTGCACAATAACTTTTGCGGTCCTGTTACCTTTGGGAAAATAAAAATTGGGGGTGAAAAGATCATTTTTGTGGAAAAAATATGATTTTTTAATTGTACAGCTGTACGTTATAAACTTCTGTGAAGCCCTTGTTCTCACCACACATTCCTTGGGGGGTCTAGTTTCCAAAATGGGGTCACTTGTTGGGGGTTTCCACTGTTTAGGCACATCAGGGGCTCTCCAAACGTCACATGGTGTCCGATCTGAATTCGAGCCAATTTTGCATTGAAAAAGTCAAACGACGCTCCTTCCCTTCTGAGCTCTGCCATGCGCCGAAACAGTGGTTCCCCCCACATATCAGCGTACTCAGGACAAATTGCAAAATAACTTTTGCAGTCCAATTTTTCCTGTTACCCTAGGTAAAATAAAAAAAATTGGACCTGAAGTAATTTTTTTGTGAAAAAAAGTTAAATGTTCATTTTTTTTTAAACATTCAAAAAATTCCTGTGAAGCACCTGAAGGGTTAATAAACTTCCTGAATGTGGTTTTGAGCACCTTGAGGGGTGCAGTTTTTAGAATGGTGTCACTTTTGGGTATTTTTTATCATATAGACCCCTCAAAGTGATTTCAAATGTGATGTGGTCCGTAAAAATAAAATAATGTTGCAAAAATGAGAAATCTCTGGTCAACTTTTTACCCTTATAACTTCCTAACAAAAACAAATTTTGGTTCCAAAATTGTGCTGATGTAAAGTAAACATGTGGGAAATGTTATTTATTAATTTTTTGTGTGCCATATCTCTGTGATTTTAAGAGCATAAAAATTCAAAGTTGTAAAATTTTCAAAATTTTTGCCAAAATTCCTTTTTTTCACAAATAAACACAAGTCATATTAATGAAATTTTACCACTAACATGAAGTACAATATGTCATGAGAAAACAATGTCAGAATCACCGGGATCCACGGAAGCGTTTCAGAGTTATTACCTCATAAAGGGACAGTGGCCAGAATTGTAAGAATTGGCCCGGTCATGAACGTGCAAACCACCCTTGGGGGTAAAGGGGTTAAACACTGGAGCTCAGTGTACAATGTAAGCATACAGGTCTCTCAACCAGCTAAATCAGATCTATTTCTTTGAATTGAGGATAGGCAACCATGAAAGGGCAAAAAGAGTGTGTAGTTCGGCTTTTACCCTAAGAAATGTGGCACGGATCATTGAAGGATCGGGACTGACACACTAGCTTGGTACTTCTCACAAGGAAAAATGTTACCCTTTAGCAATTTTATATAATGTTAGCTGCAGGACCGGTTTTAGTAAAAGTGGGGTCCTAGGCAAAAGTTTAAAATGGGGCCCCAAATGCTAACATATTGCACATCACACAGAAGCATTTCTGTTGTATTTACATGTGCTGAGTTCAGGCCGCTAAACAAATGTGATCGACAATATTGAAGTCGATCAACACTTGTTTCCCAGCCTCTTTACACCAACTGAGAAAAAATGATGGGAACAGAACAATTACTATTAGATCAGTCTGTCCCCATACAGTATCATGTTATCAGCAGCATATCTACAGTTTACACCGGCGATTTGCTGCTGAGAACAATGATTTTTGTTTCAGCATAAACAATCCAATCACTCGATGAATATGCAGCATTTTGCTTGTTTAGTATATTTATACCACATAGTCCTCTATATATTATAATGTGCACCACAGCCCTCCATATTGTAAAATGCACACCCTAGTCCTCCATATAATATAATGTGCCCCATACTCCTCCATACATTATAATGTGCACCACAGTCCTCCATATAATATAATGTACCCCACAGTCATCCATATAGTATAATACACTCCCCATAGTCCTCCATATACTATAATACACTCCCTGTGGTCCTCCATATAGTATAATACACTCCCCATAGTCCTCCATATAGTATAATATACTCCCCATAGTCCACCACATAGTATAATACACTCCCTGTGGTCCTCCATATACTATAATACACTCCCCATAGTCCTCCATACATTAAAATACACTCATCTGTCCTTCATATAGTATAATACACTCCTCATAGCCCTCCATATATTATAATACACTCAGTCCTCCACATAGTAAAATACACTCCTTATAGCCCTCCATATATTAAAATACACTGCTCAGTCCTCCATATAGTATAATACACTACTCAGTCCTTCATATAGCACAATACACTCCTCATATCCCTCCATATATTAAAATAGTCATTCCCCCATCTAGCATAATACACTACTCAATCCTCCATATAGTATAATACACTCCTCATAGTTTTCCATATATTAAAATTCACCTAGTCACCCATATAGTATAATACACTACTCAGTCCTCCATATAGCATAGTACACTACTCATAGTCCTCCATATGGTATAATACACTCCCCATAGTCTTCCATATAGAATAATACATTCCCCATAGCCCTCCATATAGTATAAAACACTCCCCATGGTCCTCCATATAGCATAATACACTCCCCGTAGTGATCCATATAGTATAATACACTCCCCATAGTCCTCCATATATTAAAATACACTCCTCAGTCCTTATTATTGTATTATACACTCCCCTTAGTCCTCCATATATTAAAATACACTCCTCAGTCCTCCATATAGTATAATATACTCATCAGTCCTTCAAATAGTATAATACACTCCTCAGTCCTCCATATAGTATAATACACTCCTCATAGCCCTCCATATATTAAAATACACTCAGTCCTCCATATAGTATAATACACTCCTCATAGCCCTCCATATATTAAAATACACTACTCAGTCCTCCATATAGTATAATGCACTACTGAGTCCTCCATATAGTATAATACACTCCTCATAGCCCTCCATATATTAAAATAGACTGCTCAGTCCACCATATAGGATAATACACTCCTCAGTCCTCCATATTGTATAATACACTCCTCATAGCCCTCCATATATTAAAATACACATAGTCCTCCATATAGTATAATACACTACTCAGTCCTCCATATAGTATAATACACTACTCATAGTCCTCCATATGGCATAAAACACTCCCCACAGTCCTCCATATAGTATAATACACTCCCCATAGTCCTCCATATAGTATAATACACTCCTCAGTCCTCCTTAAAGTATAATACACTCCTCATAGCCCTCCATATATTAAATTACACTCAGTCCTCCATATAGTATAATACACTCCTCATAGCACTCCATGTATTAAAATACACTGCTCAGTCCTCCATATAATACACTCCTCAGTCCTCCATATAGCATAATACACTCCTCATAGCCCTCCATATATTAAAATACATTCAGTCCTCCATATAGTATAATACACTACTCAGTCCTCCATATAGTATAATATCCTCATAGTGCTCCATATAGTATAATGCACCACCACAGTTATGCATGTTGTACAATTCACTTCCCATAGTATAATGAAGCCACCCCATAGAGCATAATGCAGCCACCCCCACAGAATATAATGCAACCACCCCACAGAGTATAATGCAGGCACTCCACAGATTATAATACAGCCCCCACAGAGATTAATGCAGCCCCGCCATACAATATAATGTAACCCCAATAGAATATAATCCAGCCCCCCTCATATAGTATAATGCAGCCCTTCCATAGAATATATGGTAGCCCCCTCAGAGTATAATGCAGCCTCCCACAGAATATAATACAGACACTCCATAGAATATAATGCAGCCCCCTTATATAGTATAATGTAGCCCCTCCATAGAATACAATGTAGCCCTCCTCATAGAATATAGTGTGGCCCCCTCATAGAGTATAATGAAGCCCCCATACAATATAATCTAGCCCCCCATAGAATATAATGCAGCCCCTCATAGAAAACAATGTAGCCTCTCATAGTATAATGTAGCCCCCTCATAGGGTATGATGCAATCACCCCTCATAGAATATAATAAATATAATACAGCCCCCATAGAGTGTAATGTAGCCCCCATAGAATATAATATATCACCCATAGAATATAATACAGCCCACCTACACATAGAATATGGGGCATAGACTATAATACAGCCCCCATAGAATATAATGTACTCCACAGAATATAATGTACCCCCATAGACTATAATACAGTCCCCCCATAGACTATAATACAGCCCCCCATAGACTATAACACAGCCCCCCATAGAGTATAAAACAGCCCCCCATAGACTATAATACAGACCCCCATAGACTAAAAAACAGCCCCCCATAGTCTATAATGTACCCCATAGACTATAATACAGCTTCCCATAGACTATAATACAGTCCCCCTAAGACTAAAAAACAGCCCCCATAGACTATAATGTACCCCATCATAGTCTATAATACAGCCCCCCCAGAATGGCCCCACAGTCTAGTGCTCATTGATATATTAAAAAAACACAATCCTCACCTATCCTTGTGCCCCGCGCTGCTCCAGGCTTGGCTCCGGTGTCAGATGCTGCACTGCCCGGGCCCGTCACACACCAGACGCGCAATGAAGTGGCAGAGGTAGAGGGGAATGATGGGAGAGGGAGCATCAGCTTATGCTCTCTCCTCCATTATTGCTTTGAACTGTACCAGCATCTATGACATCGGTATAGTTCAATGCGACGGCGGCAGGGGGAGTCGGCGCTGGTGGCAGGCGGGTGCCCTGCCTCTCAGGGGCCCAATAGCAGCTGCATGATGTGCCGCTAGCTGGGGGCCCCTGGGGGAGCGGGGTCTTCCTGCCGCTAACGCCGGCCCTGGTTAGCTGCTAAAGTGTGTATGATAAGGTTCTGCAGCAGCTTAGGTATGTACTATGAGGTACTGTAATAGTTGAGAAGTGTATTTTGAGGTACTGCAGCAGCTGAAGTCTGTATTATGATGTTCAGCAGCAGCTGAGTTGGGTATAATGAAGTTTGCAGGCTGTAGCTGAGATGGGAAGCTGTGAATTATGAGGTTTTGCAGCAGCTGAGGTTACTCTTACAGGGTTTTGCAGCAGCTGAGGTGGGTATATCTAGGGGTGGATTAGCTGGGGCATATGCCCTCGGCGTAGTAAAGTGAGGGGATGCATTTGGGCAACATAATGCAGTCATCCAAAGTGTCTTCCCCGGCAGCTGCATTCTGCCACCACCAAAACTGGGAGTTGGCTGTTCTCTGAGCCGGCTGTCAAGCAAACAGCCAGCACAGAAAAACTGCAGAACACTAGCTCCCAGTGAATAATTACCCTACAGAATAATTTTCCCCTCCACAGAATAAATCTCTCCCAATACAGAATAAATCTCTCCCACAGCATAAATCTCCCCCGATAGAATAAATCTTCCACCCACAGAATAAATCCCCCACACAGAATAAATCACCCCCCACAGAATAAACCTCCTCCCCCACCACAGTTACATGTTAATTTTCAGTGTGGTCAGCTCCAGTATGGAGCACTTAACTCCGATGTTCTTCGTGCTTCTGGGCACCGGCGAGTGACATCAGCAGCAGGATCACATTACCTGATCATGCTGCTGGCGTTGTTCTGTCCTGTCAGTCAGAGCCTCAGTTGTACTCGTGTCTGGAAGATGCGAGTACAAGATTTATTCTGTGGGGTGAAGATGTATTCTGTGGGAGGAGATTTAGAGTAACAGGGAGAATTGAGGACACAAGTTTGGGGAGCAATGAAGGGATAGGTGCAGACCCAATATGGAAAGCGGGAAAGATTTGAAGCCACACTATGAGGGGCAAGGGGGAGATGGAAGACATGTATGAGGAAACTATATAGGGGTGATGGGTGCATTCACAGTATGGGGAGTTTGGGGTATTTGTGAGGAGACAGCATGGCTAGCAGGAGGGAGGGAATACGGCATAAAGAGGGAGAAGGAAATGTGTAAGGAGACTTTTGAGGAGGCAGTATGGGGGAGAAAAGTATGAGTGGGCACAGAATAAAGAATGAGTAGTGCATGGGGTTGCATGGGGGGACAGTGTAAGGGCAAAGCCAGGGAGGGGGAGTGGGGTGAGGGGGCAGAGTATAGAGACTGGGCCCTATAGGGGGGACACAGAGAGAAGAGGAGCCCCAATATGGAAAGGAGAGTGCAGTGTGGAGGGCATGTACCAAAAGAGGGACAGTGTGGTTCATATTTTGTGCATGGAATATAGTGAGGGGCAATTATTTATTCAGGGGCTCACCATGGGGCAGAATTATTATTCAGTAGCATTATAATGACACTGCTATCTTTAAGGACATCATATGGGGATGTGTGGCACAAGACTGGAGAAGATGGAAGTCTACAGAGAAGAGCTGTGGATGAGAATAGTCATCATGGCGTCTGGACAAAATGAAGATGAAAAGAAAGAGACATTGTCTCTGGAGTCATTCATCTAAAAAGGTACCTGGATGTAAATTTTTGTGATACTAATTCTCATACTTTTATTTATGTTAGGAGCATTCAGTGGGTTGTCCAAATTTGTGTTTAGTCTGCAGTCAATCTACAGTATGTGACTGCAGACTTCTGATTTGCATTGCATCCTGTCAGGATTCACTCGAGCCGGCAGTTTGCATACATGCTGTCACGTGCTGAATAGACATGTGTGGCCTCACTCAATAAAAATTAATTGAGTGAGGCCGGACATCTCTAGTCGGTCTGTGGACAGAAGTATACAAATCACATACGTGTGCTGACATGACCGTCCACTCTTGCCACCGGCAAAGAAAAATCGTAAAAGTGTGCAGTGAATGCGCTGTAAGAATGACTGCAGACTTTCATCGCAAACCTGGACAAGCCCTTTAATTATAGTGGTTTTAAAAAAACACTATATTGTAATACGAACGCTGCTAACTTATTCTTCTTATTATTATTATAGTGGTTTGAAAAAACACTATAATGTAATCCGAACGCTGCTAACTTATTCTTCTTCTTATTATTATTATTAAGTTGATTTCCGCAATTAATACAGCCCGAACCGCTACACGCACAGACGCCGTTGAGGTGTCGTTTCGAAGCCAGCGTCCACGAGAGGTGTGCTAAGTATTTTTCGTGTCGATCGGATTTGTAGTTTTTGCGCAATTTGCGTTTGAAAATTTTTTTTCCCGTCATTGGAATGCACTGTCTCCAATGCTTTTCAATGGGAAATGGCAAAACGTGCCCTGAGGCGATTGAAATAGCAGTTAAGCTCATTGATATGCGCAGGCACACCCAGTTACTATGCCAACGCCTACGAACGTCACATGACGTCCCAAGGACAGAGCTTCTGCCACGTAATATCAGCTCTTAAAGCGAAACCCACAGCACAAATGCAAATCTAGCTTCATCACATGACACATGCCCCTGAGAGAGAATGTGCGCCAAAGTGGATTTAGAAGCGCAGTGAGCCACCCTGGCTCTTAAAGGGCCGACGTGCCAAAGTGATTCTTAAAGGGCCGGCGCACCAAAGTGAGTCTTAAAGGGCCGGGGCGCCAAATCGAAAGCTGAGTGACCCCGGCCTCCAAATCGGAGGCTAAGCCACCCCGGCCTCCAAATCAGAGGCTAAACCACCCCGGCCTCCAAATCGGAGGCTGAGCCACCCTGGCCTCCAAATCGGACCCAGTGTGGCCCCGCTCAAAAAATCAGACCTAGAGTGGCCCCGCCCAACAAATCGGATCCTGAGGGGCCCCGCCCACCAAATCAGACTCTGAGTGGCCCCGCCCACCAAATCGACCCTGAAGGGCCCCGTCCACCAAATCGGACCCTGAGGAGCCCCGCCCACCAAATCGGACCCTGAGGAGCCCCGCCCACCAAATCGGACCCTGAGGGGCCCGGCCCATCAAATCGGACCCTGAGGGGCCCCGCCCACCAAATCGGACCCTGGGGAGCCCCGCCCACCGAATCGGACCCAGAGTGGCCGCGCCCACCAAATCGGACCCAGAGTGGCCCCGCCCACCAAATCGGACCCAGAAGGGCCCGGCCCACCAAATCGGACCCAGAGTGACCCCGCCCACCAAATCGGACCCTGAAGGGCCCCGCCCACCAAATCGGACCCAGAGTGGCCGCGCCCACCAAATCGGACCCAGAGTGGCCCCGCCCACCAAATCAGACCCAGAGTGGCCCCGCCCACCAAATCGGACCCAGAGTGGCCCCGCCCATCAAATCGGACCCTGAGGGGCCCCGCCCACCAAATCGGACCCTGAGGAGCCCCGCCCACCAAATTGGATCCAGAGTGGCCCCGCCCACCAAAATGGACCCAGGGGGCTCCACCCACAAATTCAGACCCTAAGGGGCCCCACCCTCAAAATCGGACCCTGAGTGGGCCCGGCCACAAAATCAGACCCTGAGGGGCCCCAACCACAAATCGGACCCTGAGAGACCCCGGCCACAAAATCGAACCTAGAGGTGCCCCGGTCACAAAATAGGACCCTGAGGGGCCCCACCCACAAAATCAGACCCTGAGGGGCCCCGGCCACAAAATTGGACCCTGAGGGGCTCCGGCCACAAAATCGGACCCTGAGGGGCCCCACCCGCAAAATCGGACCCTGAGGGGCCCCACCCACAAAATCGGACCCTGAGGGGCCCCACCCACAAAATCGGACCCTGAAGGGCCCCACCCACAAAATCGGACCCTGAGGGGCCCCGCCCACCAAATCGGACCCAGAGTGGCCCCGCCCACCAAATCGAACCCAGAGTGGCCCCGTCCACCAAATCGGACCCAGAGTGGCCCCGCCCATCAAATCGGACCCTGAGGGGCCCCGCCCACCAAATCGGACCCTGAGGAGCCCCGCCCACCAAATTGGATCCAGAGTGGCCCCGCCCACCAAAATGGACCCAGGGGGCTCCACCCACAAATTCAGATCCTAAGGGGCCCCACCCTCAAAAGCGGACCCTGAGTGGGCCCGGCCACAAAATCAGACCCTGAGGGGCCCCAACCACAAATCGGACCCTGAGAGACCCCGGCCACAAAATCGAACCTAGAGGTGCCCCGGTCACAAAATCGGACCCTGAGGGACTCCGGCCACAAAATAGGATCCTGAGGGGCCCCACCCGCAAAATCGGACCCTGAGGGGCCCCACCCGCAAAATCGGACCCTGAGGGTCCCCACCCACAAAATCGGACCCTGAAGGGCCCCACCCACAAAATCGGACCCTGAGGGGCCCCGCCCACCAAATTAGACCCTATGGGGCACCACCCTCAAAATCGGTCCCTGAGGGGCCCCGGCCACAAAATCGGACCCTGAGGGGCCCCGGCCACAAAATCGGACCCTGAGGGGCCCCGGCTACAAAATCGGACCCTGAGGGGCTCCGGCCACAAAATCGGACCCTGAGAGGCCGCACCCGCAATATCGGACCCTGAGGGGCCCCACCCGCAAAATTGGACCCTGAGGGGCCCCACCCACAAAATCGGACCCTGAGGGTCCCCACCCGCAAAATCGGACCATAAGGGGCCCCGGCCACAAAATCGGACTCTGAGGGGCCCCACCCACAAAATCGGACCATAAGGGGCCCCACCCACAAAATCGGACCCTGAGGGGCCCCACCCACAAAGTCAGACCATGAGGGGCCCCACTCACAAAACTGGACCCTGAGGCATCCCGGCTACCAATACAAGCCCTGAGGAGCCCAGGCCACCGAATCAGATCCTGAGGGGCCCCACCCACCAAATCAGACCCTGAGGCCAAAGTGGCCCCTGAGAGGCACCCACACTTAAAACGGATCCTGAGTTGAAAGTCTTGCAGGGGCAGCAGGCAAGTCTCTCTTAAAGGGGCAGCCCGGGCACCATTTCCAACCACTATCTGTACTTCCTTCAGGAAATACACATCTAGTTATTATTATTAAGTTGATTTCCGCAATTAATACAGCCCGAACCGCTACACGCACAGACGCCGTTGAGGTGTCGTTTCGAAGCCAGCGTCCACGAGAGGTGTGCTAAGTATTTTTCGTGTCGATCGGATTTGTAGTTTTTGCGCAATTTGCATTTGAAAATTTTTTTCCCGTCATTGGAATGCACTGTCTCCAATGCTTTTCAATGAGAAATGGCAAAACGTGCCCTGAGGCGATTGAAATAGCAGTTAAGCTCATTGATATGCACAGGCACACCCAGTTACTATGCCAACGCCTACGAACGTCACATGACGTACCAAGGGCAGAGCTTCTGCCACATAATATCAGCTCTTAAAGCGAAACCCACAGCACAAATGCAAATCTAGCTTCATCATATGACACATGCCCCTGAGAGAGAATGTGCGCCAAAGTGGATTTAGAAGCGCAGTGAGCCACCCTGGCTCTTAAAGGGCCGACGTGCCAAAGTGATTCTTAAAGGGCCGGCGCACCGAAATGAGTCTTAAAGGGCTGGGGCACCAAATCGAAAGCTGAGTGACCCCGGCCTCCAAATCGGAGGCTGAGCCACCCCGGCCTCCAAATCGGAGGCTGAACCACCCCGGCCTCCAAATCGGAGGCTGAGCCACCCTGGCCTCCAAATCGGACCCAGTGTGGCCCCGCTCAAAAAATCAGACCCAGAGTGGCCCCGCCCACCAAATCGGATCCTGAGGTGCCCCGCCCACCAAATCAGAGTCAGAGTGGCCCCGCCCACCAAATCGGACCCTGAGGAGCCCCACCCACCAAATTGAACCCTGAGGAGCCCCGCCCACCAAATCGGACCCAGAGTGACCCCGCCCACCAAATCGGACCCTGAGGGGCCCAACCAACAAAATCAGACCCTGAGGGGCCCCAGCCACAAAATCGGGCCCTGAGGGGCCCTGGCCACAAAATCGGACCCTGAAGGGCCCCGGCCACAAAATCATACCCTGAGGGGCCCCACCCACAAAATCAGACCATGAGGGGCCCCACCCACAAAATCAGACCCTGAGGGGCCCCACCCATAAAATCGGACCCTGAGGGGACCCACCCACAAAATCGGACCCTGAGGGGCCACACCCACAAAATCGGACCCTGAGAGTCCACACCCACAAAATCAGACCATGAGGGGCCCCACCCACAAAATTGGACCCTGAGGAATCCCGGCCACTAATTCAAATCCTGAGGAGCCCAGGTCACC
The DNA here is from genome assembly GCF_039654945.1 of Dendrobates tinctorius. Taxonomy (NCBI): domain Eukaryota; kingdom Metazoa; phylum Chordata; class Amphibia; order Anura; family Dendrobatidae; genus Dendrobates; species Dendrobates tinctorius. The sequence continues at coordinate 7,153,809 of NW_027361704.1, forward strand.
GAATCGGATCCTGAGGGGCCCCACCCACCAAATCAGACCATGAGGCCAAAGTGGCCCCTGAGAGGCACCCACATTTAAAACGGATCCTGAGTTGAAAGTCTTGCAGGGGCAGCAGGCAAGTCTCTCTTAAAGGGGCAGCCCAGGCACCATTTCAAACCACTATCTGTACTTCCTTCAAGAAATACACATCTAGTTATAGTGGTTTGAAAAAACCACTATATTGTAATCCGAACGCTGCTAACTTATTATAGTGGTTTGAAAAAACCACTATATTGTAATCCGAACGCTGCTAACTTATTCTTCTTATTATTTTCCAGTTGATTTCCGCAATTAATGCGGCCCGAACCGCTACACGCACAGACTCCGTTGAGGTGTCGTTTCGAAGCCAGCGTCCATGAGAGGTGTGCTAAGTATATTTCGTGTCGATCGGATTTGTAGTTTTTGCGCAATTTGCGTTTGAACATTTTTTTTCCAGTCATTGGAATGCACTGTCTCAATGCTTTTCAATGGGAAGCTTAAAACATGCCCTGAGGCGATTGAAATGGCAGTTGAGCTCATTGATATGCGCAGGCACACCCAGTTATTATGCCAACGCCTACGAACGTCACATGACGCCCCGAGGACAGAGCTTCTGCCACATAATATCAGCTCTTAAAACGAAACCCACAGCACAAATGCAAATCTAGCTTCATCACATGACGCATGCCCCTGAGAGAGAATGTGCGCCAAAGTGGATTTAGAAGCCCAGTGAGCCACCCTGGCTCTTAAAGGGCCGACGTGCCAAAGTGATTCTTAAAGGGCCGGCGCACCGAAATGAGTCTTAAAGGGCCGGCGCGCCAAATCGAAAGCTGAGTGACCCCAGGCTCCAAATCGGAGGCTGAGCCACCCTGGCCTCCAAATCGGAGGCTGAGCCACCCTGCCCTCAAATCGGACCCAGTGTGGCCCCGCTAAAAAAATTAGACCCAGAGTGGCACAGCCCACCAAATCGGAACCTGAGGGGCCCCACCCACCAAATCAGACCCTGAGGCCAAAGTGGCCCCTGAGAGGCACCCACACTTAAAACGGATCCTGAGTTGAAAGTCTTGCAGGGGCAGCAGGCAAGTCTCTCTTAAAGGGGCAGCCCGGGCTCCATTTCAAACCAATATCTGTACTTCCTTCAGGAAATACACATCTAGTTATAGTAGTTTGAAAAAACCACTATATTGTAATCCGAACGCTGCTAACTTATTCTTCTTCTTATTTTCCAGTTGATTTCCGCAATTAATGCGGCCCGAACCGCTACACGCACAGACTCCGTTGAGGTGTCGTTTCGAAGCCAGCGTCAATGAGAGGTGTGCTAAGTATTTTTCGTGTCGATCGGATTTGTAGTTTTTGCGCCATTTGCGTTTGAAATTTTTTTTTCCCGTCATTGGAATGCACTGTCTCCAATGCATTTGAATGGGGAAATGGCAAAACGTGCCCTGAGGCGATTGAAATGGCAGTTGAGCTCATTGATATGCGCAGGCAGACCCAGTTACTATGCCAACGCCTACGAACGTCCCATGACCTCTCCAAGACAGAGCTTCTGCCACATAATATCAGCTCTTAAAGCAAAACCCACAGCACAAAGGCAAATCTAGCTTCATCACATGACGTATGCCCCTGAGAGAGAATGTGCGCCAAAGTGGATTTAGAAGCCCAGTGAGCCACCCTGGCTCTTAAACGGCTGACGCGCCAAAGTGATTCTTAAAGAGCCGGGGCACCAAAATGAGTCTTAAAGGGCCGGCGCGCCAAATCGAAAGCTGAGTGACCCAAGGCTCCAAATCGGAGGCTGATAGACCCTGGCCTACAAAAAGGAAGCTGAGCCACCCTGGCATCCAAATTGGACCCAGAGTGGCCCCGCCCACCAAATCGGACCCAGAGTGGCCCCGCCCACCAAATCAGACCCAGAGTGGCCCCACCCACAAAATCGGACCCTGAGGGGCCCCGGCCACAAAATCGGACCCTCACGGGCCCCGGCCACAAAATCGGACCCTGAGGGGCCCCGGCCACAAAATCGTACCCTGAGGGGCACGCCTACAAAATTGAACCCTGAGGGGCCCCAACCACAAAATCGGATCCTGAGGGGCCCCACCCACAAAATCGGATCCTGAGGGGCCCCAACCACAATATCGGACCCTGAGGGGCCCCACCCACAAAATCAGACCCTGAGGGCCCCGGTCACAAAATCGGATCCTGAGGGCCCCAACCACAAAATCGAACCCTGAGGGGCCCCAACCACAAAATCGGACCCTGAGGGGTCCCACCCACAAAATTGGACCCTGAGGGGCCCCACCCACAAAATTGGACCCTGAGGGGCCCCACCCACAAAATTGGACCCCGAGGGGCCCCGGCCAAAAAGCTGGACCCTGAGGGGCCCCACCCACAAAATTGGACCCTGAGGGGCCCCGGCCACAAAACCGGACCCTGAGGGGCCCCGGCCACAAAATCGGATCCTGAGGGGCCCCAACCACAAAATCGGACCCTGAGAGGCTCCAGACACAAAATCGGACCCTGAGGGGCCCCGCCCACCAAATCGGACCCTGAGGGGCCCCACCCACCAAATCGGACCCTGAGGGGCCCCGCCCACCAAATCGGACCCCGAGGGGCCCCACCCACCAAATCGGACCCTGAGGGGCCCCGCCCACCAAATCGGACCCTGAGGGGCCCCACCCACCAAATCGGACCCTGAGGGGCCCCGCCCACCAATTCGGACGCTGAGGGGCCCCGCCCACTAAATCGGATTCTGAAAGGCCCCAACCACAAAATCGGACCCTGAGGGGCCCCACCCACAAAATCGGAACCTGAGGGGCCCCGCTGACCAAATTGAACTCTGAGGGGCCCCACTCACCAAATTGGACCCTGAGTGGCCCCGCCCACCAAATTGGACCCTGAGGGGCCCCACCCACCAAATCGGACCCTGAGTGGCCCCGTCCACCAAATCGGACCCTAAGGGGCCCCACCCACAAAATTGGACCCTGAGGTGCCCCGGCCACAAAATCGGGCCCTAAGGGGCCCCAACCACAAATCGGACCCTGAGAGACCCCGCCCACCAAATCGGACCCTGAGGAGCCCCGCCCACCAAATTGGATCCAGAGTGGCCCCACCCACCAAAATGGACCCAGGGGGCTCCACCCACAAATTCAGACCCTAAGGGGCCCCACTCTCAAAATCGGACACTGAGTGGGCCCGGCCACAAAATCAGACCCTGAGGGCCCCCAACCACAAATCGGACCCTGAGAGACCCCGGCCACAAAATCGAACCTAGAGGTGCCCCGGTCACAAAATCGGACCCTGAGGGGCCCCACCCACAAAATCAGACCCTGAGGCCAAAGTGGCCCCTGAGAGGCACTCACAGTTAAAACAGATCCTGAGTTGAAACTATTGCAGGGGCAGCAGGCAAGTCTCTCTTAAAGGGGCAGCCCGGGCACCATTTCAAACCACTGTCTGTACTTCCTTCAGGAAATACACATCTAGTTATAGTGGTTTGAAAAAACCACTATATTGTAATCCGAACGCTGCTAACTTATTCTTCTTATTATTATTAAGTTGATTTCCGCAATTAATGCGGCCCGAACCGCTACACGCACAGACTCCGTTGAGGTGTCGTTTCAAAGCCAGCGTCCATGAGAGGTGTGCTAAGTATTTTTCGTGTCGATCGGATTTGTAGTTTTTGCGCAATTTGCGTTTGAACATTTTTTTTCCCGTCATTGGAATGCACTGTCTCCAATGCTTTTCAATAGGAAATGGCAAAACGTGCCCTGAGGCGATTGAAATGACAGTTGAGCTCATTGATATGCGCAGGCAGACCCAGTTACTATGCCAACGCCTACGAACTTCACTTGAACCCCAGCACAGAGCCTCTGCCACATAATATCAGCTCTTAAAGCGAAACCCACAGCACAAATGCAAATCTAGCTTCATCACATGACACATGCCCCTGAGAGAGAATGTGCGCCAAAGTGGATTTAAAAGAAGCCCAGTGAGCCAAACTAGCTCTTAAAGGGCCAACGCGCCAAAGTGATTGTTAAAGGGCCAGCGCACCCAAATGAGTCTTAAAGGGCCGACACACCAAATCGGAGACTGAGCCACCCCGGCCTCCAAATCGGAGGCTGAGCCACCCTGGCCTCCAAATCGGACAATGAGCCACCCCGACCTCCAAATCGGAGGCTGATCCACCCCGGCCTCCAAATCAGAGCCTGATCCACCCCGGCCTCCAAATCGGAGGCTGATCGACCCAGGCCTCCAAAGCAGAGGCTGAGCCACCCCGGCCTCCAAAGCAGAGGCTGATCCACCCCAGCCTCCAAATCGGAGGCTGATCCACCCCGGCCTCCAAATCGGAGGCTGATCCACCCCGTCCTCCAAATCGGAGAGTGATCCACCCCGGCCTCCAAATCGGAGGCTGAGCCACCCCGGCCTCCAAATCGGAGGCTGAGCCACCCCGGCCTCCAAATCGGAGGCTGAGCCACCCCGGCCTCCAAATCGGAGGCTGAGCCACCCCGGCCTCCAAATCGGAGGCTGATCCACCCCGGCCTCCAAATCAGAGCCTGATCCACCCCGGCCTCCAAATCGGAGGCTGATCGACCCAGGCCTCCAAATCAGAGGCTGAGCCACCCCGGCCTCCAAATCGGAGGCTGATCCACCCCGGCCTCCAAATCGGAGGCTGAGCGACCCCGGCCTCCAAATCAGAGGCTGAGCGACCCCGGCCTCCAAATCGGAGGCTGATCCACCCCGGCCTCCAAATCGGAGGCTGATCCACCCCGGCCTCCAAATCGGAGGCTGATCCACCCCGGCCTCCAAATCGGAGGCTGAGCCACCCCGGCCTCCAAATCGGAGGCTGAGCCACCCCGGCCTCCAAATCGGAGGCTGAGCCACCCCGGCCTCCAAATCGGAGGCTGAGCCACCCCGGCCTCCAAATCGGAGGCTCATCGACCCCGGCCTCCAAATCGGAGGCTCATCGACCCCGGCCTCCAAATCGGAAGCTCATCGACCCCTGCCTCCAAATCGGAGGCTCTTTGACCTCGGCCTCCAAATCGGAAGCTCAACGACCCCGGCCTCCAAATTGGAGTCTGAGCGACCCCAGCCTCCAAATCTTACCCAGAGTGGCCCCACCCACCAAATCAGACCCAGAGAGGCCCTGCCCACCAAATCGGTCCCTGAGGGGCCCCGCCCACCAAATCGGACCCTGTGGGGCCCCGCCCACCAAATCGGACCCTGAGAGGCCCCGCCCACCAAATTGGACCCAGAGTGGTCCCGCCCACCAAATTGGACCCAGAGTGGTCCCGCCCACCAAATTGGACCCAGAGTGGTCCCGCCCACCAAATTGGACCCAGTGGGGCTCCGCCCACAAAATCAGACCCTGAGGGGGCGCGGCCACAAAATCGGACCCTGATGGGCCCCGGTCACAAAATTGGACCCTGAGGGGACCCAACCACAAAATCGGACCCTGAGAGGCCCCACCCACCAAATTGGACCCAGAGTGGTCCCACCCACCAAATTGGACCCAGAGGGGCCCCACCCACAAAATTGGACCCAGAGGGGCCCCAACCACAAAATCGGACCCTGAGGGGACCCAACCACAAAATCGGACACTGAGGGGCCCCTGACACAAAATCGGACCCTGACGGGCCCCGGCCACAAAATCGGACCCTGAGGGGCCCTGCCCACAAAATCGGACCCTGAGGGGCCCTGCCCACAAAATCGGACCCTGAGGGGCCCTGCCCACAAAATCGGACCCTGAGGGGCCCCGCCCACCAAATCGGACCCTGAGAGGCCCCACCCAACAAATCGGACCCTGAGGGGCCCTGGCCACAAAATTGGACCCTGAGGGGCCCACCCACAAAATCAGACTCTGAGGGGTTCCGGCCACAAAATCGGACCCTGAGGGGCCCCGGCCACAAAATCGGACCCTGAGGGGCCCCACCCACCAAATCGGACCCTGAGGGGCCCCGGCCACAAAATCGGACCCTGAGGGGCCCCACCCACCAAATCGGACCCTGAGGGGCCCCAGCTACCAAATCGGACCCTGAGGGGCCCCACCCACCAAATCGGACCCTGAGGGGCCCCAGCTACCAAATCGGACCCTGAGGGGCCCCGCCCACCAAATCGGACCCTGAGAGGCCCCACCCAACAAATCGGACCCTGAGGGGCCCTGGCCACAAAATTGGACCCTGAGGGGCCCACCCACAAAATCAGACTCTGAGGGGTTCCGGCCACAAAATCGGACCCTGAGGGGCCCCGGCCACAAAATCGGACCCTGAGGGGCCCCACCCACCAAATCGGACCCTGAGGGGCCCCGGCCACAAAATCGGACCCTGAGGGGCCCCACCCACCAAATCGGACCCTGAGGGGCCCCAGCTACCAAATCGGACCCTGAGGGGCCCCGGCCACAAAATCGGACCCTGTGGGGCCCCACCCACAAAATCGGGCCTTGAGGGGCCCCACCCACAAAATTGGACCCTGGGGCCAAAGTCGCCCCTGAGAGGCACCCACAGTTAAAACGGATCCTGAGTTGAAAGTCTTGCAGGGGCATCAGGCAAGTCTCTCTTAAAGGGGCAGCCTGGGCACCATTTCAAACCACTATCTGTACTTCCTTCAGGAAATACACATCTAGTATTATTATTACTATTCAGTTGATTTCCGCAATTAATGCGGCCTGAACCGCTACACGCACAGACTCCGTTGAGGTTTTGTTCCGAAGCCAGCGTTCACGAGAGGTGTGCTAAGTATTTTTCATGTCGATCGGATTTATAGTTTTTGCGCAATTTGAGTTTGAAAAAACATTTTCCTGTCATTGGAATGCACTGTCTCAATGCATTTCAATTGGAAAATTTTGCCATAGGGAAAACATGGGGCAGTCGTGAGGCGATTCAAATAGCAGTTAAGCTCATTGATATGCGCAGGCACACCCAGTTACTATGCCAACGCCTACAAACTTATCATGACCCCTCCAGGACAGAGTTTCTGGCAGATAATATCAACTCTTAAAGCAAAACCCAGAGCACAAATGCAAATCTAGCTTCATCACATGACGCATACCCCTGAGAGAGAATATGCACCAAAGTGGATTTAGAAGCCCAGTGCGCCAAACTGGCTCTTAAACGGCCGATGCGCCTAAGTGATTCTTAAAGGGCTGGCTCACCAAAATGAGTCTTAAAGGGCCGGTGCGCCAAATCGAAAGCTGAGTGACCCCAGGCTCCAAATCGGAGGCTGATTGACCCTGGCCTACAAATCGGAGGCTGATCGACCCTGGCCTACAAAATGGAGACTGAGCCACCCTCGCCTCCAAATCGGATCCAGAGTGGCACAGCCCACCAAATCGGACCCTGAGGGGCCCCGCCCACCAAATCAGACCTTGAGGGGCCCCACCCACCAAGTCAGACCCAGAGTGGCCCTGCCCACTAAATCGGACCCTGAGGGGCTCCGCCCACAAAATCAGACTCAGAGTGGCCCCACCCACCAAATCAGACCCTGAGGGGCCCTGCCCACCAATTCAGACCCAGAGGGGCCCCGCCCACCAATTCAGACCCAGAGGGGCCCCGCCCACCAATTCAGACCCTGATGGGCCCCGCCCACCAAATCGGACCCTGAGGGGCCCCGCCCACCAAATCGGACCCTGAGGGGCCATGCCCACCAAATCGGACCCTGAGGGGCCCCAACCACAAAATCGGACCCTGAGGGGTCCAGGCCACAAAATCAGACCCTGAGGGGCCCCGGTCAAAAAATCGGACCTAGAGGGGCTCGGGGCACAAAATCAGACCCTGAGGGGCCCCACCTGCAAAATCGGACCCTGAGGGGCCACACCCACAAAATCAAACCCTGAGGGATCCCGGCCACCAATTCAAGCCCTGAGGAGCCCAGGCCACCGAATCGGATCCTGAGGGGCCCCACCCACCAAATCAGACCCTGAGGCCAAAGTGGCCCCGGAGAGGCACCCACAGTTAAAACGGATCCTGACTTGAAAGTCTTGCAGGGGCAGCAGGCAAGTCTCTCTTAAAGGGGTAGCCCGGGCACCATTTCAAACCACTATCTGTACTTCCTTCAGGAAATACATATCTAGTATTAATGTTGTAATCCGAACGCTGCTAACTTTTTCTTTTTATTCAGTTGATTTCCGCAATTAATGCGGCCCGAACCGCTACACGCACAGACTCCGTTGAGGTGTTGTTTCGAAGCCAGCGTCCACGAGAGGTGTGCTATTTTACGTGTTGATCGGATTTGTAGTTTTTGCGCAATTTGCGTTTGAAAATTTTTTTCCCCGTCATTGGAATGCGTGTCTCAATGCTTTTCAATTGGCAACTTAAAACATGCCCTGAGGCAATTCAAATGGCAGTAAAGCTCATTGATATGCACAGGCACACCCATTTACTATGCCAACGCCTACGAACGTCACATGACGCCCCGAGGACAGAGCTTTTGGCACATAATATCAGCTCTTAAAGCGAAACCCACAGCACAAATGCAAATCTAGCCTCATCACATGACGCATGCCCCTTAGAGAGAATGTGCGCCAAAGTGGATTTAGAAGCCCAGTGAGCCACCCTGTCTCTAAAACGGCCGACGCGCCAAAGTGATTCTTAAAGGGCCAGCGCGCCAAATCGGAAACTGAGTGACCCCAGGCTCCAAATCGGAGGCTTAGCCACCCCGGCCTCCAAATAGGAGGCTGATCGACCCTGGCCTCCAAATCGGACCCAGCGTGGACCCGCTCAAGAAATCGGACCCAGAGGGGCTCCGCTCACCAAATCAGACCCAGAGTGGCCCCGCCCAGCAAATCGGACCCAGAGTAGCCCCGCCCATCAAATCGGACCCAGAGTGGTCCCGCCCACCAAATCGGACCCAGAGTGGTCCCGCCCACCAAATCAGACCCTAAGGGGCCCCACCCACAAAATCGGAACCTGAGGGGCCCCACCCACAAAATCGGACTCTGAGGGGCCCCACCCACAAAATTGGAGCCTGAGGGATCCCCGCTAACAATTCAAGCCCTGAGGAGCCCAGGCCAAGGAATCGGATCCTGAGGGGCCCCACCCACCAAATCAGACCCTAAGGCCAAAGTGGCCCCTGAGAGGCACTCACAGTTAAAACGGATCCTGAGTTGAAAGTCTTGCAGAGTCAGCAGGCAAGTCTCTCTTAATTGGGCAGCCCGGGCACCATTTCAAACCACTATCTGTACTTCCTTCAGGAAATACACATCTAGTGTTATTATTACTATTCAGTTGATTTCCGCAATTAATGCGGCCCGAATCGCTACACGCACAGACTCCTTTGAGGTGTCGTTTCGAAGCCAGCGTCCATGAGAGGTGTGCTAAGTATTTTTCGTGTCGATCGGATTTGTAGTTTTTGCACAATTTACGTTTGAAAAAACATTTTCCTGTCATTGGAATGCATTGTGTCAATGCATTTTAATGGGAAAATGTTGCCATAGGGAAAACATGGGGCAGTCGTGAGGTGGCAGTTAAGCTCATTGATATGCGCAGGCCAGGGCCGGCGTCAGCACGCGGCGCACCCGGGCGAGTGTCGGGGCCCTGGCGAGATGGGAGGGCCCACTCACACTGTCTGGGATACCCGCCGGCCGCCGCCACCCCCCCCATGTACTGACCCCATCCTGCGCCCTCCACGAGGGACCCACGCAGTGATGCAGCCCCTTACAGCCAGCAATGATCATCGCTTCCTTCGGCTGTAATCTTGTGTGCTGTGTGCGGTGCCAGCACAGGACCTGTGATGAGGTCACAGGAGGGGAGGAGTTGGGTCACATGATCAGGGCGGCTGCAGGACTCTGCTGTGCTGGTCACTTTTCATTATGGTGCTGGTCTGGATGGATGAGGTAACGTTTATGTGTGGGACAGTGGGGTCAGGAAGTGTTTTACAAGGTGGATGTAGCAGAGCCGTGTGTGTACTTGTGTGGGGTCAGGAGGGGTTTAACAAGGTGGATGTAGCAGAGCCGTGTGTGTACTTGTGTGGGGTCAGGGAGGTGTTTTACAAGGTGGATGTAGCAGAGCCGTGTGTGTACTTTGTGTGGGGTTAGGAGGGGTTTACAAGGTGAATGTAGCAGAGCCGTGCTTGTACTTGTGTGGGGTCAGGAGGGGTTTACAAGTTGGATGTAGCAGAGCCGCGTGTGTACTTGTGTGGGGTCAGGGAGGTGTTTTACAAGGTGGATGTAGCAGAGCCGTGTATGTACTTGTGTGGGGTCAGGAAGGGTTTACAAGGTGGATGTAGCAGAGCCGTGTGTGTACTTGTGTGGGGTCAGGCGGGGTTTACAAGTTGGATGTAGCAGAGCCGTGTGTGTACTTGTGTGGGGTCAGGGAGGTGTTTTACAAGGTGGATGTAGGAGAGCCGTGTGTGTTCTTGGGTGGGGTCAGGAGGGGTTTACAAGGTGTACGGAGCAGAGCCGTGTGTGTACGAGGTGTACAGAGCGGAGCCGTGTGTTTATGGAGCAGAGCTGTGTGTTTATGGAGCGGAGCAGAGCCGGGGGTGTACGGAGTGAAGCCGCGTGTGTACAAGGTGTATGAAGCGGAGCTGTGTGTGTGTACGAGATGTATGGTGGGGGGAGCATTTATACCTCCCGAGTCCTAACCGTCCCGGATCCAGCGAGACAGTCCCGATTTTGAGAGAGAGACTGCCCCAGCCGGGAGCATACTTTCCCCGCGGGACACAGGAGTACACAGCGGAGCCCCAAGGAGCAATTTAAAACTTGCACGTAACGTTCTACCGGAAGTGACGTGCTGGAAGCTGACCAGAAATTAGGTAATTTCAGTAGGAGATTGTGACGGAACCATGGAGGCACTTCAGGGAGTGCTTCAGATCCATCACTGTGTCCTCCACAGTTAAAACGGATCCTGAGTTGAAAGTCTTGCAGGGGCAGCAGGCAAGTCTCTCTTAAAGGGGTAGCCCGGGCACCATTTCAAACCACTATCTGTACTTCCTTCAGGAAATACACATCTAGTTCTTCTTATTATTATAGTGGTTTGAAAAACCACTATATTGTAATCCGAACGCTGCTAACTTATTATAGTGGTTTGAAAAAACCACTATATTGTAATCCGAACGCTGCTAACTTATTATAGTGGTTTGAAAAAACCACTATATTGTAATTATTCTTCTTCTTCTTATTATTATTATTAAGTTGATTTCCGCAATTAATGCGGCCCGAACCGCTACACGCACAGACTCCGTTGAGGTGTCGTTTCGAAGCCAGTGTCCATGAGAGGTGTGCTAAGTATTTTTCGTGTCGATCGGATTTGTAGTTTTTGCGCAATTTGCGTTTGAAAATTTTTTTTCCCGTCATTGGAATGCACTGTCTCCAATGCTTTTCAATAGGAAATGGCAAAACGTGCCCTGAGGCGATTGAAATGACAGTTGAGCTCATTGATATGCGCAGGCAGACCCAGTTACTATGCCAACGCCTACGAACTTCACTTGAACCCCAGCACAGAGCCTATGCCACATAATATCAGCTCTTAAAGCGAAACCCACAGCACAAATGCAAATCTAGCTTCATCACATGACACATGCCCCTGAGAGAGAATGTGTGCGCCAAAGTGGATTTAAAAGAAGCCCAGTCAGCCAAACTAGCTCTTAAAGGGCCAACGCGCCAAAGTGATTGTTAAAGGGCCAGCGCACCCAAATGAGTCTTAAAGGGCCGACACACCAAATCGGAGACTGAGCCACCCCGGCCTCCAAATCGGACAATGAGCCACCCCGGCCTCCAAATCGGAGGCTGAGCCACCCCGGCCTCCAAATCGGAGGCTGATCCACCCCGGCCTCCAAATCGGAGGCTGAGCCACCCCGGCCTCCAAATCGGAGGTTGATCCACCCCGGCCTCCAAATCGGAGGTTGATCCACCCCGGCCTCCAAATCGGAGGCTGAGCCACCCCGGCCTCCAAATCGGAGGCTGATCGACCCCGGCCTCCAAATCGGAGGCTGATCGACCCCGGCCTCCAAATCGGAGGCTGATCAACCCCGGCCTCCAAATCGGAGGCTGATCGACCCCGGCCTCCAAATCGGAGGCTGATCCACCCCGGCCTCCAAATCGGAGGCTGAGCCACCCCGGCCTCCAAATCGGAGGCTGAGCCACCCCGGCCTCCAAATCGGAGGCTGATCCACCCCGGCCTCCAAATCGGAGGCTGAGCCACCCCGGCCTCCAAATCGGAGGCTGAGCCACCCCGGCCTCCAAATCGGAGGCTGAGCCACCCCAGCCTCCAAATCGGAGGCTGAGCCACCCCGGCCTCCAAATCGGAGGCTGAGCCACCCCGGCCTCCAAATCGGAGGCTGAGCCACCCCGGCCTCCAAATCGGAGGCTGAGCCACCCCGGCCTCCAAATAGGAGGCTGATCGACCCCGGCCTCTAAATAGGAGGATGATCGACCCCGGCCTCCAAATAGGAGGCTGATCGACCCCGGCCTCCAAATAGGAGGCTGATCGACCCCGGCCTCCAAATAGGAGGCTGATCGACCCCGGCCTCCAAATCGGAGGCTGATCCACCCCGGCCTCCAAATAGGAGGCTGAGCCACCCCGGCCTCCAAATAGGAGGCTGAGCCACCCCGGCCTCCAAATCGGAGGCTGAGCCACCCCGGCCTCCAAATCGGAGGCTGAGCCACCCCGGCCTCCAAATCGGAGGCTGAGCCACCCCGGCCTCCAAATCGGAGGCTGAGCCACCCCGGCCTCCAAATCGGAGGCTGATCCACCCCGGCCTCCAAATCGGAGGCTGATCCACCCCGGCCTCCAAATCGGAGGCTGAGCCACCCCGGCCTCCAAATCGGAGGCTGAGCCACCCCGGCCTCCAAATCGGAGGCTGAGCCACCCCGGCCTCCAAATCGGAGGCAGAGCCACCCCGGCCTCCAAATCGGAGGCAGAGCCACCCCGGCCTCCAAATCGGAGGCAGAGCCACCCCGGCCTCCAAATCGGAGGCAGAGCCACCCCGGCCTCCAAATCGGAGGCCGATCCACCCCGGCCTCCAAATCGGAGGCCGATCCACCCCGGCCTCCAAATCGGAGGCCGATCCACCCCGGCCTCCAATTCGGAGGCTGAGCCACCCCGCCCTCCAAATAGGAGGCTGAGCCACCCCGCCCTCCAAATAGGAGGCTGAGCCACCCCGGCCACCAAATCGGAGGCTGAGCCACCCCGGCCACCAAATCGGAGGCTGAGCCACCCCGGCCTCCAAATCGGAGGCTGATCGACCCCGGCCTCCAAATCGGAGGCTGATCGACCCCCGGCCTCCAAATAGGAGGCTGATCGACCCCGGCCTCCAAATCGGAGGCTGAGCCACCCCGGCCTCCAAATCGGAGGCTGAGCCACCCCGGCCTCCAAATCGGAGGCTGAGCCACCCCGGCCTCCAAATCGGAGGCTGAGCCACCCCGGCCTCCAAATCGGAGGCTGAGCCACCCCGGCCTCCAAATCGGAGGCTGAGCCACCCCGGCCTCCAAATCGGAGGCTGAGCCACCCCGGCCTCCAAATCGGAGGCTGAGCCACCCCGGCCTCCAAATCGGAGGCTGAGCCACCCCGGCCTCCAAATCGGAGGCTGAGCCACCCCGGCCTCCAAATCGGAGGCTCATCGACCCCGGCCTCCAAATCGGAAGCTCATCGACCCCGGCCTCCAAATCAGAGGCTCTTTGACCTCGGCCTCCAAATCGGAAGCTCAACGACCCCGGCCTCCAAATTGGAGGCTGAGGGACCCCAGCCTCCAAATCTTACCTAGAGTGGCCCCGCCCACCAAATCGGACCCTGTGGGGCCCCGCCCACCAAATCGGACCCTGAGAGGCCCCGCCCACCAAATCGGACCCAGAGTGGTCCCGCCCACCAAATTGGACCCAGAGGGGCTCCGCCCACAAAATCAGACCCAGAGGGGCCCCTGCCACAAAATCAGACCCTGAGGGGCCGCAGCCACAAAATCGGACCCTGATGGGCCCCAGTCACAAAATTGGACCCTGATCGGACCCTGATGGGCCCCAACCACAAAATCGGACCCTGAGGGGACCCAACCACAAAATCGGACCCTGAGGGGACCCGCCCACCAAATTGGACCCAGAGTGGTCCCGCCCACCAAATTGGACCCAGAGGGGCCCCACCCACAAAATCGGACCCAGTGGGGCCCCTGCCACAAAATCGGACCCTGAGGGGCCGCGGCCACAAAATCAGACCCTGAGGGGCCGCGGCCACAAAATCGGACCCTGAGGGGCCCCAACCACAAAATCGGACCCTGAGGGGACCCAACCACAAAATCGGACCCTGAGGGGCCCCTGACACAAAATCGGACCCTGAGGGGCCCCGGCCACAAAATCGGACCCTGGGGGGCCCAACCCACAAAATCGGACCCTGAGGGGCCCTGTCCACCAAATTGGACCCTGAGGGGCCCCGCCCACCAAATCGGACCCTGAGAGGCCTCACCCACAAAATCGGACCCTGACGGGCCCCGGCCGCAAAATCGGACCCTGAGGGGCCCCACCCACAAAATTGGACCCTGAGGGGTTCCGGCCACAAAAATCGGATCCTGATTGGCCCCGGCCACAAAATCGGACCCTGAGGGGCCCCAGCCACAAAATCGGACCTTGAGGGGCCCCACCCACCAAATCAGACCCTGAGGGGCCCCGGCCACCAAATTGGACCCTGAGGGGCCCCGGCCACCAAATCGGACCCTGAGTGGCCCCGGCCACAAAATCAGGCCCTGAGGGGCCCCACCCACAAAATCAGACCATGAGGCCAAAGTGGCCCCTGAGAGGCACCCACAGTTAAATCGTATCCTGAGTTGAAAGTCTTGCAGGGGCAGCAGGCAAGTCTCTCTTATAGGGGCAGCCCGGGCACCATTTCAAACCACTATCTGTACTTCCTTCAGGAAATACACATCTAGTATTACAATTATAATGCGCCAATCACAAGTTATTCAGTTGATTTCCGCAATTAATACAGCCCGAACCGCTACACGCACAGACTCAGTTGAGGTGTCGTTTCGAAGCCAGCGTCCACGAGAGGTGTGCTAAGTATTTTTCGTGTCGATCGGATTTGTAGTTTCTGTGCAATTTGCGTTTGAAATTTTTTTTTCCCGTCATTGGAATGCACTGTCTCAAAGCTTTTCAATGGGAAACGTAAAACGTGCCCTGAGGCGATTGAAATGGCAGTAAAGCTCATTGATATGCGCAGGCACACCCTGTTACTATGCCAACGCCTACGAACGTCACATGACGCCCCCAGGACAGAGCTTCTGCCACATAATATCAGCTCTTAAGGCGAAACCCACAGCACAAATGCAAATCTAGCTTCATCACATGACACATGCCCCTGAGAGAGAATATGCGCCAAAATGCGCCCACGCCCACCAAATCGGACCCTGAGGGGACCCGCCCACCAAATCGGACCCTGAGGGACCCCGGCCACCAAATCGTACCCTGAAGGGGCCCCGCCCACCAAATCGGATCCTGAGGGGCGCCGCCCACCAAATTGGACCCTGAGGGGCCCCGCCCACCAAATTGGACCCTGAGGGGCCCCGCCCACCAAATCGGACCCTGAGGGGTCCCCCTCACCAAATCGGACCCTGAGGGGCCCTGCCCACCAAATCGGACCCTGAGGGGCCCCGCCCACCAAATCAGACCCTGAGGGATCCCACCCACCAAATCGGACCCCGAGGGGCCCCGCCCACCAAATCAGACCCTGAGGTGCCTCGCCCACCAAATTGAACCTTGAGGAGCCCCGCCCGCCAAATCGGACCCTGAGGGGCCCCGCCCACCAAATCAGACCCTGAGGGGCGCCGCTCACCAAATCGAACACTGAGGGGCCCTTCCCACCAAATCGGACCCTGACGGGCCCCGCCTACCAAATCGGACCCTGAGGGGCCCCGCCCACCAAATCAGACCCTGAGGAGCCCCGCCCACCAAATCGGACCCTGAGGCGCCCCACTGACCAAATCGGACCCTGAGGGCCCCGCTCACCAAATTGAACTCTGAGGGGCCCCGCTCACCAAATCGGACCCTGAGGGGCCCCGCCCACCAAATCGGATTCTGAGTGGCCCCGGACACCAAATCGGACCCTTAGGGGCCCCGCCCACCAAATCAGACCCTGAGTGGCCCTGCCCACCAAATCATACCCTGAGGGGCCCCGCCCACCAAATCGGATTCTGAAGGGCCCCAACCTCAAAATCGGACCCAGAGGGGCCCCGGACACAAAATCGAACCCTGAGGGGCCCCACCCACAAAATCAGGCCCTGAAGGGCCCCAACGACAAAGTCGGACCCTGAGGAGCCCCACCCACCAAATCGGACCCTGAGGGGCCCCGCCCACCAAATTGGACCCTGAGGGGCCCCACCCACCAAATCGGACCCTGAGGGGCCCCCCACCAAATTGGACTCAGAGTGGCCCCGCCCACCAAATCAGACCCAGGGGGCCCCACCCACAAAATCGGACCCTGAGGGGCCCCAGCCACCAAATCGGACCCTGAGGGGCCCCACCCACCAAATCGGACCCTGAGGGGCCCCGGCCACAAAATCGGACCCTGAGGGACCCCACCCACAAAATCAGACCCTGAGGGGTTCCGGCCACAAAATCCGACCCTGATGGGCCCCGGCCACAAAATCGGACCCTGAAGGGCCCCACCCTCAAAATCGGACCCTGAGGGGCCCCAATCACCAAATCGGACCCTGAGGGGCCCCGGCCACAAAATCGGACCCTGAGGGGCTCCACCCACCAAATCAAACCCTGAGGGGCCCTGGCCACCAAATCGCACCCTGAGGGGCCCCGCCCACCAAATCGGATTCTGAAGGTCCCCAACCACAAAATCGGACCCTGAGGGGCCCCATCCACAAAATTAGACCCTGAGGGGCCCCAACCACAAAGTCGGACCCTGAGGAGCCCCACCCACCAAATTGGACCCTGAGGGGCCCCGCCCACCAAATTGGACCCTGAGGGGCCCCACCCACCAAATTGGACCCTGAGGGGCCCCCCACCAAATTGGACTCAGAGTGGCCCCGCCCACCAAATCAGACCCTGAGGGGCCCCGGCCACAAAATCAGACCCTGAGGGGCCCCGGCCACAAAATCGGACCCTGAGGGACCCCACCCACAAAATCGGACCCTCAGGGGTTCCGGCCACAAAATCGGACCCTGAGGGGTTTCAGCCACAAAAATTGGACCCTGAGGGGCCCCGGCCACAAAATCGGACCCTGAGGGGCCCCAACCACCAAATCGGACCCTGAGGGGCCCCAACCACCAAATCGGACCCTGAGGGGCCCCAGCCACAAAATCGGACCCTGAGGGGCCCCACCCACCAAATCAGACCCTGAGGGGCCCCAGCCACCAAAATGGAACCTTAGGGGCCCCGGCCACAAAATCGGACCCTGAGAGGCCCCACCCACAAAATCGGGCCCTGAGGGGCCCCACCCACAAAATCGGACCCTGAGGCCAAAGTGGCCCCTGAGAGGCACCCACAGTTAAAACGGATCCAGAGTTGAAAGTCTTGCAGGGGCAGCAGGCAAGTCTCTCTTAAAGGGGCAGCCCGGGCACCATTTCAAACCACTATCTGTACTTCCTTCAGGAAATACACATCTAGTATTATTATTACTATTCAGTTGATTTCCGCAATTAATGCAGCCCGAAACGCTACACGCACAGTCTCCGTTGAGGTGTCGTTTCGAAGCCAGCGTTCATGAGAGGTGTGCTAAGTATTTTTCGTGTCGATCAGATTTATAGTTTTTGTGCAATTTGCGCTTGAAAAAACATTTTCCTGTCATTGGAATGCACTGTCTCAATGCATTTCAAATGGAAAATTTTGCCATAGGGAAAACATGGGGCAGTCGTGAGGCGATTCAAATAGCAGTTAAGCTCATTGATATGCGCAGGCACATCCAGTTACTATGCCAACGCCTACAAACTTTTCATGACCCCTCCAAGACAGAGTTTCTGTCAGATAATATCAGCTCTTAAAGCGAAACCCAGAGCACAAATGCAAATCTAGCTTCATCACATGACGCATGCCCCTGAGAAAGAATGTGCGCCAAAGAGAATTTAGAAGCCCAGTGCGCCAAACTGGCTCTTAAACGGCAGACGCGCCTAAGTGATTCTTAAAGGGCCGGCGCACCAAAATGAGTCTTAAAGGGCCGGCGCGCCAAATCAAAAGCTGAGTGACCCCAGGCTCCAAATCGATTGACCCTGGCCTACAAATCGGAGGCAGATCGACCCTGGCCTACAAAACGGAGACTGAACCACCCTGGCCTCCAAATCGGACCCTGAGGTTCCCCGCCCACCAAATCGGACCCTGAGGTGCCCCGCCCACCAAATCGGACCCAGAGTGGCCCCGCCCACCAAATCAGACCCAGAGTGGCCCCGCCCACCAAATCAGACCCAGAGTGGCCCCGCCCACCAAATCGGACACAGAGTGGCCCCGCCCACCAAATCGGACCCTGAGGGGCCCTACCCACCAAATCAGACCCAGAGTGGCCCTGCCCACCAAACCAGACCCTGAGGGGCTCCACCCACAAAATCAGACTCAGAGCGGCCCTGCCCACCAAATCAGACCCAGAGTGGCCCAACCCACAAAATCGGACCCTGAGTGGCCCCGGCCAGAAAATCAGACCCTGAGGGGCCCCGCCTACCAAATCAGACCCAGAGTGGCCCGACCCACAAAATCGGAACCTGAGGGGCCCCAACCACAAAATCGGACCCTGAGGAGCCCCGGCCACAAAATCGGGCCCTGAAGGGCCCCATTCACAAAATCGGACCCTGAGGGGCCCCGGCCACAAAATCGGACCCTGAGGGGCCCCACCCACAAAATCGGACCCTGAGGGGCCCCACCCACAAAATCGGACCCTGAGGGGCCCGGCCACAAAATCAGACCCTGAGGGGCCCCAGCCAAATCAGACCCTGAGGGGCCTCGGCCACAAAATCGGACCCTGATGGGCCCCAGTCACAAAATCGGACCCTGAGGGGCCTCGGCCACAAAATCGGACCCTGAGGGGCCCCAACCACAAAATCGGACCCTGAGGGGCCCAGCCCACAAAATCGGACCCTGAGTGGCCCCGGCCAGAAAATCAGACCCTGAGGGGCCCGCCTACCAAATCAGACCCAGAGTGGCCCCACCCACAAAATCAGAACCTGAGGGGCCCCAACCACAAAATCGGACCCTGAGGAGCCCCGGCCACAAAATCGGGCCCTGAAGGGCCCCACCCACAAAATTGGACCCTGAGGGCCCCGACCACAAAATTGGACCCTGCGGGGCCCCGGCCACAAAATCGGACCCTGCGGGGCCCCGGCCACAAAATCGGACCCTGCGGGGCCCCGGCCACAAAATCGGACCCTGCGGGGCCCCGGCCACAAAATCGGACCCTGAGGGGACCCACCCACAAATTCGGACCCTGAGGGGCCACACCCACAAAATCGGACCCTGAGGGGCCACACCCACAAAATAGGAGCCTGAGGGATCCAGGCCAACAATTCAAGCCCTGAGGAGCCCAGGCCAAGGAATCAGATCCTGAGGGGCCCCACCCACCAAATCAGACCCTGAGGCCAAAGTGGCCCCTGAGAGGCACATACAGTTAAAATGGATCCTGAGTTTAAAGTCTTGCAGGGGCAGCAGGCAAGTCTCTCTTAAAGGGGCAGCCCGGGCACCATTTCAAACCACTATCTGTACTTCCTTCAGGAAATACACATCTAGTATTATTATTACTATTCAGTTGATTTCCGCAATTAATGCAGCCCGAAACGCTACACGCACAGACTCCGTTGAGGTGTCGTTTCGAAGCCAGCGTTCACGAGAGGTGTGCTAAGTATTTTTCGTGTCGATCAGACTTATAGTTTTTGTGCAATTTGCGCTTGAAAAAACATTTTCCTGTCATTGGAATGCACTGTCTCAATGCATTTCAAATGGAAAATTTTGCCATAGGGAAAACATGGGGCAGTCGTGAGGCGATTCAAATAGCAGTTAAGCTCATTGATATGCGCAGGCACATCCAGTTACTATGCCAACGCCTACAAACTTTTCATGACCCCTCCAAGACAGAGTTTCTGGCAGATAATATCAGCTCTTAAAGCGAAACCCAGAGCACAAATGCAAATCTAGCTTCATCACATGACGCATGCCCCTGAGAAAGAATGTGCGCCAAAGAGAATTTAGAAGCCCAGTGCGCCAAACTGGCTCTTAAACGGCAGACGCGCCTAAGTGATTCTTAAACGGCCGGCGCACCAAAATGAGTCTTAAAGGGCCGGCGCGCCAAATCAAAAGCTGAGTGACCCCAGGCTCCAAATCGATTGACCCTGGCCTACAAATCGGAGGCAGATCGACCCTGGCCTACAAAACGGAGACTGAACCACCCTGGCCTCCAAATCGGACCCTGAGGTTCCCCGCCCACCAAATCGGACCCTGAGGTGCCCCGCCCACCAAATCGGACCCAGAGTGGCCCCGCCCACCAAATCAGACCCAGAGTGGCCCCGCCCACCAAATCAGACCCAGAGTGGCCCCGCCCACCAAATCAGACCCAGAGTGGCCCCGCCCACCAAATCGGACACAGAGTGGCCCCGCCCACCAAATCAGACCCAGAGTGGCCCCGCCCACCAAACCAGACCCTGAGGGGCTCCACCCACAAAATCAGACTCAGAGCGGCCCTGCCCACCAAATCAGACCCTGGCCTACAAAACGGAGACTGAACCACCCTGGCCTCCAAATCGGACCCTGAGGGGCCCCATGCACCAAATCGGACCCTGAGGGGCCCCGGCCACAAAATCGGACCCTGAGTGGCCCCGGCCACAAAATCGGACCCTGAGTGGCCCCGGCCACAAAATCGGACCCTGAGGGGCCCCACCCACAAAATCGGACCCTGAGGGGCCCCACCCACAAAATCAGACCCTGAGGCCAAAGTGGCCCCTGAGAGGCACCCACAGTTAAATCGTATCCTGACTTGAAAGTCTTGCAGGGGCAGCAGGCAAGTCTCTCTTAAAGGGGCAGCCCGGGCACCATTTCAAACCACTATCTGTACTTCCTTCAGGAAATACACATCTAGTTCTTCTTATTATTATTATTAAGTTGATTTCCGCAATTAATACAGCCCGAACCGCTACACGCACAGACTCCGTTGAGGTGTCGTTTCGAAGCCAGCGCCCATGAGAGGTGTGCTAAGTATTTTTCGTGTCGATCAGATTTGTAGTTTTTGCGCAATTTGCGTTCGAAAAATTTTTTTCCCGTCATTGGAATGCACTGTCTCCAATGCATTTGAATGGGGAAATGGCAAAACATGCCCTGAGGCGATTGAAATGGCAGTTGAGCTCATTGATATGCGCAGGCAGAACCAGTTACTATGCCAACGCCTACGAACGTCACATGACATCTCCAGAACAGAGCTTCTGCCACATAATATCAGCTCTTAAAGCGAAACCCACAGCACAAATGCAAATCTAGCTTCATCACATGACACATGCCCCTGAGAGAGAATGTGCGCCAAAGTGTATTTAGAAGCCCAGTGAGCCAAACTGGCTCTTAAAGGGCCGAAGTGCAAAAGTGACTGTTAAAGGGCCGGCGCACCGAAATGAGTCTTAAAGGGCCAACACGCCAAATCGAAAGCTGAGTGACCACAGGCTCCAAATGGGAGGCTAATCGACCCCCCGGCCTCCAAATCGGAGGCTGAGCCACCCCGGCCTCCAAATTGGAGGTTGAGCCACCCCGGACTCCAAATCAGAGGCTGAGCCACCCCGGCCTCCAGATCGGAGGCTGAGCCACCCCGGCCTCCAAATTGGAGGCTGAGCCACCCCGGCCTCCAAATCGGAGGGTGATTGACCCCGGCCTTCAAATCGGAGGCTGATTGACCCCGGCCTCCAAATCGGAGGCTGAGCCACCCCGGCCTCCAAATCGGAGGCTGAGCCACCCCGGCCTCCAAATCGGAGGCTGAGCCACCCCGGCCTCCAAATCGGAGGCTGAGCCACCCCGGCCTTCAAATCGGATGCTGAGCGACCCCGGCCTCCAAATCGGAGGCTGAGCCACCCCGGCCTCCAAATCGGAGGCTGAGCCACCCCAGCCTCCAAATCGGAGGCTAAGCCACCCCGGCCTCCAAATCGGAGGCTGAGCCACCCCGGCCTGCAAATCGGAGGCTGATCGACCCCGGCCTCCAAATCGGAGGCTGATCGACCCCGGCCTCCAAATCGGAGGCTGATCCACCTCGGCCTCCAAATCGGAGGCTGAGCCACCCCGGCCTCCAAATCGGAGGCTGAGCCACCCCAGCCTCCAAATCAGAGGCTGAGCCACCCCGGCCTCTAAATCGGAGGCTGAGCCACCCCTGCCTCCAAATCGGAGGCTGATCGACCCCGGCCTCCAAATGGGAGGCTGATCGACCCCGGCCTCCAAATGGGAGGCTGAGCCACCCCGCCCTCCAAATGGGAGGCTGAGCCACCCCGGCCTCCAAATCGGAGGCTGAGCCACCCCGGCCTCCAAATCGGAGGCTGATCGACCCCGGCCTCCAAATCGGAGGCTGATCGACCCCGACCTCCAAATCGGAGGCTGAGCCACCCCGGCCTCCAAATCGGAAGCTGAGCCACCCCAGCCTCCAAATCGGAGGCTGAGCCACCCCGGCTTTCAAATCGGATGCTGAGCGACCCCGGCCTCCAAATCGGAGGCTGATCGACCCCGGCCTCCAAATCGGAGGCTGATCCACCCCGGCCTCCAAATCGGAGGCTGAGCCACCCCGGCCTCCAAATCGGAGCCTGAGCCACCCCAGCCACCAAATCGGAGGCTGAGCCACCCCGGCCTCCAAATCGGAGGCTGAGCCACCCCTGCCTCCAAATCGGAGGCTGATCGACCCCGGCCTCCAAATCGGAGGCTGATCGACCTCGGCCTCCAAATGGGAGGCTGATCGACCCCGGCCTCCAAATGGGAGGCTGATCGACCCCGGCCTCCAAATGGGAGGCTGATCGAACCCGGCCTCCAAATGGGAGGCTGAGCCACCCCGGCCTCCAAATGGGAGGCTGAGCCACCCCGGCCTCCAAATGGGAGGCTGAGCCACCCCGGCCTCCAAATCGGAGGCTGATCGACCCCGGCCTCCAAATCGGAGGCTGATCGACCCCGGCCTCCAAATCGGAGGCTGATCGACCCCGGCCTCCAAATCGTAGGCTGAGCCACCCCGGCCTCCAAATCGGAGGCTGAGCCACCCCGGCCTCCAAATCGGAGGCTGAGCCACCCCGGCCTCCAAATCGGAGGCTGATCGACCCCAGCCTCCAAATCGGAGGCTGATCGACCCCGGCCTCTAAATCGGAGGCTGAGCCACCCCGGCCTCCAAATCGGAGGCTCTTTGACCTCGGCCTCCAAATCGGAAGCTCATCGACCCCGGCCTCCAAATCTTACCCAGAGTGGCCCCGCCCACCAAATCTTACCGAGTGGCCCCGCCCACCAAATCGGACCCAGAGAGGCCCTGCCCACCAAACCGGACCCTGAGGGGCCCCGCCCACCAAATCGGACCCTGTGGGGCCCCGCCCACTAAATCGGACCCAGAGTGGTCCCGCCAACCAAATCGGACCCAGAGTGGCCCCGCCGACCGAATCGGACCCAGAGGGTCTCCGCCCACAAAATCAGACCCTAAGGGGCCCAACCCACCAAATCTGACCCTGAGGGGCCACAACCACAAAATCGGACCCTGATTGGTCCCAACCACAAAATCAGACCCTGAGGGGCCCCGGCCACAAAATCGGACCCTGAGGGGCCCCGGCCATAAAATCGGACCCTGAGGGGCCCTGGCCACAAAATCGGACCCTGAGGGGCCCAACCCACATAATCGGACCCTGAGGGGCCACGGCCAGAAAATCGGACCGTGAGGGGATCCGGCCACAAAATCAGACCCTGAGGGGCCCCGGCCACAAAATCGGACCCTGAGGGGCCCCACTCACAAAATCGGAACCTGAGGGGCCCCACCCACAAAATCGGACCCTAAGGGGCCACACCCACAAAATCGGAGCCTGAGAGATCCCCGCCAACAATTCAAGCCCTGAGG
The DNA here is from genome assembly GCF_039654945.1 of Dendrobates tinctorius. Taxonomy (NCBI): domain Eukaryota; kingdom Metazoa; phylum Chordata; class Amphibia; order Anura; family Dendrobatidae; genus Dendrobates; species Dendrobates tinctorius. Next base: position 7,177,763 of record NW_027361704.1, read on the forward strand.
AGCCCAGGCCAAGGAATCAGATCCTGAGGGGCACCACCCACCAAATCAGACCCTGAGGCCAAAGTGGCCTCTGAGAGGCACTCACAGTTAAAACGGATCCTGAGTTGAAAGTCTTGCAGGGGCAGCAGGCAAGTCTCTCTTAAAGGGGCAGCCCGGGCACCATTTCAAACCACTATCTGTACTTCCTTCAGGAAATACACATCTAGTTATTATTATTAAGTTGATTTCCGCAGTTAATACAGCCCGAACCGCTACACTCACAGACGCCGTTGAGGTGTAGTTTCGAAGCCAGCGTCCATGAGAGGTGTGCTAAGTATTTTTCGTGTCGATCGGATTTGTAGTTTTTGCGCAATTTGTGTTTGAAATTTTTTTTTCCCGTCATTGGAATGCACTGTCTCCAATGCTTTTCAATGGGTAATGGCAAAACGTGCCCTGAGGCGATTGAAATGGCAGTTAAGCTCATTGATATGCACAGGCAGACCCAGTTACTATGCCAACGCCTACGAACGTCACATGACATCCCAAGGGCAGAGCTTCTGCCACATAATATCAGCTCTTAAAGCGAAACCCACAGCACAAATGCAAATCTAGCTTCATCACATGACACATGCCCCTGAGATAGAATGTGCGACAAAGTGGATTTAGAAGCCCAGTGAGCCACCCTGGCTCTTAAAGGGCCGACGTGCCACAGTGATTCTTAAAGGGCCAGCGCACCGAAATTAGTCTTAAAGGGCCGGCGCGCCAAATCGAAAGCTGAGTGACCCCGGCCTCCAAATCGGAGGCTGAGCCACCCCGGCCTCCAAATCGGAGGCTGAGCCACCCCGGCCTCCAAATCGGAGGCTGAACCACCCCGGCCTCCAAATCGGAGGCTGAGCCACCCTGGCCTCCAAATCGGACCCAGTGTGGCCCCGCTCAAAAAATCCGACCCAGAGTAGCACAGCCCACCAAATCGGATCCTGAAAGGCCCCGTCCACCAAATCGGACCCTGAGGAGCCCCGCCCACCAAATCAGACCCTGAGAAGCCCCGCCCACCAAATCGGACCCAGAGTGACCCCGCCCACCAAATCGGACCCTGAAGGGCCCCGCCCATCAAATCGGACCCAGAGTGGCCCCGCCAACCAAATCGGACCCAGAGTGGCCCCGCCCACCAAATCGGACCCAGAGGGGCCCCGCCCATCAAATCGGACCCTGAGGGGCCCCGCCCACCAAATCAGACCCTGAGGAGCCCCGCCCACCAAATCAGACCCAGATTGACCCTGCCCACCAAATCGGACCCAGATTGACCCCGCCCACCAAATCGGACCATGAAGGGCCCCGCCCACCAAATCGGACCCAGAGGTGCCCCGCACACCAAATCGGACCCTGAAGGGCCCCGCCCACCAAATCGGACCGAGGGGCCCCGCCCACAAAATCATACCCAGAGTAGCACAGCCCACCAAATCGGATCCTGAGAGGCCCCGCCCACCAAATCGGACCCTGAAGGGCCCCGTCCACCAAATCGGACCCTGAGGAGCCCCGCCCACCAAATCAGACCCTGAGAAGCCCCGCCCACCAAATCGGACCCAGAGTGACCCCGCCCACCAAATCGGACCCTGAAGGGCCCCGCCCATCAAATCGGAACCAGAGTGGCCCCACCCACCAAATCGGACCCGATGGGGTCCCGCCCACCAAATCGGAACCTGAGGAGTCGCGCCCACCAAATCGGACCCAGATTGACCCCGCCCACCAAATCGACCCCGAGGAGCCCCGCCCACCAAATCGGACCCAGTTTGACCCCGCCCACCAAATCGGACCCTGAAGGGCCCCACCCACCAAATCGGACCCAGAGGTGCCCCGCCCACCAAATCGGACCCTGAAGGGCCCCGCACACCAAATCGGACCCAGAGGGGCCCCGCCCACCAAATCGGACCCAGGGGGTCCCACCCACCAAATAGGACCATGAGGGGCCCCGCCCACCAAATCGGACCCAGAGTGACCCCGCCCACCAAATCGGACCCTGAAGGGCCCCGCCCATCAAATCGGAACCAGAGTGGCCCCACCCACCAAATCGGACCCAGAGGGGCCCCGCCCATCAAATCGGACCCTGAGGGGCCCCGCCCACCAAATCGGAACCTGAGGAGCCGCGCCCACCAAATCGGACCCAGATTGACCCCGCCCACCAAATCGGACCCTGAAGGGCCCCACCCACCAAATCGGACCCAGAGGTGCCCCACCCACCAAATCGGACCCTGAAGGGCCCCGCACACCAAATCGGACCCAGAGGGGCCCCGCCCACCAAATCGGACCCAGGGGGGCCCCGCCCACCAAATAGGACCATGGGGGGCCCCGCCCAACAAATCGGACCATGAGGGGCACCGCCCACTAAATCGGACCCAGAGTGGCCCCACCTACAAAATCAGACCCTGAGGGACCCCAGCCACAAAATCGGACCCTGAGGGGCCCCACCCACAAAATCGGACCCTAAGGGGACCCGCCCACAAAATTAGACCCTGAGGGGCCCCACCCTTAAAATCAGACCCTAAGGGGCCCCGGCCACAAAATCGGACCCTGAGTGGCCCCACCTACAAAATCAGACCCTGAGGGACCCCAGCCACAAAATCGGACCCTGAGGGGCCCCACCCACAAAATCGGACCCTAAGGGGACCCGCCCACAAAATTAGACCCTGAGGGGCCCCACCCTCAAAATCAGACCCTGAGGGGCCACAGCCACAAAATCAGACCATGAGGGGCCCCACCCACAAAATCGGACCCTGAGGGGCCCCACCCACAAAATCGGACCCTGATGGGCCCCACCCACAAATCCAGACCCTGAGGGGCCCCAGCCACAAAATCGGACCCTGAGAGACCCCGGCCACAAAATCAGACTCTGAGGGGCCCCAGCCACAAAATCGGACTCTGATGGGCCCCACCCACAAAATCGGACCCTGAGGGGACCCGGCCACAAAATCGGACCCTGAGGGGCCCCACCCACAAAATCAGACCCTGAGGGACCCCAGCCACAAAATCAGACCCTGAGGGGCCCCAGCCACAAAATCGGACTCTGATGGGCCCCACCCACAAAATCGGACCCTGAGGGGCCCCGCCCACCAAATTAGACCCTGATGGGCCCCACCCTCAAAATCGGTCCCTGAGGGGCCCCGGCCACAAAATCGGACCCTGAGGGGCCCGGGCCACAAAATCGGACCCTGAGGGGCCCCACCCGCAAAATCGGACCCTAAGGGGCCCGGGCCATAAAATCGGACCCTGAGGGGCCCCACCCGCAAAATCGGACCCAAAGGGGCCCCACTCGCAAAATCGGACCCTGAGGGGCCCCGGCCACAAAATCGGACCCTGAGGGGCCCAACCCACAAGATCAGACTCAGTGTCCCCGCCCACCAAATCGGACAATGAAGGGCCCCGTCCACCAAATCGGACCGAAAGTGGCCCCGCCCACCAAATCGGACCCTGAGGGGCCCCGCCCACCAAATCGGACCCTGAGGGGCCCCGCCCACCAAATCGTACCCTGAGGGGCCCCGCCCACTAAATCGGATTCTGAAAGGCCCCAACCACAAAATCGGACCCTGAGGGGCCCCACCCACAGAATCGGACCCTGAGGGTCCACGCTGACCAAATTGAACTCTGAGGGGCCCCGCCCACCAAATCGGACCCAGAGTGGCCCGCCCACCAAATCAGACCTAGAGTGGCCCCGCTCACCAAATCGGACCCCGAGGGGCCCCACCCACCAAATCGGACTCCGAGGGGCCCCGCCCACCAAATCGGACCCCGAGGGGCCCCGCCAACCAAATCGGACCCCGAGGGGCCCTGCCCACCAAATCGGACCCCGAGGGGCCCCGCCCACCAAATCGGACCCCGAGGGGCCCCGCCCACCAAATCGGACCCTGAGGGGGCCCGCCCACCAAATCGGACTCTGATAGATCCCGCCCACCAAATCAGACCCTGAGGGGCCCAGCTCACCAAATCGGACCCAGAGTGGCCCCGCCCACCAAATCGGACCCAGAGTGGCCCCGCCCACCAAATCAGACCCAGAGTGGCCCCGCCCACCAAATTGTACCCTGAGGGGCCCCACCCACAAAATCAGACCCTAAGGGGCCCCACCCACAAAATTGGACCCTGAGGGGCCCCGGCCACAAAATTGGACCCTGAGGGGCCCCACCCACAAAATCGGACCCTGAGGGGATCCGGCCACAACATCGGACCCTGAGGGGCCCCACTCACAAAATCGGACCCTGAGGGGCCCCACTCACAAAATCGGACCCTGAGGGGCCCCACTCACAAAATCGGACCCTGAGGGGCCCTACCCACAAAATCGGACCCTGAGGGGCTCCAACCACAAAATCGAACCCTGACAGGCCCCGGCCACAAAATCGGACCCTGACGGGCCCCGGCCACAAAATCGGACCCTGAGGGGCCCCGGCCACAAAATCGGACCCTGAGGGACCCCACCTACAAAATTGAACCCTGAGGGGCCCCAACCACAAAATCGGATCCTGAGGGGCCCCACCCACAAAATCGGACCCTGAGGGGCCCCACCCACAAAATTGGACCCTCAGGGGCCCCGGCCACAAAATCGGACCCTGAGGGACCCCGGCCACAAAATCAGATCCTGAGGGGCCCCAACCACAAAATCGGTCCCTGAGAGGCTCCGGCCACAAAATCGGACCCTGAGGGGCCCCAACCACAAAATCGGACCCTGAGAGGCACCGGCAACAAAATCGGACCCTGAGGGGCCCAGCCGACCAAATTAGACCCTGAGGGGCCCCACCCTCAAAATCGGACCCTGAGGGGCCCCGCCCACCAAATCGGACCCTGAGGGGCCCCACCCTCAAAATCGGACCCTGAGGGGCCCCGCCCACCAAATTAGACCCTGAGGGGCCCCACCCTCAAAATCGGACCCTGAGGGGACCCGGCCACAAAATCGGACCCTGAGGGGCCCCACCCACAAAATCAGACCCTGAGGGACCCCAGCCACAAAATCAGACCCTGAGGGGCCCCAGCCACAAAATCGGACTCTGATGGGCCCCACCCACAAAATCGGACCCTGAGGGGCCCCGCCCACCAAATTAGACCCTGATGGGCCCCACCCTCAAAATCGGTCCCTGAGGGGCCCCGGCCACAAAATCGGACCCTGAGGGGCCCCGGCCACAAAATCGGACCCTGAGGGGCCCCACCCGCAAAATCGGACCCTAAGGGGCCCCGGCCATAAAATCGGACCCTGAGGGGCCCCACCCGCAAAATCGGACCCAAAGGGGCCCCACTCGCAAAATCGGACCCTGAGGGGCCCCGGCCACAAAATCGGACCCTGAGGGGCCCAACCCACAAGATCAGACTCAGTGTCCCCGCCCACCAAATCGGACCATGAAGGGCCCCGTCCACCAAATCGGACCGAAAGTGGCCCCGCCCACCAAATCGGACCCTGAGGGGCCCCGCCCACCAAATTGGACCCTGAGGGGCCCCGCCCACCAAATTGGACCCTGAGGGGCTCCGCCCACCAAATCGGACCCTGAGGGGCCCCGCCCACCAAATCGTACCCTGAGGGGCCCCGCCCACTAAATCGGATTCTGAAAGGCCCCAACCACAAAATCGGACCCTGAGGGTCCCCACCCACAGAATCGGACCCTGAGGGTCCACGCTGACCAAATTGAACTCTGAGGGGCCCCGCCCACCAAATCGGACCCAGAGTGGCCCGCCCACCAAATCAGACCTAGAGAGGCCCCGCTCACCAAATCGGACCCCGAGGGGCCCCGCCAACCAAATCGGACCCCGAGGGGCCCTGCCCACCAAATCGGACCCCGAGGGGCCCCGCCCACCAAATCGGACCCCGAGGGGCCCCGCCAACCAAATCGGACCCCGAGGGGCCCTGCCCACCAAATCGGACCCCGAGGGGCCCCGCCCACCAAATCGGACCCCGAGGGGCCCCGCCCACCAAATCGGACCCTGAGGGGGCCCGCCCACCAAATCGGACTCTGATAGATCCCGCCCACCAAATCAGACCCTGAGGGGCCCAGCTCACCAAATCGGACCCAGAGTGGCCCCACCCACCAAATCGGACCCAGAGTGGCCCCGCCCACCAAATCAGACCCAGAGTGGCCCCGCCCACCAAATTGTACCCTGAGCGGCCCCACCCACAAAATCAGACCCTAAGGGGCCCCACCCACAAAATTGGACCCTGAGGGGCCCCGGCCACAAAATTGGACCCTGAGGGGCCCCACCCACAAAATCGGACCCTGAGGGGATCCGGCCACAACATCGGACCCTGAGGGGCCCCACTCACAAAATCGGACCCTGAGGGGCCCCACTCACAAAATCGGACCCTGAGGGGCCCTACCCACAAAATCGGACCCTGAGGGGCTCCAACCACAAAATCGAACCCTGACAGGCCCCGGCCACAAAATCGGACCCTGACGGGCCCCGGCCACAAAATCGGACCCTGAGGGGCCCCGGCCACAAAATCGGACCCTGAGGGACCCCACCTACAAAATTGAACCCTGAGGGGCCCCAACCACAAAATCGGATCCTGAGGGGCCCCACCCACAAAATCGGACCCTGAGGGGCCCCACCCACAAAATCGGACCCTGAGGGGCCCCGCCCACCAAATTAGACCCTGATGGGCCCCACCCTCAAAATCGGTCCCTGAGGGGCCCCGGCCACAAAATCGGACCCTGAGGGGCCCCGGCCACAAAATCGGACCCTGAGGGGCCCCACCCGCAAAATCGGACCCTAAGGGGCCCCGGCCATAAAATCGGACCCTGAGGGGCCCCACCCGCAAAATCGGACCCAAAGGGGCCCCACTCGCAAAATCGGACCCTGAGGGTCCCCGGCCACAAAATCGGACCCTGAGGGGCCCAACCTACAAGATCAGACTCAGTGTCCCCGCCCACCAAATCGGACAATGAAGGGCCCCGTCCACCAAATCGGACCGAAAGTGGCCCCGCCCACCAAATCGGACCCTGAGGGGCCCCGCCCACCAAATTGGACCCTGAGGGGCCCCGCCCACCAAATTGGACCCTGAGGGGCCCCGCCCACCAAATCAGACCCTGAGGGGCCCCGCCCACCAAATCGTACCCTGAGGGGCCCCGCCCACTAAATCGGATTCTGAAAGGCCCCAACCACAAAATCGGACCCTGAGGGGCCCCACCCACAGAATCGGACCCTGAGGGTCCACGCTGACCAAATTGAACTCTGAGGGGCCCCGCCCACCAAATCGGACCCAGAGTGGCCCGCCCACCAAATCAGACCTAGAGTGGCCCCGCTCACCAAATCGGACCCCGAGGGGCCCCACCCACCAAATCGGACTCCGAGGGGCCCCGCCCACCAAATCGGACCCCGAGGGGCCCCGCCAACCAAATCGGACCCCGAGGGGCCCTGCCCACCAAATCGGACCCCGAGGGGCCCCGCCCACCAAATCGGACCCCGAGGGGCCCCGCCCACCAAATCGGACCCTGAGGGGGCCCGCCCACCAAATCGGACTCTGATAGATCCCGCCCACCAAATCAGACCCTGAGGGGCCCAGCTCACCAAATCGGACCCAGAGTGGCCCCGCCCACCAAATCGGACCCAGAGTGGCCCCGCCCACCAAATCAGACCCAGAGTGGCCCCGCCCACCAAATTGTACCCTGAGGGGCCCCACCCACAAAATCAGACCCTAAGGGGCCCCACCCACAAAATTGGACCCTGAGGGGCCCCGGCCACAAAATTGGACCCTGAGGGGCCCCACCCACAAAATCGGACCCTGAGGGGATCCGGCCACAACATCGGACCCTGAGGGGCCCCACTCACAAAATCGGACCCTGAGGGGCCCCACTCACAAAATCGGACCCTGAGGGGCCCTACCCACAAAATCGGACCCTGAGGGGCTCCAACCACAAAATCGAACCCTGACAGGCCCCGGCCACAAAATCGGACCCTGACGGGCCCCGGCCACAAAATCGGACCCTGAGGGGCCCCGGCCACAAAATCGGACCCTGAGGGACCCCACCTACAAAATTGAACCCTGAGGGGCCCCAACCACAAAATCGGATCCTGAGGGGCCCCACCCACAAAATCGGACCCTGAGGGGCCCCACCCACAAAATTGGACCCTCAGGGGCCCCGGCCACAAAATCGGACCCTGAGGGACCCCGGCCACAAAATCAGATCCTGAGGGGCCCCAACCACAAAATCGGTCCCTGAGAGGCTCCGGCCACAAAATCGGACCCTGAGGGGCCCCAACCACAAAATCGGACCCTGAGAGGCACCGGCAACAAAATCGGACCCTGAGGGGCCCAGCCGACCAAATTAGACCCTGAGGGGCCCCACCCTCAAAATCGGACCCTGAGGGGCCCCGCCCACCAAATCGGACCCTGAGGGGCCCCACCCTCAAAATCGGACCCTGAGGGGCCCCGCCCACCAAATTAGACCCTGAGGGGCCCCACCCTCAAAATCGGACCCTGAGGGGACCCGGCCACAAAATCGGACCCTGAGGGGCCCCACCCACAAGATCAGACCCTGAGGGACCCCAGCCACAAAATCAGACCCTGAGGGGCCCCAGCCACAAAATCGGACTCTGATGGGCCCCACCCACAAAATCGGACCCTGAGGGGCCCCGCCCACCAAATTAGACCCTGAAGGGCCCCACCCTCAAAATCGGTCCCTGAGGGGCCCCGGCCACAAAATCGGACCCTGAGGGGCCCCGGCCACAAAATCGGACCCTGAGGGGCCCCACCCGCAAAATCGGACCCTAAGGGGCCCCGGCCATAAAATCGGACCCTGAGGGGCCCCACCCGCAAAATCGGACCCAAAGGGGCCCCACTCGCAAAATCGGACCCTGAGGGGCCCCGGCCACAAAATCGGACCCTGAGGGGCCCAACCCACAAGATCAGACTCAGTGTCCCCGCCCACCAAATCGGACCATGAAGGGCCCCGTCCACCAAATCGGACCGAAAGTGGCCCCGCCCACCAAATCGGACCCTGAGGGGCCCCGCCCACCAAATTGGACCCTGAGGGGCCCCGCCCACCAAATTGGACCCTGAGGGGCTCCGCCCACCAAATCGGACCCTGAGGGGCCCCGCCCACCAAATCGTACCCTGAGGGGCCCCGCCCACTAAATCGGATTCTGAAAGGCCCCAACCACAAAATCGGACCCTGAGGGGCCCCACCCACAGAATCGGACCCTGAGGGTCCACGCTGACCAAATTGAACTCTGAGGGGCCCCGCTCACCAAATCGGACCCCGAGGGGCCCCGCCAACCAAATCGGACCCCGAGGGGCCCCGCCCACCAAATCGGACCCCGAGGGGCCCCGCCCACCAAATCGGACCCCGAGGGGCCCCGCCAACCAAATCGGACCCCGAGGGGCCCTGCCCACCAAATCGGACCCCGAGGGGCCCCGCCCACCAAATCGGACCCCGAGGGGCCCCGCCCACCAAATCGGACCCTGAGGGGGCCCGCCCACCAAATCGGACTCTGATAGATCCCGCCCACCAAATCAGACCCTGAGGGGCCCAGCTCACCAAATCGGACCCAGAGTGGCCCCGCCCACCAAATCGGACCCAGAGTGGCCCCGCCCACCAAATCAGACCCAGAGTGGCCCCGCCCACCAAATTGTACCCTGAGCGGCCCCACCCACAAAATCAGACCCTAAGGGGCCCCACCCACAAAATTGGACCCTGAGGGGCCCCGGCCACAAAATTGGACCCTGAGGGGCCCCACCCACAAAATCGGACCCTGAGGGGATCCGGCCACAACATCGGACCCTGAGGGGCCCCACTCACAAAATCGGACCCTGAGGGGCCCCACTCACAAAATCGGACCCTGAGGGGCCCTACCCACAAAATCGGACCCTGAGGGGCTCCAACCACAAAATCGAACCCTGACAGGCCCCGGCCACAAAATCGGACCCTGACGGGCCCCGGCCACAAAATCGGACCCTGAGGGGCCCCGGCCACAAAATCGGACCCTGAGGGACCCCACCAACAAAATTGAACCCTGAGGGGCCCCAACCACAAAATCGGATCCTGAGGGGCCCCACCCACAAAATCGGACCCTGAGGGGCCCCACCCACAAAATTGGACCCTCAGGGGCCCCGGCCACAAAATCGGACCCTGAGGGACCCCGGCCACAAAATCAGATCCTGAGGGGCCCCAACCACAAAATCGGACCCTGAGAGGCTCCGGCCACAAAATCGGACCCTGAGGGGCCCCAACCACAAAATCAGACCCTGAGAGGCACCGGCAACAAAATTGGACCCTGAGGGGCCCAGCCGACCAAATTAGACCCTGAGGGGCCCCACCCTCAAAATCGGACCCTGAGGGGCCCCGCCCACCAAATCGGACCCTGAGGGGCCCCACCTTCAAAATCGGACCCTGAGGGGCCCCGCCCACCAAATTAGACCCTGAGGGGCCCCACCCTCAAAATCGGACCCTGAGGGGCCCCAGCCACAAAATCAGACCCTGAGGTACCCGCCCACTAAATTAGACGCTGAGGGGCCCCACCCTCAAAATCGGACCCTGAGGGGCCACAGCCACAAAATCAGACCCTGAGGGGCCCCAGCCACAAAATTGGACTCTGAGGGGCCCCACCCACAAAATCGGACCCTGAGGGGCCCCACCCACAAATCCAGACCCTGAGGGGACCCGGCCACCAAATCGGACCCTGAGGGGCCCCGCCCACCAAATCGGATTCTGAAAAGCCCCAACCACAAAATCGGACCCTGAGGGGCCCCGCTGACCAAATTGAACTCTGAGGGGCCCCGCCCACCAAATCGGACACCGAGAGTTCACGCTCACCAAATCGGACCCCGAGGGGCCCCGCCCACCAAATCGGACCCCGAGGGGCCCCGCCCACCAAATCGGACCCCGAGGGATCCCGCCCACCAAATCGGACCCTAAGGGGCCCCACCCACAAAATTGGACCCTGAGGGGCCCCGCCCACTAAATCGGACTCTGATAGATCCCGCCCACCAAATCAGACCCTGAGGGGCCCCGCTCACCAAATCGGACCCTGAGGGGCCCCGCTCACCAAATCGGACGCTGAGGGCCCCACCCACCAAATCGGACCCTGAGGGGCCCCGGCCACAAAATCAGACCCTGGGGGCCCCACCCACAAAATCAGACCCTGAGGGGCCCCGGCCACAAGATTGGACCCTGAGGGGCCCCAACCACCAAATCAGACCCTGAGGGGCCCCGGCCACAAAATCGGACCCTTAGGGGCCCCACCCACCAAATCAGCCCCTGAGGGGACCCGGCCACCAAATCGGACCCTGAGGGGCCCAACCCACCAAATCGGACCCTGAGGTGCCCCACCCACAAAATCGGGCCCTGAGGGCCCCACCCACAAAATCGGACCCTGAGGCCAAAGTGGCCCCTGAGAGGCACCTACAGTTAAAACGGATCCTGAGTTGAAAGTCTTGCAGGTGCAGCAGGCAAGTCTCTCTGAAAGGGGCAGCATTTCAAACCACTATCTGTACTTCCTTCAGGAAATACACATCTAGTTATTATTATTAAGTTGATTTCCGCAATTAATACAGCACGAACCGCTACACGCACAGACTCCGTTGAGGTGTCGTTTCGAAGCCAGCGTCCATGAGAGGTGTTCTAAGTATTTTTCGTGTCGATCGGATTTGTAGTTTTTGCGCAATTTGCGTTTGAAATTTTTTTTTCCCGTCATTGGAATGCACTGTCTCCAATGCTTTTCAATGGGAAATGGCAAAACGTGCCCTGAGGCGATTGAAATGGCAGTTAAGCTCATTGATATGCACAGGCAGACCCAGTTACTATGCCAACGCCTACGAATATCACATGACGCCCCAATGACAGAGCTTCTGCCACCTAATATCAGCTCTTAAAGCGAAACCCACAGCACTAATGCACATCTAGCTTCATCACATGACACATGCCCCTGAGAGAGAATGTACGCCAAAGTTGATTTAGAAGAAGCCAGGCGAGCCAAACTAGCTCTTAAAGGGCCGATGCGCCAAAGTGATTGTTAAAGGGCCGGCGCACCGAAATGAGTCTTAAAGGGCCGACACGCCAAATCGAAAGCTGAGTGACCCCAGGCTCCAAATCGGAGGCTGAGCCACCCCGGCCTCCAAATCGGAGGCTGATCGACCCCGGCCTCCAAATCGGAGGCTGAGCCACCCCGGCCTCCAGATCGGAGGCTGATTGACCCCTGCCACAAAATCTGACCCTGAGGGGCCTCGGCCACAAAATCTGACCCTGAGGGCCCCAACCACAAAATCGGACCCTGAGGGGCCCCAACCACAAAATCAGACGCTGAGGGGCCCCAACCACAAAATCGGACCCTGGGGGCCCCCGGACACAAAATCAGACCCTGAGGGGTCCCGGCCAGAACATCGGACCCTGAGGGGCCCCACCCACCAAATTGTACCCTGAGTAGCCCCGCCCAAAAAACGGACCCAGAGTGGCTCCACCCACCAAATCGGACCCTGAGGGGCCCCGGCCACAAAATCGGACCCTGAGGGGCCCCAACCACAAAATCAGACCCTGAGAGGTCCCAACCACAAAATCGGACCCTGAGGGGCCCCGGACACAAAATCGGACCCTGTGGGGCCCCAGCCACAAAATCGGTCCCTGAGGGGCCCCACTCACAATATCGGACCCTGAGGGGCCCCACTCACAATATCGGACCCTGAGGGGCCCCACCCACAAAATTGGACCCTGAGGGGCCACACCCACAAAATCTGACCCTGAGGGGCCACACCCACAAAATCGGACCCTGAGGGGCCACACCCACAAAATTGGACCCTGAGGGGACACACCCACAAAATCTGACCCTGAGGGGCCACACCCACAAAATCGGACCCTGAGGGGCCACACCCACAAAATAGGAGCCTGAGGGATCCTGGCCAACAATTCAAGCCCTGAGGAGCCCAGGCCAAGGAATCAGATCCAGAGGAGCCCCACCCACCAAATCAGACCCTGAGGCCAAAGTGGCCCCTGAGAGGCACTCACAGTTAAAACGGATCCTGAGTTGAAAGTCTTGCAGGCGCAGCAGGCAAGTCTCTCTTAAAGGGGCAGCCGGGTACGATTTCAAACCACTATCTGTACTTCCTTCAGGAAATACACATCTAGTTCTTATTATTCAGTTGATTTCCGCAGTTAATGCGGCCCGAACCGCTACACGCACAGACTCCGTTGAGGTGTCGTTTCGAAGCCAGCGTCCACGAGAGGTGTGCTAAGTATTTTTCGTGTCGATCGGATTTGTAGTTTTTGCGCAATTTGCGTTTGAAAATCTTTTTTCCCGTCATTGGAATGCACTGTCTCCAATGGGAAGCTTAAAACATGCCCTGAGGCGATTGAAATGGCAGTTAAGCTCATTGATATGCGCAGGCACACCCAGTTACTATGCCAACGCCTACGAAAGTCACATGATGCCCCCAGGAGAGAGCTTCTGCCACATAATATCAGCTCTTAAAGCAAAACCCACAGCACAAATGCAAATCTAGCTTCATCACATGACGCATGCCCCTGAGAGAGAATGTGCGCCAAAGTGGATTTAGAAGCCCAGTGAGCCACCCTGGCTCTTAAAGGGCCGACGCGCCAAAGTGATTCTTAAAGAGCCGGCGCAACAAAATGAGTCTTAAAGGGCCGGCGTGCCAAATCGAAAGCTGAGTGACCCAAGGCTCCAAATCGGAGGCTCATAGACCCTGGCCTACAAAAAGGAGGCTGAGCCACCCTGGCATCCAAATTGGACCCTGAGGGGCCCCACCCACAAAATTGGACCCTAAGGGGCCCCACCCACAAAATCAGACCCTGATGGGCCCCAACCACAAAATCGGACCCTCAGGGGCCCCACCCACAAAATCGGACCCTGAGGGGACAAACCCACAAAATCAGACCCTGAGGGGCCCCAGCCACAAAATCGGACCTGGAAGGGCCCCGGCCACAAAATCAGACCCTGAGGGGCCCCGCCCACCAAATTGGGCCCTGAGGGACTCAGCCCACATAATCGGACCCTGAGGGGCCTCGTCCACCAAATCGGACCCTGAGGGTCCCCACCCACCAAATCAGACCCTGAGGGACCCCGCCCACCAAATCGGACCCTGAGGGGCCCCGCCCACCAAATCGGACCCTGAAGGGCCCCCCACCAAATTGGACCCAGAGTGGCCCTGCCTACCAAATCAGACCCAGGGGGCCCCACCCACAAAATTGGACCCTAAGGGGCCCCACCCACAAGATCAGACCGAGAGGCCCCGGCCACAAAATCTGACCCTGAGGGATCCTGTCCACCATTTCAAGCCCTGAGGAGCCCAGGCCACCGAATCGGCTCCTGAGGGGCCCCACCCACGAAATCAGACCCTGAAGGGCCCCGCCCACCAAATCGGACACTGTTGGGCCCCGCCAACTAAATTGTACCCAGAGTGGTCCCGCCCACCAAATTGGACCCAGAGTGGTCCCGCCCACCAAATCGGACCCAAAGTGGTCCTGCCCACCAAATTGGACCCAGAGGGGCTCCGCCCACAAAATCAGACCCTAAGGGACCCCACCCACAAAATCGGACCCTGAGGGGCCCCTGCCACAAAATCGGACCCTGAGGGGCCCCTGCCACAAAATCAGACCCTGAGGGGCCCAACAAAATCTGACCCTGAGGGGCCTCGGCCACAAAATCGGACCCTGATGGGCCCCAGTCACAAAATCGGACCCTGATGGGCCCCGGCCACAAAAGCGGACCCTGTGAGGCCCCAACCACAAAAATTGGACCCTGAGGGGTCCCAACCACAAAATCGGACCCTGAGGGGCCCCGGACACAAAATCGGACCCTGAGGGGCCCCGGCCACAAAATCGGACCCTAAGGGGCCCCGCCCACCAAATCAGACCCTGAGGGGCCCCGCTCACTGAATTGGACCCTGAGAGGCCCCGCCCACCAAATCGGACCCAGAGGGGACCCGCCCGCCAAATCGGACCCTAAGGGGCCCCGTCCATCAATTCGGACCCGTAGTAGCTCCGCCCAACAAAACAGACCCAGAGTGGCCCCACCCACCAAATCGGACCCAGAGTGGCCCCACCCACCAAATCGGACCCTGAGGGTCCCACCCACAAAATTGGACCCTGAGGGGCCCCGGCCACTAAATCGGACCCTGAGGTACCCCGGCCACCAAATCGGACCCTGAGGGGCCCCGCCCACCAAATCGGATTCTGAAGGGCCCCAACCACAAAATCGGACCCTGAGGGGCCACGGACACAAAATTAGACCTTGAGGGACCCCACCCACAAAATTAGACCCTGAGGGGCCCCGCCCACCAAATCGGACCCTTAGGGGACCCGCCCACCAAATCGGACGCTGAGGGGCCCCCACCAAATTGGACCCAGAGTGGCCCCGCCCATCAAATCAGACCCAGGGGGCCCCACCCACAGAATCGGACCCTGAGGGGCTCCGGCCACCAAATCGGACCCTGAGGGGCTTCGACCACAAAATTGGATCCTAAGGGGCCCCGGCCACAAAATCGGACCCTGAGGGGCCCCACCCACCAAAGCGGACCCTGAGGGGACCCACCCACAAAATCAGACCTTGAGGGGTCCCGGCCACAAAATCGGACCTTGATGGGCCCCACCCACCAAATCGGACCCTGAAGGGCCCCGCTCACCAAATTGAACTCTGAGAGGTCCCGCCCACCAAATCAGACCCTAAGGGGCCCCGCCCACCAAATCAAATTCTGAAAGGCCCCAACCACAAAATCGGACCCTGAGGGGCCCGGACACAAAATCGGACCCTGCGGGGCTCCACCCACAAAATTGGACCCTAAGGGACCCCAACCACAAAATTAGACCCTGAGGGGCTCCGCCCACCAAATCTGACCCTGAGGGGCCCCGCTGACCAAATCAGACCCTGAGGGGCCCCACTGACCAAATCGGACCCTGAGGGGCCCCGCTCACCAAATTGAACTCTGAGGGGCCCCGCTCACCAAATTGGATCCTGAGGGGCCCCGCCCACCAAATCGGATTCTGAGTGGCCCCACCCACCATATCGGACCCTGAGGGGCCCTGCCCACCAAATCTGACCCTGAGGGGCCCCGCTGACCAAATCAGACCCTGAGGGGCCCCACTGACCAAATCGGACCCTGAGGGGCCCCGCTCACCAAATTGAACTCTGAGGGGCCCCGCTCACCAAATTGGATCCTGAGGGGCCCCGCCCACCAAATCGGATTCTGAGTGGCCCCACCCACCATATCGGACCCTGAGGGGCCCTGCCCACCAAATCGGACCCTGAGTGGCCCCGCCCACCAAATCGGACCCTGAGTGGCCCCGCCCACCAAATCGGACCCTGAGGGGCCCCGCCCACCAAATCAGACCCAGGGGGCCCCACCCTTAAAATCGGACCCTGAGGGGCCCCAGCCACAAAATCGGACCCTGAGGGGCCCCGACCACAAAATCAGACCCTGAGGGGCCCCACCAACCAAATCGGACCCTGAGGGGCCCCTCCCACAAAATCGGACCCTGAGGGGCCCCGGCCACAAAATCAGACCCTGAGGGGCCCCACCCACCAAATCGGACTCTGAGGGGCCCCGGCCACAAAATCGGACCCTGAGGGTTTCTGGCCACAAAATCGGACCCTGAGGGGCCCCGGCCACAAAATCAGACCCTGAGGGGCCCCAACCACCAAATCGGACCCTGAGGGGCCCCGGCCACAAAATCGGACCCTGAGGGGCACCACCCACAAAATCGGGCCCTAAGGGGCCCCACCCACAAAATCGGACCCTGAGGCCAAAGTGGCCCCGGAGAGGCACCCACAGTTAAAACGGATCCTGAGTTGAAAGTCTTGCAGGGGAAGCAGGCAAGTCTCTCTTAAAGGGGCAGCCCGGGCACCATTTCAAACCACTATCTGTACTTCCTTCAGGAAATACACATCTAGTTAAAGTGGTTTGAAAAAACCACTATATTGTAATCCGAACGCTGCTAACTTATTCTTCTTCTTATTTTCCACTTGATTTCCGCAATTAATACTGCCCGAACCGCTACACGCACAGACTCCGTTGAGGTGTCGTTTCGAAGCCAGCGTCCATGAGAGGTGTGCTAAGTATTTTTCGTGTCGATAGGATTTGTAGTTTTTGCGCAATTTGCGTTTGAAAATTTTTTTTCCTGTCATTGGAATGCACTGTCTCCAATGCTTTTCAATGGGAAATGGCAAAACGTGCCCTGAGGCGATTGAAATGGCAGTTAAGCTCATTGATATGCACAGGCACACCCAGTTACTATGCCAACGCCTACGAACATCACATGACGCCCCAAGGACAGAGCTTCTGCCACATAATATCAGCTCTTAAAGCGAAACCCACAGCACAAATGCAAAACTAGCTTCATCACATGACACATGCCCCTGAGAGACAATTTCCGCCAAAGTTGATTTAGAAGAAGCCCAGTGAGCCAAACTAGCTCTTAAAGGGCCGACGCGCCAAAGTGATTGTTAAAGGGCAGGCGCACCAAAATGAGTCTTAAAGGGCCGACATGCCAAATCGAAAGCTGAGGGACCCCAGGCTCCAAATCGGAGGCTGAGCCACCCCGGTCTCCAAATCAGAGGCTGAGCCACCCCGGCCTCCAAATCGGAGGCTGATCAACCCCGGCCTCCAAATAGGAGGCTGATCGACCCCGGGCCACCCAGGCCTCCAAATCAGAGGCTGAGCCACCCAGGCCTCCAAATCGGAGGCTGATCGACCCCCACCTTCAAATCGGAGCCTGAGTCACCCCGGCCTCCAAATCGGAGGCTCAATGACCCCGGCCTTCAAATCGGAGGCTCAACGACCCCAACCTCCAAATCTGAAGCTCATCGACCCCGGCCTCCAAATCGGAAGCTCATCGACTTCGGCCTCCAAGTCGGAGGCTCTTTGACCTCGGCCTCCAAATCGGAAGCTCATCGACCCCAGCCTCCAAATCGGAGGCTGAACGACCCCAGCCTCCAAAACTTACCCACAGTGGCCCCACCCACCAAATCGAACCCAGAGAGGCCCTGCCCACCAAACCAGACCTTGAGGGGCCCCGCCCACCAAATCGGACCCTGTGGGGCCTCGCCCACTAAATGGGACCCTGAGTGGCCCCTCCCACCAAATCGGACCCTGAGTGGTCCCACCCACCAAATTGGACCCAGAGTGGTCCCGCCCACCAAATCGGACCCAGAGTGGTCCCGCCCACCAAATCAGACCCTAAGGGGCCCCACCCACAAAATCAGACTCTGAGGGTCCCTGCCACAAAATCAGACCCTGAGGGGCCCCAACAAAATCGGACCCTGAGAGGCCTCGGCCAGAAAATCGGACCCTGAGTGGCCCCGCCCACCAAATATAGACCCAGAGGGGCCCCGCCCACCAAATTAGACCCAGAGGGGCCCCGCCCACCAAATTAGACCCTGAGGGGACCCGCCCGCCAAACCGGAGCCTGAGCGACCCCGGCCTCCAAACCGGAGGCTGAGCGACCCCGGCCTCCAAATCGGAGGCTGATCGACCCCGGTTTCCAAATAGGAGGCTGATCGACCCCGGGCCACCCAGGCCTCCAAACCGGAGGCTGAGCGACCCCGGCCTCCAAACCGGAGGCTGAGCGACCCCGGCCTCCAAACCGGAGGCTGAGCGACCCCAGCCTCCAAAGCGGAGGCTGAGCGACCCCGGCCTCCAAAGCGGAGGCTGAGCGACCCCGGCCTCCAAACTGGAGGCTGATCGACCCCGGCCTCCAAAGCGGAGGCTGAGCCACCCCGGCCTCCAAATCGGAGGCTGAGTCACTCCGGCCTCCAAATCGGAGGTTGAGCCAAACCGTCCCCCAAATCGGAAGCTGATCGACCCTGGGATCCAAATCGGAGGCTGAGCCACCCCGGCCTCCAAATCGGAGGCTTGACGACCCCGGCCTCCAAATCGGAGGCTCGACGACCCCGGCCTCCAAATCGGAGGCTCGACGACCCCGGCCTCCAAATCGGAAGCTCTTTGACCTCGGCCTCCAAATCGGAAGCTCATCGACCCCGGCCTCCAAATCGGAGGCTGAGCGACCCCCTGAGGGGCCCCGCCCACCAAATCGGACCCCGTGGGGCCTCGCCCACTAAATCGGACCCTGAGAGGTCCCGCCCACCAAATTGGACCCAGAGTGGTCCCGCCCACCAATTTGGACCCAGAGTGGTCCCGCCCACCAAATCAGTCCATAAGGGGCCCCACCCACAACATCAGACCCTGAGGGGCCCCAACAAAATCGGACCCTGAGAGGCCTCAGCCAGAAAATCGGACCCTGAGTAGCCCCGCCCAACAAAACGGACCCAGAGTGGCCCCACCCACCAAATCGGACCCAGAGTGGCCCCACCCACCAAATCGGACCCAGAGTGGCCCCACCCACCAAATCGGACCCAGATTGGCCCCACCCACCAAATCGGACCCAGAGTGGCCCCACCCACAAAATCGGATCCTGAGGGGTCCCGGCCACAAAATCGGACCCTGAGGGGCCCCACCCACAAAATCGGACCCTGAGGGGATCCGGACACAAAATCAGACCCTGAGGGGCCCCACCCACAAAATGGGACCCTGAGGGGCCCCACCCACAAAATCAGACCCTGAGGGGCCCCACCCACCAAATCATACCCTGAGGCCAAAGTGGCCCCTGAGAGGCACTTACAGTTAAAACGGATCCTGAGTTGAAAGTCTTGCAGAGGCAGCCGGCAAGTCTCTCTTAAAGGGGCAGCCCAGGCACCATTTCAAACCACTATCTGTACTTCCTTCAGGAAATACACATCTAGTTCTTCTTATTATTATTTTCCAGTTGATTTCCGCAATTAATGCACCCCGAACCGCTACACGCACAGACTCCGTTGAAGTGTCGTTTCGAAGCCAGCGTCCATGAGAGGTGTGCTAAGTATTTTTCGTGTCGATCGGATTTGTAGTTTTTGCGCAATTTGCGTTAGAAAATTTTTTTTCCCGTCATTGGAATGCACTGTCTCAATGCATTTGAATGGGGAAATTTTGCCATAGACAAAACATGCCCTGAGGCGATTGAAATGGCAGTTAAGCTCATTGATATGCACAGGCACACCCAGATACTATGCCAACGCTTACGAACGTCACATGACAACCCCAGGAGAGAGCTTCTGCCACATAATATCAGCTCTTAAAGCGAAACCCACAGCACAAATGCAAATCTAGCTTCATCACATGACGCATGCCCCTGATAGAGAATGTGCACCAAAGTGTATTTAGAAGCCCAGTGAGCCAAACTGGCTCTTAAAGGGCCGAAGCACCAAAGTGATTCTTAAAGGGCCTGCACACCGAAATGAGTCTTAAAGGGCTGACGCGCCAAATCGAAAGCTGAGTGACCCCAGGCTCCAAATCGGAGGCTGAGCCACCCCGGCCTACAAATCGGAGGCTGAGCCACCCTGGCCTCCAAATCGGACACTGAGGGGCCCAGCCCACCAAATCGGACACTGAGGGGCCCAGCCCACCAAATCAGACTCAGAGTGGCCCCACCCACCAAATCGGACCCAGAGGGGCCCTGCCCACCAAATCGGACCCAGAGTGGCCCCACCCACCAAATTGGACCCAGAGGGGCCCTGCCCACCAAATCGGACCCTGAGGAGCTCCGTCCACTAAATCGGACCCAGAGTGACCCCGCCCACCAAATCGGACCATGAAAGGGCCATGCCCACCAAATCGGACCCTGAGGGGCACTGCCCACTAAATCGGACCGAGAGGCCACGCCCACCAAATCGGACCCTGAGGAGCCCCGCCCACCAAATCAGACCCCGAGGGGCCCCGTCCACCAAATCAGACCCTGAGGTGCCCCGCCCACCAAATCGGACCCAGAGTGGCCCCGCCCACCAAAATGGACCCAGGGGGCTCCACCCACAAAATCAGACTCTAAGGGGCCCCACCCACAAAATCGGACCCTGAGGGGCCCCGGCCACAAAATTGGACCCTGAGGGGCCCCACCCACAAGATCGGACCCTGAGGGGCCCCGGCCACAAAATCGGAACCTGAGGGGCCCCGGCCACAAAATCGGACCCTGAGCGGCCCAAACACAAAATCGGACCCTGAGGGGCCCCGGCCACAAAATCGGACCCTGAGGGGCCCCGGCCACAAAATCGGGCCCTGAGGGGCCCCACCCACAAAATCGGGCCCTGAGGGGTTACGGCCACAAAATCGGACCCTGAGGGGCCCCGGCCACAAAATCGGACCCTGAGGGGCCCCAACCACCAATTCGGACCCTGAGGGGCCCCACCCACCAAATCGGACCCTGAGGGGCCCCGGCCACCAAATCGGACCTTGAGGTGCCCCGGCCACAAAATCAGACCTTGAGGGGCCCCACCCACAAAATCGGGCCCTGTGGGGCCCCACCCACAAAATCAGACCCTGAGGCCATAGTGGCCCCTGAGAGGCACCCACAGTTAAAATGGATCCTGAGTTCAAAGTCTTGCAGGGGCAGCAGGCAAGTCTCTCTTAAAGAGGCAGCCCGGGCACCATTTCAAACCACTATCTGTACTTCCTTCAGGAAATACACATCTAGTTATAAAATGAAGCCCTGTAGCATGCCAATCCTAAAAGCATGTAATATATTCACTGTCATGATTCAGGTCTGCTTGCCTGTTCCAGCAGTCATCACATGGCCAATTCACTCATATGCGATTTTCATACTTACGGTCACGTGACAATGAGTTTCTCTTCCTGCTTCTCGAAGTTTCTCACTGAAAGTTGAGAGAATTAATGTACTGTCACACTAAGAGATATCGCTAGCAATATCGCTATAACTTGTGACGTTATAGCGATATCGCTATGTGTGATACTTACCTACGACCCGCCCCCCCGCTGCTTATTGCTGATTGCGCGAGAACGTCCTGGACTGTTTCTCGTCGTCAGCTTCCTGCGGCGCTTCCTGTGGAGAGATGAGCGACGAGCGTGGAGCCGGGCGGGAGGACGCAGGATCGCCTAGTGTGACAGGTAAGTAGCGACCCCCGTCCCCAGCGATGTCGCTGGTGAGATCTGCCTGTGTGGCAGCTCACTAGTGACCTCTTAGCGATGCACCAGCGATCCTGACAGCGTCATATCGCTGGTCGGGATCGCTGGTACATCGCTAAGCGTGACAGTACCTTTAGGGAGAGCAACTCGTTGGCACGTGAGTAATTGTTCAAATAACATATATGCTTTGGGAAAGGCACCAAATTGAATTCTTGCCCTGGGTGCCAGAAAACTTAGAGCCACTTCTAGATTTTGCAGTAGATAAAGTATATTCATGTCCTACAGCAACTGAGACGCATGAAAATGTACTTCAGCAACAAAACCAAGAAGTGTATTATGGTGTACTGCGCCAGATTAGGTGCATATTATGAGTTACTGCATCAGTTGCGGGACATATTTTGAGGTTCTGTAGCAAATTAGGTGTGCTTTATAAGTTTCAGCAGCCAAAGTGTGTTATGAGGTTCGGCAGGAGCTTATACATATGGTTAGGGTCTTTTCACGGCAGGGAAAAAAACAGGATATAAAAGGCATCTTTCAGCCCTCACATGTGTAATGGGGAATCTCAGTAAAGAACAATGGGATGTGGGCACCAATGGACAATCTTGCACAGGCACCATTTAGTCTTAAGACTGGCCCTGCATCTGATCGGTATGACTGTGTGCTCTAAATTAGCATTGAGTTAAGCCAAAATTTCATTGGGGAGCTGAGTGTATGCCTCATACTTTAGGATGCACTGCTTTAAACAACATATCCAACGATAATAATGTGATTATTTGAAAAGTGTAAATAAATGCACCTACTTGCTAAAACTGTATAAAAGCCTCTCAAACACAAGCACAGGTCCCGTGCTGCTTAGAATAGTTAGTGGCTGGCCAGAAAATACACAAAAAAAACCACCACAAATTGCTGTGCCTATGAAATTTTCAAGAACCCCCTGAAAAAGAGAAAAAGCAAAACTAGTTGTTGATTTATTACATTTTAGCATAAGAAAATTAAAGCACATTTATAAAACAAATGTAAATCTTGTCTAAAAATATTGAGGATTTTTTTAATCAATTTAGATGATATGTGCTTTTTAAAAAATTAAACACACCTCTACATATCCTGAGAAGTTTGCACATTCATGGATGTTTAAAATGGATTGAAGAGAGACTGGGAAGGTCAAAGATGTATAGTTTCAGAAATAGGGCATGGTCGTGGCAGAAATTTATTTCTATTGGATGCTTGCCATCATATGTTGGTAAGCATGCTCCAAAGTCAGCTTTAACGTATATGGTTAACGGGAATGTCAAGACCAATATACTGCTACAACTATACCTTGTAATACGGTATTTTTGGATGATATAAAAATACTGACTAAAGATTCCAGCAGTTACTTAGCAGCAACATGTAATAATCTTGTTAAATTTTAATTATTTACTAATAAATATTTATTATCATGCTTTAATATGCTCTGTGTGATGGGTTTTTCATGCTTCTTTTGCAGATACAAACAAAAGGCAAAAAAAACATGAAGGATCACATATGGAAACAAGGAGTAAAGAAATGTGTGAAACTAACCAGGATATGTGTAAATGTGGCGCCCCCAGAAGTATGGTCGCCACAGTGGCATTGCCTTCCTCCAGGGAGGATGATGTCAGGCTGGGAAGCAATGAAGGGTCTCTCTAGCAGTTAACCAGGTCATGCAACACAGTTCCCACTCCGGGCCAGCAAAGGGAGTTCTGAACCAATACTAAGGGGAAGAGCTATTCTCTGGGGGCCAGGAGGGGAAATTAGTCAGTTAGTGTGAGGAGGCCGAAGTGTGTAGACGTGTGGAGAGAAGCTGGAGGTTGAGCTGAGGATAAAGAGCTCCCTCCCAGTGATTGCACATGATCTGGAGCCTGGTCTCCACGGTTGTATGGATACTGAAGGTCCTGCAACAGAAACCAGAGGAATAGGAATCTGTAAATGCTCTATTCCCACCTAAGACTCGGAGACACAACAGCGACGGGTGAGGCAAGAGAGATAGAGGGCTACAATTGTCTGCCATACGAGGTAGTTCTAAAACAAGATAAGAAGGAGGAACTTCAGTGTTACACAGTGCTGCATGTACCTCAACTAAGTGCTAGGAAGGAGACTACACAACCCATCTGAGAGAGAGATTCCTGAGTTGCTTCCAGGCTAGCCTGCTCCTGTGCCATCTGTAATCGGGACCCTGGACTGAATTTGCCAAGTAAAGGTAAAGAAACTGCACCCTGTTGTGTCCTTGCCTTCTTCCTACGAACTCTCCGGCACTGCTACATCCTTGTGCCATACACTGCATTCTCATCCCCAACACCTATCTACACTGCCCTGGGACCAACGGCCCTGCCTGTGGAGGGCTATAACATCACTGCTGCACCCCACCATCTGTCCCAGAGGATTTGTCTGCAGCGTCGGCTTAACACCTCCTTTGCCGAACACCACAGATGGCATCATGAATCATTCATAAACTTTATTCCCATCATTCAATCCCCTTTTACATGGGCGCCCGGGGCCACGGACCGGGTCACCGCTGCTGTGACATTCCCCTCTGAAAGACCGGCCCGGTACCGAGTACCCCACAGCCCTGGGAGGGCGACCCATTTTGGCGTCACAAACAGGATTACGGAGCCCGGTATCCCCGGGTCCTGTGTGCCAGAGATTGTTTTGTTTACTGTGGACTGTTGGCGCCATTGCCGCCATTATCCCGCTGCTTGGCACGCGTGGGAGACCAAAGAGGCGGGCCTTCGTGGGCGGAGCCTGCCAAAGAGCGCGAGGAAGTGAAGTGCCGCGCAGGAAGAGAGGACAGCGCACGAGAAGGGAGGAGCTGAGGCCTACAGCCGGTAAGCCGCTCAACCCCGGGGCCTGGCAAGGCAACCGTTAACTAGGGGGGAATGAGAATGTCCGAGGCACGCGCCGATGCAGTGGCAGATGCCCCCGCAGCCAGTGCTGCATCTAGGGCACCGCAAGAAATAGCGCCCACCACAGCGGTCCCCATAATGCCGCTGTCTATGCCTTACATACCGGGAGCAGCCTGGCTACTGCAGTATTCAGGGGAGTCGCATACCCTGAGTGAATTTAAAGAGAGACTGTGCAGTTTGTTTGAGGTGTATACTCTATCTGAAAGCCAGAAGGTTAACATCCTTATTGGGCAGCTAACAGGTGCAGCACAGAGAGAAGTAAAAGCCTGGCAGGACACTGATAAAGAGTCTGTTAAAAAGATCCTGGCTAAGCTAAGAAGCACCTTTGACAGCCGCACTGCAGCTGAAATCAAGATGAGGTTCTTTGGATGTAAACAGAAAGCGCAGGACAGTATACGGGACTATTCTCTTAACCTGCAGGAAGCGCTGCGAGCCATCAAGCAGATTGACCCTGACAGTGTGAAAGATGGAGACGGACTGTTGAAGGAGCAGATCATTGAGGGACTCCTATCCAGCACCCACAGAGCACAGCTGCGCATCATAGCCCTACAAAACCCGAACCTAGACTTTGCTGATTTCAAGGATAGGGCTATCCGGGTGCAGAAGGAACCAACTGTCAGCCGTCCAGCGCCCCCTAGGTGCCCAGCGATCACCTACCACCAGGAAGCAACATCTTTTCCTTCCATCCCAGTGGAGGCTGATGCACAGACTCTGGATAAAGATCCAACTGAAGAGCTGCGTCTTCAGGTCCAGGAGTTGACAAAAGGTATGGCTGCACATACTAAAACCATGTAGTCCCTGCAGGTGTTCTCCAAGGAGAAGATCCAGCTTGCTTCCAGTCCAGAGGATGTTCCGTGGCTCCGGAAGAGGAGAACCCCGCCACTCCGAGGGAAGAACAACGATCGCTATGACCAGGACGGACGTCCCATCTGTCGTCACTGCAACAAGGCAGGCCATCTTGCAAGATTCTGTTATTTAAACGAGCAACCCCTTGGGCAGAGGGCCAACCCCCAGGAGTAGGACCACAAGGCCCAAGGAACTGGAGAGCCAAGTATGTTGGAGGGAGACCGATCCTTCCAGTGGGTGACTGACGGCATCCCCATGAACGCTTTGCTGGACACTGGCTCCCAGGTGACCACTATGCCCTATATCCTCTAGAAGCGGTATTGGGCTGACTCTGAACTCACCCGAGGCCCAAGTGATGAACTCACGGTGGTTGCCAGTAATGGTCAGTCTTTACCACAAGAAGGATGTAAAGAAATTACTGTTAAATTGGGTCGAGTAGAGTTAAAATCTCAAGGTCTGATAGTTGTGGATATTGATCGACGAGAATGTAATCCCATGATGACTCTTGGTACAAATGTAATTGAAAATTGTCTTTCCGAGGTTATTGTCTTGTTGCAACAGGTGGCTGAGACTGCTGGTTCCAGTGAACAACGAGTCTTGCAGAAGGAGATCAAGGCCCTGATGCAAAGACAGCAGGTAGAACTCTCTGGAGAGAAATTGGCAGCGTCAGAGTGAGTGATGCTTTCCCCATTGCAATACCCCCAGATGTGAAATGTTGATTTGGTGTCGGGCAGCCAGAGGCCTCAGAGGAAAAGATTACCAGGCATTGGTAGAGCCAGTATACTCTGTTAGCTGGCCCACTGTCCTGACAGCCAGAGTGGTAGTTGATGTACATAAAGGGAGAGTACCTGTACGCTTTTTGAATTGTGGGGAGGAGGAGGCCACAATACCTCGGTATGCCACGGTTGCTAAGCTGCTCACTGTCAGTAATAATGCAATGCAGGCAGCAGAGCCCTTGGTCTCATCCGACCAGGTGGAGGACAATGGCTCTGTAAAGCAGCTGGAGGAGTGGTGCCAGCAGCTGCAGGTGGGGACTGACTCCACCCCTTCATACCAAAAGAATGGGGTTTCCCGGGTGACCCAGGAGTATGAGCGGGTATTCAGTAAACACCCTCTAGATTTTGGGAAGGCAAAAGGGGTTCAACATCATATCCCCACTGGAGATCATCCACCCATTAAAGAAAGGTACCGGCCTATACCCCCAACACAATACCAATGCGCCAAAGGTATGTTGAGAGAGATGAAGGAAGCAGGGGTTATCAGAGACAGTTGTAGCCCCTGGGTAGCTCCAATTGTTTTTGTAAAGAAAAAGGATGGTACCATGAGAATGAGATTCCTACCCATTAGTCAGAATTGAGGAGTCCTTGGCCGCACTCAAAACTGCTAACTACTTTTCCACCTTGGATCTCACTAGTGGGTATTGGCTGGTTCCCGTGGCAGAGGCAGACAAGGAGAAAACGGCCTTCACCACCCCAATGGGACTCTGCGAGTTCAACTACATGCCATTCAGGCTCTGCACCGCTCCTGGGACATTCCAACGGCTGATGGAGTGCTGTCTGGGACACATGAACTTCGAGACAGTCCTGTTGTACCTGGATGATGTCATTGTTTTCTCCAAAACTTATGAGGACCATCTGAAGAACCTGGCTGAGTTGTTTGAAGCCTTGTCCAATTTTGGCTTGAAAGTGAAGCCTTCCAAATGCCACCTTCTGAAGCCCAAGGTACAGTACCTTGGTCATGTAGTGAGTGCAGAAGGTGTGGCACCAGATCTTGACAAAGTCACAGTCATCCGGGACTGGCCGAAGCCCAGCAACCTCCATGAGGTATGCCAATTTCTCGGCTTGGTAGGCTACAACCTTAGATTCATCAAAGGCTTCACTGAAATAGCCACCCCTATGCAAAATCTTCTGGTGGGACAGTCCAAGAAAGTCAAACAGAAGAATTCCACATTTGAATGGACTGAGGAGTTGGAGAGGTCCTTCACCCGACTGAAGATGGCTCTCACAGGAGATGAAGTTCTGGCCTACCCAGATTATGACCATCCCTTTGTGTTGTAAACTGATGCCAGCAACGTGGGACTTGGGAGCAGTACTGTCACAGGTACAGAATGGCAAGGAAAGAGTGATCTCCTACACCAGCAGGAAGCTTCGTCCCACTGAAAGGAACTCCGACAACTACAGTTCCTTCAAGCTGGAGTTCCTCGCCATAGTCTGGGCTGTGACTGAAAGATTCAAGCATTACCTAGCTTCAGCCAAGTTTACCATCTTCACGGATAACAACACGTTGACTCACTTGGAAACTGCCAAGCTAGTTGCACTGGAGCAGCGATGGATGGCTCGGCTATCTAACTATGAATTCACCACCAATACCGAGCAGGGCACAAGAATGCCAATGCTGATGCGCTGTCCAGAATGCCCAATATGCCAGATGCAGGAGAAGACCCCGAGGCTCTGGAAGAGATAGAGTTACCTCCCTTCCACCGGCAAATTGCGGCCCAACGTGCCTAAGGAGTGAGAAACAGAAGGTCTGGCTTGAAAGAGGCCACCCTAAATCCATTGCCCCATCATGACTGGGCAGAAACCCAGGATAGTGACCCCGCAGTCCACCTGGTGAAGGAGCTACTGTCACAAGCTGACTCACGCCCAGAGTCGGATGCTCCTGAAGAAACCCAGCAATTGTGGAAGAAAAGAGGCAGGCTGTTCATCTATGAAGGAAAGCTGTGTTGGAGGAGTGTCAATGCCCGCACTCATGAGTTGGTCTGGCAGGTGGTAGTCCCAAAGAGGGAGGCATCAATGGTCTTGGAAGCATACCACAATGGAGCTGGACACTTCGGATGGAAGAAGTTGGAAGCCTTGCTCCGGGAGAGATTCTACTGGGCTGGTATGAGGAAAGCCATTGAAAATTGGTGCCGGGAGTGTGGACAATGCAATCTGCGCAGAAAAGACCGTAACAGCCAGCGAGCAACTTTGCAGCCAATAATAACCAAACAGCCACTCGAGTTGGTAGCCCTGGACCATGTGAAGCTGGTTCCAAGCCGTTCAGGCTACATTTATGCTCTTACCATCGTTGACCACTACTCAAGATTCCTGGTAGTTGTGCCTGTCAAGGATCAAACAGCCAGGACAGCAGCCAGAGCGTTCCAACAGCACTTCTGTAGACCACATGGATATCCCGAAAGAGTGCTTACAGATCAAGGTCCAGCTTTTGATGCAGAAGTGTTCCAGGAATTCTGTAACTTGTATGTTGCAAGAAGATCCGGACAACACCGTACCATCCACAGACCAATGGCATGTGTGAAAAGATGAACCAGGTGGTGATCGACCTGCTGAAGACCTTTCCTTTGGAGGAAAGGAATCTGTGGCCAGAAAAGTTGCCAGATCTGGTAGACCTCTACAATCACATTCCTGTGAATTCCACCAACTGCACTCCAGCCTACCTAATGAGAGCGAGGCCTAGCAAGCTGCCTATTTATTTGGACATGGGAGTCCTGACACCTGAAGTAACATCACCAGATGCTGACTGGGATACAGAAAGACAACAACAGTACCGTAGAGTACAAGAGTGTGTGGAGAAGAGTCTAGCTCAGGCAAGACAAAAAAAAGAAAGGCACTACAACCAACATGCACCTGCAGTTCCCTTGTCACCAGGAGAACAAGTCCTCAAGAGGAAAAGAAGACTGCATAAATTGGATGACCAATGGGAAGCTGAACCCTACACCATTCTACCCTCAAACTTTGACAATACCAAGGTGTGCCTTATTAGTAAAGATGGAGGAGAAACCTCAACAGCAATATCAAGGGATCATTTGAAACTGTGCCCTGACAAATTAAAAGAAAGAATGGAAGAACAAAATAACATCCAACCCATGGAAGAAGAAGCAAAGGTCAGCACTATCCTGGGAGAATTCCCTGCCAATTGGACTAAAGAAAATTATGCCATAGTGGTGCCGGTGTTGACATTTCCCCAACTGGTAGTACAAGAGGAAGTGACTCATGAGAACTCTGAGAATCAGGAAGTTCAAGCAGTGGAAGCCACACCAGCAGTGGAGCCAGAGAATCCTCGCCCTGCCAGTGGTGAATCTGTCATACCCATGGTGAGTCTAAGAGTTCGCAGACAGCTACTACCCAGTTTACCTACAGTGAATAGAAGTGGTCCTAGAAAGTCTAGTATCCCTGTGTTATGCAGAACCACCAGTAGTGTATCCAGTACATCACACACTACACCAGTAGTTAGCACCAGACAACCAGTGAGATCCCTAACCACACCAGTGTTACGCAGGTCTACCCGTACAACACAAGGTATACCGCCCATCAGATATCGTGTATAGATAAGTTCATGTAAATGTTGAAATTGGGTGTATATATGTAACTATTCAAATTTTGTGCCTACAGATATTCTGTAAGAAATTTCCTTTTTGAGCTTTTCCATTTGTTTGATGAACATTTTGGCCACTGGACTAGGTGTGGTCACTACCTTTGTACATAGTTCACCATTTGCCCAGGAATGGACCATGGACGTTGATGCATGGACTTATCATCACAGGACTATTTTTGAAGCTTTTGGTTTTTGTAATTTTTCCTTTTTCAAATCTTGTACTTTTATATTTGTTTATATGTGTTCATGTTGTATATGTTTTTCATCAGCCCAGGAGTGCTGAATTGCACTAGGAGGGAATGTGGCGCCCCCAGGAGTATGGTCGCCACAGTGGCATTGCCTTCCTCCAGGGAGGGTGATGTCAGGCTGGGAAGCAATGAAGGGTCTCTCTAGCAGTTAACCAGGTCATGCAACAAAGTTCCCACTCCAGGCCAGCAGAGGGAGTTCTGAACCAATACTAAGGGATAGAGCTATTCTCTGGGGGCCAGGAGGGGAAATTAGTCAGTTAGTGTGAGGAGGCCGAAGTGTGTAGACGTGTGGAGAGAAGCTGGAGGTTGAGCTGAGGATAGAGAGCTCCCTCCCAGTGATTGCGCATGATCTGGAGCCTGGTCTCCACGGTTGTATGGATACTGAAGGTCCTGCAACAGAAACCAGAGGAAGAGGAAGTTGTAAATGCTCTATTCCCACCTAAGACTCGGAGGCACAACAGCGATGGGTGAGCCAAGAGAGAT
Organism: Dendrobates tinctorius; assembly: GCF_039654945.1. Lineage (NCBI taxonomy): Eukaryota > Metazoa > Chordata > Amphibia > Anura > Dendrobatidae > Dendrobates > Dendrobates tinctorius. The sequence continues at coordinate 7,208,533 of NW_027361704.1, forward strand.
AGAGGGCTACAGCTGTCTGCCATACGAGGTAGTTCTAAAAGAAGATAAGGAGAAACTTTAGTGTTACACAGTGCTGCATGTACCTCAACTAAGCGCTAGGAAGGAGACTACACAACCCATCTGAGAGAGAGATTCCTGAGTTGCTTCCAGGCTAGCCTGCTCCTGTGCCATCTGTAATCGGGACCCTGGACTGCATTTGCCAAGTAAAGGTAAAGAAACTGCACCCTGTTGTGTCCTTGCCTTCTTCCTACGAACTCTCCGGCACTGCTACATCCTTGTGCCATACACTGCACTCTCGTCCCCAACACCTATCTACACTGCCCTGGGACCAACGGCCCTGCCTGTGGAGGGCTATAACATCACTGCTGCACCCCACCATCTGTCCCAGAGGATCTGTCTGTAGCGAGCGTCGGCTTAACACCTCCTTTGCCAAACACCACAGGTGGCGTCACGAATCATTCATAAACTTTATTCCCATCATTCAATCCCCTTTTACATGGGCGCCCGGGGCCACGGACCAGGTCACCGCTGCTGTGACATTCCCCTCTGAAGGACCGGCCCGGTACCGAGTACCCCACAGCCCTGGGAGGGTGACCCATAAATCTTTAGATTCCTCAAAGTAGCCCCCTTACACTCTGATGACAGCTTTACACATCCTTGGCATTCTCTCAAACAGCTTTATCAGAAAGTTGGCGGCTTCTATACTACTATATACCACTATATTACTAATACTATACTACTAATACTATTACGGCTCATACTCACTTGCGAAAGACTTGCACGATTTGTAACGCCGCTGTGTTTTGACTTTGATTCACAGCGTTACTCTGCATCTCTGCTTTAACCCTTCGCTCTTTTTCCCTCTAATGTGCTAGAATGCTGTTGTCAGTTATCTGTGTGGATGCTGCCCAGTGTCCGGCATCGCCGCATAGCCGTTCATGCGTGCGTGGTTCCTCTGCGCTGCATGACCACCCGTGTGTGCGGTCCCTGGCAGCCACCCGTAGGTTAATAGGTCTGCTACACATTACGTGTCTTACCACGTGTGTTCAGGCTTCAGCTTCTGCCAGGTGTCCTTTGCATTGCTGATTATGTTCTGTCTTGCTTAGGGCACGCGCGGCCACACCTCCCTTCCTTTTATCAGGAGAGGGTGTGTGCTACAATTGCTGCTCCAGTCTATGGCTGTGTGGCAGCTCCTATATAAAGGTCCCTCCCCCTTTGGGGCGTTGCCAGAGCTTCGCATTGAGTTCCTGAACTTTGCCATGTGAGTCTGTGTTCTGCTCCTGCTCTGATTCTGTTCAGTTCTGGGGGAGCTGTTGCTCTTTAATTATCCCTCTGTGAACTGTGTCTTGTATCTTGGCCTGCTCTGGGGGCATAATACCCAGATCGTCTTTCCTGGAGGCTGCATATCCAGGCCTGTCTGAATTGTGTCTTGTTTCTCTGCCTGCTCTGAGGGCAGTAATACCCAGATCACCCTTCCTGGAGGCTGCATATCCAGGCCCCATGTACTGTATGTTATGTATTGTTTCCTGAATCCTGGATCCTGGATCTGCTCCTTTACCTGACCCTGTCTGAACTGTGCTCACTGTGTGATGTTCCTGAGGTCCTTCCGTGCCTTGAACCCTGTGCCCAGTGACTGAGACTCTTTGTTACCTGACTTGCCGTGATCTAACCTGGGTTCATCTAGGAAGTAGGAGTCCAGTGTGTCCGCTGAGTTTCTGCTACTCAGCTGGGGATTCGGTGCAATTCCCTGTCGGCTCCTGTCCAACACGGCAGGGTTTGCACCAGACCGATTGGGTTCCTTTCTAGGTTGCTTCCAGATGTCCGGAGCCTGATGGCCGTGGTCTCTCATCCGGAGCCTGTCGTCCACGGCCTGATGTCCGGGGTCTGACGACCCCTTCCAGATGTCCACCTGTGTTCTGATGTCCGGTGTCTGACGACCCCTTCCAGATGTCCACCAGATGTCCACCAGATGTCCACCAGATGTCCAGATGTCCACCAGATGTCCAGATGTCTGATGTCTTCCTGATGTCCACCTGGTGCCCCGATGTCCGCCTGGTGCCCTGTTGTTCACTCCGTGTTCCTGTTGTTCACTCCGTGATCCCGATGTCCACTCCGTGATCCCGATGTCCACTCCGTGATCCTGATGTCCGACCTGAGTCCCGATGTCTCTCTGAGTTCTGATGTTCAGCCTGCGTCCAGATATCCAGTCCTTGGTTCTGGTGGTCCAAGTTGTGCTCTTAAGCCGGTCCCGTTCTCCTTCCTGGATGGAATCCTCCTCCATGGTTTCCGGGAGTTTCCAGCTCTGCTCCCTGGTGACAGTCCCACCAGCGAGTCCTGGATCTGACAAACCTATGCCCAGTGCTGTAATGCCACCACTCCTGGACCTGTGCTATCCGAGTCCTGTTCTGTTGCCCTGCCGGTTTCCTGGGGTCTTACCCATGATGACCTCTGCCATCGTCTGAAGTCCGCCTGTGGTCGGCGTCTGACGTTCTCCTGCTGTGCCTGTGCTACTCCCGTTGCCATACATGCGTGCGTGGATCCGCTGCGGTGCATGACCACCCGCACGTGCGGGCCCCCCTGGTAAGCCCGTGCCAGACAACCCTGGACCGCGTCAACCCATGATGACCTCCTGCTTCGCCTGTCAACCTGAGATGGGTTTCCTTCATGATGTGCATATTCCGGAACCTGGTGTTTCTATGTTTTTGCCTTATTTCAGTAAACTTTATTTTTTCTTCATACCTGAAGTTGTGCGGTGTCTCTTAGTCCTGCTTATGGCCATCTCATCCACAAGCTCAGCTGCCACAGACCCCGGTCGCTTCCCTTCCCTAGTCTGGGTAGGTCCGGGTCCCCCCTGTGGTCCAGTGGGTCCACATTGCACGACCGCTTGGGACGCACACCCCGTCGTCGTTATAGCTCGACAACACGGGAGCGTTGGCTGTAAGCCACGCTGCGTCCGCGATCATAACATGATTCTTGTGTGAGTCTCTCGCAAGTGAGCATGAGCCCTTAATGTTTAATACTGACACTCCTCAACCAATTCATAGCAGAGAACCAGCTGGAGTTCTTGAACCTGGCAAAATCCACAAAAGGAGATCTATGTAACCATACTTTTCTGGCTATTATGGCTGACCTTACAATCTATAGAATTAATGTGAAAAGCATCAGAGACAGTACCTTTTGATCAATACAGCACAAAAGCCATGCTGCCACGCCCTGGTGTACCTTTTAACCCCTTCACAACCTTGGACATATCCATATCCATACGTTCAGTTCGGCTGGTACTAACTGATCTTAGAAGTATGGATACATCATGACAATTCGTGCACACAGAGGCTGTGCACACACAATCGCAGCTGGGTGTCAGCTGATTCTGATAGCTGACACCCAACACTCAGTGCAGGACCTGTGCCCACACTTTAAGCCCCTAAATACTGCGATAGCTTGTGAGCGCAGCATTTAACAGGCATGCAGAGGGAAGGGGAACCTTCTACACTCAGACTGACGCCACCACGATGTCATCGCAGGGGCCTGATTATTGCCATGTTGACCCGATATCATCATTTTTCCCTGAAAAATGTCCACGCGGAAAATTGCCTATGGGGAAAATTGCCCACACGGAAAATTGCCCACACGGAAAATTGCCCACACGGAAAATTGCCCACATGGAAAAATGCCCACAAAGAAAATTGCCAGTTGCAGCATCACAAAGTTTAAGATCTATGATTTTTGAGGCGCAAGGTGAGAATGTTCACATGATATGTGTTTAACTTGTGATTTACAGTTGATCTAGTGCAAAACTGCAAAAATGAAGATCTGTGTTTGTAGCAGTCTGTCATTGTCAGCAATAGATAGATATAGTCTGCTCTCATCTCTCACTGATTCTGCCTTACTCCTACCACCAGCCCAAAACAGCAGCACATGCAGAACCAGCAGCAGTGTGATCCAGAGGAGCTATCACTGCTATCAGCACTCACAAAAGTATCACTTTATTATCTGTGGAGTTACATGGGACTGCAGGTCAAATCTAATACATTATCATCTCAGTGGGAGCCCACCAAAAGCAGGGAGCCGCTGACAGAGATAGTTGTTCCTGGAAGCCCAGAAGGCACAGCAGAAAGGTGAAATTCTGCCACTTGTACCACCTTGTGTACTTCCTGAGAATGTATGTTTTTTCAGTGGTGTAACTGGAGTCCAATGGGTCCCAGTGCCAAATTTGGACCTGCCCCCCCCACACGTGTTGGTCAGATGTATGGGCCCCTGTAGTGTTCTAAATTTTATAAAGACTTATGAATTGCCCCTTTCATTATGTAGTGAAATGTCCCCCATCCTGGTATATATGCCCATCATCCTGGTGAATATGTCCGAATCATGATATACTGTATATAGAATCATAGAATCGTAGAGTTGGAAAGGACTTCCTGGGCCATCTGGTACAACCCCCTGCTCAAAGCAGGATTCGCTAAATCATCCCAGTAAGATGTCTGTCCAGCCTCTGTTTGAAGACTTCCATTGAAGGAGAACTTACCACTTCTCGTGGCAGCTTGTTCCACTCATTGATCACTCTGTCAAAGTTTTTTCAAATATCTAATCTGTGTCTCCTCCCAGTCAGTTTCATCCCATTGCTTCTAGTCTTTCCTTGTGCAAATGAGAATAAAGTTGATCCTTCTACAATGTGACAGCCCTTTAGATATTTGTAGACAGCTATTAAGTCTCCTCTCAGTCTTCTGTTCTGCAAGCGAAACATTCCCAAATCCTGCAACCTTTCCTCATAAGACAGGGTTTGCAGACCGGTCACCATTCTGGTCGCTCTTTTCTGAACTTGCTCCAGTTTGTTGATGTCTTTTTTAAAATGTGGTGCCCAAAACTGGACACAATATTCCAGATGAGGTCTGACCAAAGAGGAGTAGAGGGAAATAATGACTTCACGTGATCTAGACTGTATGCTTCTGTTAATACATCCTAGAATTGCATTTGCCTTTTTTGCTGCTGCATCACACTGTTGACTCATATTCAGTCTGTGATCTATTAGTATACCCAAGTCTTTTTCACATGTGCTGTTACTTAGCCCTATTCCTCCCATTCTGTATATGCTTTTTTCATTTTTATTGCCCAGATGTAGTACTTTGCATTTTTCCCTGTTAAAAACCATTCTGTTAGTTGCTGCCCACTTCTCCAGTTTATTTATATCTTTTTGAATCCTCTCTCTCTTCTCTAGTATTAGCTATCCCTCCTAGTTTTGTGTCATCATCAAATTTAATCAGTTTACCCTCAGTTCCTTCATCTAAATCGTTGATAAAGATGTTGAACAATACAGGGCCCAGGACAGAGCCCTGTGGTACACCACTTGAGACATTCTTCCAACTGGATGTGCAGCCATTTACAACCTCTCTTTGGGTCCGATCACTAAGCCAGTTATGAATCCACCTATGTCCCAATGCTGGTATATATGGTCCCCATCCTGGTATGTATGGTCCAAATGGTCTCCATCCTGGTATATATGCCCACTTCCTGGTATATATGTCCCCATTGTGTTTTACATGGTCCCCAATCCTAGTGAGTGTATGTGTCCCCGTTCTGCCCCGTTCCTCTGCTCCCACGTCGCCCAGTGTCTTTTGTATCCACCGCACAGCCCATCAGCTGACATCAGAGTGTGCGCCATTGTCATGCGCCGCTCCCTGTGGCTGCACCTCTGATGTCAGCTCACAGCCACTGCATGTGTCGCAGTGCAGCATGTATCACAGTGCAGGGACCCGACGGGTCTCTGCAACACCATGCATGTCATCTGGATCTGTGTCTTCCGTGAGGATGGAGATCCAGCAGAAGCAGGCATCTGTACCCCCATGCCTGCTCGTGGCCTTCATCGCTGCCACCACAGTCGTTGCACCTCTGTGTTCTTCTGTTGGTAAACCAATAGTCTTACCAATGTGTGTTCCCCGCACCCTGTGTTGTCTGAGTGGTGTTCTACCCGTTGGGATCGAGTGCGGGCGTTCAGTGGGATGAGCCCTGGTTTTTGCGGGCTCTCGAAAGACAGCCAGGTCAGCAGACAAGAGCACCCACTGACCCATGTGTCTCCATAGTGATGTCACTGACCAACACAGGAGCCGGAAGTGCCACAGCAGCGCCGCTCTATTGATTTCAGTTGCAGTGAACCTGGTGCCTGCACTTCCTTCCCTGTCAACTTATGACTACCAAGAGTAAGAGTGAACAGATCCTACATAGTTATGTATCATACACATATACTGCAGGTGTAGGCAGGCATAGGATGAAAGAAAATGCAGAATGGATTTGATTAAGGGTCTCTAGGCTCATACACACCACACTGAGAGTGGAATTATTTTTAGCACAGTGGACTGAGAGCTCATAAGAACAGAATCTGTACTCTGGGACTAGGTATAATTGAACCGAACCTGTAGAACCCGGAGAAGTAAGCTGGGCCCAGAGACCTGTGGTGAAATCCATTCTGCATTTTCTTTGCTGCCTGTGTTGTGCTGTATGGCATTTCAATGGAGCCCATGGAAGTCAACTGGGTTTCCTTGTTGACCTTATTCCACATGTTCCTTCCAGTGGTTCCCCCCATTGATTCAAATTGGCAATCCTGTCATTCCTTTTGGTACAACCCCAGTGACAATGGCTTTCCTGCTGTGCCAGCCAATAGACAAGGGCTGGAGCGAGCCGCGCAACCCCCCACCCCACAGCAGCTAAGTGGAGGCCCTTCATGACGGTGGGTTGGAGGGAAGGGGTTAATGATCCCAAAGGGTGGAGGAGGGGGGTAGTAGGGGATATATTAAGGGGCTTTAGGGGCGGTTACCTTCAGTTCCCGCTCTGGAGCCACGAGGGATTATCCAGGAGAAGACCCTGCAGTTGAGCCATGGTGTCCATACAGGCGGTCCTGGAGAGGCTGCGGGCGGCAGCAGAGGCGCAGCCGGTCGGATGGCTGGAGCAGCAGGTGGCCGGTATCATCGGGGGAGGCGGCGGTGCGGCCGCTGCTGCAGATTCTCCCCGGACGAGGAGGAGGGTCAGGCCACCGGAGCACCTGTCAACAGGTTCTGCACCGAGCACCTCCGGCCAAGGTGCCTGCCAGTAGGCTGGCCCCGGGCCGGGAGGAATCCACGGGCCGGCCCGGGTGCAGCGGCGGTCGACAGGGCCTTCTCCTAGGCCTCATCGGGAAGCGGGGCCTGCGCGCGTGGGGACAGCGCTGATGGATGACGTCACGGCAGGCCACAGTGGAGTCTGGCGGCCTGCCTCTTCAGCGCGAGGAGGCGTGACGAGGGCAAGAGCGGGGGGATTATCGGGCGGCAACCCCCGGTGGGCGGGGCGGGCTAGTGCCTCCTGTGCTGCTGGCCCCTTGACTGGACCAGCGGAGGGGGAGGAAGAAAGCGGACGGAGCATCAGACATGCGGTGAGGGGTGCGGGCAGTGGGTGGCCACAGACGGCAGCCCCTGGGCCTGTGTATCCTGCTGGCCTCGGCGGGGGTCGGACCGTGGACGATTCAAGAAGAGAGTGGCCCAGGAGTGCGGCGGGGTCAAGAGAGCCTGTCTCAGCAAGTATCGGACCTCTGTGGACGGAGGGTCTTCTACGCAGCTCCAGTCATGATGCTCAGCGGGATTCAGGAATGGCGGCTGGAGGAGACACAGCGTCCTCGCAGCCCGGTGAGTATGCTTCTGTGTCCTATCTGTCATCACCCTTAGTAAGGTCTCCTGCGGTCGGGTGCGGAGTGGAGGGCCGGCCCGGGGCGGTGGGACAAGTAGTGGGAGAGCAGGGCCCGTCGCCGATTGGGGGGCTTGGGGACATGTTAGCGTCCGTGCGGGATTTGCTAGCACGGATGGAGGGAGTTAGAGAGCCATCGGCGCATTTAGCTGCCTGGGTAGAGTCGACGGAGTGAGGGGTTGGCTCGTCGGGGGCGGCTAACGAGGTTTCGGGGGGCCGAGCGGACCCAGTATCTGTGTCAGTTCAGACGGAAAAAGAGAAGGAATGTCGGGTCCATTTAGATGATAGGGCCCACGGGGAGGTGTACGTATGTTTTGAGGGCCCGCTGGGAGCTCATTTAAAAAAAGAGGTGTGGGAAAAGATCTGGAAGGATGAGTATGTTGAGATTTTTTTCCCTGTTACCGCTAGAAAAGTTCAATTTGGATAAGGGAAAGAAGGACGATAGCAAAAAGGAGGAGGAGGAAAAACGGAGGTGGCGTTTGATTCCACAAACGTTTGCTAATTGGCTCCAGGCGTTTGCAATTCTGGCTAGCTTGATTGGTGAGAAGGCGCCTGAGAATTGTTCTCCTCTTTTTTGTTATTTGGATTCAATTGGGGAGGCATATAGGGTATATGGGGGTCAGGCTTGGCTTCGTTACGACAAGCAATTTAGGCAGAGAAAAGCGATTCGTCCGGCGATTCGGTGGGATCAGAAGGACATAAGTCTGTGGTTAAAGGTCATGACACAGTCTAAATTTGGCCATTCCTTTCTTGGCAGAGGGGGGGCCGGGGGGCCAGCTCATCAAATGTGCAAAGCGGCGGTCAAGGGGCAGGCGGTCAGTCGGGTCAGTCGGGTACCCAGAAGTAGGGTCTCTGCTGGCAATTTAATGATGGGCAATGCAAATTTGGATCGAACTGCAAATTCAAGCACCTGTGCTCCCATTGCAGCGGATCCTCGCATGGGGCTTCCAGATGCTTTAAGTAACAGAAAGGAAGGGCTGAGAGTGGTAATTCCAAAGGGGGAGACGCCAGTGAGAATAGCCGCGATGGCCCCTTATCTAAATAGGTTCCCGGATGGTGAAAAGGCTGCAATATTGGTGTCTGGTTTTACGGATGGTTTTAGAATTCCCGACCCTCCTTTTGAAATACCGTGGGGGCGGAAGAATCTCAGGTCAGCTGACCTGTATGGGGCAGTGGTGTCGGAAAAGTTAGCAAAGGAAGTGAAGTTGGGACGGATGGCGGGGCCGTTTGAGGATCTGGTTGTTTCGCCCCTGGGGGTGGTGCCGAAAAAAGAGCCAAATAAGTTTAGGCTTATTCATCACCTATCTTTCCCTCGTGGTAGGTCGGTGAATGATGGCATTGATCCGGAACTGTGCTCGGTGGTGTATACGTCATTTGATGAGGCGGCGGATTTGGTCCGGATGTGTGGTAAGGGGGCACTGTTGGCGAAAACGGATATCGAGTCGGCGTTTCGTTTGCTCCTGGTTCATCCAGAGAGTGTTAGGTTGTTGGGCTGTTATTGGGAGGGGGAATTTTTTGTTGATAGGTGTTTGCCAATGGGTTGTTCGGTTTCTTGTGCGTTGTTTGAGGCGTTCAGCTCTTTTCTTGAATGGGTTGTCCGGGACGTGTCGGGTTTTGATTCAGTGATTCATTACCTGGATGACTTCTTGTGTATCGGTCCGGGTGACTCAGGCTGTTGTGAGAGGTTGCTTAGGGCCGTGGTTTGGGTTGCTGAGCGCTTTGACGTACCGCTTGCTCCAGAAAAAACAGAGGGGCCTTGTAAGTGCCTATCTTTTTTGGGAATTGTGATTGATTCAGTGGCTTGGGAGTTCCGTTTACTGGACGACAAGGTTGAGGCATTGCGGGTTGCGGTGGCTCGAGCTAGACGGGTGAAGAAATTGTCATTGAGAGAGGTGCAGTCACTACTTGGTAAATTGAATTTTGCCTGTCGGGTCATTCCGATGGGAAGGGTTTTTTCTCGGCGTCTGGCAAGTGCAACGGCGGGATTGAAGGCCCCACATCATTTTGTTCGACTTACTAGTGATCATAAGGCGGATTTGGAGGTGTGGGACAAGTTTTTGGAGCAATATAACGGAAGATCATTGCTCATGGAGGAGGCAGTTTTAAGCGAGGAGTTGGACCTGTTTACGGATGCATCAGGTGGAGTGGGTTTTGGGGCGTATTTTAAGGGCCAATGGTGCGCGGCTGCGTGGCCTGACGAGTGGGTTCAGCTGGGCCTCGTTAAGAATATCGCTTTGTTGGAGATTTTTCCCATATTGGTGGCGGTGTACCTGTGGAGGGAGGAGTTTCGGAATAAAAAAGTCAGTTTTAATTGTGACAACATGGGAGTGGTGTGCTCCATTAACAGCTTGACTACGTCCTCTCCTCCGGTGATTCGAGTTCTGCGGCAGCTAGTTTTAACTTGTCTATCACTCAATGCTCATGTGATGGCTTCTCATGTGCCTGGTGTTAGGAATTCCATTGCTGATTCTTTGTCTCGTTTGCAGTGGGAGCGCTTTCGGACTTTGGCCCCAGAGGCGGAGGAAACGGGTCTCGAGTGTCCAGCCGGGCTTTGGAAGGTGGTCTCAGGGCTGCAGAACCTTTGATACGGGCATCTTTGTCTGCTGGTACTTGGCCGATCTACGAGTCGGTTTGGAGTTCTTGGGAAAACTGGTTGGGGACACGTTCGTATGGCAACTCTGGGGAGGGTCATTTGGGCGCGTTGCTGGCGTGGTTGGGTTTTGGGGCGGAGGAAGGGTGGTCGGTGTCTAGGGTGGGGCAGGTGAGGGCTGGTTTAGCTTTTGGATTTAAATTGCGGGACAGGTTGATTTGTTTCTTGGTCAGCCAGGCTATTAAGGGGTTCAGACGTCAGGGCAATAGGGTGGATTGCCGGCGTCCGCTGTCATTTGGTATCCTTGAATGGTTGGGGGCGGTGTTGGACGAGGCCTGTGTGTCACGGTTTGAGTGTTCTCTTTTTCGGGCGGCTTTTTCACTTGCCTTTTTTGGGGCATTGAGGGTGGGGGAGTTGGTATCCCCAGGGCGGTATTCCGGTGGGGGTTTGTTGAACAGGGACGTGTTGGTGGGTGACAGTGGTTTGGAGTTTTGGATAAGGAAGTCGAAAACGGACCAGGAGAGTAGGGGAAAAAGGGTGGTGTTGGGCGCTGTGCCTGGATCTCTGATGTGCCCGGTGCGCTGCTTGCGGGATTATAGATCGTGGCAGCAGAGGGGCGATGGGCCATTGCTACGGCATGTTGGCGGTTCCTTCTTGTCGACGTTTCAGTTTGTGGCGGTTTTGCGTAAAGGCCTGGGCAGGTTGGGTATTGATGGGACTAAGTTCACTTCTCACTCTTTCAGGATTGGGGCGGCTACGGAAGCGGCTGTTGGTGGTTTGGGTTCGAAGGTAATACAGCGGATTGGAAGGTGGGAATCGGGCCGTTACAGGTCATACGTCCGCGCTGGGGCTTTGGGTGCGGAACTACGTTAAGGGGAGGATGTGGTGTTAGTTGTTTGCACGGTGGCTAATGGTGGTTTTTTGTCGTTGCAGGTTGCACTCCTTTGCTGGTTTGGATCCTGGGCCATTCCTTTGTGTATTGGGTAGCTCGGCGTGCGGATGTTCGGCGAGAAGGGCGGCAGTTGGGTTTTTTGCGAAGTGTGGCGGTAGTCAGATGGTTGGGCTTTAGGGGTATGGGTTGGAACAGGGTTTTGCAGGAGGTACATAATAGAACTAGGCTTGACAAGGATCCTGATATTCTAGTTCTGCATGCAGGGGGAAATAATTTGGGGGTCCGTCCTTTCCGGGAATTGGTCAAGGACATTAAGCACGATCTTCTGCGGTTGTGGTTATCGTTTAAAGGGTTAACTGTGGTGTGGTCGGAGATGGTGCCGAGGAAGACTTGGCGGCATGCGAGATCGGCGATCAAGTTAAATAGGGCACGGATAAAGGTTAATAGGGCGGTGTCTAATTTCGTAATTAGGAACGGGGGGGTGGTGGTTCGGCACTTTGACCTGGAAGGAGGGAGTGGGGAGTTTTGGCAGGCTGACGGCATTCATTTAAATGATGTGGGCATGGATTTATGGGCTTTGGGTCTGCAGGAAGGGATTGAGAGGGCAATGGCTTTTCGGAATGGGGGGGTCTCAGGCAATCGAGGTCTTCAATTGCCTTCGTTGTGGCGTGTGGGGGGAGGGGGTCCTTGAAGTTGGTGCTAAATTGGTTTTGGGGGATCTGTGGTTATATGGATTCCTCAATGTTATTATCCGTGGTTTGGGTCTGGTGATTTGGGGGGACTTCCGGCAGTGGTTGGTCGGATCCCCAGGGATTAAGTGGACAGTGTAACCCCGACGGGGTTTTGGTGCTCCCGAGCCAGTGGGGTAACGGCTGGGAGTAATTTATGGTATGTGTTTGTCCACAAAAAAGTATTCTTTACGTTTTTGTCACCAGATTTGGAGCTTCAAGGACCCTCCACAAGGTTGCGATATATTTACAGAATGTTGTACATTACTTAAATAAAAGGCTGCTGTGGCCATTATATTCCATTTTGGTGTCCTGGTGTTATTTGGGGCTCAAGTGGGTGGGGAGTTTCCTGGGAGGTTGGTGGTTGGAGGAGGTAATCCAGCCGCACATCGCCAACTCCAATGTCATGTGTTTTGGTTAGTTAAAGCATGTACTTTGATAGAGCTATCCCCATATTTTTAATTTCTTTTCAATAAAAGTGTATTTTGAGTTCATCTAAAGTATTCTTGCCAGAGGAACAACAAAGTTATGATTTACTTGGGTTTTGAATATCTTGCATTTCATACTACCAACACAGTGGTGACTTGTAAATGCCGACTGCATCGCTCTTCAAAGTGCCATTCAATTCTCAAAACAAAAGATGACAACGTAGTTCAAGAACCAACAGATCATTATCATGACTCCTGCCCTCAAAAAGCCGAAGCAAATGCGCTTCTGTGCTGCAGAGCATTTAACCTATAATTCTATACTATTCTCTGTACTGCAGAGCATCTCACCTATACCTGTATACTATCCCCCTGTCCTGCAGAGCATTTAACCTATAATTCTATACTATTCTCTGTCCTGCAGAGCATCTCACCTATAATTGTATACTATCCCCCTGTCCTGCAGAGCATTTAACCTACAATTCTATACTATTCTCTGTCCTGCAGAGCATCTCACCTATAATTCCAGATTATTTTTCTGCCCTGCAGAGCATCTCATGTATACTTGCATATTATCCCCCGTCCTGCAGAGCATTTAACCTATAGATCTATGCTACTCTCTGTCCCGCAGAGTATCTCACCTATAACTCGCTACTGTTTTCCTGTGGGTATTCATGTCTGTGGGCAATTTTCTGTGGGCATTTTTCACATATCATGTGAACATCCTCACCTTCCACCTCAAATATCATAGATCTGAAACTTTGTGATGATGCAATTGGCAATTTTCCATGTGGGCAGTTTTCCACGTGGGCAATTTTGCTTGTGGGCAGATTTCCATGTGGGCAGTTTTCCATGTGGGCAATTTTCTGTGTGGGCAATTTTCTTGCGGGCATTTTTCCTGTGGACAATTTTCCTGTGGGGAATTTTTCTGGTCACCAATCATGACAACATCCGGATCACCAGACACTAGCAAATTATGATTCAGACGGAACCCCCGGTGGGAAATTCTCTAAAATGAAGCAGATGGAGGCACTGTGGATGTCGTCTGACCTATGATCTGGTGGCGTCACTCTTTTTAGGCGTGCATAGAAGTGCTGATGGGTGCAGTTTTGCGCACTTTTGTAAAGAAGGACAACACTGAACAGAGGCAAGACACAGTCCAGTGTAACTCTGCTGCCTAATTATAGCAAATAGATCCCTTGGGAGTTTCATCTGAATCACATCACTTGGAGATTTAGATGGAAACCCTGATGTAAGTGCTTAGCATAGAGCGCTGGATAAATATGATCCCAAACATTATGTAAAATCTTCTTAACAAAAGCTTCAAATCAATCGACAAAAATAGCAAGTCCCCACTCAGGTCCATCATCTGTCAATCAAAATATAGGGGGTTTCCACGGTACTCGCAGTACAAAAGCTCTGGAAAAGCAAAATTTTCCCCACAAAACAAATTCAGCATATTCTACACTCCTAACTCCAAATGCACCTGTCCCTTCTAAGCCCCACAGTGTGCCTAAACCACATTTAGCATCCACATGTTTGGCATTTTTGTGGCCCAAAGCCCACCTAATTTAAGGGTGCATGTCTCCAGAAGCATGAGCTGGTTACTACCACATACTGGTCACTACAACCTCAGTTTGCTATTTTCACTCGGCAACATCCACTGTTGCTTGTTTCTGGAAAACACCCATGAAGGTATAATTTCCAAAATGGGTCACTTGAAGGGGGGGCGCTGTATATGGAGTCCACAAACTATTCTAGGAAAATCTCTGCTCCAGGATGCAAATTGCATTCTGTCCCTCTCGAGTCTCGATGTATGGCTAAGCAATACTGTACAGCTACATATGGGACGTTTCTACATTCAGCAGAAATTGTGGTGTCCAGGTCGGGGTTGGTTTCTGGTTATCTTCTCCCTAGTCTGGTCATGCAGGGGTTAACTTTCCTTGCCTGATTTTTGGATCTGTTTAGCTATTTCAGTCTGCTGCTGTCTGCAGGCAGCATCAGTTTTAGTTCCCGCCTCCGGCTTTAGTGGCTGACCCCATTATACCCTGATTTCTCCTCTGCCCATTTTCCTAGGTCCCGTTCCTGCTCTCCCCTGTGACTATGCTCGTCTTAGTGCTTGCTCTTTGTATTGTGACCCCTTGGTATTTGACCCAGCTTGTCCTCTGACCTGTTTATCTGTCTTCAGTCTCTGGCATTCCTGCTCCTGGTCGGCTCTGACTTTTCTGGCTTGTTTCTGAGCATGTGTATTGCTGTGTCCTCTGGTACTTTGTTTCCTGTCGGTTCCTGACCCGGTCTGTCTGACTTCTCTTCTGCCACCTAGTGGCACCTGTCCTGCGGTGTTGTGGTGCTCCATTGTTAGTGCAATCTTTTTCCCCCTCTAGCACCGCCTGGTGGAGTTAGTGCACTACAACATCTTAGCAGCAACACATTATAACTGACCTTACATTTGAAGGGGTTTATTAATTTTTTTTCCTTGGTTATGGATCCCCTGCGCAACTTGGGTGATCAGGTGCCCAGTTTGACGCAGATGATGCAGAAATTGTCTGTGGAACATAGGGTCCTGGCCATATCCCATATTCAGTTGCAGAAAGAGTTAACGGAGATGGTTAAAACTGTGCAGGGTGCCACCCCCCATGTTGTCAGCAGGTAAGGTGATTCTGTAGATGTCGCTTTGCACTCTCCCGAACCCTCAATCAAGCTCCCTGACAAATTTTCTGGTGAAAAGGATAAGTTTTGCATGTTCAGGGAAAGTTGCAAATTGTTATTTTCGCTTAGACCTTGGTCCTCTGGGGATGTAAGTCAGCGGGCGGGGATAATTATATCCTTATTCAGGGAGGGTCCCTAATCTTGGGCTTTCTCGTTGCCCCCTACTTCCTCTGAACGGATGTTGGTGGATAGGTTTTTTGAGGCCTCAGGACTCATTTATGATGAATTGGACCATGTCATGGTGGCAGAGGATACTATCATGGGTCTTGCCCAGGGAAATCTCTCAGCCGAGTGATATTGCTTGGAGATTATACGACTGTTCCCAGAAGTGTCGTGGAACGACTCTGCGTTTATTAGGTGCCAGTTCCAGAGGGGACTGCCTGATCATTTGAAGGATGCTCTGGCTCTCCATCCACCATCTAATTCTCTGGAGGAGGCTATGACTCAGACCATCCCGATGGATCAAAGAAAAGGGAGAGAGGTATTATGCAGCAGGAAATTTCTTTACTGCCGAGTAAACCCGATGCGACGCCTCAGTCCAAGCACATGGAGGTGGGGATCACCATCGTCAAGGAAAGGGAGAGGAGACGACAGCGAGAAGGGAAACTCTGCTTGTACTGTGGTTATCCGGAACATTGGAAAAAGGACTGACCCTCTTGTTCTCCAGATGCCAAGGTACCGGGAAATGCCTAAGTCTGGGTAACTGTCGAGGAGGTTGCCCAGACTCTCGGGTACCTTTTTCCTCATCTCCTAAATTACAGTTGGAAGTGGAACTTTGTGTCAAGAACGGTTGTACTCCCACTTCAGCTTTTGTGGACTGTGGGTCATCTTTGACCTTGATTGACTCTAATCTGGTGGCCAAATGTAAGTTAGGGACAGTCAGGTTGGGAACTCCCATTAATATTGTGGCCATTGATAAAACACCCCTTGCTAAGAATGTCATTAAGTTTATATATGAAAAGTTTATTCTTAAGGTGGGGTCCTGTCTAGTGATAAGCGACTATACTCGTTGCTCGGGTTTTCCCAAGCATGCTCGGGTGATCTGAGTATTTTGGCGTGCTCGAAGATTTAGTGTTTGTCGACGCAGCTGCATGATTTGCGGCTGCTAGACAGGCTGAATACATGTGGGGATTGCCTGTTTGTTAGGAATTCCACACATGTATTCAGCCTGTCTAGCAGCCGCAAATCATGCAGCTGCAGAGACAGAAAGTAAATCTCTGAGCACACCAAAATACTCGGAGATCACCCGAGCAACGAGTATACTCGCTCATCACTAGTCCTGTCATCAAGAACACATTACATGTTTTTTTCTGGACAATCTACCTGCGGGACTGGTGTTAGGGTTTCCCTGTTTACAATTACATAACCCGATCATTGACTGGGAGTCTCGGGGCATTGTTAATTGGGGTCCTAATTGTCTCAAAGGTTGCCTTATTAATGTGTCTGTGTCATCCATCAGTCTGGAGGGTATTCCAGAGTACTTGAAAGATTTTGAGGATGTAAGCTCCAAAAAGGAGGCTGAGGTCCTACCACCACACCGCCCATTCGATTGTGTTGTTGATCTCGTTCCTGGTGCTAAATTGCCTAAGGCTCATTTATGCAATCTCTACAGCCTCAAGCAGGCTGCTATAAAGGAGTACATCTCTGAAAGCCTCCCTCTGTTTCTCCTGTGGTGGCTGGGTTCTTTTTGGTTAAGAAAAAAGATGGTGGTTTGCGCCCATGCCTCGATTTTTGAGGATTAAACAAAATCACCAAGAGGAATACTTACCCCCTCCCACTTATTCCTTATTTGTACAATCAATTGTCTAGGGCCAGGTGGTTCTCTAAGTTGGACCTCAGGGGAGCATATAATCTCAACAACATGCGGCAGGGGGATGAGTGGAAAATGACATTCCTCACCTCCAAAGGTTTGTTTGAGAACCTGGTTATGCCTTTTGGTCTGACTAACGTGCGTTTCAGAATTTTATTAGTCATGTTTTTTATGATTTTATTGGGCGCTTCATGGTGGTGTATCTGGATGATATCCTTATACTGTATATTCTGCTGATAAACTGAAACATATGGGTCATCTCCGTGCAGTCCTCCAGAGGCTCAGGGAGAATTCTCTCTTTGCTAAACTGGAGAAATGTTCATTTTTTGTACAAGAATTGTCCTTTCTGGGGTTTATTTTGTCTGCTGAGGGATTTTGCATGGACCCTAGAAAGGTACAAACTATTGTGAATTGGGAGTAACCCAGAGATCTCAAGGGTCTTCAGCGATTTCTGGGTTTAGCCAATTATTATAGAAAATTAATCAAGGGGTTTTCACAGGTGGTTAAACCCCTCACTGATTTAACTCGCAAGGAAGCTGATCTCAAAAACTGGTCAGCTTCAGCTTTAGCGGCATTTTCTTCTTTAAAAGAATATTTTATGTCTGCCCCTGTACTGATTCAACCTGATCTGTCTGAGCCATTTATTGTTGAGGTGGACACCTCAGAGATGGGAGTGGAGGTGTTGTCCCAGGGGCACACCACATTAACCAATTTAAGACCCTGTGCTTTCTTTTCTAAAAAGTTTTCCTCTGTTGAAAGCAATTATGATGTGGGTAACCAGGAGTTACTAGCTATTAAACTGGCTTTTAAAGAATGGAGGCATTTTTTGGAGGAGGCTGTCCATCGAATCACAGTTATCATGGACCACAAGAACCTGTCTTACACTGAATCTGTCAAACGTTTAACCCCAAGCAGGTGAGGTGGTCACTTTTTTTCTCGATTTCAGTTCTCCATCACTTATAGGCCTGGATCCAAGAATGTGAAGGCTGATGCCTTATCTCGCAGTTTGGATCCAATATCACCTCCTGAACCTCCTTCCTCCATTCTTCAGCGCGGGGCAGTGGCTGGGGTTTCCTCGGCGTTGGAGTGGGAGATTCTGGAGGCCCAGTCTCTTGCTCCTCCACCCATGCCTGATAATAAGTTCTTTGTGCCTGTCCAATATCGGTTAAGGGTGCTTTGTGAATTCCACGACTCGGCTCTTAGTGGGCATCCTGGAATTTAAGCCACGCGGAAGGCTATCGCTAGGCTATTTTGATGGTCCTCATTCGCTTCTGATGTAACTGTTTTTGTGTCATCCTGTGAAAACATGTGCCCATGCAAAAACTTCCCATAACCGGCCGGGGAATTGGTTTTTTACTTTGTCCCACTATTGGACTTTCATTTTTTGCAGGGTGATCACTTGTATATCAGTATATCATGGGGATGCAGCAGCATCCCTATGCTATGCAAACTGTCAGCGCTGCACTGACAGACTAAGTTGCTGATCATAATGACATTGGGTCACTAGGCTATGGTCGGGACCCCGCGTGATTGAGTTCGAGCATTTAGGGGGTTAAAGTGCCATGATCACTCCTGGCACTGAATGCTGGGTGTCAATTGTCAGAATCAGCTGACACCCAACAGCGACCATGCGCACACAGCTGGTGTACATGCAAAATCGCCAAGATGTATCCATACGTCCCAGGTCAATAAGACCCAGGTCACAGAGGCGTATGGATACATTTCTGGTGGGAAAGGGATTAAAATGTACACCTAGTCCTTTGTTTAAATTATGTTTTCCTGTTTCTTCCAGGCCAAAAGTCAAGAAAAGGCATATGAGAAGAGAAACTTCTGAGGGTTTTAGGGTTAGTTCCATTCACTACAGACCTTCTTCACTGAGGCTGTAATATCAGGGTGGAGGTGGAATAGACCAAAAAAGATCCTGAAAAGGTACTTTGAAGAAGATTAGTGAAGAATCTTAGGAAGGGTGACCAATGTAACGCGTGCATTTTTAAGAAACTACACGGTGGAAACACATCTCTGGACGCACTGCAGGACAAAAGTGGCTACATACCAATTATTTGGGGGGTTGATATCAGCAGCTTGCTCAAGTGTTAGTAATGGAGAGGTGTCAGTCACACACTCCCATTACTACCCTAGAAGTAAAAATAAATAAACACACAGAAAAAATACTTTATTTGAATAAAGACTCCCCACACTCCCTTGTTTACCCATTTATTAATTAAAAATAAATCAAGGATGCTCCAATGATAATCCAATAGTGAAATGACCCACGGTTCCCATTGAATCCTAGTATTTGAGAGAACTCAGTGGTTGATACCTTTTAATACCTAACTGAAAAGATGGTAACAAATTGCAAGCTTGCTAGACTACTCAGGTTTCATCATCAAGCATAGAATAGCACAAAATCTGGAAAGTCACATATTTATGCACAATAAATATGTGACTCTTCAGATTTTGTGTTGTTCTATGCCTGATGAAGAAATCTGAGTAGTCTTGAAAGCTTGTAATTAGTTACCATTTTGTCAATTAACCATTAAGGCTGGGTTCACATCGCATTAGGTGCCATTCGTTTAACGGATCTGTTACTAAGCGGCACTAACGCAATGTAACGGATCCGTTAATGCACCCATTGCCATCCATTATCGTAATGCATCCTAACGCATGTCAAAATCGGCATGCATTAGCAATGGTACGTTACTTTGTGATGCACCTCCAAACGTAGTCTACAGAGTTTTCGGTTACGTTAGGTCGAACACACAGCGAACGGACACGTTCGCTGTGCATAGACCTCTATTACTAACGCATGCCGATGGAATGCTACCATGTGTTAGCGCATGTGTTAACACGATCGTAGAAAAAAAAGCATTTGGGCATCATTGTTAGCGCATCCGTCTAACGGATCCGTTAAACGGATGGCACTAACGTGATATGAACCTAGCCTAAAAGGCATTAACCACTGAGGACTCTCAAATCTTAATAATTTTCTATCTACTGGCTAATACGGTACAAAGATATATCTTTCCTGCATTGAATCCTATGAAGTCTCGTTGTGAGAAAGTTCTCAGAACGAGACTTCAAAATTCACTCCTGTTCAGCAGCAGGGGTGGAAATTCTCATGCTCCTAGTGCCGCTGACCATGAGTAACACTATAGAATTTCATTCTGAGAATGTTCTAAGCGAGGCTCAGTAGGGTTACTCGCGTTCGGCAACAGGCAGGAGCTTGAGAATTTCTGTGTCTGCCTCTGAACAGGAGTGAACTATGATATCTCGTTCTGAAAACTTTCTCACAATGAGACTCCATAGGATTAGATGTGCGTCATGGGACATTTCACTTTTGCATTACCATCGGAACTTACTGGATTAATTTTTAATTAATAAATGGATAAACGAGGGAGTGTGGGGGAGTCTTTATTCTAATAAAGTTTTTCTTTTCTGTGTGTTTGTGTTTTTTTAACTCCTTATTTACCAGGTTAGCAATGCCAGTGTCTGATAGACATCACCCCATTACTAACCTCTGGGCTCAACAGACATTTCACAGCTGACATCAGCCCCAAATATTACCCCATTTGTCAAAGCACCAGGGCAAGTGGGCATAGCTGGGTAAAGCATCAAATAGCGCATCTAATGGATGCTCCTTTTCCAGGGCGGCTGCGAGCTGCTATTTTTAGGCTGGGGAGGGACAAATATTCATGGACCTTCCCAGCCTAAGAATACCAGCCAGCAGCTGTCTACTTTCCCTGCGCTTGTTATCAAAAATAGGAGGGACCCTATGTGTTTTTTTTTATTATTATTTCAACCATGGAGCGCAAGCCAGTCACAGCCAAGATTTAGCATGGCTGTGATGGTGCCGGAAGTACACTGGAAAAGTTTGTCAATTGGCTGTGCTGCAGCCTTTCAACAAGCTTTATTAGTCTGCCTAACCTGAACAGTATACCGGACATACAGTAAGACGTCAGTGTTCAGGAATTGGTACCGGACACTAGGTGTTCAGTACTGGAAACTAGGTGTTCAGTACGAACCTTGAACTTCACAGTTCAGGTTTGCTCATCCCTAATTGGGAGGATGTGTGACCTTTCAGCTTATTTTGCAAAAGATAAGAAAGGATACACCTGAAACTAGATGGTGGATATGGCATTAATTAATGGAGATTAGGAGACATGATTTGTCTCTATACTTGAGGTGTAAATGAGATTATATACCGTAATTATCATATCCTTGGAAATAGTGGACTGTGAAGATAAGTCCTAGTTTGTGCATATTGAATATATTTTCTTTTAAGCTTAACCAACCGAGTTTCGCTGCTGCACTGGAATTTTTTTTACAGACATTTTTCATAGTTATCGCAAATATCATATGCTCACCTTTAATTGTGTTTTTACAGTATTGAAAACAACCAAGTGGATGCTGCAGGCAAATGCTTTATAATGTGAAGCTACAGAACCAGTTTAGTACAGGACCCCTGTCACCACAGTTCCATAGAAGTCACATCATCTGCTTGTAT
The DNA here is from genome assembly GCF_039654945.1 of Dendrobates tinctorius. Classification (NCBI taxonomy): domain Eukaryota; kingdom Metazoa; phylum Chordata; class Amphibia; order Anura; family Dendrobatidae; genus Dendrobates; species Dendrobates tinctorius. The sequence continues at coordinate 7,229,898 of NW_027361704.1, forward strand.
AAACTACATGACCAAGATGAAAAAGAGGAAATACAGCATGAAGAGATTAATTGTATGAATATTAAATACCTGCATGTTGTCTGTTGCATCTCCTAGCATACCACCAAAAGTGATAGAATTTGTTACAGTTGCCAAATAAATAAACATAATTGCTGAGAGGCATTGAAGATTGAGGGCATCATAAAAATCACTCCAATACCATGGTGCCTTTCTTCTGATATCCTTTAGGAGTCCACCAAAAAACCTTAATGACAAAACAAACACTTTTTTATAGCAGTAGAAATACCTGACACTGTAGGTTACTGTGCACAATCCTGCTGACAGGTCCACTTTAAACTATTTTAAATAACTCCTGATTACACAAGAATAAAAACACTGGGATGAGAAGAGATTGCTAAGGTTATGTGCACAAGATGTGTTTCATGGAGGATTAGGCTCCAAAAAAGCCTGAAAAATCGCTAACTAAATGCTCAAAAGAATAAACACATGCATTTCTATGTAAAAACAAATTGCTGTTCTATGTTCAGTCTCCTGAGTGATTGCAAAGATGCCAGTTAAAATAAGTGAGCAGTCCATTCTTCAGGCATTTTGTACTCTTACCAATGAAACACTAAAAAAGATCTTCAGGAAAAAAAAAGTTTGTCTTTCACTAAACATTTTCTTTTTGAAAAAATCGTTCAGTTTGTCTGCTGAAAAAGACGTCATGTGCACATAGCCTTACGGTTCATTGACTAGCATGGTACTGACTTTACTTCTCTAAGTTGTAATTTTTTTTTTGTGCTAATGATGAATCTCCCATTTGATGCGCTTCTGGCAATACTTTTCCACAGTTGCAAAAAATAGTAAAATATAAGGACCCCACTTTAAAGAGGACCTGCCACAATGTCAAAAGATGCCAGTTTTTGTCCTTATTTTATTCCCGATGCTCTTCTAAGTGCTCCCTTATTTGTTCTTTTGCTTTGTTTTTAATCCAGAGATATGGCATTTTTTATTTAGTGCAAATTGTTATGGCTTTGCCAAATTGAGCGTTAGGCCGGGGTCACACTAACCGACGCAAAATACGGTCCGTAGTTTACAGGCGTAATACGGATGAATGACCCCTAAATAGTGCTCCGTATGTCATCCGCAAGCAAGGTGTGGTCGCGTATTTTGCGCATGTCACCATCCGTATGTAATCCGTATGGCATCCGTATGCTGAGATGTTCTCGCAGCCTTGCAAAATGGACATTTAACGGTTTTGAGGCCTGCTAACTATTTAAATCATTAGCCTGCACCCTACTTATTATTGCCTCAGGAACAGGTGGCTGCCTCCATTCTGTCCATTTGTGACCTTGCCTTCACTAGGTGTGTTGCTGTTGTATGTGCAACATGACAGAGGGTCTGAGTTTCAACACAACTGAGCAGGTTCTCTTCAACTGGCTTTTGTCACGCCGCTTTGGTCACCCATACCCAGTGATAGTGGATTCGCGGAGGATGAGACGCATGTGGGTCCATCCACTTTTGAGGCAACGACTCACAAGAGGTCATTTTCACCGCCTCTATTCTTCTATGCGGGAGCATCCTGTTAAATTTTACCAATACTGTCGCATGAGCATTGCCACATTTGATCGACTCTTGGAGACAGTGCGCCCTGGGATAACCTTTCAGGACACAAGGATGCGCAAAGCTATATCTGCAGAGGAGCGACTTCTACTCACAATACGGTATGTACTACAAAACCACATTCTCTATGTTCATAATGTGTGGGCCAAAGTATGTATTTTTGGCTTGTTGGACTAAGTTTAATGCCCTCATCTTAGTCCACATATGTTTAAACTTATAGACCAGAATGTTAGGTCTAATATGTACTGAATATCACTTAGTCATTGTGCAACCAAATATGTGTGTGTTTGTCTATCTCAATTCCTACCAAGGTTGGTCGGTATGTAACTGATTTTTTTGGCCTTTCTGCATTCTAAAATTATCCATTTCTGTTGTTCTTCAGCTTCCTGTCCACTGGCCTGTTTTATGCCGCCCTCCACCATGAGTTTCTCATTGGAAGATCTACCATTTCTGGCATTGTCAGGTCAACATGTATAGAAATCTGGACAAGACTCCATCAAGTCGTCATGCCCGAGCCCAGGATGGAAGACTGGTTGAGGATATCAAGGGACTTTGAGGAGGAATGCCAGTTTCCTAATTGTATTGGGGCCCTTGATGGCAAACATATCCGGGTGCGTAAGCCGCCGAACTCTGGCTCCCAATTCTTCAATTATAAACAATACTTTTCTGTTGTATTGTTGGCTCTGGCAGACCCTCAATACAAGTTTATAATTGTTGACATTGGGGCCTATGGAAGGACAGGAGACTCTAGAGTCTTCAATACTTACATAATGGCTCGGTGGCTACGCACCAACCAGTTGGGTCTACCACCACCACGCCAGCTACCAGGCTCCACTGAAGAATCAGTCCCTTATGTCCTTGTGGCAGATGAGGCGTTTCAGTTAACGCGCAATGTCATGAGGCCATATCCCCGGCGCAACCTTGACCACAGGCGCAGAATCTTTAACTTGTGCATATCACGTGCTAGGCGACTGGTGGAGTGTTCCTTTGGCATTCTTTGTGCCAAATGGCGGGTACTCCAGTCTGCCATTCAGCTGAGTGAAAAAAATGTTAAAGCCTGTGTGGTTCTTCATAACTTCACCAGGATACATGATTGTTCCTCCACTACTGGTGTTGTGCGTAGTACGGACAATGTGTGTAGGGTGAGACCACCTATCAACCCTCAACGTAGACCACTCTCTGGGCTCAAAGTGCGTGATATTTTCACAAATTACTATATCTCACCTGAGGGGGAAACTTCTTGGCAAGAGCATGCTGTTTCAATGTTATAATTTTGGGCTTTATGTGTGTCTAAATATATACAGTTGTGGCCAAAAGTATTGACACCCCTGCAATTCTGTCAGATAATACTCAGTATTTTCCTGAAAATGATTGCAAACACAAATTCTTTGGTATTATTATCTTCATTTAATTTGTCTTAAATGAAAAAACACAAAAAGAATTGTCCTAAAGCCAAATTGGATATAATTCCACACCAAACATAAAAAGAGGGTGGACAAAAGTATTGGCACTGTTCGAAAAATCATGTGATGCTTCTCTAATTTGTGTAATTAACAGCACCTGTAACTTACCTATGGCACCTAACAGGTGTTGGCAATAACTAAATCACACTTGCAGCCAGTTGACATGGATTAAAGTTGACTCAACCTCTGTCCTGTGTCCTTGTGTGTACCACATTGAGCATAGAGAAAAGAAAGAAGACCAAAGAACTGTCTGTGGACTTGAGAAACAAAAATGTGAGGAAGCATGAGCAATCTCAAGGCTACAAGTCCATCTCCAAAGACCTGAATGTTCCTGTGTCTACCGTGCGCAGTGTCATCAAGAAGTTTAAAGCCCATGGCACTGTGGCTAACCTCCCTAGATGTGGACGGAAAACAAAAATTGACAAGAGATTTCAATGCAAGATTGTGCGGATGTTGGATAAAGAACCTCGACTAACATCCAAACAAGTTCAAGCTGCCCTGTGTTTGCAATCGTTTTCAGGAAGAAACTGAGTATTATCTGACAGAATTGCAGGGTGTCAATACTTTTGGCCACAACTGTATATTTATACCCCTTCTGATTCTATGACTGTTTCATTGCATTGGTAAGCGTATGTTAGTATGCTGACACTGTTTTTGAGAAATCACACAGATACGTAAACTGTAGTAGACAAATTTTTACTTGTGCCTTTTTTTGTTTGTTTTTTTAAAGGCAAACATATTATTGCCATATGAAAACTGTGGCAATGGGCCAAATTGCCCTTTTTGCATAAGAAAACTTTTTTGAAAAGTAACATTTTCAAACAGAACACAAAATAACATTATGCAATAACAACATTGCTACATTAGAAATTTTCAATACAAAGGAAAAAAGAGGTGGTCTCCAGCACCAAAATTATTGATAAAAGATAACACTCTCTTTTCTACAGACATGTAATATCTGTCTGAAAGGCGGAAGGTAGCCTTGCCTGTCAAGGTGGATTATTAATATGATTGGAAAACATTCTGAAAAAATGTGAGTTCTCACTTTTTTCACAAAGTTTGGTGATGGAGACCACCTGTTTTTTCCTTTGGATTGGTATTTGTAGCACCAGTGAAACCGCACTGGACATCTCCTGGCATCAGACTGATTGTGGACACAGAATTATAAATTCTCATATGTTGGGGAAGGAGAAGGCAGAAGAGCAGCCTGTGGTTGCTGCTGGCTACTGTGCCCAACATCGCCCTGTGTTGGGCCATACTGTTGCCCATGATGTGGGTAGTGTCCTGCCTCCTGTGATTGTTGGGGGTACTGGCCAGAGTAATAATGAGGAGGGGCATCTTGTTGGCTGTGGTAGGCACGTGTCTCATACCCACCAAGATAGCCATATCGTCCCCAACCAGGTTGGGACCAGCCTCCAACACTGGGTGGGAACAAGTGGCCATATTGGTGTGGTTGGCTAGAGGCAGACATTTGTGGCTGCTGTATTGAAGGTTGGGTAGTGGGAGGAAGGGGGTGAGGTGTAGGCCCACGTATTTGAGGATCCTCAGATCCTGCTTGAGCATGCATTTGTGGGGGTGCCTAAGGCGCATGAGATTTCTTGGGGAAAGCTGCCACCTCTCAATATATTCAAATATTTCATAGGGAGTATTGGGGTATGTGCACGCATCAAGCAGGATCTGAAAACATCCTCGAATACGGAGCCTGACCTCACGGGAAAGGGCACGGAGATAAAGGGCCAGGCTGCGTGAGTATGCCTCCTCCCCATCATCACTATTTACTCTGGATAAATAATTTAGGACCCCAGTGTCCACATTAGTGCGGGTATCAGTGTTAGGTATTTGCCGCCTTCGGCTTCTTCCTCGCCAGGATGTGCCAGCAGGCTGTGGGGAGCCCCGGATGTGGCCAGTAGGGCTGCTGCTGATGTTGCCCTGCTCCTCTGCTCTTGCTGATGCTGCAGCAGCACCAGATGGTCCTGGTGGTGGGCTTTGAGGCACAGGCAATGGCACTTCCTGACTAGAATCTTCAGCCATGCTCCTAGTAGGGGGAGAAGATGGGCCAGCCACCTCTTCCCCTGCAGACACAGGATCGATGATGGGGTCGGTTTCGGAGCCAGTTCCTCTGTCCTTGAGGTTGGACTGAGTTCTGTTATGAAATAGAACAGAGCCAAAAATAACTAATTATTTTTGGCCCTGTAAAGTATCTGTGTAATGTGGTGTGAGGTATCTACTTATGGTCTGAGATCCAGAATTGGGGAGAGGAAGGAGAGGCGGTCATAGTATATGTACTTTCTCTTGACGTAGCCCGCATCCCCACTCCTGGACCGCTGCTGACGTTCCCGGCGGTATTGGTCCCGGATGCTTCGCCAGCATCTCATCACATCTTCCACTGCAATGTGACAGGAAATATTGTCAAATTCACATATTTGATAGGTCACATTTGCTACCAGTTGTCTAGGCATGGGGCCTTCTGGGGTGTGCTTTCTACCCATGGTGGCATATCTAATTGGGGCATACAGGCCAGATACACAGGGTCACATTAGTTGATGTATCAAGTAACTACACTTAATAACTTGTTTGGCTAGAAGGATGAGGAGCTTGTGGCCTGGCCCAAATTATGGCAGTGTCAAACCACGTGTCACATCAAAATCTAACGGCCTCATGAGGAAAAAAGTACAAGCACAGGAAGGGGGGTGCTGATTGTATATTCATTTTTTGTTGTGCGGTAATTGTACTCATTTTTTGGCTTGTACTTACTCATTTTCTGCTGCTCATCACGTGGCCGATCACCAAAGTCATGGAACATCTGCCTACATATGCGCCTCCATGACACCTCCTTTCTTGCCCGGTTGGCATAATGGGCATCACGTTGGTCCCATATTTCGGGCCGCTACTGCACCAGGACAATTAGTATTTCCACATTCAGAAAAGAGGACGCCATGATGCTGCTGTACTCCATGGAGGCGTACTTCCTGGATGTCTGGAGCGCTTTTTGAGCTCATTTGCATGTATCAGCTTCCTGATGATGGATTGGGCCATTTCCTGGCAGCAGCCAAAAGACCTGCGTATTTCTCGCAGGTCACATGTGTGGTCTGTGTGTCATCCGTGTTTTTTGCGCACCCATAGACTTGCATTGGCGTACTACGGCCGTAGTACGCTGACAATCGCAGCATGCTGCGATTGGCACGGACCGTAGAATACGAATGAGAAATATGCGGCTGGTGCGAGGTACCCCATAGAGAATCATTTGTCCGTGTCTAATGCGTGCTTTAACGCCTCTCACTCGTCCGTATTCCTCTCTAGTGTGACCCTGGCCTTACTAGTAAGATTCTCTGGAGCTGTGCATTTTCTGCATTACCCTGTGAGCAAAGCTTCCTTCATAAAGACGAAAAAAGTTATTAGTAACGTTCCTCTGGAACCAAATTTAAAAAGTATGCAATAGACAGAATTTTCAGGGAAGCAGCAATAATAAAATTAGAGCAAAAACTAGCCACTTCATCAAGTATCAGCTACTCTTTAAAGGGGTACGCCAGGGAGATTAAACAAAATTGTGCTGTCCCTGCCCTCAAGTTGAGAAGCACATTGCTCTTTATCTTTAGAACACTTGTAAATCCATGTCACAGGACCTGCTCCCCCTCCCGTCTGGGTCAATATGTCACATACCAGTGGTCAGCTCTCCCTGTGAGTAACAGTCAATTCGAAGTAAGGGGGCATGTTGGGGACATGGTCTGCACCCTGCTAGTAGCCCTGCAGTGAAGGAGATATTATTAGGCTGCTGGCTGCTACTAGAACTCGGGGAGCAGGCCACGCACCCCCTCATCTCAGACTACTGACAGGGAGACATTATCAGAGGCTGGCATGACAGGAGCTGGTTTTCACTGCACTGCTCATCCCTCCATCTGGAATATTACAGTACTGTGCAGCTCCATGCTGTTGCTATCAGCCAGGCTCCTGAAAATAGCTGTTTCTCTGTATAGAACGGGAGGCACGTCAACATCATTTTACTTTGGACTGGTGTGTGACATAATGTCCCAGATGGGAGGGGGGAGTAGTGAGGAGCAGCTCCTGTCACATGGAATTACAAGTGTTCTAAACATAACTGGGCATCTCATCTTTATAGTTTACTAGATGGTGGCCCGATTCTAATGCATCGGGTATTCTAGAATATGTATGTAGTTTATTTATGAAGTTTTAATAATAATGCAATAATGCACCCCCCAATCCTGATATGCATGGTCCTCTCACTCCTCTTTCCTGGTAAGCATGGTCCCCTCACCCCCCTTTCCTGGTATGCATGGTCCCCCTCACCCCCCTTTCCTGGTATGCATGGTCCCGTCACCCCCTTTCGTGGTATGCATGGTCCCCTCACCCCCAATCCTGATATGCATGGTCCTCTCACCCCCCAATCCTGATATGCATGGTACCCCTCACCCCCAATCCTGGTAAGCATGGTCCTCTCACCTCCCAATCCTGGTATGCATGGTCCCCCTCACCCCCATTTCCTGGTATGCATGGTCCCATCACCCCCCTTTCCTGGTATGCATGGTCCCCTCACCCCCCCTTTCCTGGTAAGCATGGTCCCGTCACCCCTCTTTCCTGGTATGCATGGCCCCTTCACCTCCCTTTCCTGGTAGGCATGGTCCCGTCACCCCCCTTTCCTGGTATGCATGGTCCCCTCACCTCCGTTTCCTGGTATGCATGGTCACCCTCACCCCCTTATCCTGGTATGCATGGTCACCCTCACCCTCCTATCCAGGTATGCATGGTCACCCTCACCCCCCTTTCCTGCTATGCATGGTCCCCCTCCCCCCATTGCTGGTATGCATGGTCCCCCTCCCCCCATTGCTGGTATGCATGATCCCCCTCACCCCCCTTTGCTGGTATGTATAGTCACTCTCACCCCCCTTTCCTGGTATGCATGGTCCCCCTCCCTCCCATTGCTGGTATGCATGGTCCCCCTCCCTCCCATTGCTGGTATGCATGGTCCCCCTCCCTCCCATTGCTGGTATGCATGGTACTCCTCCCTCCCATTGCTGGTATGCATGGTCCCCCTCAACCCCCTTTGCTGGTATGTATGGTCCCCCTCCCCCCCATTGCTGGCATGCATGGTCCCCCTCCCTCCCATTGCTGGTATGCATGGTCCCCCTCCCCCCATTGCTGGTATATACATGGTGCCCCTCCCCCCCATTGCTGGTATGCATGGTCCCCCTCCCCCCATTGCTGGTATGCATGGTCCCCCTCACCCCCCTTTCCTGGTATGCATGGTCCCCCTCTTTCCCCCCCATTGCTGGTATGCATGGTATCCCTCACCCCCCTTCCTGGTATGCATGGTCCCCCTCACCACCCTTTGCTGGTATGTATGGTCACCCTCACCCCCCTTTCCTGGTGTGCATGGTCCCCCTCCCTCCCACCCATTGCTGGTATGCATGGTACCCCTCACCCCCCTTTCCTGGTATGCGTGATCTCTGTTAAAAAAAATAGTTATATACTCACCTTCCGACAGCCTCCGATCTTCTTTCCACGCGGCCTCGCGGTCCCAGTAATGCATTGCGCAAAACACCGCTGATGACGTCGCGATCTTGAGAGAGTAATGTCATCTCCGGTCTAAGGCGCAAGGCATTACTGGGACCGCAAGATCGGGTGCGTGGAAAGAAGATCGGAGGCCGTCGGAAGGTGAGAATAACATTTTTTTAATTTTAATTCTCTTTTTTACAGATCAAGGCCTGCCGCCTCATTGAGCGCTGCGCCCGACTGTGCCCGCCGCTGACTGGTCGCTGCCGCGACCAATCAGCGGCAGGCGCAGCTTACTGTTACTAACAGCTGCACCTGTCGCTGATTGGTCGCGGCCTGGCGGCTGCGACCATTCGGCGACCCGCGATTTCGGTTACAGACAGACATGATAAGACGATTATATATACAGCACTAGATGGTGGCCCGATTCTAACGCATTGGGTATTCTAGAATATGTACAGGACTGTGCCTGTGTAATGAGCGACGCAGCAGTGATGCCTTTAACAGCTGTAATGTGCCTGTACAATAAGCGATGCGGCCGTGTTGCTGCGACGACTAAGCGACTGTCGCTGATTGGTCGCGGCCTAACTGCCGCGACCAATCAGCGAGGCGGAATTTCCGTTACAGACAGACAGACAGAATTAGACAATTATATAGTAGATGAGAGCAGGGACAGTAATTTTTTTTTTATCTCCCCGAAGTACCCCTTTATATGTTCTTTATGACAAAGGTTTTTCCTTGCAGAAGAAGCACAATGAGTCACAACACAAAAATATACATGCACAATAATAAACTTTCTAACCTGTTAAACTAAGGAGATTTGTGTGCTTATAATTAAATATATTGTATGCAAATAAAACACTCATATATAAAAGTGAAGGAACATCTGTGCAACATTAATAAAAAAACCTTTAAGTCACCCATTGTCTCAGCACTTTGTAGAAAAACATGATGGTGAAATTGAAGGTCCAAAATTTATTTGAATAAAATTAGTCAAACCAGATTGGAGATGGGGACAATAATAAACAAATGCCCAGGGTCTTAGTATGATGGATATTTCAGCTAAACACACTAATTCCAATAGATTTGAATAGCAAAATAATATTATTTTATTTTTAGATATGGGATCACAAGATACATTAAAGCATATTAACTTCATTGCAGCTGTGTTTTGTATTCATTGGATATTTATGATAGGATTACAGGTATCTTTGGAACAATGGGCTTACCTTTTGATTGTTTTACAGTTTTGGTGCATTTTTGAAGGTAGAGTTTTGATGTGAATTAATGAGGTGCTGGGTTGTTATATCATAAAGGGTTATATTTTTAGACATGAAATAAATAAGTTTTTATTTATGTAACACATAATTAGAAGGAATATAAAACTTGTCTCATTAGACTTCCCTGCAAGACCCTGAAGAATCCCGTGGCCATCTTGCGGCCAGGGGGCGTCACCATGGAGACTATTAGCACATTGTGTTGTGCTGCTGGAAGCACACAGGGGGCGCACCCCCTGTGCTATGCTCCTCAATGTTGCTGTCACTATTGACTACATATGCATCATCATGGGCTTATGACAGGTCACTGATCCTTCAGTGACCTGCCCCCTAATTTACATATATACTGTATATATATATATATATATATATATATATATATATATATATACACACACACACACACACACTGGATACTGTATATACTATAGTTTGAAAAAGATAAATAAATAACATTCATCATACAGGTGCCAGCAGCAGCACCAGCTCTGTAGCATGATGCAATGTATAATATGCATATATTCATTTTATTAAGGTATTTTGTTTTGTTGAGAAAAAAAAATCTTAATTAAAATGGCACCGGCGGCTGCGCTGCATGTATCATCTGCGCTGCATGTATCATGTTCCGATAGATGCCACTGCGCAGGTGCTGCCGACAGCGCCATTTTGATAGAGGCAAATTTGTTTTTTCTCTAGCAAAATAGCACCAGTAGGATGATCAAACAGGAAATGACATTGACAGATCAGAAAAATATTATCAGGTAAATTGTATTTTTTTTATAATATGTATAGTGATCTGTCAACCTCGTTTGTTTTCCTGTTTGATTACTATACAAGACAACACTCTACATTTAGGGACTTATGCCACACTATGACTAAGAACGCATAGTTTGAAACACATCAGTTTGCTGCACTTCCCTGGGATCTACATTTTTTTACAATTAAAATACTTTTTAAATTATTTTTCAAGAAATATTTTGCTTTTAGTTTAACCTTCCCGGACTTGCTGCTGGAAACTTTTTCGCTATTTGTCTTCGCTCCTGCTGCTGACACAGGCTTGCATGTCTTTGCACTTGCCGGAGGATTTCAATTCACTGGTGAGCTGGATAAACTACATTTTTTCTATGTTTATCTGTACGCATGTGCTCTGTGTATACAGTTATGGTTGAAAGAGTTGGCACCCTTGATATTGTTCCAGAAAATGAAATATTTCTCCAAGAAAGACAGATGTTTTGTTATACACATGTTTATTTCCTTTGTGTAAATGGAACAACACAAAAAAACTGCAAAAAAAGCAAAGTGTACATAATTTCATAAAAAACACCAAACATGGGCTGGACAAAATTGGTGGCAACTTTCCAAAATTGTGGGTAAACAACTTTGTTTCAAGAATGTGATGCTAGTTCAAGCTCACCTGTGGCAAATAACAGGTGTGCACAATATGAAAATCACACCTAAAACCAATAAAAAGGGGAGGAGTCAACTCAATTTTTGCGTTGTATGGCTGTGTGTGCCACACTAAGCATGGAAAACAGAAAGAGAAGAGAACTGTTTGAGGACTTGAGAACAATATCAACAATCTCAAGATTATAAGTCCATCTCCAGAGATCTTGATGTACCTTTGTCCACGGTCTGCAACATCAAAAAGTTTACAACCTATGGGACTTTAGCTCCTTTCCCTTGAAGATGACAGAAAAAAAATCGATGAAAGGTTGCTAAGCAGGATAGTTTGGATGGAGTATAAGCAGCCCTAATCAAGTTCCAAAGAATTTCAAGCTGTCCTGCAGGCTCAGGGTGCACCAGTGTCAGCACGAACTATCCATCAACATTTGAATGAATTAAAACACTATGGCAGGAGACCCAGGAGGAACCCACCGCTGACAAGGACACATAAAAAAGGTAGACTGCAGACTGTAAAAATGTATGTAAGCCAAAATCCTTCTGGGAAAGTGTCTTGTGGACAGATGAAAATAAGAGCTTTTTTGTAAAACCCATCATTCTTCTGTTTATGTAAAAGGGAATGAGGCCTCCAAAAAATAGAATACAAATACATCTAGTCAAATATGGTGGAAGTGTGAGATGAGTGTCGGCTCACCAGAGTGGTATAATTTCGTATACCTGTACCCACACCAGTATAATCTCCGCACCTGTTGTAAATAGATTTGCTTCTCTACTGTAAATGTTGATATTTGGCCACAAGATGTCATTATTGTTTAATCATTATTGAAAGATTATGATATGCTTATAAAATGTCAGTAGGTGGGACTACAATGTGACTGATGTGAGACACAGGAAGACGAAGTGTGGCCACCTTAAGGACAGTCTGCAGGTAATGAGAACAGGGAGAGGAAGCACTTCACTGAGACCAGAGTAGCGGCAGATTGGAGCTGAACTTGTCCATGATCAGAACCTGTCCAGATGTGAAAAGATTTCTGCCAGAAACGTTGCTAAGAGTAGGAAAAGGCGAGAGGTGTTGGATGCCGCTGAAGAGTTAAGCCACAAGCATTAACGATACCACTTAGCTATTGGATGGGCCATACATCCGCCTGTATACATCAATTGTTTGTCTGGAGCAGAACCCTGTTAGTAAGAACACTAAGGTCCACTGCAATGCCGCAGTAAGTAACTGTGCAAGCACCACACTACATTATGGTGCCAAATGACTTACGGCTGGGATAAAGCCTACAGTTCGATAGTTAGGTATATTGACTGTTCAGGCCACATTTATTGCCAAAATCAACATCCAGAACTTCCATATTTGTTGCCATGTTTCGTGTTTATTCTGTAACTAAGAATATGATACTACACCTAGGTGCTGACACAGCGTGAAACGGCCCCAAACCAAACTGGAACTTCCTTTTGTTTCAGGAGCTAGAGTTTCTGTGGAACATTATAATACTGGATAGTTGTTCAACTTCGATAGACTTTGTTCACAGCTAATTCACTGATACAGATGGTTAATTTTGGAGTATTTTCACTATAATTATAATAATTACTATAATTATAATAATTACTATTCCTCTGAGTTCACTGAGATCATATCAGGATGGGAGAGGGAAATTTGGATCGGGAATAGAAGTAAATGTAAGATTGTAAACTGCTGTGCTGAAGCGCAGGTAAGCACATACATTACACTCATATAATTAATCCAATCTCCAGGGTGTAAACAGGTAACGGTCAACCAGTTTAGATATTCATGCCAGTAGGTAGATAGTAGATAGAATATACTGTAAGTACAGGTGGTTTGGGTGCCGTGCTGTGCGACACAGGGGTTTAAGCCTTCTGGCTAAATGTCTGTATATTTTTTTTTAATGTTTTCTTTTGTCTGGTTAAATTACTCACATAACTAAGTAAAGTTGTTGCGGAGAGTGGACCGTGTAGGAGTTAGTTCTTCTTGCTTGTGACTCCACCCTATCCTGAAGAACACCACCCGATACACGACTTACAGAAGTTCAAAGATGTTTTGGTGTTGTTTTGCTGCCTTTGGCACTGGATGCCTCAACTGTTTGCAAAGCATCATGAAATCTGTATATTAACAAAGGATTTTGGGTAGCAATGCAGTGTCCATTGTCAGAAAGCTGGGTTTCTGTCCTATATGATGCGTCTTCCAGCAGGACAGTGACTACAAACATACTTTTAAAAGCAGATAAAAATGGATGGAAACAAAGCACTGGAGAGTTCTGAAATCACCAGCAATGCGTCCGATCTAAATCCCATTAAACACCTGTGGAAAGATTTTAAAATTGCTGTTGGGAAAAGGAACCCTTCAAATATAAGAGACCTGGAGCAGTTTTCAAAGGAAGAGTCATTCAAAATTCCAGTTGAGAAGTGTAAGAAGCTTGTTGATGGTTATAGGAATTGATTTAGTGCAGTTATTTATTCCAAAGGGTGTGCAACCAAATATTAAGTTGAAGGTCGCAACAGTTTTGACCAGCCCATTTTTGGGGTTTTGTGTGAAATTAAGTGCAATTTGCCTTTTCTGTGCTGTTCCAATGCACATAAAGAAAATAAACAGGTGTATAATAAAACGTATAATTGCAATCATTTTCTGGAAGAAATAGCTCATTTTGTGATACATTTTCAAGGGTGCCAACACATTCGACCATGACTATATATACAGTGCTGTGCAAATTAATTGGGACAAAGCATTTTTTAAGTAAAATCGTAAGTTGGTTACCAGTCAGTGATTCAAACCAGTTTTAACTGCTTTGAACAGGCACTCAGGGGAAGAGTCCTGAGGAGAGAATTTGCATATTCCCAGTGCCTTCTGGGATAAGTGAAGAGCCTCCGCAAACTCAGCGATCACTGGATTTTGGCTGTTGCAGCTGAAAAGAGGAAATCGATAAACCGCGCGCCGACGAATTTTGGCTCGTTTTTCATTGCTTTAGAATTTTCTTTAACAATAACGATATGGAAGAGGCCAGGAGCCATTTGGTGAACTGCATTTCTTGCTACGTGTTCACAGGCTTACCAGTGGAAAAGACAAACTTCACATGCCACAAATGCAAGCTTGTGTCCCTGTTGGAAGAAAAGTTGCAAAATCTCGAAGAGAGGTTAGCTACATTGAAGAACATTAAGGAAGGTGAAGAGTTCTTAGACAGAGCAGAATTATCTCTTCATGTTACAGAAAGAGAAGAAATTCGAAGTGCACCTGAAGAAACAGAGGAATGGAAACTTGTGACCCAGAGAAGCAGGAGGAACGGGAGGCAGTCAGCGCCCATACTGCTAAAGAACCAGTACCAGGCTCTTACGCAGGAGAACGATGAAGAAATACATCAGGATAAGACTTTGCCCACAAACAACAACTATGTATGCCTTCAGAATTCTCCTGGATGGAGAAAGAAAAATGTTGTGAAGAAGAAACGGAGATTGGTGGTAATGAGGATTCCCTGTTGAGAGGAACAGAGGCCGCTATCTGCAGACCGGATATAACCTCAAGAGAAATGTGCTGTCTTCCAGGTGCAAAAATTAAAGATGTGTCTGACAGGATATCAGGACTCTTCAGACCTACAGATGACTACCCATTTCTGCTAATACATGTGGGGACAAATGACACAGCAAGAAACAACCTGGAAACCATCTGCAGTGACTTTGAAAAGTTAGGTAAGAAAGTGAAAGAACTCGGAGCCAGGTGGTCTTCTCTTCCATCCTCCCAGTGGATGGCCATGGAACAAGGAGGTGGAATAAGATTCTGCAGGTGAACAACTGGCTACGTCAATGGTGCTGTCAGCAAGGATTTGGATTTCTGGATCACGGAGTGAATTACCTATACGATGGACTACTTGCTAGAGATGGGGTGCACCTTATGAAGACTGGAAAACATGTTTTTGGAAGTCACCTTGCTACACTCATAAGGAGAGCTTTAAACTAGAACAATATGGGAAGGGAAGCAAAAGGCGAGAAAAAGCCACACACCTGACAAATGCTATTGAGAACTCTGCTATTAGAAGTGGAAAGGAAGAACAAAGACAAAAGAATCTAAATAAATAAAATATTGGAGAAAGAGAAACCAATCACATACTCAAATGTTTCTATACTAATGCACAAAGCATGGGCAACAAACAAGGAGAATTGGAACTACTAACGCAGGAAAAGAAATATGATGTCATTGGAATCACTGAAACTTGGTGGGACAATACACATGATTGGAATACAAGGCTAGAAGGATACAACTTATTTGCTAGAAACAGACTTGAGAAATGAGGAGGAGGTGTCGCATTGTATGTTAGAAACGAGTATATCTGCACAGAGATTGAAGCTTCAGAGACCGGGTGTCGCGTCCGTCTGCAAGTCTGGGCTGCAGACAGACAGCGCCCCGAGTAGCACCGACACCCTTTACCCCTATACAGGGATCTGGATTTACTGCAGAGCCCAGGAAGCGCTGTCTGAACAGGAGCAGAGTGCCAGAGCAGAACGGTCGCAATAGAACAGCAGGAAGGGAGCCAAAAATGGAGTCGGAAACCAGGCGAGCAGTGGAGGTACAGAAACGGCAGGCAGAGGCAGAGTCGAGAGTCTAGGCAGAGGTCAAAAACCGGGAGAGTAGCGGAAGTACAAAATCGTCAGGCAGTAGAGGGGGTCAGGAATCCAGGCCAAGGTCAGCGTCAGTAATCAGGAGAAATGCAAGGTACAAGAACGGCAGGCAACAGAGTAGTCAGAAGTTCAGGCTGAGGTCGGAGTTAACGATAGGCAATCACAAGTAACACGTAGGGGAACCAAGAATATATCCGGCGGCTTGCTAGCTCAGTCCCAAGGTATTTGAGGGATCAGGTCGTCCCTCACAGGCTCCCGGGCTGGTGATGTCATCAGGACCGCCCCCAGGACCAGACCTGATGATGATGCACCAGCCCCTTCATGACTCACAGAGGAGCGGAGTCTGCATCCAGTAGACGCCTGCGCAGAAGCGCTTTCATTGTTGCCGCCCTCACTCGGGCGCGAGCCACGGCGCCTCCTAGTGGTTGAGGGCGGAACAGCAAGCCCCGAGATCGACGACGACATGTCAGTCCGGCATCTCCTGGTGGCCGAGGCCTGGACAGCAGGCCCCGAGCCCGAGGGCGGCGTGACAGTCCGTCGCCTCCTAGTGGCTGAGGGCGGAACAGCGGGCCCCGAGTCTGACGGCGACGTGACAGTACCCCCCTCTCCAGGAGGGGCCTCCGGACCCTCAAAACCCGGTTTGTCAGGGTGAAGGAGATGAAATCTCCTAATTAATGCCTTGGCATGGATGTTCCTTGCGGGGACCCAGGACCTCTCCTCCGGGCCGTAGCCCTTCCAGTGTATAAGATACTGTATGGAGTCTCTCACAAGGCGGGAGTCAAGGATACCCTGGACTTCATACTCCAAGGACCCTCCGACCGAAACAGGAGGAGGAGGGGACTGGACAGGGTGAATTGGGGAGCGATACCGTTTGAGGAGAGACTTGTGGAACACGTTAGGTAATTTAAATGACTGCGGAAGTTTCAAACGGAAGGCTACCGGGTTAACCACTTCTATAATTTCATATGGGCCGATAAATCTGGGACCCAGTTTGGCAGACGGTACTTTCAGTTTGATGTTTTTAGTAGAAAGCCAAACCTTGTCCCCAACCCCCAAGTGTGGCCCCTTGGACCGTCGTTTGTTTGCAGCTGAAGCCTGTCTAACTTGAGCCCCTTTCAAATTCGTATTTACTTCAGACCATATTGTTTTCAAGCGATGTATGTTTTTCTCTACCCCAGGGAGCTCCGACATCCTAGCCGAGAACGACCCAAAGCACGGATGCAATCCAAGGTTACAAAAAAAAGGGGTAGTTTTAATGGAGTCCTGGTAGCGATTATTTAAGGCAAACTCAGCCAATGGCAGATGTTCTACCCAATCGGACTGGTGTCCTGACACGTAACAACGGAGGTATTGCTCCAGAACTTGATTAGCCCGTTCGGTTTGCCCATTGGTTTCGGGGTGGTAGGCCGAGGAGAAGGATAACTCAACACCGATGCGTTTACAGAACGCCCTCCAGAATTTTGAGACGAACTGGGTACCTCTGTCGGACACAATATTTGACGGAACACCATGAAGACGTACAATGTGCACAAGGAACAATTTGCTCAAGGTTTCGGAGTTAGGTAAGCCAGACAGGGGAATAAAATGGCACTGTTTGCTGAACCTGTCTACCACCACCCAGATACATGTTTTCCCATCTGAGGTCGGCAGGTCTGTGGTGAAGTCCATGGAGATGTGGGTCCATGGACTCTCAGGGGTGGGCAAGGACTGAAGCCAGCCAGCAGGGCGATTATGGGTGGATGTGGCGCGGGCACAGACTTCACATGCTGAAACATAGTTCTTACAGTCCTTGACCACCGTCGGCCACCAAAAGTTCCTAGTTACCAACCTGGTGGTATTATTGAGCCCAGGATGACCTGCCAGAACAGAGTCATGTGACTCTTTAAGAACTTGAAGGCGAAAGGAATTCGGAACAAACAATTTTTTTTGGGGGTGTAGTGTCAGGAGCTCGTTCCGGAGACCTACGGATCTCCTCCAGAAGGTCCAAGGAAACTGCCGACACGACGATCCCATTGGCTAATATCGGAACGGGTTCACAGTCTTCGGCTTGTGTGGGGCAAAAACTGCGAGAGAGGGCATCGGCCCTCACATTTTTCGTGCCAGGGCGAAAGGTGATTAAAAAATCGAACCTTGAAAAGAACAAGGCCCACCTGGCCTGCCTGGAATTCAGTCTTTTAGCTGACTCCAGGTAGGTCAGGTTTTTGTGGTCTGTAATGACGGTGACCTTGTGTTTGGCGCCTTCGAGAAAGTGACGCCATTCCTCGAAGGCCCATTTGATTGCTAGTAATTCCCGATTCCCAATATCATAGTTCTTCTCTGTGGCAGAGAACTTTCGGGAAAAAAAAGCACATGGGCGCAGCTGAGTGAGGGCTGCAGTGCCTTGCGATAGCACTGCTCCCACTCCGACTTCGGAGGCATCCACCTCCACAATAAATGGGCGGTCTAAGTCAGGTTGTACTAAAACCGGGTTGGCCACAAAGCATTCTTTTAAAGTAGAAAATGCTTGAATGGCCTCGGGATTCCAGTTGGCCACGTCCACCCCCTTCCGGGTTAGATCCGTGAGTGGCTTGGCAATCTCAGAAAAACTCCTGATAAACTTACGGTAGTAATTGGCAAATCCCAAAAATCGCTGCAGTGCTTTCAGCGATTTGGGTTGCACCCACGCCTTAATAGGTTGGATCTTGGCAGGATCCATGCGGAACCCCCTGCCTGAGACCATGTACCCCAAAAATTGTACCTCCTCAGCGAAAAAGACATATTTCTCCAACTTAGCAAACAAGGAGTTCTCCCGCAGTCTCTGCAGTACTGAACGGACGTGTTGAGCATGTGTCACAGGGTCAGTGGAGTAAATCAAAATGTCATCCAAGTACACAACGACATACACACCACAGATGTCCCTGAAAATATCGTTAACAAAGTGCTGAAACACTGCAGGAGCATTGCTGAGTCCGAAAGGCATTACTAGGTACTCAAAGTGACCAAGAGGTGTATTAAACGCTGTCTTCCACTCATCGCCGTCTCTTATGCGGATTAGATTGTATGCCCCCGGAGGTCAAGTTTTGTAAACCAACGGGCTCCAATTAGCTGATTAAAAAGATCAGGGATGAGTGGAAGAGGGTACTGGTTCTTTATAGTGATTGCGTTTAATTCCCGATAGTCAATGCAGGGTCTGAGACCACCATCTTTCTTCTCTACAAAGAAGAACCCAGCTCCAAGTGATGAAATAGATGGCCTAATGAACCCCTTTCTTAAGCTATCCGCTATGTACTCATTCATGGCCTGACGCTCTGGACCAGAGAGATTAAATATTCTCCCTTTTGGAAGACGGGCATCTGGAATTAGGTTTATAGGACAAACATACTCTGTGGGGTGGTAGCTTCTCAGATTCTATAACGGAAAAGACATCTCCATAATCCCTGAGAGCAAACGGTATGAAGGGGTATTTTTTTAGCTTGGTTTGATTTACTGCTACAGACATGCAATTATCCTGGCATTGCGAACTCCAGCGCACCACATCACCCAGGTGCCAGTCAATGACAGGGTTATGTTGACGTAGCCACGGCATTCCCAAAATGACTGCAGAAGATAGATTGTCCAACACAAATAAGGAAATAAGCTCAGTATGTAGTGCTCCTACTGACATAGTTATCTTAGCAGTAACAAATTTAACCCCCTCCTGAATAATGGATGTGCCATTAATAGCCGTGGTTTTAATTGGAATATTACGTTTCAGTAGTGGGACACCAAGTTTTTTAGCAGCAAAAGAGTCCATAAAATTCCCTTCAGACCCGCTATCGACATAGGCTTTTAAACACAGAGAATCCTGACCAAAATACAATGAAATAGGTAGTAAAACTTTGGCCACATCTGCGAGCAATACCTGAGCCTCTGCGCAATCATAGCCAGAGCTGCTCAGAGGCTGATGTTCCCGGGGTACGGATCTCTGACGTTCAGCTTTGTCCCTGGAGTCTCCTAACTGCAGCATGCTCGAGCAGGAAGGTGAGACTGATCCTCCAGGCTGTATACTGAGGCTTAGTAACAGGTGTTTTAGGCCAACAATCAGCTCAGGCAAGAGAGGAAAGGAAAAAAAAATTCAGAGAAACTGTCTTTATATAGGTGTGATATATATATACACACAAGAGACAGTTTTATTTGGGCCGGATATAATGTCGCGTCCGTCTGCAAGTCTGGGCTGCAGACAGACAGCGCCCCGAGTAGCACCGACACCCTTTACCCCTATACAGGGATCTGGATTTACTGCAGAGCCCAGGAAGCGCTGTCTGAACAGGAGCAGAGTGCCAGAGCAGAACGGTCGCAATAGAACAGCAGGAAGGGAGCCAAAAATGGAGTCGGAAACCAGGCGAGCAGTGGAGGTACAGAAACGGCAGGCAGAGGCAGAGTCGAGAGTCCAGGCAGAGGTCAAAAACCGGGAGAGTAGCGGAGGTACAAAATCGTCAGGCAGTAGAGGGGGTCAGGAATCCAGGCCAAGGTCAGCGTCAGTAATCAGGAGAAATGCAAGGTACAAAAACGGCAGGCAACAGAGTAGTCAGAAGTTCAGGCTGAGGTCTGAGTTAACGATAGGCAATCACAAGTAACACGTAGGGGAACCAAGAATATATCCGGCGGCTTGCAAGCTCAGTCCCAAGGTATTTGAGGGATCAGGTCATCCCTCACAGGCTCCCGGGCTGGTGATGTCATCAGGACCGCCCCCAGGACCAGACCTGATGATGATGCACCAGCCCCTTCATGACTGACAGAGGAGCGGAGTCTGCGTCCAGTAGACGCCTGCGCAGAAGCCCTTTCATTGTTGCCGCCCTCACTCGGGCGCGAGCCACGGCGCCTCCTAGTGGTTGAGGGCGGAACAGCAGGCCCCGAGATCGACGACGACATGTCAGTCCGGCGTCTCCTGGTGGCCGAGGCCTGGACAGCAGGCCCCGAGCCCGAGGGCGGCGTGACAGTCCGTCGCCTCCTAGTGGCTGAGGGCGGAACAGCGGGCCCCGAGTCTGACGGCGACGTGACACTGGGAGTTCTGTGGAAACTGTGTGGGTAAGAATACAAGGACAGAACAATGGAAAGGACACCATTGTAGGCATTTACTACAGGCCGCCTGTGCAAGCTGAAGATATGGATGAACTCTTTATGCATCAAATGGCCAAGTTCTCCAAAAAATATAACATAGTTATCATGGGAGATTTCAACTATCCTGACATTTGTTGGGAATCTCTCTCAGGCAAAACTAACAGGTCAAGGAAATTCTTATCCTCTCTTGCTGACAACTTTATCTTCCAAAAGGTAGGAGAGAAAACACTTGGATCTAATCCTTATAAACGGGGAGGAAATGGTTGAGGAGGTAAAAGTGGCTGGGACCCTAGGAGGTAGCGACCATGCTATTTTAGAATTTTGGATAACTAGAGGAGGAAGACCTGTGAAGACTCAGACGTCAAGGTTAGATTTCAAAAAGGCAGATTTTAAGGGATTCAGAAAGAGAATTGGAGGGATCCAATGGCTGGATATCCTTAAGGACAAAAATGTCCAGGAAGGATGGGAAATCTTGAAAAATGAAATTCTCAAAGCACAATGGTTAACAATTCCCAAAAGAGGGAAGAATAGGAAGCATTTAAGGAAACCAGGATGGATGAACACAGAACTTTAAGCACATGCTTAAAAGGAAGAAGGAAATGTTTATAAAATGGAAAGTGGGAGGCATAGCTAAAGAAGAATATAATGCTGTCTGCAGAACTTGCAGGGCACAAATCAGATTATCTAAAGCTGACAATGAATTGAGGCTTGCAAGAGACGTCAAAAGCAATAATAAAGGATTTTGGGGATATGTCAAAAGTAAAAGAAAAGTCAAAGATGCTATAGGATTTTTACAGGATGAAAATGATGAAATGTTAAGACAGGATGTTGAGAAGGCCGAACTTTTAAATTCCTATTTTGCATCTGTTTTCTCTCAGAAAGGAAATGTAACATCAACTGTTCTTCACTGTCTTATTAAGGCATTGGAAGAACCCTGGATAGCTATAAACAGAAAGATAGTGAGGAAACACTTAGCTAACCTAAATTAATTCAAGTCTCCAGGTCCAGATAAATTGCACCCCAGAGTACTGAAGGATATAGTAGAAGAAATTTCTGAACCCCTCTCCATAATCTTTGAAAATTCTTGGAGAACACGAGAAGTCCCAGATGACTGGAGAAGAGCAAATGTTCCTATCTTCAAAAAGGGGAAGAAGGTGGACCCAGGCAACTATAGGCCAGTGAGTCTGACTTCTATACCAGGAAAAATCTTTGAACAAATTGTTAAACAACATGTATGTAAGTACCTGGATAAGAATGAAGTGATTAAACAGAGTCAGCATGGGTTTGTAACTAATAAGTCATGTTAGACTAACTTAAATTCCTTCTATGACAGAATCACTGATTGGGTGGATCAGGAAAATGCTGTAGATATAGTATATCTTGACTTCAGCAAAGCATTTGACAAAGTATCTCACACAACCCTTATTGAAAAAATGGCTGAGTGTGGAATGGACAAGGCAACTGTAAGGTGTATTCATAACTGGCTTAGTGATCGGACCCAAAGAGTGGTTATAAATGGCTGCACATCCAGTTGGAAGAACGTCTCAAGTGGGGTACCACAGGGCTCTGTCCTGGGCCCTGTCTTGCTCAACATCTTTATCAATGATTTAGATGAAGGAATTGAGGGTAAACTGGTTAATTTGCTGATGACACAAAGCTAGGAGGGATAGCTAATACTAGAGAAGAGAGAGGATTCAAAAAGATATAAATAAACTGGAGCAGTGGGCAGCAACTAACAGAATGGTTTTTAACAGTGAGAAATGCAAAGTACTACATCTGGGCAATAAAAATGAAAAAAGCATATACAGAATGGGAGGAATGGGGCTAAGCAATAGCACATGTGAAAAGACTTGGGTATACTAATAGATCACAGACTGAATATAAGTCAACAGTGTGATGCAGCAGCAAAAAAGGCAAATGCAATTCTAGGATGTATTAACAGAAGCATACAGTCTAGATCACGTGAAGTCATTATTGCCCTCTACGCCTCTTTGGTCAGACCTCATCTGGAATACTGTGTCCAGTT
Organism: Dendrobates tinctorius; assembly: GCF_039654945.1. Classification (NCBI taxonomy): domain Eukaryota; kingdom Metazoa; phylum Chordata; class Amphibia; order Anura; family Dendrobatidae; genus Dendrobates; species Dendrobates tinctorius. The sequence goes on from NW_027361704.1 coordinate 7,252,883, forward strand.
TTGGGTGCCACATTTTAAAAAATACATCAACAAAGTGGAGCAAGTTCAGAAAAGAACGACCAGAATGGTGACCGGTCTGCAAACCCTGTCTTATGAGGAAAGGTTGCAGGATTTGGGAATGTTTCGCTTGCAGAACAGAAGACTGAGAGGAGACTTAATAGCTGTCTACAAATATCTAAAGGGCTGTCACCTTGTAGAAGGATCATCTTTATTCTCATTTGCACAAGGAAAGACTAGAAGCAATGGGATGAAACGGAATGGGAGGAGACACAGATTAGATATTAGAAAAAACTTTTTGACAGTTAGAGTGATCAATGAGTGGAACAAGCTGCCACGAGAGGTGGTGAGTTCTCCTTCAATAGAAGTCTTCAAACAGAGGCTGGACAGACATCTGTCAGGGATGATTTAGCGAATCCTGCTTTGAGCAGGGGGTTGGACCAGATGGCCCAGGAGGTCCCTTCCAACTCTACGATTCTATGATCAAAGCAGTTAAAACTGGTTTGAATCACTGACTGATAACCAACTTACGATTTTACTTAAAAAAAATGCTTTGTCCAAATTAATTTGCACAGCACTGTATATGTCTGTATGTAAGTGTTTTGTGTATAGATGTATCTGTATGTATATGCTCTGTGTATAGATTTGTAAGTATGTGTATGCTATGTGTATACAAATTTGTCTGTGCTATGTGTATATAGTGTCATGTAAAAGTTTGAACACCCCTGGTCAAAATTGCTGTTATTGTGAACAATTAAGCAAATTGAAGATGAATTGATGTCTAAAAAGTAAAACCCTGGCAGGACACTGATAAAGAGACTGTTACAAAGATTCTGGCCAAGTTAAGAAGCACCTTTGACACCTGCCCTGCAGCTGAGATCAAGATGAGATTCTTTGGATGTAAGCAGAGAGCGCAGAACAGTATATGGGACTATGCTTTCAACCTGCAGGAGGCGCTGCGAGCCATCAAGCAGATTGATCCAGACAGTGTGAAAGATGGAGACAGCCTGTTAAAGGAGCAGTTTATTGAAGGACTCCAAGGTGGATCTGACAAGTAAATGGACAAAGAGAACTTTTTTCCTTTGGCTTGGTGCCAAAGTGGGTTGATTGCCCTCGATGGCCATTAGAATTATTACATGTGGTGTCATTTGTTCTAAGTTGGCCCGGTGGTGGTGAGTGGTAGTTCACTTTAGTTTCTTTGGTTTAATGTGCACATAATTATAAAACAGGTGTGATGCTCTATAAAAGAGTGTCAGGTGTGTTTGATCACTGTTGGTGATAGTTAGTCATTTACAAGGAAGCCTGGGTGAAAGATGGAGCTGAGCAAGAGTCCTGGGCCGCCCAGCCAGAGGGGACGAGTGGCAGCTTTGGAGTCTGCAAGGAATGCTGGCATGGATTGGTGGAGTCCAACGATGTGGTCTGCAAGAAGGGCTGGCATGGCATGGTGGAGTCGCAGTTTATGGTGTCAGCAGGAGGTGCTTTCATGGCTTGGTGGAGTGGTGACTATGGTGAGAGTTGCACTCAGCATGCTGGACTTGGTTGCTGAAAACTGGACTCAAGCATGCTGGACTTATTGGCAGAATAGTTGGAATCAAGCATGATGGACTTTTTGGCAGAAGCTGGACTCATCTTTGGGACTCTGTTTACTGGGCAGCTGCAACTGGTGGTGGACTCTGCTCCAAGGCTGCACTATGGTGATGGATCCGGTTATGGTGATGGATCCGGTTGGAGGAGAAGATGCACGCAGGTGGTGGGCTCTGTTGCTGGGAGCGTAAGCAACAGAGCAAAGCTAAGTGGTGTCCCCCTGTATTGTCATTTTCCCTTATGTATGTTTAGTGCAGTGGTGGGATTAGTTTCCGCACCGACCAATTCCCTAGTGAGGGTTTAGGTGCAGGGCGAGTCAGGGTTTGAGGTACGCGTGCGTCGCCTGGTGCGGAACCGGCATAGGGAACGTTAGGAGTGCAGGGACACTGGCTCAGGGGAGTACAGGAGGTCTCCACGTCCCTATTCCCTATCGCAGGGCCCACCATTGTTATTGTTACCCAGGTTTCCCCTTTATTATTTAAATTTGCCTTACTGGAGGCGGGGTTTCCAGACTACTGTATATATAACGTGTATTACCTAAATTTGCCAGTTGGAGGCGGTGTATCCAGCTGCACGTTTTATTATTTAAATTCGCCCTACTGGAGGCAGTGTATCCAGGGTCACGCGTGTCATGGGTTCACCTTGCGGTACTCACTGCGTCCAGACACACGTGACCATGACATCTCTTATCCAGCACCCACAGAGCACAGCTGCGCATCATAGCCCTACAGAACCCTGATCTGGACTTTGCAGACTTCAAAGACTGGGCTATTTGGGTGCTGCATGAACCAACTGTTAGCCGTCCAGTGGCCCCTAGGCGCCCAGCGATCACATACCATCAGGAGGCAGCATCTTTCCCTCTCAGCCCTGCGGAGGCTGATGCACAGACTGTGGATAAAGATCCATCTGAAGAGCTGCGTCTTCAGGTCCAGGAGTTGACCAAAGGTATGGCTGCACTTGCTAAAACTGTGCTGTCCCTGCAGGTGTCCTCAAAGGAGAAGATTCAGCTGGCTTCCAGTCCAGAGGATGTCCCGTGGCTACGGAAGAAGAGGATCCCGCCACTCCGAGGGAGAAACAACGATCGCTATGACCAGGACGGACGTCCCATCTGTCGTCACTGCCACAAGGCAGGCCACATCGCAAGATTCCGTTATTTAAACGAGCAACCCCTGGGGCAGATGGCCAACCCCCAGGAGTAAGACCACAAGGCACAAAGAACTGGCGAGCCAAGTATGTTGGAGGACAACCGATCCTCCCAGTGGTGATTGACGGCATCCCCATGAACGCTTTGCTGGACACTGGCTCTCAGGTGACCACTATGCCGTATATCCTTTACAAGCAGTATTGGGCTGACTCTGAACTTACCCGTGGCCCAAGTGATGAACTCACAGTAGTTGCCAGTAATGGTCAGTCTTTGCCGCAAGTAGGATGCAAAGAAATTACTATCAAAGTGGGGCGAGTGATAGTTGTAGACATTGATCAATGAGAATGTAACCCAATGATGACTCTAGGTACCAATGTGTTTGAAAATTGTCTTTCCGAGGTTATTGTCTTGTTGCAACAGGTGGCCGAGACTGCTGGTTCCAGTGAACAACGAGTCCTGCAGAAGGAGATCAAGGCCCTGATGCAAAGACAGCAGGTAGAACTCTCTGGTGGAGAAATTGGCAGCGTCAGAGTGAGTGATTCTTTCCCCATTGCAATACCCCCCAGATGTGAAATGTTGATTTGGTGTCGGGCAGCCATAGGCCTCAGAGGAAAAGATTACCAGGCATTGGTAGAACCAGTGTACTCTGACAGCCGGCCCACTGTCCTGACAGCCAGAAGGGTAGTTGATGTTCGCAAAGGGAGAGTACCTGTACGCCTCTTGAATTGTGGGGAGGAGGAGGCCATAATACCTCGGTATGCCACAGTTGCTAAGCTACTTACTGTCAGTAACAACGCCATACAGGCAGCAGAGCCCTTGGTTTCATCCGACCAGGTGGAGGACAATGGCTCTGTAAAGCAGCTGGAGGTGTGATGTCAGCAACTGCAGGTGGGAACTGACTCCACCCCTTCCTACCAAAAGAATGGGGTTTACAGAGTGACTCAGGAGTACGAGCAGGTAATCAGTAAACACCCCCTAGACTTTGGGAAGGCAAAAGGGGTTCAAAACCATATCCCCACTGGAGATCATCCACCCATCAAAGAAAGGTACCGGCCTATACCCCCAACACAATATCAATGTGCCAAAAGTATGTTGCGGGAAATGAAGGAGGCTGGGATGATCAGAGAGAGTTTTAGCCCCTGGGCAGCCCCAATAGTTTTTGTGAAAAAGAAAGATGGTACCATGAGAATGTGTGTTGATTACCGAAAAATTAACAGCATTACACATAAGGATGCCTACCCATTACCCAGAATTGAGGAGTCATTAGCCGCACTTAAAACTGCTAACTATTTTTCCACCTTGGATCTCACTAGTGGGTATTGGCAGGTTCCCGTGGTAGAGGCAGACAAGGAGAAAACAGCGTTTATTACACCAATGTGAGTGAGTTCAACTACATGCCATTCGGGCTTTGCACCACCCCAGGGACATTCCAACGGCTGATGGAGTGCTGTCTGGGACACAAGAACTTTGAGACAGTCCTGTTGTACCTGGATGATGTCATTGTTTTCTCCAAAACTTACGAAGACCATCTGAAGCACCTGGCTGAGGTGTTTAAAGCCTTGTCCAACTTTGGCCTGAAGGTGAAGCCTTCCAAATGCCACCTCCTGAAGGCCAAGGTACAGTACCTCGGTCATGTAGTGAGTGCAGAAGGTGTGGCACCAGATCCTGACAAAGTTACTGTCATCCGGGACTAGCAGAAGCCCAGCAACCTCCATGAAGTACGTCAATTTCTCAGGTTGGTAGGCTACTACCGAAGATTCATCAAAGGCTTCACTGAAATAGCCAACCCTATGCAAAATCTTCTGGTGGGACAGTCCAAGAAAGCCAAACAGAAAAATTCCACATTTGAATGGACTGAGGAGTTGGAGAGGTCCTTCACCCGACTGAAGATGGCTCTCACAGGAGATGAAGTTCTGGCCTACCCAGATTATGACCATCCCTTTGTGTTGTATACTGATGCCAGCAACGTGGGACTGGGAGCAGTACTGTCACAGGTACAGAATGGCAAAGAAAGAGTGATCTCCTATGCCAGCAGTAAGCTTCGTCCCACTGAAAGGAACCCTGACAACTACAGTTCCTTCAAGCTGGAGTTCCTCGCCATAGTCTGGGCTGTGACTGAACAAGTCAAGCACTATCTAGCTTCAGCCAAGTTTACCATCTTCATGGATAACAACCCGTTGACTCACTTGGAAACGGCCAAACTAGGTGCACTGGAGCCGCGATGGATAGCCCAGCTGTCTAACTATGAATTTACCATCAAGTACCGAGCAGGGCATAAGAATACCAATGCTGATGCGCTGTCCAGGATGCCTAATCTTCCAGATACAGGAGAAGACCCTGAGGCCCTCAAAGAAATTGAGCTACCTGCCTTCCACCTGCCAATTGCGGCCCAACGTGACCAAGGAGTGAGAAACAGACAGTTTATCATGAAAGAGGCCACCCTAAATCCATTGCCTCATCATGACTGGGCAGAAACGCAAGATAGCGACCCCGCAGTCCGCCTGGTAAAGGAGTTACTGTCACAAGCTGACTCACGCCCAGAGTCGGATGCTCCTGAAGAAACACAGCAGTTGTAGAAGGAAAGAGGCAGGCTGTTCATTTATGAAGGATAGCTGTGTTGGAGGAGTAACAATGCCCGCACTCATGAGTTGGTCTGACAAGTGGTAGTCCCAAAGAGGGTGGCATCAATGGTCTTAGAAGCCTATCACAAAGGAGATGGACACTTCGGATGGAAGAAGATGGAGGCCTTGCTCCGGGAGAGATTCTACTGGGCTGGAATGAGGAAGGCCATTGAAAATTGGTGCCGGGAGTGTGGACAATGCAACCTGCGCAGAAAGGACCGCAACAGCCAGCGAGCTCCTTTGCAGCCAATAATAACCAAACAACCACTCGAGTTGGTAGCCCTGGACCATGTGAAGCTGGTTCCAAGCCGTTCAGGCTACATTTATGCTTTTACCATCGTTGAACACTACTCAAGATTCCTGGTAGTTGTGCCTGTCAAGGATCAAACAGCCAGGACAGCAGCCAGAGCATTCCAACAGCACTTTTGTCGACCACACGGATATCCAGAGTGAGTGCTTACAGATCAAGGTCCAGCCTTTGAGGCAGAAGTGTTCCAGGAATTCTGTAACTTGTACGGTTGCAAGAAGATCAGGACAACACTGTACCATCCACAGACCAATGGCATGTGTGAAAAGATGAATCAGGTGGTGATCGACCTACTGAAGACCTTGCCTTTGGAAGAGAGGAATCTGTGACCAGAAAAGTTGCCAGATCTGGTAGACCTCTACAATCACATTCCTGTGAATTCCACCAACTGCACTCCAGCCTACCTAATGAGAGTGAGGCCTGGCAAGTTACTGTACCTATTGATTTGGATATGGGAGTCCTGACACCTGAAGTGACATCAGCAGATGCTGACTGGGATACGGAGCGGCAGCAGTACAGAAGAGTACAAGAGTGTATAGACAGGAGTCTAGCTCAGGCAAGATAAAAACAGGAAAAGACCTACAATCAACATGCACCTGCAGTTCCCTTGTCACCAGGAGAACAAGTTCTAAAGAGGAAAAGGAGGATGCATAAATTGGATGACCAATGGGAAGCTGAACCCTACACCGTCCTACCATCAAACTTTGACAACACCAAAGTATTGGGTGGGTGGGCGGCACGGTGGCTCAGTGGTTAGCACTGCAGCCTTGAAGCGCTGGGGTCCTGGGTTCCAGGCTAATCCCACCAAGGACAACATCTGCAAGGAGTTTGTATGTTCTCCCCGTGTTTGCGTGGGTTTCCTCCGGGCACTCCGGTTTCCTCCCACATTCTAAAGACATACTAATAGGGAATTTAGATTGTGAGCCCCAGCGGGGACAGTGATGATGATGTGTGCAAACTGTAAAGCGCTGCGGAATATGTTAGCGCTATATAAAAATAAAGATTTATTTTTTTTTTTTTTTAAGTATGCCTTATCAGTCAGGATGGAGGAGAAACCTCATTAGCAGTATTGAGGGATCATCTGAAACTGTGCCTTGACCAGCTGAAGGACAGAATGGAAGAACAAAACAACATCCAACCCATAGAGAAGGAAGAAAAGGTCAGCACTGTACTCGGAGAATTCCCTGCAAATTGGACTAGAGTAAATAATGCCATAGTGGTGCCAGTTTTGACCTTTCCCCAACTGGTAGTGCAAGCAGAAATGACTCAAGAGAACTCTGAAAATCAGGAAGTTCAGGCAGCAGATGCCACACTAGCAGTGGAGCTAGAGAATCCTCGTCCTGCCAGTGGTGAATCTGTCATACCCATGGTGAGTCTAAGAGTCCGTAGATGGCTACTACCCAGTTTACCCACACCAGTGTTACTCAGGTCTTTCCGTAGTACCCATGGCATACCACCCCTCAGGTTTCGCATTTAAATAAGTTATGCAAATAATATAAATGTTAACCTGTACATGTAAATATGTAACGTTTTCAAGTTTTGTGCCTACAGAGACTCTGTAAGAACCCCTTGTATATAGTTTATCCATTGCCCAGGAATGGACCATAGACATTGACGCATGGACTTATCACAGGACTATTTTTGGAGCTGTGTTTTTTGTATTTTTCATTTTTTTATATAAATCTTGTACAGTTACAATTTTTCCATTGTTTATATGTTTACATGTTGTTTTTCTTCAGTCCGGGAGTACTGAATTGCACTAGGGGGGAATGTGGTGCCCCCAGGAGTATGGTCGCCACAATGGCATTACCTTCCTCCTAGGAAGCGTGATGTCATGCCTGGAAGCAATGAAGGGTCTCTCTGACATATAATCTTTACACACAAAACAGTTCCCACTCCAGGCCAGCAGAGGGAGCTTTGAACCAAAACTAGGGGAAGAGCTTCTCTCTGGGGGCCAGGAGGGGAAATTAGTGAGTTCTGTGAGGAGGGCAAAGTGTGTGGACGTGAGGAGAAGAGTGGTGAGATTGAGCAGAGAGTTGAGGCTCATTCCCAGCTGGAGAGCATGATCTGGAGCCTGGTCTCCAAGGTTGTATGGATACTGACGGTCCTGCAACAGAAACCAGAGGAATAGGAAGCTGTAAATGCTCGATTCCCATCTAAGACTCGGAGGCACCACAGCGACGTGTGAGCCAAAGGAGATAGAAGGCTACAGCTGTCTGCCATACGAGGTAGATCCAAAAGGAAAGAAGAAGGAGGAACGTCAGTGTAACACAGTACTGCATGTACCTCAAGTAAGTGCTAGAGAGGAGACTACACAACCCATCTGATAGAGAGATTCCTAAGTTGCTTCCAGGCTAATCAGCTCCTGTGCCATCTGTAATCTGGACCCTGGACTGCACTTACAAAGTAAAGGTAAAGAAACTACACTTTGCTGTGTCCTTGCCTTCTTCCTGCAACTTCTTCAGCACTGCTACATCTCTGTGCCAGACACTGCACCCTCTTCCTCAACACCTACCCTCTTCATCTACTCTGCCCTGGGACTACAGCCCTGCCTGTGGAGGGCTATAACATCACTGCTGCACCCCATCATCTGTCCCAGAGGATCTGTCTGCAGCGTCGGCTTAACACCTCCTTTGCCGAACACCACAGGTGGCGTCACGAATCACTCATAAACTTTATTCCATCACTCAACTCCATTTACATGGGCGCCCAGGGCCACGGACTGGGTCACCGCTGCTGTGACATTCCCCTCTGAAGGATCGGCCCGGTACCGAGTACCCCACCTATGAACAGTGGAGGTCAAGATAAGATCTAGAAGGCCAAGTAAAATCTTAGTGAGAGCTGCTCGCAGGTTTGCTAGAGAGGCAAATCAGAACCCCAGCTTGACTGCAAAAGACCTTCAGAAAGATTTATCAGGCTCTGGAGTTGTGGTATATTGTTGTACAGTTCAGAGTCACCTGCACAAATATGGCCTTCATGGAAGAGTCATCAGAAAAAAAACACTTTCCTGTGTCACCATGAAATTCCTAGTCAGAAGTATGCAAAAGAACATCTAAACAAGCCTGATGCATTTTGGCAGCAAGTCCTGTGCACTGATGAGGTTAAAATAGAACTCTTTGGCACAATGATCAAAAGTATGTTTGGATAAAAAAGGGCTAAGAATTTCAGGAAAAGAACATCTCACCAATCATTAAGTATGGGGTGAAACAATCATGCTTTGGGGTTGTGTTATCCAATGGCATGGGGAACATTTCATGGGTAGAGGGAAAAATGGATTCAATGAAATTTCAACAAATTCTTGATGCAAGCATAACACCATCTGTAAAAAAGCTGAAATTGAAAAGAGGATGGAGTCTATAAACGGATAATTATACTAAACACACGTTACAATCCACTACATCAAAAGGCACAAGCTGAAGGTTTTATATTGGCCCTCACAGTCCCCTGATCTGGACATCATTGAAAATCTGTGACTAGACCTCAAAGCATTGCATGCAAGACGACCCAGGAATCTCACAGCACTGGAAGAAAAATAGATGAAAATCCCTCAAACAAATATTGAAAGACTCTTGGCTGGCTGCAAAAAGTGTTTACAAGCTGTGACACTTTCAAAGGGGGTGCTGCTTGGTACTAACCATGCAGGGTGACCAAACTTTTGCATTTCCCATTTTCATTTTTTGCAATTAAAATGTAAAATTTTTCTGTCTAGATACAAAGGAAATATGTCATCTTTACCTTCAGGCATTTTAGAGATCATTTCATCTTCAACTTGTTTAACTATTTACAATAACAGTGAATTTGACTAGGGGTGCCCAAACTTTTACATGCTACTGTACATGTGCATATACATACATGCATGTACTCTGTGTATACGTGTGTGTATCTGTATGTATGTGTTCTGTGTATACATGTATGTATTTATGTATGTGCTTGGTGTTTTTATGTGTATGTATGTGCTCTGAGTATATATGTGTGTATGCATGTATGTTCTCGGTGTATACAGTTGTGGCCAAAAGTATTGGCACCCCTGCAATTCTGTCAGATAATACTCAGTTTCTTCCTGAAAATGATTGCAAACACAAATTCTTTGGTATTATTATCTTCATTTAATTTGTCTTAAATGAAAAAACACAAAAGAGAATGAAGCAAAAAGCAAAACATTGATCATTTCACACAAAACTCCAAAAATGGGCCAGACAAAAGTATTGGCACCCTCAGCCTAATACTTGGTTGCACAACCTTTAGCCAAAATAACTGCGACCAACCGCTTCCGGTAACCATCAATGAGTTTCTTACAATGCTTTGCTGGAATTTTAGACCATTCTTCTTTGGCAAACTGCTCCAGGTCCCTAATATTTGAAGGGTGCCTTCTCCAAACTGCCATTTTTAGATCTCTTCACAGTTGTTCTATGGGATTCAGGTCTGGACTCATTGCTGGCCACCTTAGAAGTCTCCAGTGCTTTCTCTCAAACCATTTTCTAGTGCTTTTTGAAGTGTGTTTTGGGTCATTGTCCTGCTGGAAGACCCATGACCTCTGAGGGAGACCCAGCTTTCTCACACTGGGTCCTACATTATGCTGCAAAATTTGTTGGTAGTCTTCTGACTTCATTATGCCATGCACACGGTCAAGCAGTCCAGTGCCAGAGGCAGCAAAGCAACCCCAAAACATCAGGGAACCTCCGCCATGTTTGACTGTAGGGACCGTGTTCTTTTCTTTGAATGCCTCTTTTTTCTCCTGTAAACTCTATGCTGATGCCTTTGCCCAAAAAGCTCTACTTTTGTCTCATCTGACCAGAGAACATTCTTCCAAAACGTTTTAAGCTTTTTCAGGTAAGTTTTGGCAAACTCCAGCCTGGCTTTTTTATGTCTCGGGGTAAGAAGTGGGGTCTTCCTGGGTCTCCCTTTTCATTCAGACGCCGACGGATAGTACGGGTTGACACTGTTGTACCCTCGGACTGCAGGGCAGCTTGAACTTGTTTGGATGTTAGTCAAGGTTCTTTATCCAACATCCGCACAATCTTGCGTTGAAATTTCTTGTCAATTTTTCTTTTCCGTCCACATCTAGGGAGGCTAGCCACAATGCCATAGGCTTTAAACTTCTTGAAGACACATTCGCACGGTAGACACAGGAACATTCAGGTCTTTGGAGATGGACTTGTAGCCTTGAGATTGCTCATGCTTCCTCACAATTTGGTTTCTCAAGTCCTCAGACAGTTCTTTGGTCTTCTTTCTTTTCTCCATGCTCAACGTGGTACACACAAGGACACAGGACAGAGGTTGAGTCAACTTTAATCCATGTCAACTGGCTGCAAGTGTGATTTAGTTATTGCCAACACCTGTTAGATGCCACAGGTAAGTTACAGGTGCTGTTAGTTACACAAATTAGAGAAGCATCACATGATTTTTCGAACAGTGCCAATACTTTTGTCCACCCTCTTTTTTATTTTTGGTGTGGAATTATATCCAATTTGGCTTTGGGACAATTCTTTTTGTGTTTTTTCATTTAAGACAAATTAAATGAAGATAATAATACCAAAGAATTTGTGTTTGCAATCATTTTCAGGAAGAAATAGAGTATTATCTGACAGAATTGCAGGGGTGTTAATACTTTTTGCCACAACTGTACATGTAGAGAGTGAGAGGAGAAGTTATTCCCCATGAAGTGATTGCCACTTATTAAGGTCTGGGTTCTCTCCAGACACCAGAGTATAATAGACGTTATATGTACAAAATAAAAAATCATTATACTCACTGGTTGCCTTTCCGGACTTTCTCTGCTTCATAGAGTCACTCATCTGGTTCTCATTGTATATTCACATTGTTGCCATGCACATTAGGTGCAGACTTCCATGTCTGAATAGTTTGTGGGGGGTTCTGCGCATTTGTCAAAAAATGTCACGGTGCACACCTTGATGTCATGATGCAGTGACCTTTACCATTAGGGCATCTTTGGATGAGTTTCTACAGAACCTTAGCCGGTCTAATCAAGCCCAGAGGTCTTTGGAGAAGAGGGGTTGGAAAGGTTGCAAGTAGAGTTGAGCGAAACGGGTCGAATAAATTCAAAAGTCGCCGACTTTCGCAAAAGTCGGGTTTCATGAAATGAAACCTTACCTTAGCGTGAGGTCGGCCACGAGGTCGGCGACTTTAGCGCCAAAGCTGCGTTTCAAAAGATGCTTTAGCACCTTTTGCAGCCAATCAGGAAGAACGGACACTGTGGGCAACGTGATGACATAGGCAGCGGTCACCACCATCTTGGAGAAGGGCATGCAAGTGATTGGCTTGCTTTGTGGGGCGTCACAGGGGGTATAAAAGGGCGTGCACGCCGACCGCCATGTTACTCATGCTGATCTCAGAATAGGGAGAGCTGCTGCTGATTCGGTAGGGAGAGCGTTAGGGAGGCAAAAAGAAAAAAAAAACTGCTTCTGCTGATAGCGCTTTTCACTGTAGTTACTGTGCAGTGAAAGGTGAAGATTTTTGCTTTTGTGCAGCAGCGCTGGTGGTGATTAGCCTGCCTTTTATGGCTAGCTGCATTGCTGTGTGCACACTGGCGTTCAAACTGCTTTTTTAAAAGCAATCCAAATTGTATTGTTTTGTCCTGGTGAGGTAGTGAGCGTTCATTTTTTCACACACCGTACAGCGGTGTACGCTCCTCACACAGTACCGTGTAACGGCTGTTATCACGGCCAAATTGAAGCTATATACGTGTGTGACTCTGTAAGGAAAAGTCGAGGAGTTTGTCCGTTCTTACAGACCTACACCTTATAGTTTTGTCCGATTTTCAAACAGTTTAGTATATTTGCTGTTTGATTACATTCAAAACTAGAGAGAGACAGTGTGCGTCAGTCCGTATACAAAAACACGGAGCTTGACAATTTTACATACACCATACAGCGGTGTAATATAAACAGGGCCTGACAGTAGCCAACTGTGTCCTGAAGTCTAGAGAGATTCCAATTCTCAACAGTCCTCTATACATCTTTCTAAGACCATCCAGAATCTGACTGTCACATTGCGGTGTAATAAAAACAGGGCCTCACAGCATCCAACTGTGTCCTGAAGTCTAGAGAGATTCCAATTCTCAACAGTCCTCTATACACCTTTCTAAGACCATCCAGAATCTGACTGTCACATTGCGGTGTAATATAAACAGGGCCTGACAGTATCCAACTGTGTCCTGAAGTCTAGAGAGATTCCAATTCTCACCTGTCCTCTATACACCTTTCTAAGACCATCCAGAATCTGTCTGTCACATTGCAGTGTAATATAAACAGGGCCTGACAGTATCCAACTGTGTCCTGAAGTCTAGAGAGATTCCAATTCTCACCTGTCCTCTATACACCTTTCTAAGACCATCCAGAATCTGCCTGTCACTTTGCGGTGTAATATAAACAGGGCCTGACAGTATCCAATTGTGTCCTGAAGTCTAGAGAGATTCCAATTCTCACCTGGCCTCCATACACCTTTCTAAGACCATCCAGATTCTGACTGTCACATAGAGGTGTAATATAAACAAGGCCTGACAGTATCCAACTGTGTCCTGAAGTCTAGAGAGATTCCAATTCTCACCTGTCCTCTATACACCTTTCTAAGATCATCCAGAATCTGACTGTCACATAGCGGTGTAATATAAACAGGGCCTGACAGTATCCAACTGTGTCCTGAAGTCTAGAGATATTCCAATTCTCACCTGTCCTCTATACACCTTTCTAAGACCATCCAGAATCTGACTGTCACATTGCGGTGTAATATAAACAGGGCCTGACAGTATCCAACTGTGTCCTGAAGTCTAGAGAGATTCCAATTCTCAACAGTCCTCTATGCACCTTTCTAAGACCATCCAGAATCTGACTATCACATTGCGGTGTAATATAAACAGGGCCTGACAGTATCCAACTGTGTCCTGAAGTCTACAGAGATTCCAATTCTCCCCACTACTATATACACCTTGCACTGTTATGATGAGTCACCGAAGGAGGAAAAAACAAAATACCAGCTAAGTCCAGAAAAACCAGAGAGGTTGGCAGCTATCGGATTGCAGACCCCTGAACCTATCCACAACAATTAGCAGTAGCCATGGGGGGTTCCTACAGTGCCCTAGACCCCTCAATCACAGCCGGAGAACTTTATAGCCTAAAGACAGAAAGGGGAAAAACTAAACTGCCCCAGAGCAGACCCCAAAGCAATAGGCAGCCCCCAACATATAATGATGGTGAAGCAAGATGAAAACACTAACACAGATAGAAAGATAGGTTGAGCAAATGATGGGGCCCAAGCTAACTACATAGGACAGGATAGGAAAGCTGCTGTCTGCCATCCGCAAAAACCCTATCAAAATGAGCCAACCGACTGATAGGAAAAACAGGCCCTGAAGTCGCTAGGCTTCAAAAGACTATATCAGCACTCAGGTATATTCTGAAGACAGAGCAAAATATCAACAGATCAGAGACAAAAATGGAATTCAGCTCACCCCCGGCCGGGGATGGCATAACTCCCAAAAAACAAGGCAAAACAAAAACAAAACTGAAGAGTACAAAGCAGAGCAGAAAAACTTAGCTTTGAGGTGCAGGAATCAGACTGGTCTCCAAGAATCCAGCAGGAAATTCAACAGCCAGGAAGAAGGGCGTCGGCAGCCTTATATCCAGTCCTCAATTCCAGCCACCCAGTCATCATCTAGCTGCCCCGGTGTTTGGTAATCAGTCTCACTACCTTCCTTCACTAGAGGAGGGAGTTCATCAGACCTCAATGGTGAAGGGAAAAATGAACTCACAACATTGTACCTTGTTTTACAGGACCATAAAGTGTTGGTTTTTTGGGGACATTTTCCCCAAAAATGAGGAAGCGTGGTGGAAGAGTCCGTGGAAGTGGGCGGGGGTTGGCAGCTGGTAATGATGGTGTTGGTGGTGGATCTGCTGGTAGTGGCAAAATAGCACCTAATGAAGGAGGTGTTGAGCCTGCGTCATCGTCTGCCTCCACAAGGCCTCGAAGGCTCCCTTTTCTGGGAGTAGGTAAACTGCTTTTAAAGCCGGAGCTTCAAGAACAAGTTTTGGCTTACATTGCTGACTCAGCCTCCAGCTCTATCGCCTCCTCTTCTGAAATTTTAAAAAATAAAAGCACTGAGTCGTAATTGGAGGCTCATGGTCATGAACCACAACTTTACTTGTGTCCTTCACCCCAACCAAAATCAAAGGATGCGGCAGGCCACACTACAGATTACTCCATGGAGCTGTTTTCACATACCATGCCTGGGTTATCAAGTCAAATCATGAATTACCCAGGCCAAGATGAATCTGACATGGAGTACACTGATGCACAGCCACTGATAGATGATTCTGCTGGTACATTCACTCAGAGCACTACATTGTCCTCGCAGTGTACTGAGCCAGAATCTGACCCTGATGAAACTCAGGTGCCCCTTCCCGCATACAATACCACCGTACACGGTGACACAGAGGAAGGTGCACATGACATTGAAAAGGAGGTGATGGATGACCCAGTTGATGACCCAGATTGGCATCCATTGGGGGAAGAGGGTGCCGCTGCCAATAGCTCAGAAGAGGAGGAGGAGCATCCGCAGCGGGCATCGACATCACAACAGCTGTTATCTGGCAGGCCCGGAGCAGTGCAAAAGCAGGTTGCAATAACCAAAAGAGTTGCAGGACAGCTTGGCCAGACGGTCAAAATAGCACAGCGTGCAAGGCCTCAAAATGTCTTCCCTAGTAGGAAGAGTGCAGTGTGGCACTTTTTTGAACAAAATCCAAATGATCAGGCAAAGGTTATCTGTAAGAAGTGCGCAAAGACCTTTAGCCGGGGGAAAAATCTGAGAAATTTGAATACCAGTTGCATGCTAAGACATTTAACCACCATGCACTTGCAAGCTACCAAAACTCACGTACCACATGTGCAACTGCTCCCAAAGAAGGTAGTCAGCAACACTACATTGTTTCCCCCACTGTAAGCCCACCGCTTAGCACACCCCAAGCAGCAAATGTTGAGTTGTCGTTGCAAGGGCAAATCAGTCAGGGAATCACACTGTTATTGCAATGAAAGACTGAATCTAGGCCATCAGAAAGAACACTAACTCCATCACCATCATCAACCCTCTCTCAGTCCGCCATGTCCACCGCTAGTTCCACCATATGCAGCTCTCAAGTCCAGCTCACCCTACCAGAGACTATAAGTAGGACAAGAAAGTACTCATCCTCTCATCCACGTACACTGGGTTTGAACGCCCACATTGCCAAACTAATCTCGTTAGAGATGATGCCCTATCGCTTTGTTGAAAGCGCAGCTTTCCGCGAACTCATGGCCTACGCAGTACCACGCTATGACCTACCCAGTCACCACTTCTTTTCGCGCAAAGCCATCCCAGCCCTCCACCTTCATGTGAAAGACCGCATTGTCCATGCACTCAAGCAATCAGTGAGGGGAAAGGTACACCTCACAACTGATGCATGGTCCAGTAGGCATGGCCAGGGCCGTTACGTGTCCATCACTGCCCACTGGGTTAATGTTGTGGATGCAGGGTCCACAGGGGACAGCGGTGGTGGGACAGTGCTGCCTAGCCCACGGTATAGGAAACAGTTGGCTGTAGCCAACTTGTTTCACTTCCTGGCGCCGCTGGAGTGGCAGCCTGTTACAGTAGCTCCTTCTTTGCTCTCCTTTTTTCTCTATTTTTTCTATTTTTCCTTTCTCTTTTTTATTGTTACTCCAAAGGACATTGCACTATGGATAACCAAAAGAGGACCTGGACCTTTGATGGACTTTTTACCTTGTTTTTACTTGGATCTATTGTGATGGGAAATCCAGGAACTGAAAAAGACCCTATTGTCTACTCCAGAGAAGCTATACTGCTGCTTAGGGATACAGCAAGGCAGCATGCTGCTAATAGACCAGAGGACATTCTACCAGAAATAAGGAGGACTAAGAGAAGAGGTTGCAGAGCTGGAGCCCTCAGGAAAGCTAGAAGAAGGCGCTATAGACCTGCTCTTCCCTCCGTCATTATGGGCAATGTGAGGTCACTCGGGAATAAGATGGACGAACTGTCGGCGCTGACCAGACATCATCGGGAATTAAGGGAGTGCAGTATGTTGCTGTTTACAGGGACCTGGCTCACCGAAGGTACTCCGGACACTGTTGTCTCGTTGGATGGCTTTAAACTCATTCGCACGGACTGGACAAGGGAGAGCGGTAAGAGGAAAGGCGGAGGGCTGGCGATATTTGTGAATGATAGATGGTGTGACTCTAAGCACATCGTGGTCAAGGAGCAAACATGCTGTAAGGACATTGAGCTATTAGCTGTGGGCATGAGACCTTTTTATTTACCGAGGTAATTATCGCATGTAATCATGATAGCTGCATATGCCCCCCCTTCTGCGAAAGCAGATGCCGCCACAGAGGTCCTACAATCCACAGTGAGCATGATGCAGTTCCTCCACCCCCAAGCACTCCTTCTGGTTTTGGGAGACTTCAATCATGTGTCTCCAGCATCCATACTACCCAGTTGCACACAGTATGTTACCTGCCTCACTAGAGACAACAAAATATTGGACTTGTTCTTTGCCAATGTGAGAGGGGCATATGCCTCGTCAGCCCTACCGCCCCTTGGAAGATCGGATCACAACCTAGTGCACCTCCAACCCGTGTACAAGCCACTTGTACAGAGAGAACCTGCTGTCACTCGCACAGTGAGGATATGGACTGAGGAGAGTGATGATGCTCTGAGAGACTGCTTTGAAACAACCACTTGGGATGTGCTGCAAGATTCCTATGGTGATGAAATGGATGGTCTCACACATTGTATAACGGACTACATTGATTTCTGTGTAGACAACACGGTACCCACAAAAGTAGTGAGGTGCTTCTCTAACAATAAACCATGGATCAGCCCCGGAATAAAGGCTCTTCTCAAAGAGAAGAAGTTGGCCTTCAGATCAGGTGACAAGGGCAGGCTGAGAGATGTGCAGAAAGATCTGAAGGATCTAATCAGGTAGGGAAAGGCTAATTATAATAGAAAGATTGAACTGAAATTGTCACAGAAAAGGATTCATGAAGTCTGGGAGGGTCTAAAGTCTATATCTGTGCATAGACAGACTGTCGCCAGGATGGTTGTAGATAAAGAGGGGCTTAATGAACTTAATCTGTTCTTTAACAGATTTAATCACACACTGGCTGCTCCTGCCCCTGCATACCATTCACACCTCTCTGCTACAATAACCTCACCCCCTGCTGCAACTTGTCAACTGAGCCAGGGTCTGTTCTTCACAAGTACCCAGGTTGAAAAAGAACTGGATAAGATCAAAGTTTTGAAGGCTGCAGGTCCTGACGGCATCAGTGCAAGGCTAATCAAAACCTGCGGGCACCAGCTGAGTGAGATCATTACATATCTGTTCAATATGAGCCTGAGAATAGGTATAGTACCACAACTGTGGAAATTATTGTGTGTGGTACCAGTTCCGAAGAAACCTTATCCGAAAGACCTTAATGACTATAGACCTGTAGCATTGACTTCGTACCTGATGAAGGTACTAGAGAGTTTGGTTCTCACACGTCTCTGTCCTCTAGTGAGCTCGGATATGGACCCTCTCCAGTTTGCCTACAGGCCGGGCATTGGTGTGGATGATGCAATTATCCACCTTCTAGATAGGACTCTCTCTCACCTGGAGAAACCTGGGAACACTATGAGAATAATGTTCTTCGATTTCTCTAGTGCTTTTAATACCATACAGCCAGGTCTACTGAGAGACAAGCTGGGCCTTGTTGGTGTGGACCTCCGACTCTCCACCTGGATACTTAACTACCTCACGAACCGACCTCAGTTTGTAAAGGTTTGGGACAGTGTGTCAGACACGGTGATCTGCAATACAGGGGCACCTCAAGGTACAGTTCTTGCCCCTTTTCTCTTCACACTGTACACTGCAGATTTTAAGTGCAACTCATCTAGCTGCTACTTGCAGAAGTATTCTGATGACTCTGCAATAGTAGGCCTCATCACAGGAGGAGATGAAAGAGAGTACACAGATACTAACCAAGCTTTTGTGGAGTGGTGTCAGAGGAACCACCTTAGGATTAATTCCAGGAAGACCAAGGAATTGGTGGTGGACTTTCGCAAGGGAAAAAATCCACCAGTAATGGTGAACATTCAGGGAAATGACATTGAGATAGTCGACACCTGTAAGTACCTTGGTGTGATCCTCAATAATAAGCTTGACTGGGCCCATCACTTGGATGCAGTGTACAGGAAGGGCCAAAGTAGGCTTTATCTGCTCAGAAGGCTGAGAGCCTTTGGAGTTAGGCGGGCACTCCTTGCATCCTTCTTCAACTCTGTTTTGGCATCAGTCATCTTCTTTTGTGTGGCGTGCTGGGGTAGTGGCATATCAACCAGGGATAGGAATAGGCTGGACAAACTGATTAGAAGGGCCAGCTCTGTCCTGGGATGCCCCCTTGATCCAGTTCAGGAAGTAGGCGACAGGAGGATACTGGCCAAGGTGAACTACATGGTGCAGAATGATTCCCATCCCATGCATGAGACCGTGACAAAGATGTGCAGTACTGTAAGTGACCGGCTACTTCATCCTAAATGTGAGAGGGAGTGCTATCGAAAGTCCTTCCTTCCTGCTGCAGTTAGGCTGTATAACCAGCACTGTCCAAAACAGAGAACGACCCAAACAGTGAACTGATAGATCCAAAAGTTGTGATAGTCTGGTTATATCTTTTTTTTTTCTTCGTATATGTACCTACCTACTGTCAATGTAATGCCTTTATGCATCTGTATCTGTACTTGTTCCTGCCTTGCTGCTGTAATGCTCTGAATTTCCCCATGGTGGGATGATTAAAGGATTATCTTAGGCGTTCGACCCTCCTCCTCCTCCTCCTCCAGAAGCGAAAGCTCGTCCACAGAGCGCAGTCGCACGAGAACTCAATCCGCAGCTGCCAGTGTTGCACACGAGGTGTCCCCCTATCGATCAGCTAGTGGAAAGTGTCAGCAGACTGTGTTGAAGATGATGAGTTTGGGCGACAGACACACCGCGGAGGTACTGGCCGACTACTTTCAGCGACAAACTGAGTCATGACTGGGCAGTCTACATCTTGAGGCATGCAAGGTAGTTAGTGATAACGGCCGGAATTTTGTGGCAGCCATAGCCCTTTCAAAACTCAGACACATACCTTGCTTGGCTCACACCTTGAACCCTCTGGTGCAGTGCTTCCTCAATAATTATCCGGAGTTAACAGGCATGCTCCATAAGGTTCGAAGACTGTGCTCGCACATCTGGCGGTCGCCCGTACACTCCAATCGCATGCAGAAGCTGCAGCGATTGCTCCACCTTCCCAAGCACCGCCTAATTATCGACGTTGCAACAAGGTGGAACTCCACCCTGCACATGGTGGAGAGGCTGTGCAAACAGAGGCAGGCTGTAATGCATTTGTGGGAGGATACAGGGGCAGGCACTTTGAGGGCAGACATGGAGTTGTCAGGTGTGCAGTGGTCGAAGCTGAAAGACCTCTGTAAAGTCCTTCAGTGTTTTGAGGAATGCACACGGCTGGTAAGCGCAGACGACGCCATCATAAGCATGAGCATCGAACTTATGCGTCTGCTCATGCAAACCTTGACGCACATTAAGGAGCAGGCATCTGCAGCCGAGGATGATGAGGAAGAGGAGGAGGGAAGCCTTGATGACAATCAGCCATTGTCTGCTCAGGGACCTCTCCTGGACGAGGTGGAGGAAGAAGAGGAAGAGGAGGAGGAGGATGATGATGGGGATGATTATTTAGGGGAGGAGGATGCTTCTCGTGGGGCAAGAGAAAATGTTGGCGTGGCAAGGTCTGGTACAGGCTTTGTGCGTGACTGGAGGGATGTGGATTTGCCAGAAAGTGCTCCTCCACCCAGCACTCGCAGTGCATCATTGACACCGGGAACATTGGCTGTTATGAATGAGTCACCGGAGGAGGAAAAAACAAATATGCAAGCTAAGTCCAGAAAACCGGAGAGGTTGGTAGCTAGCGGATTGCAGACCCCTGATCCTATTCACAACAACTAACAGTAGCCATGGAGCGTTCCTACGGGGGTCCTAGATGCCTCTTCACAGCCGGAGAACTAAATAAGCCTAAAGAAAGGGGAAATATAAACTGCCCCAGAGCAGACCCCAAAGCAATAGACAGCCCTCAACATGTATTGTCGGTGAAAACAGATGAAAACACAAACACAGACAGAAAAACAGGCAGAGCAAACGATGGGGCCCAACTAACTATATAGGAAAGGACAGAAAAGATGCTGGCTGCAATCCACAAAAACCCTACCAAAAATGTCCCAACACGTCTGATAGGAAAAACGGCCCTGAAGTCACGAGACTTCAAAATCCCTATATCAGCACTCCGATATATTCTGAAGACAGAGCAAAAGAGATTTAACCGATCAGGGACAAAAATGGAAATTCAGCAAAGCCCTAGCTGGGGCTGGCTGAACACAAAACTAAGCAAATCAGACAAAATCTCACGGAACAATAACAGAGCAAAACTTAGCTTTAGAAGACAGGAACTGAACTGGAGGCCAGAGCTCAGAGCAGAGAAATCACCAGCAACCCTACAGGGCGTCGGCTGCCTTATATCCACTCAGAGATTCCAGATGTCCAATCGCAATCCACCTGTTCAGGTGACAGGTCTCTCCCATCCAAATCAGTTTCACGACCTCCCTTCACCAGCAGAAGGAGTTCATCGGACATCAAAGGTGAACGAGAAAATGAGTTCACAACAATTGGCCCACATGTCAGATTATGCCTTGCAGATCCTAAAAAGGGACCCCCGCATTGCCAAAATGATGAACGATGACGACTACTGGTTGGCCAGCATCCTGGATCCACGCTATAAAGGCAAATTCCAAAATATCATGCCACAGGAGAACCTTGACCTAATATTGGCTAACAAACAAGCAACTCTGGTAAACCGGTTGGTTGAGGCATTCCCAGCACACAGCAGCGGTGATGGTTCTCACACGAGCCGTAGGGGCCGGGGGCAACTTGGAAGAGGTGTTGGTGGTGCACACATCAGAAGTGGCGTTGGAGACAGGGGTTTCATGACCATGTTGTGGACTGATTTTTCAAGTCCCGCTCACACGACTGGTAATACTGCATCGATTGAAAGTGACAGGAGACAGCACTTGTCAACTATGACCCAAAATGTGGATGATCTAACTTTGCTTGCCATTGTTTTCAATGTGGTTCGACGAACATTTGACGAACTTGCCTCCTGTGCGACGAACCAAAACACTAGCGGGGTGGCTCAACACTACTCCTGATATATAGACGTACATTGTTAATGTTTAAACTATGCTATATATACCTGCTATCTGCTGATACTGTACACTTTATCTACTTTTTATATTCTTTTGTAATCCATACTGAGCCAGTGAGCGTCTGTGTGACTGAAGGAATATATATGGAGATTGACAATTATCCTTTGACTGAATAGAGCTGTACACTTCTGATACAGTGCCATTGCCATATATCTGATGTTATTTTGTGTCTATTTTGTGCTAAATTTGGAAGTTTGGTGGAAGAGGCCTCGGACGTGGGGGGGCCAGCTGGTGCTGATGGTGGTGGTGCATCTGCTGGTAGTGGCAAAAGCACAATAGCAGCTAAGGCAGGAGGTGTTGAGCCTGCGTCATGGTCTGGCTCCGGAACGCCTGGAAGGCTACCTTTTCTGGGAGTAGGTTAACCGCTTTTAAAGCCAGAGCATGAGGAACTGGTTTGGGCTTACATTGCCGAAACAGACACCAGCAAATATGCCCTCCTCTTCTGAAGTTTAAAAAAATGCAAGCACTGAGTCATCAAGTGCTGGCTCCTGGTCAGGAAGAACCCCTTTCCTTGTGTCCTGCACCCCCACCCAAAGTGAATGATGCAGCAGGCCACACTTCACATTAGTCCATGTAGCTCTTTCTATCATACCATGCCTGGGTTATCAAGTCAAATCGTGAATTCCCCAGTCCAAGATGAATCTGACATGGAGTGTGGGTGGCCAGCCAGAGCAGTGGGGTTAATCGGTACCGGGCCGATATCTCACAGGGATGTGTCATGGTGGTGGTGACCCGTTCCGTGGCCCTGGGCGTCCATGCAAAGGGGTGAATTACGTTTATAGGTGAATGATACGTGATGCCACCTGTGGTTTTTGATTAGATTGACCAGCGCTGCAGTGGCGCTTCTCTGGGACAGATGTTGTGGTGCAGGTAAGATGTAGAAGCCCTGCACAGGTAGGGCCGTTGTCGCAGGGCAGAGGAAAGAGTTGGTAGATGGTGTGAAGTGCAGGATGTAGCAGAGTCGTGCGCCAGGCGCAGGAGAAAGAGGACAGACACAGTCGTGCAGTTCCTTTCCCTTTACTTGGTAAATGCCGTCCAGGACCCAGAGTACAGATGGAGAAGGAGTTGGTCAGCCTGGAAGCCAATTTGGAATTCTCTCTCTGCAGATAGGTAGTGTGGCCTCCATTCTAGCGCTTATCTGAGGTACTCGCAGTGCTGAGTTCAATGAAGTTCCCCCTGTTGACTCTCTCTTGGAACTTTCTCGTATGGCAGGCAGCCGTAGCCTTTTCCTTCTGGCTCCCACACGTCGCTGCTGGGGCCTCCGAGCCTTAGTTGGGTACAGAGCATTTACAGCTGCTACTTCCTCTGGTTTCTGCTGCTGGAACATCAGTGTCCCTACAAACTCGGAGACCGGAATCCGGACCATGCGCTCCAGCTAGGAGTGAGCCTTAACTCTGCTCATCCTCCAGCTCCCCTTCTCACGTCCACACACTTCCCCTTCCCTTCACAGACTGCCCTAACTTACCTCCTCCCGACCACAGAGAGCAGCTCTTCAGCAGTAAAGTTCAGAGGTCTCCCTGCTGGCCTGGAGTGGGAAATGTGTTGTGTGTTGGTTTAACTGCTAGAGAGAGCCTTCGTTGCTCCCAAGCATGACATCACACTCCCTAGGAGGAAGGTTATGCCACTGTGGCAACCGTACTCTTGGGGGCGCCACAAGTGCACTGATGCCCAGCCACTGCTAGATGATTCTGCTGGTAAATTGACCCAGACCACTACATTCCCCTCGCACTCCACACAGCCAGAATCTGACCCTGATGAAACTCAGGTTACCCTTCCCATATACTGTACCACCTTACACGGTGACAAAGAGGAAGGTGCAGATGAAAGTGAAGGTTCGGCCCACCCGCTGTCAGACACACAGCCGTACTATGAGGGGCCCTGTGCCAGTGCCGTCGCCAACGAGTGAGCCCCCCCTGCTTGCTCAGGATCACAGCACTTGCAAAGTTGAAATTCTTACCTCTCCCTGCTCCACCGCCAAGACGTCTTCCGCGTTTCCTGACAGTGATATTCTGATCAGAGAGCGCAATGACATCACGCCTGTATGCCCAGATTAGTACAGGGATTCCCTAGCGAGGAGACTTATTTGAGGAGACTTATTTAATTGTTTTCAAAGTTGGGACAGCAATTTTTGGGGAGCACTATACTCTGGAGAATGATATATGAGGCCCACCATACACTGGAGCATTCCAAAGGTGGACATCAGACACTGGAGCAGCATTTACAGGGCCCATTATACACTAGAGCATTAGAAATGGGGCCCATTATATATAGAGCATTATTTGGGCCCATAAGACAGTGTAGCTTCATCCATGGGGACCAACATATACTGTAGCATTATGTGGAGCTCATCATATACTGTTTCAAACATTATATGGGACCAATGATTCTGTATGGATAAATATATGGGCCTCATTACACTGTATAGCGCACTATGCGGAGGCCGTAATACTGCATGGAGTAATATACTGTCCGTTTTTGGAGCTATTGGAGAATTTAAAATGGATATCAGTCATGAGATGTAAAAAGTGAAGTATTTTTCATTGTACTATACCGCTATTTCTCTGCCGTATAGGAGCCTCATGAGTTGTGCTATGTGTTAAAGGGGCGCTCTTTGGCCTAGGGCACATGAAAACCTGGAGCCAGCCCTACCCCCCACAAATTTAGCCAAATAACCCCCATTTTTCAGTGCGTAACTAGTAATATGAAGTAAATTAAGGTTGAAATGCTTCAGAAATAAGAATTGATGTTAATAAGATTGATGATTTTGGCATTCAAAAGGGCACTGTAGGTGTGTTTCCTGTCCTCCACTCCCTGCCGACTTTGCTTCCCCATTGACTTGCATTGGGTTTCGTGTTTCAGTCGGACCCCGATTTTTCCCTATAGTCGGCCGATTTCGTTCGACCCGACTTTTGCAAAACCCGACTCGACCCGAAAAAAGGCAAAGTCACTCATCTCTAGTTGCAAGTGAAGTGATTATAAGAGTAAAGTAGCTTAATTTGCACTTTGGGGTGACAGACCCTTTATATATGTAGGGAGCAATGCTTCTAGGAGAAAATACAATATATCTGCACACACAGAGGCTGACTGAGTCCATATGTGGAGGCTGCAAAGTAAGGCCTCTTTCACACATCAGGTTTTCGCCGTCAGGCGCGA
Organism: Dendrobates tinctorius; assembly: GCF_039654945.1. Taxonomy (NCBI): domain Eukaryota; kingdom Metazoa; phylum Chordata; class Amphibia; order Anura; family Dendrobatidae; genus Dendrobates; species Dendrobates tinctorius. The sequence goes on from NW_027361704.1 coordinate 7,278,034, forward strand.
TCCGGCGCTTTTGACAGAAACCGGATCCGGCAAAATAGAATGCCGGATCCGGTTTCCCCCCCATTGACTTGCATTTGCGCCGGATCGCGCCGGATGGCCATGCGTTTCATCCGGTTTTCGCCGGATCCGGCAATGTGTCGCGATCCGGCGTCTGGAAAAAACGGCTACTGTAACGTTTTTTGTCTCCGGCGAAAAAGCCGGACACGCCGGATCCGGCGCGTCCGGCTTTATCACACAATGAAAGCCTATGAGCGCCGCAATGCGCCTGATCCGGCGAAAGCCGGATCCGGTGGCCGGATCTGGTTTTTTTGGTCTGAGCATGCTCAGTAGCTCTGCCCACAAGACATATATAAAAGCAAGACAGTGGGACCCACAGCCACACCCAACATGCCACCCAAGAAAGCAACCAAGCGCAGCAGGAGAAGGCAGGAGACCACTGCAGCACCATCAGCACCACCACCACCCCAAATGGAGCAGCAAATGGAACATGCTGAGGAGGGGAGGCCAGCAGCAGATGAGAGACGGTAATTATCAAATCCCCCATTCCTCCAAACTAGGGCTATTGAATATCAAGATATTCATTGGCCCTTTGTTTCTCTTTATTCAACAGCCGCCCAATAGATGCAGCAGCAGCAGCAATGGCAGCAGCTGGAACACCACCCACAGGCATGGAGTGTGGCCACCAGGAAGACAGCACATCATCTTCTGGGAGCCCTCCCTCGCATCGTCAGCGTTTGACGGTAAGTTTTTATTTCCAAAATCCATCATCTCTGTAATATATGTCTATTCATTGCCTTTTATTTCAAAACAGGATTCACAAGATGAAGAGGAGCTCCCAGAAGAAGAAGGAAGGGGTGGACAGACACCTGGAGTGGGCTCACAATTGGTAAGTTTTTTGCATCAAACGCAGAAACACAACATCACACTACACACAACACATAGAAAACAATGTTCTGCAGACCACACACAGCAAACAAATGCCTACATCCAAAGACATAACATTTTTTGTTTTCTTCTCTAGTCTTCCCAATCTGGTGCTCGGCCAAGAGGTCCTCGCAGTGCCTCCCAGGGTCGTCGGCGACAGCAACGCGGCGGTCACCAGCGTGCAAGTATAAATATTTTTGCTTTGTTTGTTTGCACTTTTTATTTCATTTTTTTTGTGGAGGCTAATTATGTTATTTTTGTCTTTTTCTTTAACAGCCTTCACAGCGTGCTCCCGACTCTGACGGTGAGGATGGAGGACTCGATGTGGACCACCTCATCGATCTCGTCAGAGAAAGGGAGCCGCTCTGGAATATGGCTGACCGCCGCCACGCTGACCTTATCGTTATCCGACGACTCTGGGAGGAAATCTGTTCGCTCCTTGTGGGCCGCTGGGAGGACCTCGATGTTCGGGCCCAGATTAAAGAGCGTAAGTATATACAGTACCGGTTGCTTGATGTAAACCAGTGTTTCCCGAACTCCAGTCCTCGTGGTCCCCACGGATCATGTGTTCAGGATTTCTATTTACTATGGAAATCCTGAAAACATGACCCCTGGGGACCATGAGGACTGGAGTTTGGGAAACACTGATGTTGTATACTAACCACTTTGTCCTTTCTCGTTTCAGGGAACAGAATTGTGAATCGGTGGCGGTCTGTGAGGGATCGTTTCAAGAAGGAGTTCAATAAAGAGATGCGGGCCCCGAGTGGATCTGGAGGACGCAGGAGCAAGTACAAGTACGCAGAAGCCCTGTCGTTCCTCCGGGAAACAATGGTCACTAGAAGGTAAATATTACACACCACATGTGAAAAAAAATGTTAGATGTAAATTTTTTTTTTCAGCCAGGGCCATACCATGTCAGTATTTTAATTGTTTTTTTTCTCTTTATTCCACAGCACGGTGAGCAGCACTCGTGAGCCTGCACGATTGGACCCTTCTGAGGCGATCCCTGAGGAGACCGGCACCGAGGGACACTTCGACTGCCCCGGTACATCTGCACCTTCCCAGCCTTCCCACACATTCGACCCATCTGTCCCATCCACCAGCACAGGAGCATCGTGGCCGCCTACATTACATGAAGCTGCTGGTGAGGAGATCGCTTTCCCTTTACCCCACCCTTCTGCCCCTGCCACCTCTAGTACACCTGCGGGTACTGGGCGGCAGCGGCAGAGGGGTCAGGAAAAGACTTATGCGCCAGAGTTCTTGCATCTGAATGCATCTTTCCAGAACTGTCTAAAAGTCTTGTCAGAGCAAATCTCCGCAGGCTATCAGCAGATCAACTCCAGCATTCTGGAGGTGAAGACACTTCTGCAAACCATGCATTCAGAAGCAAGATCTTCGCCAAACCACACCTTTTTCAGGTCTGTTGTGGAGCGCATGGAAACGCTCTCTCCTGCCCAGCAGATGCATGTAATGCATTCATGCCACGCTGCTCTCCAGCAAGTTACCTCCCAACCTCCTCCTCCCACCACAGTAGTTCCTCCACCTGCACCCCCTCCAGCCACTTTCCATCCTCCCCCTCCTATTACATCTACACCCCCTCCAGCCACTTTCCATCCTCCCCCTCCTATTACATCTACACCCCCTCCAGCCACTTTCCATCCTCCCCCTCCTATTACATACCATCCACCTCCCCAGCACCATCCACCTCCCCAGCACCAGCAACCTCCCCAGCACCAGCAACCTCCCCAGCACCAGCAACCTCCCCAGCACCAGCAACCTCCCCAGTACCAGCAACCTCCCCAGTACCAGCAACCTCCCCAGTACCTGCAAACTCCCCAGTACCAGCAACCTCCCCAGTACCAGACATCTCCCCACTTCCAGCAACCTGCCCCGTACCAGACATCTCCCCACTTCCAGCAACCTGCCCCGTACCAGACATCTCCCCACTTCCAGCAACCTGCCCCGTACCAGACATCTCCCCACTTCCAGCAACCTGCCCCGTACCAAACTCCTTCCCCATACAACTTGCCATCAACATCATCTGCTCCTACAGTCCCTGCCCAACCCTCCACTCCACCACCCACCACCTCTTCTGCTTCCCACATGTCCACCCATTCTGTAGTTTTTTCCACACCTCCACCTCTAACTGTTCCTTCCCCACCACGATCCCAGTCCTCTCTCCACACTCCCAGTGTCGAAGTGTCCCGCAGCCCCTCCAGCAGTATTTCCACCACACACTACACAGATTTATAATGTGTGTATTTAAATAAAAATGACCAGTTTTATGGTTTCAAAGCTTTATTAAACAAGTTTATTAAAATTTTAAAAAAGTTTACTAAAAAAAACATTTTTCAATAAAAGTTAAATTATTTTACACTGGTTGTCTGTCATTTCTTTCTGCAGCGAAAAAGGTTAAATACAGGGTATTTAAAAGGTGAAATGGTATTCAAAACTAGGTATATAACTGTGGGTAAATTTTAGCTTTTTGCCACAGTTGTGTTCCTGGTTGAGTTTGAAGCAAAGTATTTCACCTAAAAAGTTGTGTTTATTGTTGGTGATTTCCTAACAATGTACACAACTTTTGTTAAAAGGTGAAATACTTAGCATAAAACACAACCAGGTACACACCTGTGGCCTAAAGCTAAAAATAGTAAGACCATGACAAGATAGCCAACTTTGGTTGGCAAAGGTATATACTGTTGGTCCAGAAGGTACACAAGTTTGGTTAGGGCACAAATCTTTCACACTCTGTCATCCTGCCAGTGTACTCTGCCTTGAGGTGACATAAAGTATAGTGCAAAATTGTCCCTCATTACTGAAACCGTCACAGAACTTCTAGTGGTAATGTCATGGTAATCTTGCAAGGTGGTTTCTTCAGAGGTGTCCTCAATGGAAATGGGTTCCTTGCAGATAACAAAATTGTGGAGTACCACGCACGCTTTGATCACCTCGTCCACAGTTTCTGTCTTGAGGTTGATCGCAGTCAATAGGACCCGCCATTTGGCTGTCAGAATACCAAAGGTACATTCAACCATTCTTCTTGCTCTTGTGAGGCGGTAATTAAAAATGCGTTTTGGTCTTGTCAATCCTCTGCTAGAGTACGGTTTCAAAAGGTGTTCTGACAGCTGGAAGGCTTCATCCCCTACACAGACAAATGGCATAGGTGGACCAGATGTTTGCGGCAGCGGTCTAGGTGGTGGGAACTGGAAGGTGTTTCCATACAGTTTACGCCCCATGGCAGACAGTTTGAAAACTTGAGAGTCATTGGAGCGGCCATAGGCCCCAATATCAACCGCAATAAATTTGTATTCCGCGTCAGCGATGGCCATGAGGACAATTGAAAAATATTTCTTGTAATTGAAATATTCCGATCCCGATCCAGCTGGCTTTACAATGCGGATATGTTTCCCGTCCACAGCGCCCAAGCAGTTTGGAAACTGACATATCTGTTGAAACTTGTCAGCAATTTCAATCCACCTCTCTGTTGTGGGCTCTGGTAAAAACTCTTTAGCTAAGGAGTCCCACAGTGCACGGCATGTGTACTTCACAATTCCAGATATGGTGGAAATCCCGAGTCTGTACTGGAAATGCAGTGACGAAAGGGATTCTCCAGTTGCAAGAAATCTGTGGGGAATTAAAAAACAATAAATTAGTTTTAAATCACAGCATTACATACCAAAACTGACCTATAACACTTGGAGATACAAACTACCACCAACAAGATTGCAGTGAAAGTGTGCTCTGATGCGAGCATATCCAATAAATGTGGCTTACCTTAAAGTCACCATCAGACGCTCTGCGGGTGAAACAGAGAAGCGGCAATAGGTGTCCGCTTTTCTTATGAGGTGTGCAATGCGCTCCACCAAGTAATCAAAATTCTCCATTTTCATCCTAACATATCCAAAAAATTTATCCGGGTTTCGTCGAAGGTCCATGCAGAGTGTAGAATAGGCCCCACGCGTTATTCTCTTGGCTGTGATGGGGTGGATCCACAAACGTCGTCTACGATGCCTGATGCGCTGCTGTCTCGCTCTCTCCTTCTCCAGAACAATCACCCTCAAACGATTCGCCTCCGCTATAAAATCCGCCAAATTCTTCAAAATATTTCCAATGACAACATCCATCTTCGCCAGTAACTTGCTCTTCTCTCCAACCTGCACTTTCTCCTCTACAACCTGTCAAAGAAGGGCTGTAGGAACATGCTATATATAGTTTTCCAGTAGCCAATCCCGTTCGGAAGGCCACAAGGGTCAATTTTAAAAACCGGATCCGGCGTAATCCGTCGAAAAACGGATAGAAAAACGGATGAACCGGATGAGACGGATCCGGTTTTGTCTGTCAAGAAAAAGACGGATCCGGCAGAAAACCGGATCCGTCACATCCGGTTTTACGAAACATTTGCCGGATCCGGCGTTCCGGCACGACGCCGGATCGCGCCTGACGCCGAAAACCTGATGTGTGAAAGTAGCCTTATACAGCTGTATAGATAGGCTCAGTGTGCTGCCATATATGTCCTTTGATAGTGTTCATGGATTCTAATGAATACATTGCTATTCGCAGATTTATAAATTGTAATTCAAAGAAAATGATAATGAATACTATCAATAAGATGACTAGGCGCAGTATGAACCTTCATGGTGTATAAACGTGTGCTGCTGAGCTAAAGCTCAGTGTTCTTACTGCCAGGACAAAGATCCACTTTTTGCACTCGACCTGTATTTAAATAGGTCAGCTTTAGAGTGGCTTGATGGTACTTTTCTAGCACCTACAGTAGTGATCAAAATAATAGCAGTCCAACATGACTAACCAGAATACTCACTGTTTTTGGTATAAATTATATTAACACATCAGACAATTTCCCAGTTGGTGCAGTAGATTCTAAGAAATCCTACAGACTCAGCATTCATGATCTGCATGTTATTGAGTCTGTGTATTAGAATAATTAATTGAAAGGTGGGGTGTTCAAAATAATAGCAGTGTGGAGTTCAGTTAGTGATTCAGTCATTCTGTGAAGAAACGGGTGTGAATCAGGTGGTCCTTATTTAACGGTGAAACCAGGACATGTTGTACATGCATTTCTTCTTGAAAACCTGAGGAATATGGGTCGTTCAAGACATTATTCAGAAGAACAGCGTACTTTATTGATTGGAGAGGGTAAAACTTATAAAGAAGTGCAGACAATGATAGTCTGATCAGCTAAAATGACCTCCAATGCTTTAAAATGGAAAGCCAAACCAGAGAGACGTGGAAGACTAATATTCGAATGGATTGAAGAATAGTCAGAATGGAAAAGGCTCAGCTAATGATCAGTTCCAGGATGATAAAAGACAGTCTCACGTTACCTGTGAGTACTGTGACAATTAGAAGACGCCTGTGTGAAGCTAATCTCTTAGCAAGAAGTCCCTGTAAAGTTCCACTGTTAAAAAAAGAAAAGCTGAAGCGGATACAATTTACCAAAGTACACATCAACTGGCCTAAAGAGAAAAGGAGAAACATTTTGTGGAATGATGAAAGAAATATTCTCTTTTTGGGTCCATGGGATGCAGACAGTTCATCAGATGACCTCCAAACTCTGCATTCAAGCCACAGTACACTCTGAAGACAGTGAAGCATGGTGGTGCAAGCATCATGAGGTGGTGCAAGCATCATGATAATTCTCTTACTATGGTACCGGACTTATTTACCCCATACCAGGGATCCTGGACAAATTTGCATATATTAAAATAATTGAAGAGGTCATGTTGCCTGATGCTGAATAGGATATCCCTTGAAATGGTTGTTTCAACAAGACAACAACTGGGCTGGAATAACAGTTGACAGGTGCCAGACGTTGGTTGACTCTATGCAACATAGATGTGAAAACATACTAAAAAACTGTGGGTATACAACTAAATATTAGGTTAGTGATTCACAGCAATGCTAAATCATCATAAAAATAGTACATATTGTGAGTTTGTAAAGACAAATGCAGACACTGCAATTTTTTAGAACAGCCCGATGTTCATTTTTTTATATTTTCTGTAAAGTAGTTAAAAATTACGGTATATCCATTTCTCTTCATGTTTTGAATGCATGGAAATAAAAACTAGTATAAAGATTTTGTGATTAACACTTGTTTCTTTACATTTCGCTGTTATTTTGAACACTACTGTAGGTCACATGTTTCTTTGATTCCATTTTGTGCTGAATGTGCTGTGATTATCGCAGTATAGCACATGTCATCACATAGTTGTACACCACCAACTTCTTATCATAGTTTGGATACAAAACAAACACCACAGCAAATATTCCACTGATTGATTTTTCTCTGTCAAGAAACTTACTTGGTTGTTTTTAGAAGTTCTTCGCTTACATGTGGATGTCCATGTGCTAATTTCTCAGTTTCATTGGGTTTTCCATTGCAGTTATTTTTTGATTCTCTTTGGAGTATTGCTTGCCTGTTAAAAGTGTAGAAGAGGATCCATTACCATATTCATTCATCCATTCCAAAACACAAACCCCATTCATTTTTGATAAATACTGTAGATCTCTTAGTACTTGATCTCTTGTACTTACGGTACTTTAAAAATAAATCCGTGTCAGAATGTCATAACAATCCTTTCTGAAAATATAATCCCACTCAGTCTAATTGACAGAGTCTAATTGTACCTCCTCCCTACTGCTGCTGTGGTCTCATAATGCTCAGTATAAGGTCACATACTCACTGGCGATTAAAAAAACGGTCTGATTTCTGGACTGGAAAAAAGGGTGGAGTGTTATGCCAGTGTCATGCGATTTCCATGCGGTTTTTAATCTTTCCATCCATTTTCCATCCGTTTTTCTTTCCCAGCAGCTCTTTTTCTACAGTCATTTACAGGACCATTTACAGTGTTCTATACCACAGAATGGTGATGTATCCATTCAAAACGGATGGAAAACGGATGGTCCGTTTTTGGCCCGTTTTTTTAATCGCACCCATTGACTTCTATTGACGAAAATCGCTGCAAATCGCAGCATGCTGCGATTTTTTTCTCAGACCGATTTTGGCTGAGAAAAAAATCGCAAATGAGATGTCACCCAGTCACTAACATTGGTCAGAGTGCAATCCAATTAAAAATCGGATTGCAATCGTCCGATTTTATCGCCAGTGAGTATGAGGCCTAAGCTGGGATGTCTGATGACAGATCTGCTTTAATAACTAGAAATATATAGCAAATGTTGAAATTTGACAGAAATAGGGCACGCAAGGTAAACTACTGTATCTATAAGTTGTATTTTTTTAATTCAAAGTGTATTAATAATTTGGATATGATTAACAAGCTTTTATTCAAGTGTATACTTTTTTATATTGATTTAGAATTTTGACCGCATAGTGGACACAAGTTTATGAGACTTATATCTCAAGACTGAACAATTTACAACTAGTGTTGAGCATTCCGATACCGCAAGTATCGGGTATCGGCCGATACTTGCTGTATCGGAATTCCGATACCGACTTCCGATATTTTTTCAATATCGGAAGTCGGCATCGGAATCGGAAGTTCAAAGTTGATTGACAGCCTGACGTCATCATGATGCGCGGTGTGTGCGCATCATGATGCGCCGTCATTTCGGGCCTTCCGGGGGTCTCTGCCGGCCTGCCGGGGGGCTGTGTGGACTGCCCGGGGTCTGTACCGGCCTGCCGGGGGGCTGTGCCGGCCTGCCGGTGGTCTGTGCACCCTGTGGGGTTCTGTACCGGCCTGCCGGGGGGCTGTGCCGGCCTGCCGGTGGTCTGTGCACCCTGTGGGGGTCTGTACCGGCCTGCCGGGGGGCTGTGCCGGCCTGCCGGGGGGCTGTGCTGATGTCCGGGGGTCTGTGCAAGCATCGTCCGATGGGACTATAAGTCCCATCTGGCGATGCCTGCTACCATGACAGTGATTGACACATTAGCCAATGATGGGACAGTAGTAGTCCCATCATCCGGCTAATGTGTTAAATGTTAAAAAAAAAAAAAAAAAATACTACATACATACTACATACATACTACATGCATGCTACATACATACTACATGCTACATACATACTACATATATACTAAATGCATGCTACATACATACTACATGCTACATACATACTACATATATACTACATGCATGCTACATACATACTGCATGCTACATACATACCACATATATACTACATACATACTACATGCTACATACATACTACATATATACTACATGCATGCTACATACATACTGCATGCTACATACATACTACATACATACTACATACATACCACATATATACTACATACATACTACATGCATGCTACATACATACTACATACATACTACATACATACTACATACTACATACATATTACATACATACCACATATATACTACATACATACTACATGCATGCTACATACATACCACATATATACTACATACATAGTACATGCATGCTACATACATACTACATGCTACATACATACTACATATATACTACATGCATGCTACATACATACTACATGCTACATACATACTACATATATACTACATGCATGCTACATACATACTGCATGCTACATACATACTACATACATACTACATACATACCACATATATACTACATACATACTACATGCATGCTACATACATAACACATATATACTACATGCATGCTACATACATACTACATGCTACATACATACCACATACATACCACATACATACTACATACATACTACATGCATGCTACATACATACTACATGCTACATACATACTACATATATACTACATGCATGCTACATACATACTACATGCTACATACATACTACATATATACTACATACATACTACATACATACTGCATGCTACATGCATGCTACATTCATACTACATACATACTACATGCTACATACATACCACATATATACTACATACATACTACATACAATACATTCATACAATACATACATAGACATACAGTACATATAACATAGAGTAACATACTTACCAATACTTGTCACATTGTTCCCCGAAGCCATTGTCTTTTACGGAATAAATATTAACATAACAAACCACAAAAATACTCACCCACGATCCGAAGCAGTCCACGAGTGTGTCCCACGACGATCTTGGGTAGAGAACTGCAGCATCAGCTGATGCTGCCGTTCTCTACGGGCTGCAGGAATCCAATGACGGAAGGTAGGTATCCTTCCGCACTGTATTCCTCCGCCACTTAAAAAAAAAAAAGTCCCTAGTCTCACTTTATGCCATTGCTGCGTGGGAAATTCCCACACAGCAATGGCATAAAGTGAGACTAGGGACTTTTTTTTTTTAAGTGGCGGAGGAATACAGTGTGGAAGGATACCTACCTTCCGTCATTGGATTCCTGCAGCCCGTAGAGAACGGCAGCATCAACTGATGCTGCAGTTCTCTACCCAAGATCGTCGTGGAACACACTCGTGGACTGCTTCGGATCGTGGGTGAGTATTTTTGTGGTTTGTTATGTTAATATTTATTCCGTAAAAGACAATGGCTTCGGGGAACAATGTGACAAGTATTGGTAAGTATGTTACTCTATGTTATATGTACTGTATGTCTATGTATGTATTGTATGAATGTATTGTATGTAGTATGTATGTAGTATATATGTGGTATGTATGTAGCATGTAGTATGTATGTAGTATGTATGTAGCATGCATGTAGCATGCAGTATGTATGTAGCATGCATGTAGTATATATGTAGTATGTATGTGGTATGTATGTAGCATGTAGTATGTATGTAGCATGCATGTAGTATGTATGTAGTATGTATGTGGTATGTATGTAGCATGTAGTATGTATGTAGCATGCATGTAGTATATATGTAGTATGTATGTAGCATGTAGTATGTATGTAGCATGCATGTAGTATGTATGTAGTATGTATGTAGCATGCATGTAGCATGCAGTATGTATGTAGCATGCATGTAGTATATATGTAGTATGTATGTGGTATGTATGTAGCATGTAGTATGTATGTAGCATGCATGTAGTATGTATGTAGTATGTATGTGGTATGTATGTAGCATGTAGTATGTATGTAGCATGCATGTAGTATATATGTAGTATGTATGTAGCATGCATTATGTATGTAGCATGCATGTAGTATGTATGTAGTATGTATGTAGTATGTATGTGGTATGTATGTAGCATGTAGTATGTATGTAGCATGCATGTAGTATATATGTGTTATGTATGTAGCATGTAGCATGCATGTAGCATGCATGTAGTATGTATGTAGTATGTATGTAGTATGTATGTGGTATGTATGTAGCATGTAGCATGCATGTAGTATGTATGTAGTATATATGTGGTATGTATGTAGCATGTAGTATGTATGTAGCATGCAGTATGTATGTAGCATGCATGTAGTATATATGTAGTATGTATGTAGCATATATGTAGTATGTATGTAGCATGTAGTATGTATGTAGCATGCAGTATGTATGTAGCATGCATGTAGTATATATGTAGTATGTATGTAGCATATATGTAGTATGTATGTAGCATGTAGTATGTATGTAGCATGCAGTATGTATGTAGCATGCATGTAGTATATATGTAGTATGTATGTAGCATATATGTAGTATGTATGTAGCATGTAGTATATATGTAGTATGCATGTTGCATGCATGTAGTATATATGTAGTATGAATGTAGCATGTATGTAGTATGAATGTAGCATGTATGTAGTATGCATGTTGGATGTATGTAGCATGTATGTAGCATGTAATTTTTTTTTTTTTTTTTTACATTCAACACATTAGCCGGATGATGGGACTACTACTGTCCCATCATTGGCTAATGTGTCAATCACTGTCATGGTAGCAGGCATCGCCCGATGGGACTTGTAGTCCCATCGGACGATGCCTGCACAGACCCCCGAAGCCTGCACAGACCACCGGCAGGCCGTCACAGCCCACCGGAGCCTGCACAGACCACCGGCAGGCCGGCACAGCCCCCCGGCAGGCCGGCACAGCCCACCGGAGCCTGCACAGACCACCGGCAGGCCGGCACTGCCCCCCGGCAGGCCGGCACAGCCCACCGGAGCCTGCACAGACCACCGGCAGGCCGGCACAGCCCCCCGGCAGGCCGGCACAGACCACCGGAGCCTGCACAGACCCCCTGGCAGGCCGGCACAGCCCCCCGAAAGGCCCGTACAGACCCCAGAGAGGCTGTACAAGGCAAAAACAGGGTTTTTCTTATTCCGATACCGGAAGTCCCATAGACTTGAATGGGACTTCCGGTATCGGAATCGGCGATACCGATACTTTTTTTAAGATCGGCCGATCCATTCCGATCCGATACTTTGAAGTATCGGACGGTATCGCTCAACTCTATTTACAACCCATTGTCTTAAAGAAGACCTTTCCTCAATTTTCTTTATGTTGAACTGGACAAATTATGCAACTGTGGCTGCAAAGTGGAATGAAAAGTATTTTTTTTTTTTAATTTTGCCTTTCCATTGCAGAGATATTAGCAGTTAAATATTTGCCACCAGAAAAGTTAATTTTAGTTAAGTCTAAGAGGGTGCTATCAGATTGTTTTTCATTGAGGGTGTATACTCCAGCCTCCTGTATGACACTCACTATTCATAAGCAGGCAGCATCGTATGTGCAGAATGATCTGTGGTTAGAAACCATATACTGTAATGGACTGTAATAAAGTTATCATGTAGACCACTACTTTTTATCTACTGTATGCATGGAATACCTAAAACTAACACGCCCAACTGTCAGACATTTATGTCATATACAGTTATGTTTCAGAAGGAAAAAAGTTATTAGATTTAATTAGAGCCCTTAAATATGGTAAAATTTAACAGTGGAGTCATCAGACCAATAATAGTTTGTTATTTTTTGGTACGAGGTTATGATCCTGGGAAGCTAGCTTTGAAGCTAACGTAAAAGATCTGCTAAATTGATTTCTAGAGAGAGGTTATAGTCAGTGAACAATTAAAAAAGGATTTCTGAAAGCCAAAGCGTCACAATGATCACACCTTTTACAATCAAAGTAGAGATCCCAATAGGACAATAAGGTGAGATTTATCACTAATTGTAATTCCAGAAAAAAATACAAAAGAGAGAGCGCTCCATGTGGAGATCACCAAGAGCAAAGGTAGGGAGTGGGTGAGAGGTATCGCACTCACATCCGGTGATTGCACATAGCAGACACAACACTATGAAAGATTGTTGTGAGCTTGCAGTCCTGGAGTGATGCTGCACCTTCCGCCGACTCCCAGTGTCAAGCGCAGGAGTCACAACAAAAGAAAAATGAACGTAGTAGGGGGATATCATCAGGGCGCCATGCCTTTAGAGCCGTATATATGTTGCTTCTTAGTTTGATGATGGCTATGTACAAGTATGTGACGTTGATTACGGGAACAGCAATAAGTGATTAATTGTATGGGAGGTATGTATTTTTTCAAGTCTCCATCCATCAGGAGGATGTCCCAATATCTTTCTAAGGACCCTCTCATTTCTTCCCATCTGGAATGACAAAATAAGAATGATAGGAGTAGAGGGGTGGATATCATCAGGGCGCTACTCTGTAGTTGAGGAAGCCAGTCAGACCGGATCAAGATAGCGATTTATTGAACACTACACATTTTATGGACCATCTGTCCCCTTCATGATTGCAAGACATGGGCATCACTTAGTAACATAGTAACATAGTAACATAGTTATTAAGGTTGAAGAAAGACTTTAAGTCCATCTAGTTCAACCCATATCATATCCTAACTTGCCGTAACATGTTGATCCAGAGGAAGGCAAAAAAAACCCTTGTGGCAATCAGTAAGCTTCACATTGGGGAAAAAAATTCCTTCCCGACTCCACATACGGCAATCAGACTAGCTCCCTGGATCAACGCAATATTAAGGAAACTAGTGTATATACCCTGTAATATTATATTTTCAAGAAAGGCATCCAGTCCCTTCTTAAATTTTAGTAGGGAATTACTCATTACAACATCATATGGCAGAGCGTTCCATAGTCTCACTGCTCTTACAGTAAAGAATCCGCATCTGTGATTATGCTTAAACCTTCTTTCCTCCAGACGTAGAGGATGCCCCCTTGTCCCCGTCACAGGTCTAAGAGTAAAAAGATCATTAGAAAGATCTTTGTACTGTCCCCGCATATATTTATACATTGTAATAAGATCACCCCGAAGCATTCGATTTTCCAAACTAAATAACCCCAAATGTGATAACCTATCTTGGTATTGCAGACCCCCCAGTTCCCTAATAACCTTGGTCGCTCTTCTCTGCACCCACTCTAGTTCAGCTATGTCTTTCTTATACACCGGAGACCAGAACTGTACGCAGTATTATAAATGTGGTTGCACTAGTGACTTATATAGAGGTAAAATTATAATCTCCTCATGAGCATCTATGCCTCTTTTAATACATCCCATTATTTTATTTGCCTTTGCAGCAGCTGCCTGACACTGGCCACTAAATGTGAGTTTGTCGTCCATCCATACACCCAGGTCTTTTTGCGTGACAGTTTTGCCCAGTGTTTTACAATTAAGCACATAATTAATCGTCTTGTTTGTTCTACCCAAGTGCATGACCTTACATTTATCCCCATTAAAGCTCATTTGCCATTTATCAGCCCAAGCTTCTAGTTTACATAAATCCTCCTGCAATATAAAATTGTCCTCCTCAGTATTGATTACCCTGCAGAGTTTAGTGTCATCTGCAAATATTGAAATTCCACTCTCTATGCCCATTACAAGGTCATTAATAAATATGTTAAAAAGAAGCGGGCCCAATACTGACCCCTGTGGTACCCCACTGCTAACCGTGACCCAGTCCAAGTGTGCGCCATTAATAACCACTCTTTGTTTCCTATCCCTGAGCCAGCTCTTAACCCACTTACACATATTTTCCCCTATCCCCATTGTTCTCATTTTATGTATCAACCTTTTGTGTGGCACCGTATCAAAAGCTTTTGAAAAGTCCATGTACATCACGTCCACTGCATTCCCTTGGTCCAGTCCAGTACTTACCTTTTCATAAAAGCTTATCAGTTTAGTCTGACATGAACGGTCCCTCATAAACCCATATTGATATTGGGTCATGAGGCTATTCTTCATCAGATACTCCACTATAGTATCTCTTAGAAAACCCTCCAGGATTTTACGCACAGTTGAGGTTAAACTTACCGGCCTATAATTTCCAAGTTCAGTTTTTGTCCCCTTTTTGAATATTGGTACCACATTTGCTATACGCCAGTCCTGTAGTACAGACCCTGTCATTATGGAATCTTTAAAGATTAAAAATAATGGTCTAGCTATGACTGTACTTAATTCTTGCCGTACTCTGGGGTGTATCTCATCTGGGCCCAGGGATTTGTCAATTTTAGTGATTTGTAGACGCCGCCGTACTTCCTGCTGGGATAAGCAGGTGACATTTAATGGAGAATTTTTATCACTGTTCATGTTATCCGTCATGGGATTTTCTTGTGTAAATACTGTTGAAAAAAAGTCATTTAGCATATTGGCTTTTTCCTCATCCTCATCTACCATTTCACCCAGACTATTTTTAAGGGGGCCAACACTATCATTTTTTAGTTTCTTACTATTTATATAATGAAAGAATATTTTGGGATTATTTTTACTTTCTCTGGCAATGAGCCTCTCTGTCTCAGTCTTTGCTGTCTTGATTTACTTTTTACAGAATTTATTTAATTTTCTGTATGTATATAATGCCTCATCACTACCTACTTGCTTTAATTCTCTAAATGCTTTCTTTTTGTCCCTTATTGCGCTCCTTAAAGCTCTATTTAGCCATAGTGGTTTCTTCCTATTTCTCGCATGTTTATTCCCATACGGTATATATTGTGCACAGGTCCTATTCAAGATGCTAATAAACCTCTCCCATTTTCTTTGTGTATTTTTATGTCTCAGGATATCGTCCCAGTTAATTGCACCAAGATCATCTCTCATCCGTTGGAAATTTGCTTTCCTGAAGTTTAGTGTCCTTGTAACCCCTCTACTACATATCTTTTTAAAGGATACATGAAAACTTATTAATTTGTAATCACTATTACCCAAGTGACCCTCAACCCTTACATTTGATATGCGGTCTGGCCTGTTGGTTAATATTAGGTCTAGCAGTGCCCCCCCTCTTGTTGGGTCCTGAACCAGTTGTGAAAGATAATTGTCTCTCATAGTTGTCAAAAACCTATTACCTTTGCTGGAACTGCAGGTTTCGGTTCCCCAATGTATTTCAGGGTAGTTGAAGTCCCCCATAATAATGACTTCTCCTTGAGTCGCTGCTTCATCTATTTGCTTGATGAGGATATTCTCTGTTGCTTCCATTATTTTTGGAGACTTATAACAAACCCCTTTCAGTAATTTATTATTTTTCCCGCCTCCCCTTATCTCCACCCACAGGGACTCTACATTTTCATTAGATTCATATATATTATCACGCAGGATGGGTTTTTAGGATGATTTTACATATAAACACACGCCTCCCCCTTGCTTATTTGAACGGTAATTTCTGAACAGACTATATTCCTGTAAATTAACCGCCCAGTTATGGCTCTCATCCAGCCATGTCTCAGATATCCCCACCATATCATAATTATGTTCCAAAAAAATTAATTCTAATTCCTCCATTTTGTTAGCGAGGCTTCTGGCATTAGTGTACATGCACTTTATGTATCTCTCTGTACCTCTATTCTTTCTTAAATTATTAACTGTTCTAACCCCACCCCCATGGCACCCCCACCCCCACCCCCAATTTCATTATTTGTGCCCAGGTCTCTATCTGCACTGTCTTCTCCTCCTATAAAAGGAATACCCTCCCCCCATTCCCTAGTTTAAACACTCCTCCAACCTTCTAGCCATTTTCTCCCCCAGCTTAGCTGCACCCTCCCCATTGAGGTGCAGCCCGTTCCTAGCGTAGAACCTGTAGCAACTGAGAAGTCGGCCCAGTTCTCCAGGAACCCAAACCCCTCCTTCCTACACCAATTCCTGAGCCACTTATTAACCTCCCTAATCTCCCGTTGCCTCTCTGGCGTGGCACGTGGTACAGGAAGTATTTCCAAAAATACCACCTTGGAGGTCCTTGCTTTAAGCTTGCAGCCTAATTCCCTGAAATCATCTTTAAGGACCTTCCACCTACCTCTAACTTTGTCATTTGTGCCAATGTGCACCTTGACCGCTGGATCCTCACCAGCCCCTCCCAGTAATCTATCAACCCGATCTGCGATGTGTCGTACTCGAGCACCAGGTAGGCAGCACACCGTTTGACGATCCCTGTCTTTGTGACAGATTGCCCTATCTGTTCCCCTAATAATTGAGTCCCCCACTACCAGTACCTGTCTGGCCTGCCCTGCTCTCCTATTTCCCCCCTTACTGGAGCAGACACTCCTCTGGCGGCTTTCAGAGGACATGCCTTGCTGCAGCAGTGCTACCCCTGTGCTGACACTCCCCTCATCTGCCAACTTAGCAAACTTATTGGGGTGTGCGAGATCAGGACTAGCCTCCCTGGTGCCCTTCCCTCTACCCCGCCTTCTAACTGTCACCCACCCAGCTGGCTACTTCACTGTCTTGAGGCTCCAACCTAGCATCCCCCCCTCATCTATCCCATTGAGCGTCTGCTCAGTGAGCAGAAGACTCCTTTCCATATTGTCTATGGATCTCAGTGTTGCCAGCTGCGCATTTAGATCTAGTATCTGGGCTTCCAAATGCACAACGTGCTCACATCTCGCACAGCAGTATGCACCCTCGACTGGCTGTTCAAGGATTTCATACATGCGGCAAGACGTACACTGGATGGCATTGGCAATAGTGGAGCACATCCTAATGGGGATTGCACCAGACTGAAAAAATTAGCAATTTATATAGACCAGCACTGATGTGAGTTATTGGTATATGCAAAACCAAACATAATTTTAAAATATATATAAAAATGAGTACAAATCAATGATGAAATAAAAAAGGAAGAAACAGTTAACAGAATCAAATGTGATCACATACCCATGGGGTCCCCTCAAGCAGAGAGCACGAATAGAGAACATGATGTTTTGTCCTCATGTCTCACTGAACAAAGCCTTATATTACTACGGTTCGGTAATGAATTTAAATACTTCACAATGCTTAAATTACAGACTTTTAAAATCAGTGATACTGAATTAGCATGTATGTTCAATGCTAATATTCAGTCTTTCTGGGCACAAAGTAGCTAATTTACAAATCCTGAAAAAAATGTTTAAAAAAATCGTCTCCACCAAGATGGCACCAGCTGCGCCTGCTCAGAAGCATTTATATAAATAAGCACATTATTTTACTGTTTACTAAAAATGGAATGAGGCAGGCCTAGAAAGAAAATAACACAGTACTTAAAGTCAAATAAAGTGGAGGATGAAATATGATTTGCTGTTGTTTTGCTGTCCTTGGCACTAGGTTCTTTGACTGTGTGCAAAGTATCATGAAATTTGAAGAACACCAAAGGATTTTGGGTCGCAATGCAGTGCGCAGTGTTAGAAAGATGGGTTTGTGTCCTATATCATTGGGGTCATTGTCCTGCTAGAAGACCAAACATACTTAAAGAAGAACACAGGAATACTGCTATTCGCCTCCAGTCATGGGCATGCCAACGTCAGCTGCCGGCTTTCAGTTGACCGGCAGTGTTTATTGCAGTGCAGGGAGCCGACGGGTCCCTTGTGTCGCAATATAGTTCAGTTGAATGTGCATTGAAGGACGCACATCCATCTGAAATAGTCACTGGTGCAGGCGGGTCCTCCTGCACTGGCTGCGCCGGGTGAAGTGTACAACCCTGGTGCCAAGGTGAGATGCACTATGACATGCTTCCGAGTTCTAAATGACCATCCTGACATGGTCGTACGCTTGACCCGGCAGTCATTTAACCAAACAGTGGACTTATACAGCAGCTACTGAAATTTTTCACTCTTTGTTTCATTGCAGCCATTTGGTAAATTCAAAAAAATTCACTCTGCACCCCATCTTGACTGAAAAAAAACGGAAATGTAGAAATTTTTGCAAATTTATTAAAAATGAAGAAACAAAATATCACATGGTCATAAGTATTCAGACCCTTTGCTCAGACACTCATATTGAAGTCACATGCTGTCCGTTTCCTTGTGATCCTCCTTGAGATGGTTCTACTCCTTCATTGGAGTCCAGCTGTGTTTAATTAAACTGATAGGACTTGGTTGGAAAGGCACACACCTGTCTATATAAGACCTCACAACTAGTGATGAGCGAGCACTTAAATGCTCGGGTGCTCTTTCCTCGGGTCGAGCAAATTGGAATACTCAGGTACTCGACTCAAGCAATGACCCCAATGTTAGTCTATGGGAAATCAGAGCTTCTTTGCCGCGACCCTTCCTGGAGGTCTTTCTAGGGTATCAAAATGTCAGAAATATATGGGGACAGTGCACAAACAACATGGGAACATCATGGGGAACGCCCCTAGACGTATTTCTGACTCCTAGGTCACTGCTGTGACCAATGTTGTCAGAGTGTGATGCCACTTTTACAGTAAAACATACAAAAACGAAACCAAAATGGATTTTACAGGGAAATATGTTGAGGGACATATTTTACAGGATAATAATTTGTATGTAAGACAAAAGAAATAACCCCCCCAAAAAATGCTCCTCCACCACTTTGGCTATGTTCACACGTAGCGCTTTTGATGCGTTTTTCAACGGTACCATTGCTGTCAACCAATACAAATGCATTTACTGGGAAATGTCATTGGAGCATTTAACAACCTTAGCTAGCCATGTGGTGTGTGACACATCATCAGACATATCTTGTTTAATTTATGAAGGCGTGACTCTTAAAGTCACAAAGCCTATTTTTATAGGGGCATCAGTCGGCATTACTATTCTTAAAGGGCCATAATAAAACAGTGGGTCTACTATACTGTTATTGCCTATGCATTGAGTGTCTGGGCTACCCCAATACCCCTTTCACGAGACATACAGGAGGGCCTCCTGAAAAAATGTTCCCATTATAAGAAAGTGGATCTCACATTGTGTTTACCTATGCATTGAATGCAAGTGCTGCCTTGCCCCAAAGTTATACACACACACCAATAACCCTTGGAACAGACTTCCTGGATGGCAACATCAAACAAAAGTTCCCATTATTTTTTATTTGCTACTGCCATACTGTTAGCCTATGCATTGAATGCAAGGCCCGCTCTGCCACAAAGTCACATGCACCCAATAAGCCTTTGTACCCACGTACACTGGAAGGCCACAGGAAAACCAATTTCACATTATTCTTTTGGTACTGCCATACTGTTAACCTATGCATTGAATGCAAGGCCTGCCCTGCACCAAAGT
This sequence comes from Dendrobates tinctorius, assembly GCF_039654945.1. Taxonomy (NCBI): domain Eukaryota; kingdom Metazoa; phylum Chordata; class Amphibia; order Anura; family Dendrobatidae; genus Dendrobates; species Dendrobates tinctorius. Next base: position 7,298,303 of record NW_027361704.1, read on the forward strand.
TACATGCACCCAATAAGCCTTTGAACCCACGTACTGGAAGGCTACAGGAAAACCAAGTTCACATTATTCTTTTGGTACTGCCATACTCTTAACCTATGCATTGAATGCAAGGCCCGCCCTGCACCAAAGTTACATGCACCTCAATATAAGCCTTTAAACCAACATACTGGATGGCCACAGGAAAACCAAGTTCACATTATACATTTTGTTCTTCCTTACTGTTAGCCTATGCATTGAATGCAATGCCCATCCTGAATCAAAGTTACATGCAACCAAATAAGCCTTTGAACCCACGTACTGGATGGACACAGGAAAACCAAGTTCACATTATACATTTTGTTCTTCCATACTGTTAGCCTATGCATTGAATGCAATGCCCATCCTGAATCAAAGTTACATGCATCCTAATAAGCCTTTGAACCCACCTACTGGATGGCCACATGAAACAAAATTTCCCATTATGAATTTTTTTTTTACTACCATAAAGTTTATCCACGAACTAAATGTAATGCCTGGCCCACATTTCCATGCACCCCAATCCCCCTTGGAAGAAACGTGGAGGAGGGCCTCATAAAAAAAATTTCCTATTACAAAGGAGCGGGTGTATGATATGACAAGCATTTCTCCCTGGGAGTACACATCATCATAGTGTGTAACCCTTTTTTTACAGTGCTTCTGGAGTCAGAGCACTCTGCTGTTCCTGATAAGGCAGCTTCTTCAGTGTCACCCATTGTCTGAACAGAGCAAGTTCACGATCTTCTTGTTGTAACTGGACCCACGCATCCTGGGATCTTCCCAACACCCCTTCATGATTGGGGGGACTGTATTTGGTCCAACATGGCCGCCACCGTTCCAGTGGTCTTTTGAAACCGGGGAACCTTCTCTTTCTCCAGCATCTCATCTTTACTCTTTCCTGGTGGTGCATGTTTTGCTCTGGATAGGGCGTCAGCGTGGGTGTTCTCCGCACCCCTTTTATAAGTGATTCTTTATCGGAACTTCGCCATCCAGGCCACCCAGCATTGTTCCAGGGTCTTTAACTTGGCATTCTCCAGATGCGCTAGCAGGTTGTTTTCGGTGCGCATCAGCACCTCCGAGCCGAACAGGTATTCTGCGAATCTCTCCGTCATGGCCCACACCAACGCCAGCAACTCTAGCTTGAGGGAACTGTAGTAATCCGGGTTGCGTTCAGAATTGTGAAGTGACCGTCTAGCATAGGCAATCACCCTCCCTCCCATCCTGCACCTGCGGCAACACAGCCCCAAGTCCGTGCGAGCTTCCGTCAGTGTGGAGAATGAATGGTATAGAGAAGTGTCAGGAACACCGCACTGAACTTGCTCACTGAGTCAGTGCGCGTGTCCTGAGTAAAGCGAACAGTGCTCAAAGACACCTGTGGAGCGGGCAGCAGCCGAGTAGATGCGTACTTCAGAGCCGCAGGACCTGAAGCACGTGACTGCTAGAGGTGTGGCCTAAACTCCACAGAGCTAGGAGCTGCAAGATAACTCCTAGCAGGGTAACTGCGAGACAAAGTTACCAAGGGGCATAGACAGGGAGAATAGTCAAGACGTAGCCAATGAGTCACACACAGAGATAGCTGCAAAGGTACAAGAGGGGTGAGCAGAGAGTAGTCAGGTCACAGGCAATGAGTCATACACAGAGATAATAACGCAGTACAAAATCAACAGGCAAACTCACAACGGGAAACAGAACCGGGTCAGAACCATATAAACAAGCTATAGCAACAAACAGGCACACAGGGGTCAGCACACTAGGCCAAAGGCAAAAGTATAACTGGCAGGGATTGAAGCTTCCCAGGGGTTTAAGAAGCTCTCCCAGAACCAGAAAGAGGCCACAATCATTAACCCCACATTATACAAAATGTCAAAACCTGCACCGAGCTCCAGACATTAACCCTAGGTGTGCAGCTCAAAAACCTGCACTGGGATCATGACAGTACCCCCCTCTCAACGGGGGGCCTCTGGACCCCCAGGCTTCCCCGGGTACTTGGCATGGAAAGCCCGAACCAGGCGATCTGCATGTACCGAGTGAGCAGGGACCCATGAGCGCTCCTCTGGTCCATATCCCTTCCAGTGGACCAGGTACTGCAAAGAGCGGCGCACCCGCCGAGAGTCCACAATATGTCCGACCTCATACTCCAATTGACCCTCCACCAGCACTGGGGGAACAACAGACTCAGAGTTCTCTTTGACAGACCCTGCGGGTTTCAACAGAGATTTATGGAACACATTGGATATTTTTAAGGAGGCGGGGAGACGCAACCTATATGCCACTGGGTTGACTATCTCCATAATCTCGTACGGACCAATGAACTTTGGTCCCAACTTAGCTGATGGTACCTTTAAGTTGATGTTACGTGTGGAGAGCCAAACCTTCTCTCCCACGGCTCTCTTTTTGTCGGCAAAATATTTGTATCTCCCCTGGGCCCGAGAGATATCACGCCGGCCTTCAGCCCAGAGGTCTTTTAACCGTTGAACGGACCCCTCTGCCCCTGGACAACCGGAATCCACCCGAGAAAACTCCCCAAAATGTGGATTAAACTCATAGTTAATCAGGAATGGGGACATGTTGGTGGACTGACTCACCCGGTTGTTAAAAGCGAATTCAGCCAACGGTAATGCATCACACCAATCCTTCTGTCTGGCGGAGGTCAGACACCTGAGAGTTTGTTCCAGGGATTGATTGGTGCATTCTGTCTGACCATTACTCTCCGGGTGATATGCCGATGAGAAGGAGAGTGAGATGCCCAATTTCATACAGAATGCCCTCCAAAATTTGGCCACAAACTGCACACCTCTGTCAGACACAACATTCAGGGGTATCCCATGCAATCGGACCACATGCTGCACAAACAACCTTGACAATGTTTCTGCTGAGGGTAATGCTGCCAAAGGAATGAAAAGGGCCTGTTTAGAAAACCTATCCACCACCACCCAGATCACGGTATTGCCCCTGGAAGGTGGAAGGCCGGTAATAAAATCCATGGAAAGGTGAGTCCATGGCCTATCAGGAACCGGTAAAGGTATGAGTTCCCCAGCCGGTCGGTTATGCGAGCTTTTGGAACGGGCACACATGCCACAAGAAGAAACAAATTCCTTGACATCGGACCTTAATGAAGGCCACCAAAAACCCCTGGCTACTGCCTCTCTAGTGGCCGTGATACCTGGATGAGCACTCAGCCTAGACTCATGAAACTCCTGCAGAAGTCTAGGCCGCAATGAATCTGGAACAAACAGTTTATCCCCTGGCCTGGTTGCCGGAGCTAGGGCCTGAGCCCTTAGAATTTCTTGTTCCAACTCAGTAGAGACCCCCGCCACTACCACCCCTGGGGGAAGGATGGAGGACGGCGGCTCAGGGGGAGACACTGGATCAAAACTTCAGGACAGGGCATCCGCTTTAACATTTTTGGACCCCGGTCGAAAAGTAATGGAGAACTGAAATCGTGAAAAAAAAAAGTGACCAACGGGCTTGTCTAGGAGTAAGCCTCTTAGCAGATTCAAGGTATGCCAAATTTTTGTGATCCGTGACAACCATGATAGGGTGAGCCGCCCCTTCCAAAAAGTGCCTCCATTCCTCAAACGCCAGCTTGACCGCAAGAAGTTCCCTATTGCCTACATCATAGTTTTTCTCAGCTGAAGATAACTTCTTGGAGAAGAAGGCACAGAGTTTGAGATTGGTAAGGGTGGCCGGACCCTGGGACAGCACAGCCCCCACCCCCACTTCAGAAGCATCCACCTCCACAATGAATGGTTTGGACGGGTCAGGTTGTACCAACACTGGGGCAGACATGAAACATTTCTTAATCGCTGAGAAGGATTCCTTTACGAGTACAGACCAATTTTTTACATCAGCGCCCTTCTGGGTAACATCCGTGAGTGGTTTAACCACTTGTGAGAAACCTTTAATGAATTTTCGATAATAGTTCGCAAATTCTAAGAAGCGCTGGAGTCCCTTGAGATCTCGAGGCTGAACCCAGTCAGCGATCGCCAGCACCTTCTTAGGATCCATGCGAAACCCCTCACAGGACACAATCAACCCCAAAAATGACAGCTCCTGTACAAAAAATGAACACTTTTCCAATTTAGCGAACAATTGGTTCTCCCTGAGTCTCTGGAGAACTGCCTTTAGATGTTGCAAGTGAGATTGACTGTCCGGGGAATACACCAAAATGTCAACCAAATAAATAATAACAAAACGGCCTATCAGGTCAGAAAACACAACATTGATGAAATTCTGGAAAATAGTGGGTGCATTAGTTAACCCAAACAGCATTACCAGGTTCTCAACCAGTCCTTCTGATGTGAGGAATGCAGTTTTCCACTCGTCCCCTTCCCAAACCCTTATCAGATTGTAGGCCTCCCGCAGATCTAACTTGGAGAACCATTGGGCCCCAGCTAACTGGTTACATAAGTCTGGGATGAGGGGAAGCGGGTAAGAGTTCCTAACCGTTATCTTATTCAGTTCCCGAAAGTCGAGGCACGACCGCAAACCACCATCTTTTTTCTTCACAAAGAAGAACCCTGCTGCCATAGGTGACACAGAAGGCCTGATATGCCCTTTGCGGAGACTCTCAGCTATGTGCTCCTTCATGGCTTGGCGCTCAGGCCCAGACAAATTGAACAATCGAGCCTTAGGTAACTTGGCTCCGGGTACTAAATCAATGGCAAAATCGTAGGGTCTATGTGGTGGCAGTGCCTCAGCCTCACTTTTGGAAAAAACGTCTTCAAAATCCTTCAGGTACTCCGGAATACCTTCCAGATCGACAAACGACACAGACACGGATTTAACAGCGTTAACAAGATGTCCCAGGTTACCACATTTATTATTGCATCCCCATTGAGTGATCTCCCCTGTAACCCAATCAATGGTAGGATTATGGCGTTGAAGCCAAGGCATCCACAGTACCAGTCCTGCAGGCAAGTTATCTAACACAAGACAACTTAGTTTTTCCACTTGAGTGGAACCCACTTTTAGAGAAAAAAGTTCAGACCTGCAACAGATACCGTCTTGGGTAAGAGGAGACGAGTCAATTGCCACAAGTTTAACAGGATCGTGAAGCCTGACTGTCCCTATCTTATTAAGAGTCATAACCTTGGTATCAATCAGGTTCACAGCAGAACCGCAGTCAATAAAAGCAGTAGTCTGAACAGGACCATAACCAAGTTCCAGTTCCACCTGCAGCACCATTTTTGCACATGAGGAAAATTGTACCTGAAGGTCTGGGTAGCCTTCTCGACTACGACCCAGACCTAGTCGTTTCCCGCCATCTTGGAGGATGACGGACAGGAGGGTCAGTCCTTCTTCCAGTGTCCAGATTCCCCACAATAGAAGCACAACTGCTTTTCCCGGTGGCGTCTTCTTTCTTTTCCCTCACAGGTGACAGCGCTCACCTCCATAGCCATAGGAAGAGTCCAGGTCTCATCTCCACTGAAGAATAATGATGTTTCCCGTTGCATAATGCCTCTAGCCCGCAGCCTGCGATCCATGCGAACCGCTTGGATCATGGCATCCTCCAGGGAGTCAGGCGGAGGATGAAGTGCCAAAGCATCCTTCAGACGTTCACACAGGCCTCTGTGGAACAGCCCCCGAAGGGCGGCATCACTCCAGGAAATCTCGGCTGCCCAACGTCTGAATTCAGTACAGAACCATTCGGCCGAGTGCTCCCCCTTACAGACACTGATCACCTTGTCCTCAGCCAACCGCACTCTATCAGGCTCATCATAAATAAGCCCTAAGGCTTCAAAAAACGCATCCACAGACATTCTCTCAGGGGCAGAAGAGGAAAGTGAAAATGCCCAGGCTTGTGGGGACCCCCTAAGCAGGGACAACACCACCCCCACCCTCTGTTTCTCATCCCCAGAGGAGCAGGGTCTCAATGAGAAAAAGAGCTTACAGCCTTCCTTAAATGCCCTGAAATCATCTTTGTTACCAGAACATGTATCTGGCAATTTAACCGGGGATTCGGGTGGGACTAAAATGACATCTCTATTCCCCACCGGCTGGAAGCCTGCGGAAAGCACCCCCTGAACTGAGTCCTCCACCCGCCATTGGGACTGGGCCAGAGCTTGGTGTTCCAAACTAAGCTTCTGCAGTGACTGAGTCAAGCATTTCACCTGCTCAGATAAAGCACACATTGGGTCCATGCTGCAGAAGTGAGGAAAGAAAAAAAAATTGTGGGCCAGTTATAATGTCAGGAACACCACAATGAACTTGCTCACTGAGCCAGTGTGCATGTCCTGAGTGAAGCGAACAGTGCTCAAAGATACCTGTGGAGCGGGCAGCAGCCGAGTAGATGCGTACTTCAGAGCCGCAGGACCTGAAGCACGTGACTGCTAGGGGCGTGGCCTAAACTCCACAGAGCTAGGAGCTGCAAGATAACTCCTAGCAGGGTAACTGCGAGACAAAGTTACCAGGGGGCATAGACAGGCAGAATAGTCAAGACGTAGCCAATGAGTCACACACAGAGATAGCTTCAAAGGTACAAGAGGGGCGAGCAGAGAGTAGTCAGGTCACAGGCAATGAGTCATACACAGAGATAATAACGCAGTACAAAATCAACAAGCAAACTCACAACGGGAAACAGAACCGGGTCAGAACCATATAAACAAGCTATAGCAACAAACAGGCACACGGGGGTCAGCACACTAGGCCAAAGGCAAAAGTATAACTGGCAGGGATTGAAGCTTCCCAGGGGTTTAAGAAGCTCTCCCAGAACCAGAAAGAGGCCACAATCATTAACCCCAAGTGTGCAGGTCAAAACCTGCACCAAGCGCCAGACATTATCCCTAGGTGTGCAGCTCAAAAACCTGCACTGGGTTCATGACAAGAAGTCTGCATAAGCCAGTATCGGAGCTTCAGTCAGTGCCTTCTTTAAGTCACAAAACGCCTTCTCCTGCCTCTCCTCCCAACGGATGGATCGTTTCTTGGCATTTGGGGGTACCCCTTTTAGGAGTTCGAGTAATGGTTCAATCCTCTTGGATGTATTGAGGTTCGGCTGTTGGAGAAGTAATGACAGTTAGCAAGTAATGACAGTTAGCAGTGAATACGGAAGACTTGTGGTCGGTACCACAAGTCTTCCGTATTCACTGCTAACTGTATGACCTGAGGAGGTATGACTTCTTCGGGCATGCCCACTACCCACGCGACTTCACCCCTGTGTTGGACGACAATCTCCTGGTCCGGTAAATTCACACAGCTACAAGCATCATCCCTTCTCGTACCACAGCCAGCATTCGGGCCACCAAGAGTCCTGCAGACAGTGGTTGCACCACCCTGGCAAAGTTCTTCACGAAGCAATAATAGTACCCCATCAATCCCAGGAATACGCAGACATCTTTTGTGTTCTCCGGGGTCGGCCAATCTCCAATCAATTTTCTCCTGTGATGGCTCCACTCCCTCAGCAGAAACGACATGACCTAGGTACTTGATCTGGGTCCGGAACAAGTGACATCTCTGGGGTTTCACTTTTAGCCCATACTTCAGTAAACGACTCAACACTTGCTCTAGTCTCCGCAGCTTATCTTCAAATGAGGCAGCGTATACTATGATGTTATCCAGATACATGAGCGTTGCCTCAAAGTTCAAATCACCTAAACACCTCTCCATCAGTCGTTGGAAAGTACCGGGGGCATTGGCCAGGCCGAAAAGCATTCTGTTGAACTCAAAGAGGCCCATGGGAAGTATAATGGCCGTCTTCACCCGATCCTTTTCTGACATGGGCACTTGCCAGTAGCCACAGGCGAAAACCAGCGTCGAGAAGAATTTGGCCTTCCCCAACACGGACAGAGATTCCTCAATCTTGGGCAGAGGGTATGAGTCCCGTACAGTGCAGGCGTTAAGCTTGCGGCATTCCAACAGAACCTCAGTGTCCCATCCTTCCTCCGCACCAGCACAATGGGATCTTCCCACGGACTCTGACTTTCTCTAATGATGCCCGCCTGCAGCATCTGACTGAGCATTTCTCTCACTTCCTGATATTAGTGAGGGGGAATCCGCTAGTAACGCTCTTGAATGGGTGTTGTATCCCCCATTGGTATCTTGTGAATGATGGCTGTGGTGCAGCCGAAGTCATCCTCATGATTCGCAAAAACGGACTGATATTGCCCCAGTAAAGTTTACACTTGTTGCACCAGAGTGGGCGTGAGTTCAGACAGTTCAGAACATTTCTGTTCCAGTATGCGCCGACCCTCTTGGAAGTATTGAGGTTCGGCTGTCGGAGAAGTAATGACTTTTACCGATGACAAGTCTTCCGGATTCAATTGGACTTTCACCCACTCCAGCAGGGCATGTGCTCGGACAGGTAGAGTTAGTACAGTCTGTCCTGGTGGTACGGTGAGTTGAGTGGAGGCCGGCACAATCACTTTTCCTAACGTCTGTGAAGGTCCTCCCCTCCCAGAAGAACCTTCCCCCAGCAACAGTGGTGACAGTCCCAATAGTTCTGGCCTCAAAGGGCACCAGAAACCGCTGATTCTGTCTCTGCTCATCTTACACCACGAACCAGGGAAACAACTAATTTCCTCTTTACAAGATATGGACGTTTATGGTATTGATGACGACTTGGAACTTTAACACATCCCCACCAAGAAGATGAAAATCACAGTTCCAAACAAAGTTAAAAAAAGGCCGTGATTGTCTGGAAATTCATTTTCTCCTGGGAAAACTTTTTCTCTTACTAAAGTGTTACAGAATGATGCATACACAGTTCCCATATCTACTCAGCATGACACTTCACCAATCACCACTAGTGTTGAGCGATACCACCCGATACTTAAAAATATCGGATCGGAATGGATCGGCCGATCTAAAAAAGTATCGGGTATCGCCGATTCCGATCCCGGAAGTCCCATTCAAGTCAATGGGACAGAAATATCGGAATTGAAAAAACCCCTTTCTTGCCTTGTACAGCCTGTTCGGGAGGGGGGAAGAGTGTGGGCGGTGCGTGGGCAGACACTGTGCGTGTCTGTGTGTGCGGGCGGGGTCTGTACGGGCCTCTTGGGGGCCTGTGCTGGCCTGCCGGGGGCCTGTGCCGGTTGTCGGTGGTCTGTATGGGCCTGCCGGGGGCCTGTGCCGGCTGCCGGTGGTCTGTATGGGCCTCTCGGGGGCCTGTGCCGGCCTGCCGGGGGCCTGTGCTGGTTGTCGGTGGTCTGTATGGGCCTGCCGGGGGCCTGTGCCGGCCAGCCGGGTGCCTGTGCCGGCTGTCGGTGGTCTGTACGGGCCTGCCGGGTGTCTTGTGTGTGTGTAGGCATCATCCGATGGGACTACAAGTCCCATCAGGCGATGCCTGCTACACTGACAGTGATTGACACATTAGCCAATGATGGGACAGTAGTAGTCCCATCATCCGGCTAATGTGTTGAATGTAAAAAAAAAAAGAAAAAAAACATACTACATACATACTACATACATACTACATATATACTACATTCATACAGCATACATACATACTACATACATGCTACATATATACTACATTCATACAACATACATACTACATACATGCTACATATATACTACATTCATACAACATACATACATATATACTACATACATGCTACATATATACTACATTCATACAACATACATACTACATACATGCTACATATATACTACATTCATACATCATACATACATACTACATACATGCTACATACATACTACATTTATACATACATACTACATACATGCTACATATATACTACATTCATAGAACACATACATACATACATACATACATACTACATATATACTACATACATACTACATATATACTACATTCATACTGGAAGTATTTTGCTGTGTTCCGGGGCTTAGTTAACCGGCGCATGCGCAGTCAGGCATTTCGGCTTTGCCCGCAGACGGGCAAAGCATACTGCGCGTGCGCTGGCCAAGAATGCTTAGTGCATGTGCAACAATTGGCGGACACCTACTCCTATTCCTCAAAAAACTGCGGCCGGGGGCCAAGGATGGGGAGGCGGCACACATCGGGAATACCGCCCATCGGACCGGACCGACCTCGTTTTCATCGCCTGCCAAAACCAGGTGAAAGATTCCCTTTAAAGCGTTCCAGAGTTATAACCTCATAAAGTGACAGTGGTCAGAAATGTCAAAATTGGCCTGGTCATTAAGCTGCAAAATGGCTGTCACTAAGGGGTTAAAAATCATGGTTATTCCACAAAATATTGATTTCTGAATTCTTCCTGAGTTAAAACATTAGTATTGTTGATCCAAATAATTATGATCTTGTTTTCTTTGCATTTATTTGAGGTCTAAAAGCACTGGATTTTTTTTTTTTTTTTTTTTAATTTTGACCATTTCTCCTTTTCAGAAAATAAAAAAAAACAAAATTTATTGCTTGGAAATTCGGAGACATGTTGTCAGAAGTTTATAGACTAAAAGAACAATTTACATTTTACTCAAAAATATACCTATAAAGAGGAAAGTCAGACAAACTGAACATTTGGAAATGGTCTCAATTTTTGCCACTATGGGATGGCGGATATGTAAGATGGTTATATGGGCATGGGACTATGAGATGAAGGATGTGTGATGGGTATATGGGCACTCGACTATGGGATGGTGAATATGTATGATGGGTATATGGGCATGGGACTATGGGATGGAGAATGTGTGATGGGTATATGGGCATGGGAATATGGGATGGAGGATGTGTGATGGGTATATGGGCACTCGACTATGGGATGGAGGATATGTATGATGGGTATATGGGCACGCCTATGGGATCGTGGATATGTATGATGGGTATATGGGCACAGGACTATGGGATGGAGGATATGTATGATGGGTATATGGACATGGGACTATGAGATGAAGGATGTGTGATGGGTATATGGGCACTCGACTATGGGATGGCGAATATGTATGATGGGTATATGGGCATGGGAATATGGGATGGAGAATATGTATGATGGGTATATGGGCATGGGACTATAGGATGGAGGATATGTGATGGGTATATGGGCACTCGACTATGGGATGGAGGATATGTATGATAGGTATATGGGAACAGGCCTATGGGATGGTGGATATGTATGATGTGTATATGGGCACGGGACTATGGGATGGAGGATAATTATAATTTGTTATAACTAACCACAGTTACTATGCCCGGGCAGCGCCGGGCTCTTCAGCTAGTGTATATATATATATATATATATATATATATATACACACACATTGCTCAAAAAAATAAAGGGAACACTTAAACAACAAGAATATAACTCCAAGTAAATCAAACTTCTGTGAAATCAAATTGTCCACTTAGGAAGCAACACTGATTGACAATCAATTTCACATGCTGTTTTGCAAATGGAATAGACAACAGATGGAAATTATTGGCAATTATCATTACACCCTCAATAAAGGAGTGGTTCTGCAGGTGGGGACCACAGACCACATCTCAGTACCAATGCTTTCTGGCTGATGTTTTGGTCACTTTTGAATTTTGGTTGTGCATTCACACTCATGGTAGCATGAGACATACTCGACAACCCACACAACTGGCTCTGGTATTGCAGCTCATCCAGGATGGCACATCAATGGGAGCTGTGGCAAGAAGGTTTGCTGTGTCTGTCAGCGTAGTGTCCAGAGGCTGGAGGCACTACTAAGAGACAGGTCAGTACACCAGGAGATGTGGAAGGGGCCGTAGGAGGGCAACAACCCAGCAGCAGGAGCGCTACCTCCGCCTATGTGCAAGGAGAAGCAGCAGGAGCACTGCCAGAGCCCTGCAAAAAGACCTCCAGCAGGCCACAAATGTGCATGTGTCTGTACAAACAGTTAGAAACCGACTCCATGAGGATGGTCTGACAGCCTGACATCCACAGATGGGGTTGGGCTCACAGCTCAACACAGTGCAGGACACTTGGCATTTGCCACGGAACACAAGGATTGGCCAACTCGCCACTGGCGCTCTGTGCTCTTCACAGATGAAAGCAGATTCACACTGAGCACATGTGACAGACGTGACAGAGTCTGGAGAGGCCATGGATAGCGATCTGCTGCCTGCAACATCCTTCAGCATGACCGGTTTTGCAGCGGGTCAGTAATGGTGCGGGGTGGCATTTCTTTGGAGGGCCACATAGCCCTCCATATGCTCACCAGAGGTAGCCTGACTGCCATTAGGTACCGAGATGAGATCCTCAGACCCTTTGTGAGACCATATGCTGGTGTGGTTGGCCCTGGGTTCCTCCTAATGCAGGACAATGCCAGACCTCATGTGGCTGGAGTGTGTCAGCAGTTCCTGCAAGATGAAGGCATTGAAACTATGGACTGGCCCGTCCATTCCCCAGACCTGAATCCAATTGAGCACATCTGGGACATCATGTCTTACTCCATCCACCAATGTCACGTTGCACCACAGACTGTCCAGGAGTTGGCGGATGCTTTAGTCCAGGTCTGGGAGATCCCTCAGGAGACCATCCGCCGCCTCATCAGGAGCATGCCTAGGTGTTGAACAGTAGGGACGTCATACAAGCACGTGGAGGCTACACACAATACTGAGCATATTTTCCTTGTCATGAGGCATTTCCACTGAAGTTGGATCAGCCTGTTTTTAGGGGTCGGGTTCCTGCCTCTGCACAGGAGGGAACTCGAGCCTTGCCTTCTGCGGTCTCCCATTCCTCTCCAGCCAGAGAGGAGGCTGCTCAGCAGAGACGTCGATCCCAAAGCCTTGCCTAGGCTAATGCTAGGCATCTGGTTGCTCCTCCTGGCTCTGCTATTGTATCATGCAGCAAGCAGATGCTCCTGGGACTAGTTGGAGGTCACATGCGCAGGTCCCGTTCCTGCTCTTATTGGTCTATTGGGAAGGTCCCGGAAGGACGCCGCTATAAAAGAGTCACATGGCCACTCGGCCATGCGCTAGTATAGACTCTTGGGGCTTATGGTGTGTATGATGACGGATGCTTGATACTGCGACTGACTCATTATGAAACCCCTACCCTTAGTTTTGTCTGTTGTTAGGGTCTAGTGGTTAGAGTCAGCGCCTGTCAGTGCCTAGACTATATGCCACAGTGCATCCCCGTCCTCTGCACTTGCTAGCGTCCGATTGTGCCACTCTGCGCAGGGCACTGTCATACCACGACAAGTAGCAGTAGCCGCCAGTGCGGCGCCGTGCGCAACTCTAGCGCTTTCCTCCCCGCTTTGGGTGGTTAGTGGCATCCGCCAGAGCGGTGCAGTGCACACTGGTGCGTTATTTCTCTGTTAGTCTCTTGCTGGCTCCGCTGCAGCAGCACCGAGCGCTAGTGGACTAGAGGGAGTCCTGTGACTGTATACTAGCGCTCATCTGGCCAAACCCTGTGAGTTTAACAGGCTTTGGAATTTACATTGTTTGGCACCGTGGTTCTGTGAATCAACAGAACTCGCTCCTGTACACACCAGGTGATGCTAACCCGCGTGTGTTCCTTTATTATTTGCCGTATAGTCTCCACCATTACTGAGCAGCAGGTTTCCATCTCTGCACGGTGGACCCCGGGCTGCGAACGCACCTTATTATTTCGTGCATTCCGCCAGCCCTTAACACCTGTAATTTGATTTTCCACTTGGATTTTGAGTATCATTCCAAATCCAGACCTCCACTCCATGGGATATTCATTTTGATTTACATTGATAATTGCTATGTTTCATTGTTCTGAACACATTCCACTATGCAATGCATAAAAATTTGCAACTGGAATATTTCATTCAGAAATATCTAGGATGTCGTATTTTAGTGTTCCCTTTAATTTTTTTTGAGCAGTGTATATACAGTGGGGCAAAAAAGTATTTAGTCAGTCAGCAATAGTGCAAGTTCCACCACTTAAAAAGATGAGAGGCGTCTGTAATTTACATCATAGGTAGACCTCAACTATGGGAGACAAACTGAGAAAAAAAAATCCAGAAAATCACATTGTCTGTTTTTTTTTCATTTTATTTGCATATTATGGTGGAAAATAAGTATTTGGTCAGAAACAAAATTTCATCTCAATACTTTGTGATATATCCTTTGTTGGCAATGACAGAGGTCAAACGTTTTCTGTAAGTCTTCACAAGGTTGCCACACACTGTTGTTGGTATGTTGGCCCATTCCTCCATGCAGATCTCCTCTAGAGCAGTGATGTTTTTGGCTTTTCGCTTGGCAACACGGACTTTCAACTCCCTCCAAAGGTTTTCTATAGGGTTGAGATCTGGAGACTGGCTAGGCCACTCCAGGACCTTGAAATGCTTCTTACGAAGTCACTCCTTCGTTGCCCTGGCGGTGTGCTTTGGATCATTGTCATGTTGAAAGACCCAGCCACGTTTCATCTTCAATGCCCTTGCTGATGGAAGGAGGTTTGCACTCAAAATCTCACGATACATGGCCCCATTCATTCTTTCATGTACCTGGATCAGTCGTCCTGGCCCCCTTGCAGAGAAACAGCCCCAAAGCATGATGTTTCCACCACCATGCTTTACAGTAGGTATGGTGTTTGATGGATGCAACTCAGTATTCTTTTTCCTCCAAACACGACAAGTTGTGTTTCTACCAAACAGTTCCAGTTTGGTTTCATCAGACCATAGGACATTCTCCCAAAACTCCTCTGGATCATCCAAATGCTCTCTAGCAAACTTCAGTCGGGCCCGGACATGTACAGGCTTAAGCAGTGGGACACGTCTGGCACTGCAGGATCTGAGTCCATGGTGGCGTAGTGTGTTACTTATGGTAGGCCTTGTTACATTGGTCCCAGCTCTCTGCAGTTCATTCACTAGGTCCCCCCGCGTGGTTCTGGGATTTTTGCTCACCGTTCTTGTGATCATTCTGACCCCACGGGGTGGGATTTTGCGTGGAGCACCAGATCGAGGGAGATTATCAGTGGTCTTGTATGTCTTCCATTTTCTAATTATTGCTCCCACAGTTGATTTCTTCACTCCAAGCTGGTTGGCTATTGCAGATTCAGTCTTCCCAGCCTGGTGCAGGGCTACAATTTTGTTTCTGGTGTCCTTTGACAGCTCTTTGGTCTTCACCATAGTGGAGTTTGGAGTCAGACTGTTTGAGGGTGTGCACAGGTGTCTTTTTATACTGATAACAAGTTTAAACAGGTGCCATTACTACAGGTAATGAGTGGAGGAAAGAGGAGACTCTTAAAGAAGAAGTTACAGGTCTGTGAGAGCCAGAAATCTTGATTGCTTGTTTCTGACTAGTGTTGAGCATTCCGATACCGCAAGTATCGGGTATCGGCCGATACTTGCTGTATCGGAATTCCGATACCGACTTCCGATATTTTTTCAATATCGGAATTCGGCATCGGAATCGGAAGTTCAGTTGATTGACGGCCTGACGTCATCATGATGCGCGGTGTGTGCGCATCATGATGCGCCGTCATTTCGGGCCTTCCGGGGGTCTCTGCCGGCCTGCCGGGGGGCTGTGCCGGCCTGCCGGGGGGCTGTGTGGACTGCCCGGGGTCTGTACCGGCCTGCCGGTCCCATCGGGCGATGCCTGCTACCATGACAGTGATTGACACATTAGCCAATGATGGGACAGTAGTAGTCCCATCATCCGGCTAATGTGTTAAATGTTAAAAAAAAAAAAAAAAAAAATACTACATACATACTACATGCATGCTACATACATACTACATGCATGCTACATACATACTACATGCTACATACATACTACATATATACTACATACATACTACATACATGCTACATACATACTACATACATACTACATGCATGCTACATACATACTACATATATACTACATACATACTACATACATGCTACATACATACTGCATGCTACATACATACTACATACATACTACATACATACTACATGCATGCTACATACATACTACATATATGCTACATACATACTACATGCATGCTACATACATACTACATGCTACATACATACTACATATATACTACATACATACTACATACTGCATGCTACATACATACTACATACATACTACATACATACTACATGCATGCTACATACATACTACATGCATGCTACATACATACTACATGCATGCTACATGCTACATACATACTACATGCTACATACATACTACATACATACTACATACTACATATATACTACATGCATGCTACATACATACTACATGCTACATACATACCACATACATACTACATACATACTACATACATACTACATGCTACATACATACTACATATATACTACATGCATGCTACATACATACTACATGCTACATACATACCACATACATACTACATACATACTACATACATACTACATGCTACATACATACTACATATATACTACATGCATGCTACATACATACTACATGCTACATACATACCACATACATACTACATACATGCTACATATATACTACATGCATGCTACATACATACTACATATATACTACATGCATGCTACATACATACTACATGCTACATGCATGCTACATACATACTACATACATACTACATGCTACATACATACCACATATATACTACATACATACAATACATTCATACAATACATACATAGACATACAGTACATATAACATAGAGTAACATACTTACCAATACTTGTCACATTGTTCCCCGAAGCCATTGTCTTTTCCGGAATAAATATTAACATAACAAACCACAAAAATACTCACCCACGATCCGAAGCAGTCCACGAGTGTGTCCCACGACGATCTTGGGTAGAGAACTGCAGCATCAGATGATGCTGCCGTTCTCTACGGGCTGCAGGAATCCAATGACGGAAGGTAGGTATCCTTCCGCACTGTATTCCTCCGCCACTTAAAAAAAAAAAAAGTCCCTAGTCTCACTTTATGCCATTGCTGCGTGGGAATTTCCCACACAGCAATGGCATAAAGTGAGACTAGGGACTTTTTTTTTTTTTAAGTGGCGGAGGAATACAGTGCGGAAGGATACCTACCTTCCATCATTGGATTCCTGCAGCCCGTAGAGAACGGCAGCATCAGCTGATGCTGCAGTTCTCTACCCAAGATCGTCGTGGGACACACTCGTGGACTGCTTCGGATCGTGGGTGAGTATTTTTGTGGTTTGTTATGTTAATATTTATTCCGGAAAAGACAATGGCTTCGGGGAACAATGTGACAAGTATTGGTAAGTATGTTACTCTATGTTATATGTACTGTATGTCTATGTATGTATTGTATGAATGTATTGTATGTATGTAGTATATATGTGGTATGTATGTAGCATGTAGTATGTATGTAGTATGTATGTAGCATGCATGTAGCATGCAGTATGTATGTAGCATGCATGTAGTATATATGTAGTATGTATGTGGTATGTATGTAGCATGTAGTATGTATGTAGCATGCATGTAGTATGTATGTAGCATGCATGTAGTATATATGTAGTATGTATGTAGCATGTAGTATGTATGTAGCATGCATGTAGTATATATGTAGTATGTATGTAGCATGTAGTATGTATGTAGCATGCATGTAGTATATATGTAGTATGTATGTAGCATGTAGTATGTATGTAGCATGCATGTAGTATGTATGTAGCATGCATGTAGTATGTATATGGTATGTATGTAGCATGTAGTATGTATGTAGCATGCATGTAGTATATATGTGTTATGTATGTGGTATGTATGTAGCATGCATGTAGTATGTATGTAGTATGTATGTAGTATATATGTAGTATGTATGTAGCATGTAGTATGTATGTAGCATGCATGTAGTATGTATGTAGCATATATGTAGTATGTATGTAGCATGCATGTAGTATGTATGTAGTATGTATGTAGTATGTATGTAGGAGGTCACATGCGCAGGTCCCGTTCCTGCTCTTATTGGTCTATTGGGAAGGTCCCGGAAGGACGCCGCTATAAAAGAGTCACATGGCCACTCGGCCATGCGCTAGTATAGACTCTTGGGGCTTATGGTGTGTATGATGACGGATGCTTGATACTGCGACTGACTCATTATGAAACCCCTACCCTTAGTTTTGTCTGTTGTTAGGGTCTAGTGGTTAGAGTCAGCGCCTGTCAGTACCTAGACTATATGCCACAGTGCATCCCCGTCCTCTGCACTTGCTAGCGTCCGATTGTGCCACTCTGCGCAGGGCACTGTCATACCACGACAAGTAGCAGTAGCCGCCAGTGCGGCGCCGTGCGCAACTCTAGCGCTTTCCTCCCCGCTTTGGGTGGTTAGTGGCATCCGCCAGAGCGGTGCAGTGCACACTGGTGCGTTATTTCTCTGTTAGTCTCTTGCTGGCTCCGCTGCAGCAGCACCGAGCGCTAGTGGACTAGAGGGAGTCCTGTGACTGTATACTAGCGCTCATCTGGCCAAACCCTGTGAGTTTAACAGGCTTTGGAATTTACATTGTTTGGCACCGTGGTTCTGTGAATCAACAGAACTCGCTCCTGTACACACCAGGTGATGCTAACCCGCGTGTGTTCCTTTATTATTTGCCGTATAGTCTCCACCATTACTGAGCAGCAGGTTTCCATCTCTGCACGGTGGACCCCGGGCTGCGAACGCACCTTATTATTTCGTGCATTCCGCCAGCCCTTAACACCTGTAATTTGATTTTCCACTTGGATTTTGAGTATCATTCCAAATCCAGACCTCCACTCCATGGGATATTCATTTTGATTTACATTGATAATTGCTATGTTTCATTGTTCTGAACACATTCCACTATGCAATGCATAAAAATTTGCAACTGGAATATTTCATTCAGAAATATCTAGGATGTCGTATTTTAGTGTTCCCTTTAATTTTTTTTGAGCAGTGTATATACAGTGGGGCAAAAAAGTATTTAGTCAGTCAGCAATAGTGCAAGTTCCACCACTTAAAAAGATGAGAGGCGTCTGTAATTTACATCATAGGTAGACCTCAACTATGGGAGACAAACTGAGAAAAAAAAATCCAGAAAATCACATTGTCTGTTTTTTTTTCATTTTATTTGCATATTATGGTGGAAAATAAGTATTTGGTCAGAAACAAAATTTCATCTCAATACTTTGTGATATATCCTTTGTTGGCAATGACAGAGGTCAAACGTTTTCTGTAAGTCTTCACAAGGTTGCCACACACTGTTGTTGGTATGTTGGCCCATTCCTCCATGCAGATCTCCTCTAGAGCAGTGATGTTTTTGGCTTTTCGCTTGGCAACATGGACTTTCAACTCCCTCCAAAGGTTTTCTATAGGGTTGAGATCTGGAGACTGGCTAGGCCACTCCAGGACCTTGAAATGCTTCTTACGAAGTCACTCCTTCGTTGCCCTGGCGGTGTGCTTTGGATCATTGTCATGTTGAAAGACCCAGCCACGTTTCATCTTCAATGTCCTTGCTGATGGAAGGAGGTTTGCACTCAAAATCTCACGATACATGGCCCCATTCATTCTTTCATGTACCTGGATCAGTCGTCCTGGCCCCCTTGCAGAGAAACAGCCCCAAAGCATGATGTTTCCACCACCATGCTTTACAGTAGGTATGGTGTTTGATGGATGCAACTCAGTATTCTTTTTCCTCCAAACACGACAAGTTGTGTTTCTACCAAACAGTTCCAGTTTGGTTTCATCAGACCATAGGACATTCTCCCAAAACTCCTCTGGATCATCCAAATGCTCTCTAGCAAACTTCAGTCGGGCCCGGACATGTACAGGCTTAAGCAGTGGGACACGTCTGGCACTGCAGGATCTGAGTCCATGGTGGCGTAGTGTGTTACTTATGGTAGGCCTTGTTACATTGGTCCCAGCTCTCTGCAGTTCATTCACTAGGTCCCCCCGCGTGGTTCTGGGATTTTTGCTCACCGTTCTTGTGATCATTCTGACCCCACGGGGTGGGATTTTGCGTGGAGCACCAGATCGAGGGAGATTATCAGTGGTCTTGTATGTCTTCCATTTTCTAATTATTGCTCCCACAGTTGATTTCTTCACTCCAAGCTGGTTGGCTATTGCAGATTCAGTCTTCCCAGCCTGGTGCAGGGCTACAATTTTGTTTCTGGTGTCCTTTGACAGCTCTTTGGTCTTCACCATAGTGGAGTTTGGAGTCAGACTGTTTGAGGGTGTGCACAGGTGTCTTTTTATACTGATAACAAGTTTAAACAGGTGCCATTACTACAGGTAATGAGTGGAGGAAAGAGGAGACTCTTAAAGAAGAAGTTACAGGTCTGTGAGAGCCAGAAATCTTGATTGCTTGTTTCTGACTAGTGTTGAGCATTCCGATACCGCAAGTATCGGGTATCGGCCGATACTTGCTGTATCGGAATTCCGATACCGACTTCCGATATTTTTTCAATATCGGAATTCGGCATCGGAATCGGAAGTTCAGTTGATTGATGGCCTGACGTCATCATGATGCGCGGTGTGTGCGCATCATGATGCGCCGTCATTTCGGGCCTTCCGGGGGTCTCTGCCGGCCTGCCGGGGGGCTGTGCCGGCCTGCCGGGGGGCTGTGTGGACTGCCCGGGGTCTGTACCGGCCTGCCGGTCCCATCGGGCGATGCCTGCTACCATGACAGTGATTGACACATTAGCCAATGATGGGACAGTAGTAGTCCCATCATCCGGCTAATGTGTTAAATGTTAAAAAAAAAAAAAAATACTACATACATACTACATGCATGCTACATACATACTACATGCATGCTACATACATACTACATACATACTACATATATACTACATACATACTACATACATGCTACATACATACTACATGCTACATACATACTACATGCATGCTACATACATACTACATATATACTACATACATACTACATACATGCTACATACATACTGCATGCTACATACATACTACATACATACTACATACATACTACATGCATGCTACATGCATGCTACATACATACTACATATATGCTACATACATACTACATGCATGCTACATACATACTACATGCTACATACATACTACATATATACTACATACATACTACATACTGCATGCTACATACATACTACATACATACTACATACATACTACATGCATGCTACATGCATACTACATGCATGCTACATACATACTACATGCATGCTACATGCATGCTACATACATACTACATGCTACATACATACTACATACATACTACATACTACATATATACTACATGCATGCTACATACATACTACATGCTAAATACATACCACATACATACTACATACATACTACATACATACTACATGCTACATACATACTACATATATACTACATGCATGCTACATACATACTACATGCTACATACATACCACATACATACTACATACATACTACATACATACTACATGCTACATACATACTACATATATACTACATGCATGCTACATACATACTACATGCTACATACATACCACATACATACTACATACATGCTACATATATACTACATGCATGCTACATACATACTACATATATACTACATGCATGCTACATACATACTACATGCTACATGCATGCTACATACATACTACATACATACTACATGCTACATACATACCACATATATACTACATACATACAATACATTCATACAATACATACATAGACATACAGTACATATAACATAGAGTAACATACTTACCAATACTTGTCACATTGTTCCCCGAAGCCATTGTCTTTTCCGGAATAAATATTAACATAACAAACCACAAAAATACTCACCCACGATCCGAAGCAGTCCACGAGTGTGTCCCACGACGATCTTGGGTAGAGAACTGCAGCATCAGATGATGCTGCCGTTCTCTACGGGCTGCAGGAATCCAATGACGGAAGGTAGGTATCCTACGCAGCAATGGCATAAAGTGAGACTAGGGACTTTTTTTTTTTTAAGTGGCGGAGGAATACAGTGCGGAAGGATACCTACCTTCCGTCATTGGATTCCTGCAGCCCGTAGAGAACGGCAGCATCATCTGATGCTGCAGTTCTCTACCCAAGATCGTCGTGGGACACACTCGTGGACTGCTTCGGATCGTGGGTGAGTATTTTTGTGGTTTGTTATGTTAATATTTATTCCGGAAAAGACAATGGCTTCGGGGAACAATGTGACAAGTATTGGTAAGTATGTTACTCTATGTTATATGTACTGTATGTCTATGTATGTATTGTATGAATGTATTGTATGTATGTAGTATATATGTGGTATGTATGTAGCATGTAGTATGTATGTAGTATGTATGTAGCATGCATGTAGCATGCAGTATGTATGTAGCATGCATGTAGTATATATGTAGTATGTATGTGGTATGTATGTAGCATGTAGTATGTATGTAGCATGCATGTAGTATGTATGTAGCATGCATGTAGTATATATGTAGTATGTATGTAGCATGTAGTATGTATGTAGCATGCATGTAGTATATATGTAGTATGTATGTAGCATGTAGTATGTATGTAGCATGCATGTAGTATATATGTAGTATGTATGTAGCATGTAGTATGTATGTAGCATGCATGTAGTATGTATGTAGCATGCATGTAGTATGTATATGGTATGTATGTAGCATGTAGTATGTATGTAGCATGCATGTAGTATATATGTGTTATGTATGTGGTATGTATGTAGCATGCATGTAGTATGTATGTAGTATGTATGTAGTATATATGTAGTATGTATGTAGCATGTAGTATGTATGTAGCATGCATGTAGCATGCAGTATGTATGTAGCATGCATGTAGTATATATGTAGTATGTATGTAGCATGTAGTATGTA
The DNA here is from genome assembly GCF_039654945.1 of Dendrobates tinctorius. Classification (NCBI taxonomy): domain Eukaryota; kingdom Metazoa; phylum Chordata; class Amphibia; order Anura; family Dendrobatidae; genus Dendrobates; species Dendrobates tinctorius. The sequence goes on from NW_027361704.1 coordinate 7,321,011, forward strand.
GCATGCATGTAGTATATATGTAGTATGTAGCATGTAGTATGTATGTAGCATGCATGTAGTATATATGTGTTATGTATGTAGCATGTAGCATGCATGTAGTATGTATGTAGTATATATGTGGTATGTATGTAGCATGCAGTATGTATGTAGCATGCATGTAGTATATATGTAGTATGTATGTTGCATGTAGTATTTATGTAGTATGAATGTAGCATGTATGTAGTATGTAGTATGAATGTAGCATGTATGTAGTATGCATGTTGTATGTATGTAGCATGTAATTTTTTTTTTTTTTTTTTTTTTTTTACATTTAACACATTAGCCGGATGATGGGACTACTACTGTCCCATCATTGGCTAATGTGTCAATCACTGTCATGGTAGCAGGCATCGCCCGATGGGACTTGTAGTCCCATCGGACGATGCCTGCACAGACCCCCGGAGCCTGCACAGACCACCGGCAGGCCGGCACAGCCCCCCGGCAGGCCGGCACAGCCCCCCGGAGCCTGCACAGCCCCCCGGCAGGCCGGCACAGCCCCCCGGAGCCTGCACAGACCACCGGCAGGCCGGCACAGACCACCGGAGCCTGCACAGACCCCCTGGCAGGCCGGCACAGCCCCCCGAAAGGCCCGTACAGACCCCAGAGAGGCTGTACAAGGGCAGGAAAGGGTTTTTCTTATTCCGATACCGGAAGTCCCATAGACTTGAATGGGACTTCCGGTATCGGAATCGGCGATACCGATACTTTTTTTAAAGATCGGCCGATACCATCCGATACGATACTTTGAAGTATCGGACGGTATCGCTCAACTCTATTTCTGACCAAATACTTATTTTCCACCATAATATGCAAATAAAATGAAAAAAAAACCAGACAATGTGATTTTCTGGATTTCTTTTTCTCAGTTTGTCTCCCATAGTTGAGGTCTACCTATGATGTAAATTACAAACGCCTCTCTTCTTTTTAAGTGGTGGAACTTGCACTATTGCTGACTGACTAAATACTTTTTTGCCCCACTGTATATATATATACTGTATATATATATATATATATATATATATATATATATATATATATATATATATATAGTCCTCAAGATGAAAGCAGCACACCAAAAGAATTCCAGTCAAAGTGCTATCTATTAGCCCATCTATGGGCTAGTTGCCCATACAGTGACGTTTCGGTCCTGGCAGTTGTGGACCTTTCTCAAGCAGTGTAACAATAGAAAGTGAGTGCTATTTAAAGCTCACCAATCATAATCGAAATTAAGGCTAAAATGCCTTTATTAGTGAGGGTAAAATGTAACACTACAAACAAAAGCGAGGTGCGCACACGGTCGGCAAATTAGCACAGAATTGTATCAGATAGTAGTAATATAGGTTAAATATTGCAAATAAATAATCATTATTAAAAATTGATCAGTGTTAAAATCCAATACCCCAGGTACTATCTACATATTGCACATAAATGTTAAGTAACAAGAAAAAAGAGACATAGAGACTAGTGATGAGTGAGCACTAAAATGCTCAGGTGCTCGTTGCTTGGGTCGAGCAAATTGGAATACTCGGGTACTCGGACAGAACAACGAGCCCAATGTAAGCCTATGGGAGACCCAAGCATGTTTAGCGTGATCCCCCCTGGGGGTCATATTAAGGTCTAAAAACATCTGAAAATGATGGAAACACTGCTCAAATGACACAGGGACATCATGGGGATCACCCCTGTAAGCATTCCTGACTCCTACTTCACAGCTTTAAACAATGTTGTCAGAGTTTCATGCCATTTTAACCGCTGCACCAAAAAACATACCAAAACGAATCCAAAACGGATTTTGCTGGGAAATATATTAAGGTACATCCTTTCCAGGTTAATAACTTGTATGTAAGGCAAAATAATTAACCCCAGACCAATATGTTCCTCCAACACTTGGGCTATGTTCAGACGCAGCGTTTTTGAAGCGTTTTTCAACTTTAACATAGCTTTCAACCAAAACAAATGCATTCACTGGGAAATGTCATTGTAACATTTACCAACCCTAGCTGGCCATGTGGTGTGTGACACATAAGCAGACATATCTTGTTTCATTTCTGAAGGAGGGACTCTTAAAGTCACAGAGCCTATTTTTACAGGGGCATCAGGCAGCATTAATCTGCTTAAAGGGCCATTATTAAACAGTGGGTCTCCTAAACTGTTATTGCCTATGCAGTGAGTGGATGGGCTGCCAAGAATTATGATGCACCACAATACCCCTTTCATGTACAAGTACAGGAGGGCTTCCTGAAAAAATGTTGCATTGAATGCAAGGCCTGCCCTGCTACCAACTCATATGCACCCCAATATCCCTTAGAACCCAGGTACTGGATGGGCCCAGGAAAATCCACTTCACATTATTCATTTTGTACTCCCATTCTGTTTTCATATGCATTGACTGCAAGGCCTGCCCTGCTACCAAGTCATATGCCCCCCAATAAGCCTTTGAACCCACATACTGGATGGGCACAGGAAAATCCACTTCACATTATTCATTTTGTACTCCCATACTCTTTTCTTATGCATTGACAGCAAGGCCTGCCCTGCTACCAAGTCATATGCACCCCAATAACCCCGATCCCCCCTTGGAAGAGACATGGAGGAGGGCCTCTTAACAAAAAATGTCCCATTAAAAAGGAGCGGGTCTCCTAGACTTGTAATGCCCAAAAACTAAGTTTGTTGGCTGGCAAACATTTTCCCCTTTGGGGCACACCTCAACCTTTTCCATAACAAGTATTTAACCCCCAGCAAAAATACCCACCCTTGTTAGGATTTTGACAATGGCTGTAGCAGAATGGAACACATTAATACTGGTGATCTAGTTGGGGCAGATGATGAGACATAGAGGAAGACCTGATTAAAAACTATGCCCAATTTAAAGGAGTGGGTCTCCTAGACTTGTAATGCCCATGTACTAAGTGTGTTGGCTGGCAAACATTTTCCCCTGTGAGGTACACCTCAACCTTTTCCATAACAAGTATTTAACTCCTAGCAAAAACACCCACCCTTGTTAGGATTTTGACACTGGCTGTAGCAGCACGAAACATGTTAACGCTGGTGATCTAGTGGCGGTGGATGATGAGACATGGAGGAAGACCTGATTAAAAACTATGCCCAATTTAAAGTTGCGGGTCTCATAGACTTGTAATGCCCATACACTAAGTGTGTTGGCTGGCAAACATTTTCCCCTTTTGGTACACCTCAACCTTTTCCATAACAAGTATTTAATGCCCAGCAAAAATACCCACTCTTGTTAGGATTTTGACAATGACTGTAAGCAGCACGGAACACGTTAATGCTGGTGAACTAGTGGTGGAGGATGATGAGACGTGCAGAAAGGCCTGATCTAATGGCGGCGGATGATGAGATGTGGAAGAAGACCTGATTAAAAACTATGCCCAATTTAAAGGAGCGGGTCTCCTAGACTCTTAATGTCCATATGTTGGTGGGCAAACATTTTCCCCTGTGGGGTAGATATCATAGTGTGGCCTTTTTGTTGGATGGGGCATCATAAACGCCTTGCAAAACTTTAATGTAGTTTGATACACAGATGCTGATCTGGAAAAGGGCCATGGTGATTACAGGAATGGGAAATTACATGATTAATAACAGCAATGGCTGTGGGAGGTATGAGATCCAGGATACAGCCAACAATGATTCGTCGTTTATCCACCATCATTTATCAGTATCGGTCTCATGCCTGTCATAAGAGACACGTGTCTGTATAAAGGGAAAAGTGCAACATGTTTGTTAGATGCTGAATTATAGAAAGCAGATCAGTTTAGGAGGAAAACAAAACAAACTGATGGATCCTCATGAAAAACTAAGTTTAAAGAGGAGTGCACTGTCTGTAACTATAAACACACAAGAAGCTTCTTCATCTTCACCCATACATATTACCAATAATATACAAATGTCACATTCTAAAATTAATTGTCCGAGTGTAATCAACACTGTTAACCCCTTCACCCCCAAGGGTGGTTTGCACGTTCATGACCGGGTCAATTTTTACAATTCTGACCACTGTACCTTTATGAGGTCATAACTCTGGAACGCTTCCATGGACCCGGTGATTCTGACATTGTTTTCTCGTGACATATTGTACTTCATGTTAGTGGTAAAATTTCATTCAAATAACTTGCGTTTATTTGTGAAAAAAATGGAAATTTGGCAAAAATTTTGAAAATTTCGCAATTTTCCAACTTTGAATTTTTATGCCCTTAAATCACAGAGATACGGCACACAAAAAACTTGATAAGTAACATTTCCCACATGTTTACTTTACATCAGCACAATTTTGGAACCAAAATTTTCTTTTGTTAGGAAGTTATAAGGGTTAAAAGTTGACCAGCGATTTCTCATTTTTACAACACCATTTTATTTTTAGGACCACATCACATTTGAAGCCACTTTGAGGGGTCTATATGATAGAAAATACCCAAAAGTTACACCATTCTAAAAACTGAACCCCTTAAGGTGCTCAAAACCACATTCAAGAAGTTTATTAACCCATTAGGTGCGTCACAGGAATTTTTTTGAATATTTAAAAAGAAATGAACATCTAACTTTTTTTCACAAAAAAAATACTTCAGGTTCAATTTTTTTTATTTTACCAAGGGTAACAGGAGAAATTGGACTGCAAAAGTTATTGTGCAATTTGTCCTGAGTACGCTGATACCTGATTTGTGGGGGGGAACGACTGTTTCGGCGCATGGCAGAGCTCAGAATGGAAGGAGCGCCGTTTGACTTTTTCAATGCAAAATTGGCTGGAATTCAGATCGGACGCCATGTCACGTTTGGAGAGTCCCTGATGTACCTAAACAGTGGAAACCCCCTACAAGTGACCCCATTTTGGAAACTAGACCCCCCAAGGAACTTATCTAGATATGTGGTGAGAACTTTGAACCCACAAGGGCTTTACAGAAGTTTATATCGTACAGCGGTACAATTAAAAAATCATATTTTTTCCACAAAAATGATCTTTTCACCCCAATTTTTATTTTCCCAAGGGTAACAGGACCCTAAAAGTTATTGTGCAATTTGTCCTGAGTATGCTGATACCCCACATGTGGGGGTAAACCACTATTTGGGCGCATGGCAGAGCTCGGAAGGGAAGCAGCGCCATTTGACGTTTTTGGCTGGAATTGAGATCGGACATCATGTCGCGATTGGAAAACCCCTGATGTACCAAAACAGTGGAAACCCCCCACAAATGACACCATTTTGGAAACTAGACCCCCTAAGGAACTTATCTAGATGTGTGGTGAGAACTTTGAACCCCCAAGGGCTTCACAGAAGTTTATAACATAAAGCCGTACAATTAAAAAATCATATTTTTTCCACAAAAATGATCTTTTCACCCTCAATTCTTATTTTTCCAAGGGTAACAGCACCCTAAAAGTTATTGTGAAATTTGTCCTGAGTACGCTGATACCCCTCATGTGGGGGTAAACCACTATTTGGGTGCATGGCAGAGCTCGGAAGGGAAGCAGCGCCATTTGACGTTTTTGGCTGGAATTGAGATCGGACACCATGTCGCGATTGGAAAACCCCTGATGTACCTAAACAGTGGAAACCCCCCACAAATGACACCATTTTGGAAACTAGACCCCATAAGGAACTTATCTAGATGTGTGATGAGAACTTTGAACCCCCCAAGGGCTTCACAGAAGTTTATAACATAAAGCCGTACAATTAAAAAATCATATTTTTTCCACAAAAATGATCTTTTCACCCTGAATTCTTATTTTTCCAAGGGTAACAGCACCCTAAAAGTTATTGCGCAATTTGTCCTGAGTACGCTGATACCCCACATGTGGGGGTTAACCACTATTTGGGCGCATGGCAGAGCTCGGAAGGGAAGCAGCGCCATTTGACATTTTTGGCTGGAATTGAGATCGGACACCATGTCGCGATTGGAAAACCCCTGATGTACCTAAACAGTGGAAACCCCCCACAAATGACACCATTTTGTAAACTAGACCCCCCAAGGAATTTATCTAGATGTGTGGTGAGCACTTTGAATCCTCCAGTGCTTCACAGAAGTTTATAACGCCCGGGCGTGAAAATAAAAAATTCGTATTTTTTCCACAAACATGATCTTTTAGTCACCATTTTTTTATTTTCCCAAGGGTAACAGGAGAAATTGAACCCCAAAAGTTGTTGTCCAATTTGTCCTGAGTACGCTGACACCCCATATGTGGGAGAAAACTACTGTATGGACACACGTCAGGGCTCGGAAGGGAAGTAGTGACGTTTTGGAATGCAGACATTGATGGAATGGTCTGTGGGTGTCATGTTGCCTTTGGAGAGCCCCTAATGTACCTAAACAGTGGAAACCCCCCACAAATGACCCCATTTTGGAAACTAGACCCCCTAAGGAACTTATCTAGATGTGAGGTGAGCACTTTGAACCCCCAAGGGCTTCACAGAAGTTTATAATGCCCGGGCATGAAAATAAAAAAATCGTATTTTTTCCACAAACATGATCAATTAGTCCCCAATTTTTTCATTTTCCCAAGGGTAACAGGAGAAATTGGACCCCAAAAGTTGTTGTCCAATTTGTCATGAGTACGCTGACACCCCATATGTGGGGGAAAACTACTGTATGGACACACGTCAGAGCTCGGAAGGGAAGTAGTGACGTTTTGGAATGCAGACTTTGATGGAATGGTCTGCGGGTGTCATGTTGCCTTTGGAGAGCCCCTAATGTACCTAAACAGTGGAAACACCCACAAATGACCCCATTTTGGAAACGAGAACCCCTAAGGAACTTATCTAGATCTGTGGTGAGCACTTTGAACCCCCAAGGGCTTCACAGAAGTTTATAATGCCCGGGCATGAAAATAAAAAAATCGTATTTTTTCCACAAACATGATCAATTAGTCCCCAATTTTTTCATTTTCCCAAGGGTAACAGGAGAAATTGGACCCCAAAAGTTGTTGTCCAATTTGTCATGAGTACGCTGACACCCCATATGTGGGAGAAAACTACTGTATGGACACACGTCGGGGCTCGGAAGGGAAGCAGTGACGTTTTGGAATGCAGACTTTGATGGAATGGTCTGCAGGTGTCATGTGCGTTTGGAGAGCCCCTGATGTACCTAAACTATTGAAACTCCCCACAAGTGACCCCATTTTGGACACTAGACCCCCTCACGGAACTTATCTAGATGTGTGGTGAGCACTTTGAACCCCCAAGTGCTTCACAGAAGTTTATAACGCTCGGACGTGAAAATAAAAAATCATTTTTTTCCACAAAAATGATATTTTTGCCCCCAAATTTTTATTTTCCTAAGGGTAACAGGAGAAATTGGACGACAAAAATTGGTTTGCAATTTGTCCTGAGTAGGCTGATACCCTACATGTGGGGGTAAAACACTGTTTGGGCGCATGGCAGAGCTTGGAAGGGAAGGAGCACCATATGACTTTTTCAACTCAGAATTGGCTGAAATTGAGATCAGACGCAATGTTGCATTTGGAGAGCCCCTGATGTGCCCAAACAGTGGAAACCCCCAATTCTAACTCCAACCCGAACCCCAACACACCCCTAACCCTAATCTCAGCCCTAACCCTAACCCTAGCCCTAACCCAAGCCCTAACCCTAGCCCTAACCCTAGCCCTAACCCTAACCCTAACCCTAGCCCTAACCCTAGCCCTAACCCTAACCCTAGCCCTAATGGAAATAAATACATTTTTTTTATTTTATTATTTTTCCCTAACTAAGGGGGTGATAATGGGGGGTTTGATTTACTATTTATGGCGGTTTTTATATTTGGCAGCTGTCGCACGCTAAAAGACGCTTTTTATTGTAAAAATAGTTTTTGCATCACCACATATTGAGAGCTATAATTTTTCTGTATTTTGACCCACCGAGTCATGTGAGGTCTTATTTTTTGTGAGACGAGTTGACGTTTTTATCGGTACCATTTTCGGGCATGTGACATTTTTTGATCGCTTTTTATTCCGATTTTTGGGACGCAGAATGAACAAAAACCAGCGTTTCATGAATTTCTTTTGGGGGGGTGCGTTTACACCGTTCCGCGTGCGGTAAAATTGATAAAGTGGTTTTATTCTTTGGGTCAGTACGGTTACAGCGATACCTCATTTAGGTCGTTTTTTTATGTTTTGTCGGTTTTATGCAATGAAAACTATTTTATATAAAAAATAATTATTTTTGCATCGCTTTATTCTGCGAGCTATAACTTTTTTATTTTTTCGCTGATGATGCTGTGTGGTGGCTCGCTTTTTGCGGGACAAGATGACGTTTTCAGCGGTTCCATGGATATTTATATGCATCTTTTTGATCGTGCGTTATTACACTTTTTGTTTGGCGGTATGATAATAAATCATTATTTTCTGCTTCGTTTTTTATTTTTATTTTTTAAGGGGTTCGCTAAAGGGGTTAACTAATGGGACAGTTTTATAGGGCAGGTCGTTACGGACGCGGCGATACCTAATATGTGTACTTTTATTGTTTTTTTTATTATTATTTTCAAAAAATGAATTTATTGGGGAATATTTTTTTTTTTTTTTTACTAATTTATTTGGCGATTTTTTTAAATTTATTTTTACATTGTTTTTTAATTTTTTTTTTACTTTATTACATAGTCCCAGGTGGGACATCACTGTCCTATGACAGATCGCTGATCTGTCACATCACAGATCACTCAGGTCCCCGAAGGCCCCCGTCGCCATCTTGGATTCGGGGGCCTGGAGGATAGGAGCCCCCCGCAGCAGCGCTGCACATTGCACTGCCGTGGGGGGCTCAGGGAAGCACGGAGGGAGCCCCCTCCCTGCCGATGCTTCCCTTTAACTCCCGGTACACCGCGATCATGTTTGATAGCGGTGTGCAAGGGGTTAACGTGTCGGGGGCGGTCCGTGACCACCCCTGACACATTGTGCCGGGTGTCAGCTGTGATAATCAGCTGACACCCGGCCACGATCAGCGGCGCTCACCACGTGGCCGCCGCTGATCGCGGTAGACGTACTATCCCGTCCACGGCCATACGGGCCCGGGTACCGTGGACGGGATAGTACGTCGGATGTCAGGAAGGGGTTAAAGGAATGCCACAAAACGTAAATAACCATGACCCTTTGAAAAACCTCATTTCCTCTTTACAACATATGGACGATGATGGTATTGATGACAATTTAGAAAATTTCCACATCCACACCAAGATGATGAAGATCACAGCTGCAAACAATGTTCCAAAAAAGGCAGTGAATGTCTGGAAAATCATTTTATTCAGGGTAAAGTTTACCTCTTACTAAAGTGGTACCGAATGAGGCATATACAGCTCTGTGGTGTACTCAGCGTGAGATACTTGACAGATGATGTATTCTGATTTGTCCATATCCACTTTTTGAAAGCGAGCAGAAAAGAAGGATGATTAGGCGGAAAGACGTGTGATTTTGGTCAGTAAGAAGGTGAAGTCAGGTACAGAGAGGTAGATCTGCGTAGTGATGATATTGCAAACTGTGCCATTACATCAGCTGGCCTAGGCCGAAGATGTAGATAGAGAAGAGTAGGGGTCCTAGAACAGAGCCTTGTGGAACAACAAAAGACAGGTGTTGAGGTGAGGAGGTGGTGTGGTAGAGGGAGACAATGAATGTCCCCTACCAGTCTTCTTGTTTTTTAAAGACTCTGCCAATAACCCCAAAAAGGACATTTTCACCACCAGCCATGGCCGCAACAGTAGGGGTAGTAAAACTACCAGTCTTACCACCACCAGCATGATCAGGCACATGGCAGCAAAGCAACTGACTATTTCAATAAAGGAGGAACAACGAGTAAATATAGCCAAAAATACAGAGAAAAATTGTATTTATCAAAAGTTAAACTTTAATAAATATATGTAATACATATATTACATCATATATTAAGAAACATGCATGGGCATACATCAGTGTCATGTGACTAACTCCATGGGTCAATATAATGACCAGGAAAAGCAGGACCCAAAATTTGAATAACACATGCACCATTCAAAAAAGATCATATTGAAGGTTAAAGGTTGTTTAGAAACACATGTTATCCAGCGATAGGGATTAAACAGTACTGACTTCCCCAAAGCTTACAATTCCTATACCGCTAGGTAAACAACTTCCCATAGACACACATTAGCGCCTTTACAAATGTATAATCCAGTGCTATATATACTCGTTGTTCCTCCTTTATTGAAGTATGATATTGAGTCGCCTTATAGCATGGACATTTGATATATTTTTTGCTGGTGTTTCTATTTACAAAGCAACTGACTATGTTGGTGTGGCGCCCCTGAGGCTTCAGTCGCCACAGAGGTACTGCACCTTCTCCTAAGGTGTAGTGCTTCACCATCCAGGTAAGGTGGGAACTCCTGACCACGCTCCACACCTGCATTCCACACACAGGATAGTTCAGTGGGGACACCTAACAGCTTCAGGCTGGGGGTTAGCAGAGCACCCCTCGTGGAACCCTGCTTCGTAACACGAGATGTGCTGGGAGGTGGGTGGAGTGAGATGATACAAAAGAGAGGGAAGGTGTAGGATTTCAGGTCAGTCAGACGGGAGGTCAGTCATACGAGGGTCTGGGAGAGAGAGAGCAGGCTGACAGCAGGTCAGCTTGAGAGGAGCTCAAGGCGGAGGAAGGCAGTCAGTCAGGAGAGGCTGAGGACTGGTCTTAGTGGAACTAGCTCCTCAGGGAAGGAAGAGAAGGAGAAAGAGACGTAGACTGGAGACTACAGATTCCATAAGAGAGATAGAACAGCTCGGAACGAAGGAGAATAGAAGGACGGTGGGAAGCTGGTTGAAGAAAGATAGAGAACCCTTCCAGACCAGAGAGCGCAAAGGCCGGGGCCCGGTCCCCGAGGTTGATTGGATCTTTATGTCCGGCAACAGATACCGGAGGAGTAGTGAGCCGCTAACGCCTTGCTCCCATTGGGACACAACAGGAACTGAATAGAGAGCCGGGACGCAGTGAGGAGTCCCCAAAGCAGGCTACAGCTGTCTGTCATACAAGTAAAGACTAGGAACACCTAGAGAGAGGCATTCCAGGGTAACTAAGTACTGGAGTGCTTCACACCTAAAGGCGCATTGGAGGAGTCGTTCAGTGAAGGTACATATTGGCGGAGTGTGGAAGGGAGAACCCTATCTGGCCTGGAGGTTGGCTGGAGCCCTGACCCGGAGAACACAGTATGGAGGCAGGAATGTGTGTGAACTGCAAACAGTGATTAAAGCCTTGGAACCGCACACCCTGGTGTCCTCCAGTTATTCCAGCACCGCTACACCTGGGTAACAACATCTATACCATTCTGCGCCTCTCCTCATCCATTGCACCTACACTGCCCCGGGACTACAGCTCCACCTGTGGGGAGCTACACCATCTTTCCTGCACCACACCATCAGTCCCAGCGGATCTGCATGCAGTGTTGGCTCAACATCTTACTTGCCAAACACCACGGGTGGCGTCACGAACTATTCATATAAACTTTAACACCATTAACATCACCGCCATTGATATTGGGCGCCCGGGGTCACGGACCCGGTCACTGCTGCTGTGACACATTCCCACCTTGACACCGGCCCGGTACCGAGTAGCCCGCTGCCCTGGGCGAGCGAGGATGACCCAATTTTAGGCGTCACGAACAGGATGACGAGACCCGATGCCATCGGGTTCTGTGTGCGTTGGATTTACAACTTTTGAAAATGTGCAGAAGACCAAATTTAATAGACTGTAACATGGACATTAGAAATGGCCGCTGGCGTGGAGAAGAAGGGCGTGAAGAGATGGGAGGTCCTAAGAAAAGACCGCAAAGAGTTTTGGGCCATCCCTGCCTGAGTTACTATGTGACAGATGCATGGCCCACCCCCCGAGGGATTCGTATACTGGCTTGGTATGGAGGCGCGGGAAGAAGACGCCGCCCCCGGAAAGAGGGGCAGAGAAAGCCAGTGGCGAGCAGAAGGGCGGAGCAAGAAGAAGAACGCCAGAACACCATGATGAAAGCAGATGAGAAGACAGAAGACCAGGGGGGAGGAAGGCACTCGCCGCTAGGCTGCCTATGCGGAGGCTGCGACCGCTGATTTATCCTCAGCTGCGTCCGCCACCGCTTCACAACAGAAATTGTCATTGGGTGAGCCCCGTCCGGAGGAGATACATGAGGGCTCTGGAACAGAATGGAGGACCGGGACCGCGACTCCGCCTGGACCAGTGGCACCGGCCTCCGCCGTCAACCCCAGCTGAGACCGGCCTGGTCCCGGCACGGATCCAACTACGGCCTACTCCACCGGTCACTCCGGGAGTTGCGGCTGCTGCCATCTACCACCAGGAACCGGAGCCGGAACCGCGGCTGGAAATGCCAGGTATGATTGCTACCCCCCGGTCTGACCCTGGTTTTGGGAACGGAACCCACAGATAGGAACGGACCCATTGACCTTCTCCGACGATCCCCAGCTGCAGTACCCACAGGGAGGGATGATCAAGTCATTCTTGGTTGGCAGCCTCGGGCTGCAGCACCATCCCCTGAACTTCCCATGGAACTGGAAGGACCCATATCCCTGCAGACAGTGGAAATCTCCATGGCCCTTTCCCTGGGCCCCACCAATCCCTATCCCTCTCTATGGGAAGTGGAGTACATGCGCTTGGCAAGAAATCAGCGGGATCATGAAGAAATCGACTTCTTGGTGGCAGAGCATCCAGTCCCGATCAGTATGTCACTTCTACCCCAAGATGAAGATACCCAAAGTGTTACATTAGATGACAGTTCCAGTACAGCTTCTAGAACCCCAGGAGAGGATCAGCACTAAGACAATTTAAAATTTCTCGTTACCCAGGAGGGTTTTGTTTGCACCAGTTGTGCCTTTTTTTCTATTTTTGCTATCATGTTTTTACGATAGCACTTTTGTGGCCTGCTTTTGATTGGCAGTATTTTTCTACAAAATGGAACTGTGGAGATCATGAACGCTGTATGATCCAAAACTTTCTTATAAATAGTTTGCACCTCTTTAGGTGCCCTTTCTTGGTTTTACATATAAAGACACTTTGCGAAGATAATGTTTTTGCATGGACACTTTTCGAAGACACTGCAAGAAATCCCGGCTGGGAGCAGTGTTCAGCACCTTACAAGAATTTTGAATGTTTTATGGTAACGTATTTGATAATGTTGTGCCTTATGAAAAGTAAATGTCTTTTATAGAATATTTGATACAGAGAATTAGAAAAGTTTTGAGATAGAATGTGAGAATTGAATAAAGACTGAAGGATTGAAAGTGACAGGTGACAGGCCAAGAGTAGATGGTCAGTGTCTTGTGTCCAGTAGTAGAAAGAAATAAAAAGAGAATAATTGATAGAAAATGTACTAAAGAAAATGTGTTTATTATAGCACTTTGAATTAAGAATTGCACTTAAGTAAATTTTTGATATTAAGATAGGAAGTTAGCCTGTTTGTTACGTTTAAGAAATGTGCCTCCTACATTGGGAAGATTAGATAAGTATTGTTAAACAGCATGTAAAATTTTTGTGTGTTCCTGTATTGTACCTTTTGTTGTCTTGCAGCCCGTGGACGTGCTGTGTTTAACGGGGGGGTATGTGGCGCTCCTGAGGCTTCAGTCGCCACAGAGGTACTGCACCTTCTCCTAAGGTGTAGTGCTCCACCATCCAGGTAAGGTGGGAACTCCTGACCACGCTCCACACCTGCATTCCACACACAGGATAGTTCAGTGGGGACACCTAACAGCTTCAGGCTGGGGGTTAGCAGAGCACTCCTCGTGGAACCCTGCTTTGTAACACGAGATGTGCTGGGAGGCGGGTGGTGTGAGATGATACAAAAGAGAGGGAAGGTGTAGGATTTCAGGTCAGTCAGACGGCAGGTCAGTCAGACGAGGGTCTGGGAGAGAGAGAGAGAGCCTGCTGACAGCAGGTCAGCCTGAGAGGAGCTCAAGGCGGAGGAAGGCAGTCAGTCAGGAGAGGCTGAGGACTGGTCATAGTGGAACGAGCTCCTCAGGGAAGGAAGAGAATGAGAAAGAGACGTAGACTGGAGACTACAGATTCCATAAGAGAGATAGAACAGATCGGAACGAAGGAGAATAGAAGGACGGTGGGAAGCTGGTTGAAGAAAGATAGAGAACCCTTCCAGTCCAGAGAGCGCAAAGGCCGGGGCCCGGTCCCCGAGGTTGATTGGATCTTTATGTCCGGCAACAGACACCGGAGGAGTAGTGAGCCGCTAACGCCTTGCTCCTATCATAGTCTGGGGACACAATAGCAACTGAATAGCGAGCCGGGATGCAGTGAGGAGTCCCCAAAGCAGGCTACAGCTGTCTGTCATACAAGTAAAGACTAGGAACACCTAGAGAGAGGCATTCCAGGGTAACTAAGTACTGGAGTGCTTCACACCTAAAGGCGCATTGGAGGAGTCATTCAGTGAAGGTACATATTGGCGGAGTGTGGAAGGGAGAACCCTATCTGGCCTGGAGGTTGGCTGGAGCCCTGACCCGGAGAACACAGTACGGAGGCAGGCGTGTGTGTGAACTGCAAATAGTGAGTAAAGCCTTGGAACCGCACACCCTGGTGTCCTCCAGTTATTCCAGCCCCGCTACACCTGGGTAACAACATCTATACCATTCTGCGCCTCTCTTCATCCATTGCACCTACACTGCCCTGGGACTACAGCTCCACCTGTGGGGAGCTACACCATCTTTGCTGCACCACACCATCAGTCGCAGCGGATCTGCATGCAGTGTTGGCTCAACATCTTACTTGCCAAACACCACGGGTGGCGTCACGAACTATTCATATAAACTTTAACACCATTAACATCACCGCCATTGATATTGGGCGCCCGGGGCCACGGACCGGGTCACTGCTGCTGTGACACATTCCCGCCTTGACACCGGCCCGGTACCGAGTACCCCGCTGCCCTGGGCGAGCGAGAGCAACCCATTGGTTGAACACCAGGCTCCATGAACAGTGTCTGCGGGTGATACCACTGCTTCTTCCGCTGTTCTCCGTGAAAGCCAATCCCCTGTCCATGGTGCATGCGAAGATGCCTCCTGCCCTGCACCTCTGTCATTGACCACAGTCAAATTGCACCATCATCAAGCACGTGCACATCCTTGTCCCAGTGCAGCCCTCAGTTGTCCTTACCCTAGTCATTGGACCATAAGCAGAAAGACGCAGCCTATGCCCCACAGGCCACAGTACTAAATTCACAAATTTCTCGTCTGCTTGCACTCGAAATGTTGCATTTTAGGCTCGTGAGAAACGGACAATTTCCACAACCTGATGGCAGTGACCGTAACAAGGTACTCGGTCCCCACCCGGCACTATTTCTCCAGGTCTGCCGTAACAACATTAGACAAACAAGCACATGTCACACATTACCAGTGCCTTCAACAATGGTGTTACAGGGAAAGTTCACCTAACCATAGACCCGTGGACAAGTGCTTGTGGGCAGGGGCGGTACATCTTGCTGACGTCACGCTGTGTATGGAGAAGACAGGTTGGGGAAGGCTTTGTATGTCATATTTAGGGTTTTGAACTGTAGCCTATGGGCAATAGGAAGGCAGTGAAGGGCATGGCAGAGAGGAGAGGCTGGGGACTAACAGAGGGAGAGTTGGATTACTCTGGCAGCAGAGTTTTGGATAGACTTGAGTGGTGCAACAGTGCTAGAGGGGAGGTTACAGAGTATAATTTTGCAGTACTCGAGACGGGAGATCATGAGGGCGTGCACAAACATTTTTTAAGTTTCTTGTAATGTACGGATCCAGGAAATGTTTTTGAGTTGTAATGGACAGGAGGAGGCAAGGGCTTGGATCTGTAGCTTGAAAGAGAGGGCAGAGTCGAGGATCACCCCGAGGCCACAAACATGTCCCACAACATTACCCGGGCCCTCCACAATGCTGTTACTTGGAAAGTCCACCTAACCACAAACACATGGACAAGTGCTTTGGTCAGGGATGGTACATCTCACTGAGGGTACACTGGGTTAACATAGTGGAAGCCAGGGCATGGCCTGGCTGAGCTTGAGACAAGACGTGTTTACCAGGTGCTCCTGCTGAAGCTAAAGGATTATAAAGAGGGAAGTGACCCCTTGGCTGTAAATTGAACACCAATAGTGTCCGGAACCCATCCTGCTCCTCCAGAAACTTAAAATTGTACAAGAGGGAAAAGCGGCTGCCCAGATTTCAGAGCTGGCCAAGTCCCAGGTGCCAGTGAAAACAGGACAGACGCCATCTTCATACAGTGAGCTGCTGTGGACGAAAGACATCCAGTGTCACAGAGGTACCGTTTGAGGAGACTGTTGGACACTTTCCCTCCCCTCCCCATCCCTGTTGACTGGCTGCACTTCCCCCTCACTAGTTGTCTGAGAGGCCCAGGCAACAGAGACTCTGCAGCCTGACTCTGTCTCCTTGCACCCCTCCCCCACCTCCTCACATGTCCTGACAGTCGCTGGCCAGCACTCATTACATACCTCTGCTGGGGAGAGTGGTGAATTCCTCTCCTGCTCCTGACTTCCATGGCTGCAGGCCTGCCTGTCAACGGGATCTGAAGCTACCTGAGCGAGACCCGGGGACGTTGGTGACATTCTGGACTCTTTTTCCTGCCCGTGGCCGGCGCCATATTGCAGGGAGAGGCAACGCTGGGGGCTGAAGCTGGGAGCACAGCACAAACCGGCTCTGTGAGATAAAATTGCACCCAGAGTTGTGGCTGAGGAAGGGGGGCGACGGGAGGGAGGGGATGGAGGAAAATAAAAATATAATCCACTGAAGACATCAAAAAACAGGGTCTGGGTCTGAAGGAGGGGAGAGGAGGAGAAGAAGGAAAGAGAGGAGGGGAGAGAAGCAGCCATAAAGGCGAAGGAGACTGGGGAAGAAAGGGGACATTATATGTCCTGAAGTGTTAACCCTCGGGGTTTTTTTCCCTCTGAGTGTTTTTTTTCTCAGACTAGAGGTCCCAGAATAGCAAAAATAAAGATTCAGGACACTCTCTTTAGAATCAGACTCATTGCTGAGATAATAGTGACACCAAGTGGTCACTTTGAAGATCAGCATCCATCTATCTCAAAATAAAGGACGAACCTATCTACTTGCGCATCCCTTAAAAATGTGACTACCTTCATGAAAATTTATACGGGGGGAATGTGAATGACGCCAAAATAGCTACCCGATATCGCTGAATTTCAATGTCTAAAGATGGTCAAGATTGGTAGATCCACATCAGTTTCTTCTGGATCTAAAGTTTCTCTAACTCAAGTAGATATGAATAAATTCCTTAATAAAAAAAGAAGCTAAATCAACCGTGACTAAATCCAAGCCTCTAGTGCCCATGGATCAACACTCTCAAGGCGACTCTGAATCAGATATAGTAAGCGATATGGAGGACAATGGTAGCATGGAGACGAACCTGTCTCTAGATCCTTCATAAAGAGGATACTTATTAAATCTCTTGAACCGTTGGTCAAAGACTTATCCGTCATTAAGCAAGAAATCTCACAAATAGGCCACAGGGTGGATACGCTCGAGGCATCCAATTCTACCATAATCCAGCAAACCAATGAGGCTATAGCTTGCTCACAGAGCCAAGGAGAACATATCAACCAAATATATTCCATCTTTGAGGATCATGAGAATAGAGAAAGAAGGAATAACTTGCGGATAAAGGGCATCCCTAAATCAGTAGCGGCTGAAGCGCTGTCCGCAACCTTGATTGAAATATTTTCTAAACTTCTGTCTCAAGACGACCCCTCACAATTTGAGATAGTAAGGGCACATAGGTCGTTAAAACCAAGACCCAAAATGGGAGACCCTCCGCAGGATGTCATTTGCCATTTTTTGGATTATCGTACTAAGGATTTAATAATAAGGCATTCAAGGGAAGCAGAAAATATAACATTTGAGGATTCCCCAATCTTGATCTTTCAGGACCTAGCAGCATCGGCATTAAATAAGAGACGTCTTCTAAAACCCTTTACTGAGGCTTTGCGCCATAACCAATACCGCTGGTTCTACCCATTTGGCATCGCAATAACTTGCAAGGATAAACGCATCCAGGCCAGGAACTCGGCGGAAATCCAAGAGGCGTGCAAAGAGCTGGGGATAGTTCTGGAAAAGTATCCGGATATAGAGGTATACCATCCAGTTCCTTCACTGCATCCTCTGTCCCGGCCCGAGCCTTGCAATCTGGTCCAATCAGCAAAGTCCACTCGAAACCGGCGTAAAGCAGCAAAGCCAAAATCTATTTATCCGGATGAAGAAAACTGACGAGCTGATGGCCTAAGACAAGGACATGTCCATGACATGGGAACTGTCTGTTGAATATGGCCGATCAGCAACGATAGAGTCATCTGGAGGCTGCTTAGTTTGACTTTATTGTATACCTGTGCTTTCTTTTTGTGTTCTAATTTTCGTTTCAGGTAGAAAGGTCAAACTGCGGCATCAATTGATATCTATGGCGAATTTCATGGACCTCATGTGTGAGTAGAGCACTACTCAGAACAGTTTATTGTTGCTTCCTTTCTCGGGGGGCCTGCTCGATCCACTTTGATATATCTTGACTGTGAGTGAGGGGGCAGGCATTGCTCCAAGAGATGGGAAAGAGGTGTTTATACATGAGGCCTGTGACACTGGCGTCATCATAATCACTTCCCCCCTTTTGAAATGTTAATTGTCTCAAATCAACATGGTTTATGTTACTGTTATTTGCACTGGCATTGACCAGTGCACTACCCCAGTTAAAGTAAACTTAATACCACTATACTCCAATTACCCCTTGTTATTGCCCACATCCTCCCCTGGTTGGTCCTGTGAGGTCACACTGCAGAACAAAGGTCCACACACTTCAATTTATATGGAAGCTAATCAAAGTACACTAAAATTAGCAAGCTTTAACACGCATGGCTTAAATTCACCTATCCCAAGAGCACAGATACTGAATTGGTTGAAAAAAGAAAATTTTAATATTCTTCTTTTACAAGAAACGCACTTTCAAATTGAGAAACTTCGCTCTTTTGATAATTCATATTACAACCAGTGGTACCACGCCACTTCCCCCCAGAAGAGTTCTAGAGGGGTGTCAATTGCATTTGACAAGAATACTTCTTTTTTACTATCTGACTCACTGGTTGATCCAGAGGGGAGATATATTTTTATAAAAGGCCTACTGGCAGGAACCTTGGTCAACATTGGCAACTTATACGCCCCCAACAAAAAACAAATCAAATGGATTACATCCAAACTAAATCAATTCAGCTCCTTCTTAGAGGGCATACCACTTCTTGGAGAGGACCTTAATATACCTCTAGACCCAATCTTGGACTCGTCCACAAAAAAAGGCAGATTTCATACCAAAATATTATCAGGATAAAGAAATCCAGGCATAGTCTTTCATTACTAGATGTGTGGCGACATATGCACCCTAATGACCTTGACTACACTTTTTTCTCCCATCCCCATAATTCCTACCACAGAATCGATTATATTTTCCTATCAAGATCTTTGTTGCCGAACCTATTTAAAGCAGAAATTCTTCCCTCAGTACACTCTGACCACTCGATAGTTGCAGTATGGTTTTCAACTTCAAAACCCCTTTCCGGGTATCGCTCATGGAGGCTAAATGATTCAATTCTAACCTCAGACACTAACAAACAACGAATCAGAAACTTTCTAACAGACTATTTTAAGAATAGTGTTTCTCCAGAGGTGAGCTTTCCAATGATATGGGGGGCTCACAAAGCAGTGGTCAGAGGGGAACTAATTTCTATAGCTTCTCACTTCAACAAACAGCGCAAAAAGGCAATACAAGATCTTTATGAAGAGATAGTTAATTTAGAAAAACAACATAAAAGAACCTTACTGCATCAGAATCTGGAGGCACTGACAGCCAAGCGCTTACAACTAAAGGATCTGCTAAATAAGCAGTCCGCAAAGCAGTACATTAGTGGGAGAAATCGTATGTATGTACATGGCGATAAGGCCTCCAGACTTAAGATGTCATTAATCAAAGTTAGACAAGCTAAGACTTTTATTCACTCCCTGAAAACCTCCAGTGGCAGTAAAACATCTGACATTGGCCAAATTTCACAGGAATTCTTAAAATATTATTCAAGCCTTTACAATTTGAAACCTGATGAATCTGACGCGGACAGGTTACGAAAACAAGCAGAAATCCAGTCCTTTTTAGCTAGCCTTAATCTCCCCAAACTTACATCAGAACAACAAAAATTCCTCACTAGGCCCTTCACCCGGGGGTAGGTCCGATCCACTCTTTCGAACAGTCCCTCAGGGAAGGCCCCTGGCCCCGATGGATTTCCTGCTATCTATTATAAAACCTTTTCTGAGGCCCTAGAACCTCACTTACTTAATCTTTGTAATGAAATACTCCAAGGTAACTCCTTCCCTCCCTAATCCCTGAAAGCTCATATTTCTCTAATCTACAAGGAAGGCAAGGACCCAGAACTTTGTAGTAACTACAGACCCATTTCCTTACTGAATGTGGATCTAAAAATCTATGCTAGTGTGCTCGTGTGGCGCATTGCAGAGTATTTACCTAAACTGATCTCCCCAGATCAGACCGGCTTCATTAGAGGTAGAGAGGGCAAGGAAAATGCATGGAGAGCTCTACATTTGATGCAATATTCTGATTTCCATAAGATACCCTTGGTGCTACTAGGAACAGACGCGGAAAAAGCATTCGACAGAGTGGATTGGACCTTCTTGCAAGAAACGCTCCTTAGCTTTAATTTTCCCCCTCTGCTGGTAGCGGCAATATTGCAAATGTATTCTCACCCCACAGCAAGAATTAAACTTAATAACTCCCTTACCAACTAATTTGAGATTCATATTGGAACAAGGCAGGGATGCCCTCTCTCGCCGTTATATTATTCATAATGGTGATGGAGCCGCTTAGCAAAGCTATAAATTTGTGCAAAGACATAGAGGGGGTGTCCATACGGGGTGTGATAAAACACTCCGGGATCGCCTTTGCTGGGGTCAAAGGTCACGTGCATTCAGCATGAAACTCAGGCGCAGAGCTGGGATTCGGGTGTAACTGACCCTTGGTCAGGTTTATTAACGGTGAAAGCAATGCAAAAGGAAATAAAACATAAAACAAATCCTTGCCTGTCCGGCACTAACTAAACAATGGACAACCTAACTACCAACTGGCGGGCTTCTCCCGTCCAGCCAAACCACAGTTGCAGTGGGCACTGCTTCCACTCACGTGTGTCTCTCACACAGACAGGCTCTCTGTGTTCCCAGGCTGAGACACTCACACAACCACCTGGCATCCTTTTATATCCACCTCCCATTATTCATTAGCAAGCAGGTGCGATACTGACCAGACTAGGCCACATAGGAAAGGAATCTGGGTGAGATATACCTGCCCTCATCCACTATTCCCACATGATTCTCACATATCCCCCCCTTCTGCTCAGACCACTCCGGTCGAGCAATGACACCCGCCAAACAGTGCACTCGGGACAGGGCATCTGCATTTCCCATCTGTACCCCTGGGCGGTGCTCCACCGTAAAAGTGTAGGCCTGCAGGGCAAGGAACCACCGGGTCACCCGGCTATTCCGTTCCTTGTTCAAGTGCATCCACTTGAGAGGGGCATGGTCAGTGATCAGCCTGAACTTTCGGCCCACCAGGTAATATTTGAGGGCCTCTAGAGCCCACTTAATGGCGAGGCAGTCTTTTTCTACGACTGCATACCTTTGCTCGTGTTTATTCAGCTTCCTGCTGAGATAGAGGACTGGGTGTTCCACTCCGTCCCTCACTTGTGAGAGTACGGCCCCGATACCGGTATCAGAGGCATCCGTTTGTACCACAAACTCACTGCGGAAGTCCGGAGTCACCAGTACGGGCTGAGAGCAAAGTGCCCGTTTTAGGCTATGGAAGGCTTCTTCAGCCGCTAAACTCCATTTAATCATGACGGAGTCTTTCCCTTTTGTAAGATCCGTCAGGGGGGTAGCGATGGCTGCAAAATTGGGTATGAACCGGCGATAATAACCGGCGATCTCCAGAAAGGCTTGCACCTGCTTCTTGTTGACAGGTTGTGGCCAGTCCTGAACCGCCTGAATCTTATCAACCTGGGGTTTAACAACACCCCTCCCAATTACATACCCCAAATACCGGGCTTCTTCTAGCCCAATGTGACATTTCTTGGGGTTCACGGTTAGACCTGCCTCCCACAGGTCGTCAATCACAGCTTGTACTTTCTGGAGATGAGTCTCCCAGTCCAAGCTGTAAATGACAATGTCGTCCAAATAGGCCGAAGCGCACTGCCTATGTGGCCTCAGGACTCGATCCATCAGTCTCTGGAAGGTCGCTGGTGCTCCGTGCAGTCCAAACGGCATATACACATACTGAAATAGACCTTCTGGGGTAGCAAATGCCGTCTTTTCTCTGGCAGCCTCCGCCAGAGGGATCTGCCAATACCCCTTTGTTAGGTCTAGAGTCGTAATATACCGGGCTTTTCCTAACCGATCTATTAACTCGTCGACCCGGGGCATAAGGTAAGCATCAAATTTTGAGACCGCATTCAGTTTCGTTAAGTCATTGCAGAACCGGATGGTGCCGTCCGGTTTAGGAATTAGCACAATCGGGCTGGACCAGGCACTGTGCGATTCCTCAATGACACCTAACTCTAACATTGCCTTCACTTCTCGGGAAACGGCTTCACGGCGCGCTTCCGGGATTCGGTAGGGCTTTACGTGAACTGTGACACCAGGTTCCGTTACGATGTCATGTTTTATTAGCGTAGTCTGCCCGGGTTTTTCTGAGAAAAACTTTTGGTTGTGAAGTAGAAACTGCCTGACCTCAGTCTTTTGCCGCTCCGAGAGAGTCTCTGCAACCCGTACCTCCGGTACGGTATGCGAGCAGACAGGACGGGCCAGCTCCGCTGACAAGGCAGACCGATCCTTCCAGGGCTTTATCAGATTTACATGATAAATCTGTTCAGGTTTCCGTTTACCTGCCTGGTATACTTTGTAGTTTACTTCACCAACTCTTTCCTTGATCTCAAAGGGGCCCTGCCACTTTGCCAGGAACTTACTGTCCACCGTGGGGACCAGGATCAACACCCTATCTCCGGGGGCAAACGTACGGATCTTGGCGCCCCTATCATAGATTCTTTTTTGGGCTCCTTGAGCCTGTATCATGTGTTCTTTGACGATAGGCATAACAGCCGCAATACGGTCCTGCATTTGTGTGACGTGATCTATCACTGTTTTAAACGGAGTGACCTGACCCTCGCAGGTTTCTTTTGCAACGTCTAACAGTCCGCGAGGACGTCGGGCATACAATAACTCGAAAGGCGAGAATCCCGTGGAAGACTGGGGTACTTCCCTGATGGCAAAAAGCAAATACAGAAGTAAATAGTCCCAGTTCTTCCCACCCTTGTCTATCACCTTTCTCAGCATCTGCTTCAGAGTTTTATTGAACCGTTCGACCAACCCGTCTGTTTGAGGGTGATACACGGATATGCGTAAAGGTTCGATTTGTAACAACCGGCAGAGCTCCTTCATTATCCAGGACATAAAGGGGGTCCCCTGGTCGGTGAGTATCTGTTTTGGTATACCGACCCGACTAAACACATGCACCAGTTCCTTGGCAATCGTCTTGGTGGCCGTGTTACGCAAAGGGATGGCCTCCGGATAACGAGTGGCATAATCCAAGATGACCAGGATATATTGGTGTCCACGTGCAGACCGTGGAAGGGGTCCAACTAAATCCATCCCAATCCTCTCAAACGGGACTTCAATAATAGGTAGGGGTACCAAACGGCTACAGAACCGGGGCTTAGGTGCAGAGGCTTGGCAGTCAGGACAAGACTCACAATATACACGAATATCGTGATGCATGCCTGGCCAAACAAAACAGTGTAATATCCTTTCGGTGGTTTTCTGGACTCCCAGGTGACCTCCCATCACATGTCCGTGGGCCAGGTCCAGCACCTGCCACCGGTAGGGTTTTGGCACGACTAATAGTTGCACCGTATCTTCCCCCTTTTTCTCTATCTGATAGAGTAAATCATTCTCCAGAACCATGTAAGGATATGCCAGCCTAGAGCCAGGTTCTACGGGTACCCCATTTATCACTTTTACATTTGTCCTAGCCTGAGAAAGGGTAGGATCCTTTATTTGCTCGCTTTGGAAGTCATCTTTCTGAACTTCTAAATCCGGCAAACGGGGAGGTGGACGGCTGTCAGCCTCCTCCTCTTCCCCGGTCTCCTCCGTATCACCCGCCATGACTGAAAACGGGAACTGCAGATCATTTCCCGCAGACTCTTCCCCCAAGTCTTCCGGGGAGACCTCTTCCAGGGGTTCGGGACCCACACGCGCCCTGGGAGAAGAATCACTTACACTATTACCCAAAGGCATCAACTGATTCTCCCACAATTGCCAGAAGTGGGGAAAATCCCGGCCCAGGATAACATCATGCAATAACGCCGGGACGAGTCCCACTTTATGTTGCACAGACCCATAGGAAGTTGTAATGCATATGACCGTGGTGAGGTACGAACAGGTGTCTCCATGCACACACGTTACAGAAAATTTGTCTGATGGTCCAGTCGGGGCTGACACCAGACTGGCCTTCACCAGAGTCACCACACTTCCCGAGTCTAACAATG
Organism: Dendrobates tinctorius; assembly: GCF_039654945.1. Lineage (NCBI taxonomy): Eukaryota > Metazoa > Chordata > Amphibia > Anura > Dendrobatidae > Dendrobates > Dendrobates tinctorius. Next base: position 7,345,642 of record NW_027361704.1, read on the forward strand.
CCACCACATTTTTGCCATCAACAGTTAAATCACACAAGTGTTTTTCCACATCCTTTTGACCGGCATTCACACTGACTACCCGTGCAACCATAGACATGCGGTTTTTAGAGTCTGTGACATCGCACTGCATGGGTTCAGTAGTGACCGGACAGTTCGCAGCAATATGTCCCATCTCTTGGCAGAGGAAACACCTAACGGGCCCCTTGCTTAGACCATAGTTCGTTACTCTCGGCCTCGCAGTGCGGGCAGTCCCGTTTTCCTCCCCCACTGTCTTAGGGATTTTTCCATCTCCCCTACTCCCTGGATCAGTCTTACCGGTTCCACGTGGAGATGATGAAGAACGAGGTGCGGTAGCGTCGTCTCGGAGTCCTTCCGCCACGGAGTAACGTTCAACCAGATCCACCAGTTGATCTGCCGTCGTAGGATTTCCATGGCTTACCCACTTCCTCAGGGCTGGCGGTAGAGCTCTCAGGTACTTGTCCATGACGACTCTCTGGATTATCTCTGGCGCTGTCAGCACCTCGGGTTTTAGCCACTTCTTCGTCACGTGGATCAAGTCGAACATCTGTGACGGCGGTGGTTTATCCGGCTGATAAGTCCATTGATGCACTCTGTGCACGGACAGCGGTCGTCACTCCCAGCCGGGCCAAGATCTCGGCTTTCAGTTTGTCAAAGTCCTGCGCAGCTTCAGGCTCTAAGTCATAATAAGCCTTTTGGGCCTCACCGGAAAGAAACGGGGCAATCAGGCCGGCCCATCTTGCCTTCGGCCATTTTTCTCGCAACGCCGTCCGTTCAAACGTAGTCAGGTATGCCTCGACGTCATCTTCTGTCGTCATCTTCTGCCAGTACCGACTCACGTGAATCACTCTCGACTCGGCTTCCAGGTTAACATCAGGTAAGCTTGCCAGGCACTGCGCCACCTGCTGGAGAAGCGAACAATCGGTAGCTGTCATGTCCACCAACTCCTTCAGCTGGGCCATCATCACCCGATTAGCTTCTTGCTGGACGGCGGTGGACTGTACCAGCGCTTTCACCACGTCCTCCATGCTCATGCTTGCAACGTGATGCCCGCGTTCTCCACCACAATGTGATAAAACACTCCGGGATCGCCTTTGCTGGGGTCAAAGGTCACGTGCATTCAGCATGAAACTCAGGCGCAGAGCTGGGATTCGGGTGTAACTGACCCTGGGTCAGGTTTATTAACGGTGAAAGCAATGCAAAAGGAAATAAAACATAAAACAAATCCTTGCCTGTCCGGCACTAACTAAACAATGGACAACCTAACTACCAACTGGCGGGCTTCTCCCGTCCAGCCAAACCACAGTTGCAGTGGGCACTGCTTCCACTCACGTGTGTCTCTCACACAGACAGGCTCTCTGTGTTCCCAGGCTGAGACACTCACACAACCACCTGGCATCCTTTTATATCCACCTCCCATTATTCATTAGCAAGCAGGTGCGATACTGACCAGACTAGGCCACATAGGAAAGGAATCTGGGCGAGATATACCTGCCCTCATCCACTATTCCCACATGATTCTCACAGGTGTTTAACTCATAAAACCATGGCCTTTGCTGACGATTTATTAGTCACTATGACTTGTCCCCACAGAGGCATACCAGTCCTTGTGCGGATTCTGGAGAGATACGGCTTTCTGTCTAATTTCAAAATTAACCCATCTAAATCCGAAGCACTGGGCATACCTATTAGCACTATAAATGATTTTAAGTCACAATTCCCCTTCCACTGGCCGGACAATTATATAAAGTATCTAGGTATCAAAATTAGTCCGTCCTTTAAAGACTTATTCAATTTAAATTATAAACCGCTTCTTAGTTTAGTTGCAGACCAGACTAAAAGATGGAGGGCCCCGTACTTATCTTGGATGGGCAGAAAAAACCTGATCAAGAGCATCCTCATGCCTAAATTAATCTATCTATTTCAGATGCTGCCTATAGATTTGCCCAGGTCGTTCCTAGCCCAGATCAATTGTTCTGTCTTTAAGCATATTTGGAATAAACATACGCCGAGACTTAACTCACATACACTCTCATTGCCCAGAGGGAAAGGTGGCATGGGAGCCCCTAATATCCGCACTTACTATTTGGCTGCTGTCCTATCAAGGACTGTCGAATGGGTCAAAAAGACTGGAGAGAAACCCTGCCTCAATATTGAAGAGCAGATGGCTCCGACTCAATTGCGCTCTGTTATCCTCTCTCCTGCAGCGACACCTAAAATTACCTTCCCGAATCTCCTTACTAGGGAGGCGATTAAATGCTGGATGTCAGTGGCATTTTATTTAGCGCCGACCCCCTCGCCGCTTGCTAAGGTTTCAGATGTCATGGCAGCGGGATTGGTGAAACCTACATCAACAGATAAATCACCTCTATTGGATCAGTTATATAAAGAGGGGACTATTATACCCTTTCAAGATATGAAAGCACTACCCACAATGTCTAATTATACCTTCTTACATTATGAATCTCTAAGGAAGTCACTACGCCAAGCCATGATAAATGGCGACATTACACGACCTTTAACCACTTTTGAAACACTGTGCTCCCAAACAAAAACCCCGAAAAAAGTGCTCTCCGCCCTCTATAATATGTTGCTTGTACAGCAAGTTTCTCAAAAAAGAGCCTTTGTGCGGAGATGGGAAAGAGAGTTAGGACACTCTTCTTCTGACTCCCAAATTAACCTAATATATAAATTTTCATATGGCCCTTCACACTGTGTGAGAGCTCAAGAAAATAGCTATAAAATATTGACTCACTGGTATACAACACCCCTCATGTTGCACAAATGGCTTCCCACCTTGTCAGACTTGTGTTGGAGATGCGAGAAGGACAGAGGGTCATATCTACATATCTGGTGGTCCTATCACACCATACAAAAATTTTGGAACACGGTATCCCATGTTTTGAATGAGGTAGTACGTACCCATATAAAATTCACACTGGAACATGTTTTCCTCAATCTTCCAATTGTTCCAAATAATAAAGCCATATCTAAACTGGCCTCCTTCATACTTTCAGCCGGCAAGCTCCTACCTACATTTTGGCATATGTCTAATATTCCAAGCTTGAGCCAGTTATTAGCTAAAATTGACCAACTGTATCATTCTGAAGAATTGGTAGCACTTTCTACACATAGCTTTTCTGCCTTCTCGCATGTCTGGACTCCTTGGGTGTCGTACAGGAAATCAGAAAAATTCATTTCTGTGATTACGCCTGACCCTACATCTTGAATCTTAGACTTGAGCAGCGTGTCTACGGACCTCCCACCAACCTCCCCCGCCCCTCGACTCCCTACCCTCCCCTCCCCCTCCCATCTGTTCTATTGGTACACTCTTGTGGGGTTTTTTTTCACCCCTTTCTTTAGGCCCTGATTTGGTTCCTACTAAGTCAATTGTTTCATCAGAAGGTTTATTATTGAACATCGGGGCACCTGTTCTGTTCCAAATGTATGTTTATGTGTTAATAACAAGTAAGAATAGATTGTTCTTCATGGTAACGATGTTCTGACGGCGAAGTGGGTGTTTACATCCCTGTAGATTGGGTCAATCTTCAGCTTTTTCATTACCATTCTTGAGACCGGCACGGTCCTCTGAACACTGTATTGTTTACTTGTGCTGTATTACGCTTGCATTGTTGGATTTACTGCATTGCTGTCATGATACCAATAATTTTCAATAAATAAAACAATGAAAACAAAACATAGTGGAAGCCAGGACCCACTCCAACCTTGCTATGGTGCCCGTCCTCCCAAACAACGAGTATTGCGTGCCCTACATCAATCTGGGTTGCCCCCACAGTGTACAGCTCCTGCACCTCCTCCTCCTCCTTCGCCTCCTCTTCAGTCTCCAGCTGAAAAAGTAGGGCATCAGTCTCAAGCTGGAAGCACTGCAGCACTGCCTCATCAAAGCGGGAACAGGCTGTGCTGAAGCTAATATACAGTCATGGCCAAAAGTTTTGAGAATGACACAAATATTAATTTTTACAAAGTCTACTGCTTCATTTTTTCTAATGGCAATTTGCATATACTCCAGAATGTTATAAAGAGTGATCAGCTTAACAGCAATTACTTGCAAAGTCAATATTTGCCTAGAAAATTAACTTTATCCCCCAAAACACATTTCAACATCATTGCAGCCCTGCCTTAAAAGGACCAGCTAACATCGTTTCAGTGATTGCTCCATTAACACAGGTGTGGGTGTTGATGAGGACAGGGCTGGAGATCAATCTGTCATGATTAAGTAAGAATGACACCACTGGACACTTTAAAAGGAGGCTGGTGCTTGGCATCATTGTTTATCTTCTGTTAACCATGGTTATCTCTAAAGAAACACGTGCAGTCATCATTGCACTGCACAAAAATGGCCTAACAGGGAAGAGAATCGCACCTAGCAAGATTGCACCTCAGTCAACAATCTATCGCATCATCAAGAACTTCAAGGAGAGAGGTTCCCTTGTTGCCAAAAAGGCTCCAGGGTGCCCAAGAAAGACCAGCAAGCGCCAGGACCATCTCTTAAAAGTGTTTCAGCTGCGGATCGGGCTACCAGCAGTGCAGAGCTTGCTCAGGAATGGCAGCAGGCAGGTGTGAGTGCATCTGCACGCACTGTGAGGCAGAGACTCTTGGAGCAAGGCCTGGTCTCAAGGAGGGCAGCAAAGAAGCCACTTCTCTCCAGAAAAAACATCATGGACAGACTGATATTCTGCAAGAGGTACAGGGAGTGGACTGCTGAGGACTGGGGTAAAGTCATTTTCTCTGATGAATCCCCTTTTTGATTGTTTGGGACATCTGGAAAACGGCTTATTCGGAGAAGACCAGGTGAGCGCTACCACCATGCCAACTGTCAAGCATCCTGAAACCATTCATGTGTGGGGTTGCTTCTCAGCCAAGGGAATGGGCTCTCTCTCAGTCTTGCCTAAAAACACAGCCATGAATAAAGAATGGTACCAGAATGTCCTCCAAAAGCAACTTCTCCCAACCGTCCAAGAGCAGTTTGGCGATCAACAATGCCTTTTTCAACATGATGGAGCACCTTGCCATAAAGCAAAGGTGATAACTAAATGGCTCAGGGCACAAAACATAGAGATTTTGGAACCATGGCCTGGAAACTCCCCAGATCTTAATCCCATTGAGAACTTGTGGTCAATCATCAAGAGACGGGTGGAAAAACAAAAACCTTCAAATTCAGACAAAATAAAAGCATTGATTTTGCAAGAATGGACTGCTATCAGTCAGGATTTGATCCAGAAGTTGATTGAGAGCATGCCAGGGAGAATTGCTGAGGTCCTGAAGAAGAAGGGTCAACACTGCAAATATTGACTTGCTGCATTAACTCATTCTAACTGTCAATATAACCTTTTGTTACTCATAATATGATTGCAATTATATTTCTGTATGTGATAAAAACATCTGACAAACACACATAAAAACCAGAGGGCAGCAGATCATGAGAAAATATAATATTTGTGTCATTCTCAAAACTTTTGGCCATGACTGTACTTAATTGACAAACCTCACAATGCTGAAGAGTTGTGGACACCTCTGAAAGAGCAGGCAGATTGGTGGATGAGACTGCTGAACCCACAGCCAGGCATGGTTGTGTGTGACAATGGCTGGAACCTGGTGGCTGGTCTGTGGCAAGGTGAGCTCACACATTTACCATGCCTGGTTCATGCGCTTAACCGAATTAGTCAACGTTTTGTGAAAAACGACATGGAGCTGGCAGTTCTGCTTAGAAAATTACTAAACTTGAAATACCCATTTTAGAAAGTCAGCTACAGCTTCAACCGCCCTTGCCATGATTCAGCAGTGCTTGCAGCTTTTGGCTCACTCACTGGTGTGTGATGCCCCCAGGCATTGGAACTCTACGCTGCAGATGTTTGAAAGGATTTGTGAGCAGAAAAAGGCAGTTAGGCTAGTTTCACACTAGTGTTTTGGCCCGCAGAGCACGGCCGCCGCTAAGGCCCGCCCCCTGCTGCTCCCCCTTCAGTCATCTACTCCTAGTGTCGCACATCGCTGCATGCGATCTGAACATCCTATCTATAGCATAGGGTGTGCAGACCATGTGCTGGCCGTGCGTCCTTTTGATGGTGCTCCGAGTGCACCAAAATGCAACATGACAGACTGTTACAGAGGAGAGAGGACCTTGTCTTTGCGGACTTTCATTCTGCGGGAGAATGGGAAAGAAGGTGGGGGGTGCGGCTACTTGGGTGGTGGAGAGGCGGCAGCTCGTGTGGTGGTGTAGAAGTCACATCTCCGAACACCACGTTCTCCAATTGACATCTCTTGAAATGCAGAAGAAATGTCAAAATCTATAGCTTCAGTTATAGGATATGCACGGGCTCCTTTTAAACGTCATCGTCCAACCAGTTCAGTATTAGTAGGTGACGGCTTGTCAGAATCCTGAATTCTTTTGCTAAATACTGCTGTATATAAGTACAGTGACACCCAGGACAAAAAAGAAAACCACCGTAAACTGGCCAAACATTGAGAACACACAGATATGAGCTGGCATGGAGATACCACACCAAAAAATGTGTGGCCTGTATTCCAATTACACTTGGGGCTAGCTATATGCTGCCAATATATCCTACAGGTAACAGCAGCACCAGAACACAGGAAGGGAATGGACCCTCTTGATGTATGCAGTGATCTATATACATACATACAGTGCCTGTAGGCCTTGCACTGATGTTTATAGAGCGACATATATTACCCTGCCTACCTAACACTGGAACCTATATACTCTGGAATTAGTCCTTAGAAGGATTGTTGGTTTAGCTGGATTTGAGTAGTTAAGGATGGTAGACCCCACACTAACTAATAAATCCCCAATTCTGACTCTATCTCGGCAGCAGCTCTCCCTACACTATCTCAATCCGGAGCTGAATGTGCCAAGCAGGGCGGTTTCCAGTCTCTTATACCCCTGATGATGCTGTGCGGCCAGCCAATCACTGTACAACCACAACAAAGATGGCAGCGGCATTTCATTGCCTGGCAGACAATCCCTGTAACGTGATTGGGTCTGTAAAGTTCGCCAAAAAAGCTGGGTGAAGACCCGAGTTCCCGCTGAGTAATCCCGTTCACTTAACAATAATAGGCACCAATCATATGCTGTCAATGTGACAAAGAAAAAAAATATTGATGGCAATAAGTATAAAAGTGTATATGTGTTGTGAGTTCATTTTCCCCTTCACCGTCGATGTCTGATGAACTCCCTCTTCTGGTGAAGGAAGGTAGTGAGGCTGATTACCAAACACCTGATCTGGTAGATGATGACTGGGTAACAGGAAATTCTGACTGGATATAAGGCAGCCGACGCCCTTCTGAGTCGCTGGTGATTTCTCTGCTGGATGCTTGGAGACCAGTCTGATTCCTGCTTCCCAAAGATAAGTTTTTGCTCTGCTATTGAACTTATTAGTTTTGTTTTGTTTACCTTGTTTTTTGGAGTTCAGCCATCCCCGGTCGGGGGTGTGCTGAGTTCCATTTTTGTCTCTGATCAGTTTGTCTCTTTGCTCTGTCTTCAGAATTTACCTGAGTGCTGATATAGTCTTTTTGAAGTCCTAGCGACTTCAGGGTCTTTTTTCCTATCAGACGGTTGGGACATTTTTTGTTAGGGTTTTTAACGGATTGCAGACAGCTGCTTTTCTATCCTGTCCTTTTTAGTTAACTTGGGCCCCATTGTTTGCTCAACCTATCTTTCTATCTGTGTTAGTGTTTTCATCTTGCTTCACCGTCATTATATGTTGGGGGCTGCCTATTGCTTTGGGGTCTGCTCTGGGGCAGTTTAGATTTCCCCTTTCTTTCTTTAGGCCTATTTAGTTCTCCGGCTGTGATCGAGGGGTCTAGGGCATCGTAGGAACCCCCTACGGCTACTGTTAGTTGTTGTGGATAGGATCAGGGGTCTGCAATCCGATAGCTACCAACCTCTCCGGTTTTCTGGACTTAGCTTGTATTTTTGTTTTTTCCTCCTTCGTTGACTCATTCATAACATATATGTGTATAAACACAGCAAAAATAAATAATAATAAATAATGATGTCACACAATAAAGTGCAAGTGCAAGGTGACAACAGAGAACAACAGCAGTGATGTACCAACTAGAACTTTGTGCGTTCAAAAATCATGGTGATATAAATACAAATGATGGGTAATGAAACAACACTCAAACTATCTTAGATAAAGTGCATGTGCAAAAGTAAGAGAAAGGGAGGGAAAAAAAGGGGGGTATATGACAGGTCACAAAATAATAATATCATTATGTGCAATAAGCTGGTTGAGCAAGAGGTGTTGTGAATCTCATGGATATATATAATAAGTAAGGAAGAGGTAAAGGCTATTTTAAAAAGAGATGCAGCATCCAGTGGTCACAAGCAGGGAATATTAAGCCAATTCCATGGGCAGAAGAGCAATGGATTACCTGGGTGTATGGAGGTCACCGTTAGAGTTGAGCGAAACGGGTCGAAAAATTTCAAAAGTCGCCGACTTTTGGCAAAGTCGGGTTTCATGAAACAAAACCCGACCCTAGGATGAGGTCGGCCACGAGGTCGGCGACTTACGCGCCAAAGTCGCGTTTCAAAAGTTTGTTTTGCTCTCTTTTTCAGCCAATCGGGATCCACGGACACTGTGGGCAACGTGATGACATAGACAGGGGTCACCACCATCTTTCAGAAGGGCATGCAAGTGATTGGCTTGCTTTGGTGGGCGTCACAGGGGTTATAAAAGGGCGTGCACGCCGACCGCCATCTTACTTCTGCCGATCTTAGCATAGGGAGAGGTTGCTGATTCTGTAGGGAGAGCGTTAGGCAGGGAAGAAGAAAAAAAAACTGCTTCTGCTGCTAGCGATTTTGCCTGTACAACACACCAGTCACTGTGTGTGCAGTGCAAGGGGAGGCTATATTGTGGTGGATCAGCGGTGTTGGTTGTAAGGCTGCCTTCTAAGGCTTCCTGACAGCTGCATTGCTGTTTACCCACTGCTCTGCAAACTGCTTTTTTAAAAGCAATCCCAATTTTTTTTTTTGTCCTGCTGAGGTACTGAGCATGCATTTTTTCACACCATACAGCGTCAGTGGGCCTCACACAATCCAAAAGTGTCCAGTGTCCACTAGTGTCTGCAGAAATTCAAAATCTCCCTTATCCTGTAGTCACTTTTTTCACACCTGTGCCATCGAGCCTGTGACATAGCGCTCTGATATTCAGTGGGCCTCACACAATCCAAAAGTGTCCAGTGTCCACTAGTGTCTGCAGAAATTCAAAATCTCCCTTATCCTGTAGTCACTTTTTTCACACCTGTGCCATCGAGCCTGTGACATAGCGCTCTGATATTCAGTGGGCCTCACACAATCCAAAAGTGTCCAGTGTCCACTAGTGTCTGCAGAAATTCAAAATCTCCCTTATCCTGTAGTCACTTTTTTCACACCTGTGCCATCGAGCCTGTGACATAGCGTTCTGATATTCAGTGGGCCTCACACAATCAAAAAGTGTCCAGTGTCCACTAGTGTCTGCAGAAATTCAAAATCTCCCTTATCCTGTAGTCACTTTTTTCACACCTGTGCCATCGAGCCTGTGACATAGCGCTCTGATATTCAGTGGGCCTCACACAATCCAAAAGTGTCCAGTGTCCACTACTGTCTGCAGAAATTCAAAATCTCCCCTGTCCTATAGACACCTTGTACCTTGTTTTACATTACTATATAGTTTGTTGGATTTTGTCTACATTTCTACCAAAAATGAGGAAGGCTGGTGGAAGAGGCCGTGGAATTGGGCGGGGGTTGGCAGCTGGTAATGATGGTGTTGGTGGTGGATCTGATGGTAGTGGCAAAAGCAAAATAGGACCGAATGCAGGAGGTGTTGAGCCTGCGTCATCGCCTGACTCCACAAGGCCTCGAAGGCTTAGTTTTCTAGGAGTTGGCAAACCGCTTTTAAAGCCAGAGCTTCAGGAAAAAGTTTTGTCTTACATTGCTGACTCAGCCTCCAGCTCTATCGCCTCCTCTTCTGAAGTTGTAAAAAATAAAAGCACTGAGTCGTCATTGGAGGCTCATGTTCACGAACCACACCTTTCCTTGTGTCCTTCACCCCAACCAAGATTGAAGGATGACGCAGGCCATACTACTGATTACTCCATGGAGCTGTTTTCACATACCATGCCTGGATTATCAAGTGAAATGGTGAATTACCCAGGCCAAGATGAATCGGACATGGAGTGCACTGATGCACAGCCGCTGATAGATGATTCTGCTGGTACATTCACTCAGAGCACTACATTGTCCTCGCAGTGTACAGAGCCAGATTCTGACCCTGATGAGACTCAGGTGCCCCTTCCCGCACACTATACCACCATACACGGTGACACAGAGGAAGGTGCACATGACATTGAAGAGGAGGTGATGGATGACCCAGTTGTTGACCCAGATTGGCATCCATTGGGGGAAGAGAGTGCTGCTTCCAATAGCTCAGATGAGGAGGAGCATCCACAGCAGACATCGACATCGCAAAAGCTGTTATCTGGCAGGCCCGGAGCACTCCAAAGACAGGTTCCAAAAATCAAAAGAGTTGCTGGACAGCTTGTCCAGACGGTCAAAAGATCACAGCGTGCTAGGCCGCAAAATGTCTGCCAAAGTAGGAAGAGTGCAGTGTGGCACTTTTTTGAACAAAATCCTCATGATCAGGCCAAGGTTATCTGTAAGAAGTGCACAAAGACATTTAGCCGAGGGAAAAATCTGAAAAATTTGAATACCAGTTGCATGCTTAGACATTTAACCAGCATGCACTTGCAAGCGTGGACACAACACCAAACCTCAAGTGCCACATGTGCAACTGATCACAAAGAAGGTAGTCAACAACGCTACATTGTTTCCCCCACTGTAAGCCCACCGGTTAGCACAGCAGCAAATGTTGAGGTGTCGTTGCAAGGCCACAGCAGTCAGGGAATCCCACTGTTATATCAATGAAATACTGAATCTAGGCCATCAGAAAGAACACCAACTCCATCACCATCATCAACCCTCTCTCAGTCCGCCCTGTCCACCGCTACATCCACCATATGCAGCTCTCAAGTCCAGCTCACCCTCCCAGACACTATGAGTAGGTCAAGAAAGTACTCAGTCTCTCATCCGCGTACACTGGGTTTGAACGCCCACATTGCCAAACTAATCTCCTTTGAGATGATGCCCTATCGGTTGGTGGAAAGCGCAGCTTTCCGCGAACTCATGGCCTATGCAGTACCACGCTATGACCAACCCAGTCGCCACTTCTTCTCTCGCAAAGCCTCCCAGCCCTCCATCATCATGTAAAAGACCGCATTGTCCATGCACTCAAGCAGTCAGTGAGTGGAAAGGTGCACCTCACAACTGATGCATGGTCCAGTCGGCATGGCCAGGGCCGTTACGTGTCCATCACTGCGCACTGGGTTAATGTGGTGGATGCAGGGTCCACAGGGGACAGCAGTGGTGGGACAGCGCTGCCTAGCCCATGGTATAGGAAACAGTTGGCTGTAGGCGTTCGACCCTCCTCCTCCTCCAGAAGCGAAAGCTCGAACACTGAGCGCAGTCGTACGAGCACTCCATCTGCAGCTGCCACTGTTGCACATGAGGTGTCCCCCTATCAAGCAGCTAGTGGAAAGCGTCAGCAGGCTGTGTTGCAGATGATGTGTTTGGGCGACAGACACACCGCCGAGGTGCTGGCCGAGTACTTGAAGCGACAAACTGAGTCATGGCTGGGCAGTGTACATCTTGAGGCAGGCAAGGTAGTTAGTGATAACGGCCGTAATTTTGTGGCAGCCATAGCCCTTTCGAAACTCAGCCACATACCTTGCTTGGCTCACACCTTGAACCTGGTGGTGCAGTGCTTCCTCAAAAATTATCCGGAGATAACAGCCCTGCTCCAGAAGGTGCGAAGACTGTGCGCGCACATCCGCCGGTCGCCCGTACACTCCAGTCGTATGCAGAAGCTGCAGCGATTGCTCCACCTTCCCAACCACCGCCTCATTATCGACATTGCAACAAGGTGGAACTCCACCCTGCACATGGTGGAGCAGCTGTGCGAGCAGAGGCAGGCCATAATGCATTTGTGGGAGGATACACGGCCAGGCACTTTGAGAGCAGACATGGAGTTGACAGGTGTGCAGTGGTCGAAGCTGAAAGACCTCTGTAAAGTCCTTCAGTGTTTTGAGGAATGCACACGGCTGGTAAGCGCAGACGACGCCATCCTAAGCATGAGCATCCCACTTATGCGTCTGCTCATGCAAACTTTGACGCACCTTAAGGAGCAGGCGTCTGCAGCCAATGTTGATGAGGAGTAAGAGGAGGAGGGAATCCTTGATGACATACAGCCATTGTCTGCTCAGGGACCTCTCCTGGACGAGGTGGAGGAAGAAGAGGAGGAGGAGGATGATGATGGGGATGATTACTTAGGGGAGGAGGATGCATCTCGTGGGGCAAGTGAAAATGTTGGCGTGGCAAGGTCTGGTACAGGGTTTGTGCGTGACTGGAGGGATGTGGATTTGCCAGAAAGTGCTCCTCCACCCAGCACTCACAGTGCATCATTGACACCGGCAACGTTGGCCCACATGTCAGATTATGCCTGGCAGATCCTAAAAAGGGACCCCCGCATTGCCAAAATGATGAACGATGACGACTACTGGTTGGCCAGCATCCTGGATCCATGCTATAAAGGCAAATTACAAAACATCATGCCACAGGAGAACCTTGACCTAATATTGGCTAATAAACAAGCAACTCTGGTAAATCGGTTGCTTGAGGCATTCCCAGCACACAGCAGCGGTGATGGTTCTCACACGAGCCGTACGGGCCGGGGGCAACTTGGCAGAGGTGTTCATGGTGCACACAGCAGAAGTGGAATTGGAGACAGGGGTTTCATGACAATGTTGTGGACTGATTTTTCAAGTACCGCTCACACAACTGGTAATACTGCATCGATGGAAAGTGACAGGAGACAGCAGTTGTCAACTATGGTTACAAACTACTTTTCCTCCCATATCGATGTTCTCCCACACAGGTCATTCCCCTTTGACTATTGGGCCGCTAAACTGGACACCTGGCCTGAATTGGCACAATATGCCTTACAGGAGCTCGCTTGCCTAGCTGCAAGTGTGCTATCGGAAAGAGTCTTCAGTGCAGCTGGATCAATCCTGACAGAAAAAAGGACCCGTCTGTCAACCCAAAATGTGGATGATCTAACCTTCATTAAAATGAACCATGCATGGGTTTCCAAGGATTTTGTCCCACCTTCCCCTGATGACACATAGGGTGACAGAAAAATGGCTTGCTTTGGTCCACCTCTTCCTGGGACTTGACCTATTTCGCCTTTTGCATCAGCTGAATGTCCAACATCAACATATGCCACTTTCTAAAACTCCCTAACTGTGCTGCCCCCCCCCATGGCCGGGGTCACCACCTAGCGCACGACACCGTGCGAGTGCCGTTGCCCTGGACAGGTGGGTAGGCCGACTCTTGGGAGCGGGCACTGGCACAGGGTCCCTCATAGTGCAATCAAGTGTGTCTGACGGTGGTGCACACCCGCCGTCAGACACACCGCCATACTATGAGGGGCCCAGTGCCAGTACCGACGCACATGAGTGGGCCCCCCTTGCTTGGGCAGGGCCCCAGCATTTGCAATCTTTACCTCTCCCTGCTCCTCCGCTGTGTAGTCTGGGCCGTCAAATCCATACTGTGCCTGACACCGTCTGAGCCTGCCTCCTGATGTATAGACATATATTTTGAATGTGTACGCTATCCATACATGTTATCCTGGGATACGGTACCCTTTCTCACCTTTGTGCAATCACGTGCAAGCCATACTGGGCCTAACACCGTCTGAGCCTGCCTCCTGATGTATAGACATATATTTTGAATGTGTACGCTATCCATACATGTTATCCTGGCATACGGTACCCTTTCTCACCTTTGTGCAATCACGTGCAAGCCATACTGGGCCTAACACCATCTGAGCCTGCCTCCTGATGTATAGACATATATTTTGAATGTGTACGCTATCCATACATGTTATCCTGGGATACGGTACCCTTTCTCACCTTTGTGCAATCACGTGCAAGCCATACTGGGCCTAACACCGTCTGAGCCTGCCTCCTGATGTATAGACATATATTTTGAATGTGTACGCTATCCATACATTTTATCCTGGGATACGGTACCCTTTCTCACCTTTGTGCAATCATGTGTAATCCATACTGGGCGTGAGAACGGCTGGCGAGCTGTTAAACAAGCTACAGCACCTGTGGTTTGCACACATAAGTTTTTCATTTTTTCAGGAATGACGGTTAGGCCTAATTCCAGAACTGCGGTTGACCTGCACTTACTGGGAAATCATCGTTCGCGGGTAATAATTGTAATCAGTGATCCCCATCACTAACGTTGTTCAGCGGGTTATCTGCACCTGTAAGCGACAAACGCTGGCCTTTTCAGTGTAGCGCACATGCAGCCACGGACATGTAAGGGCATGACACACCAGTTATTGGCCAATCTCATGTGCCAGAGCCTCACGTGTCCCTCTAGTAAGCCGGACTCGGACCGCGGGGCATGACGGAGTCTCGTTCGTTAACGGAATTAAGCTTGCAATGTGTGCATCTGTTGTGTAGCTGGCATGGTTGAGGTTTCCCAGGTGGAGTCGAATTTAACCGTAGGCTCCACTCCTGGTGGTGCCCTTCTGGACATTCCTTTAAGGTTCAGCTTTGCAACCATACTGCCCACGTAAAACAAACACTTTGCCTTCATGAACGCTGTTTGGAGGGTCATGACTCGTGGGAATAACGCCGCCCAATCAGTTAACCTGCTAGAGAGATCCTTTGTTGCTCCCAAGCATGACATCACACTCCCTAGGAGGAAGGTAATGCCACTGTGGCGACCGTACTCCTGGGGGCGACACAAGTGCACTGATGCCCAGCCACTGCTCAATGAATCTGCTGGTACATTGACCCAGACCACTACATTCCCCTCGCACGCTACACGGCCTGAATCTGACCCTGATGAAACTCAGGTTACCCTTCCCATATACAGTTCCATCTTACACGGTGACAAAGAGGAAGCTGCAGATGAAAGTGCAGGTTCGGCCCACCCGCCATCAGACACACCACCGTACTATCAGGGGCCCTGTGCCAGTGCCGTCGCCAACAAGTGGGCCCCCCCTGCTTGCTCAGGATCACAGCACTTGCAAGGTTGAAATACTGTGCAGTGAGATGGAAGATGGGGACGACGAGGAGTCCAGACTAGTACAGGGATTCCCTAGCGAGGAGACTTATTTGATTGTTTTCAATGTTGGGACAGCAATTTTTGGGGAGCACTATACTCTGGAGAATGATAGATGGGGCCCACCATACACTGGAACATTCCAAAGGTGGACATCAGACACTGGAGAAGCATTTACAGGGCCCATTATACACTAGAGCATTAGAAATGGGGCCCATTATGTTTGGAGCATTATTTGGGCCCATAAGACAGTGGAGCTTCATCCATGGGGACCAACATATACTGTAGCATTATGTGGAGCTCATCATATACTGTTTCAAACATTATATGGGACCAATGATTCTGTATGGAGAAATAGATGGGCCTCGTCATGAGATGTAAAAAGTGAAGTATTTTTCATTGTACTATACCGCTATTTCTCTGCCGTATCGGAGCATGATGAGTTGTGGTATGTGTTAAAGGGGCGCTCTTTCGCCCAGGGCACATGAAAACCTGGAGCCAGCCCTACCCCCCCACAACTTTAGCCAAATAACCTCCATTTTTCAGTGCGTAACTTGTATTATGAAGTTAATTAAGGTTGACAAGCTTAAGTAAGAAGAATTGATGCTTTTGGCATTCAAATGGGCACTGTAGGTGTGTTTCCTGTCCTCCTCTCACTGTCGACTTTTATTCCCCATTGACTTACATTGGGTTTCGTGTTTCGGGACGACCCCGACTTTTCCCTATAATCGGCCGATCTTGCTCGACCCGACTTTTGGAAAAGTCGGGTTTCACGAAACGAAACTCGACCCTAAAAAACCAAAAGTCGCTCAACTCTAGTCACCGTGTCCTGATGAAGGACAATGTTATGATTCGGTCACCGAGGAGGATTACCGGGAATCAGCTAAGCAACCAGGAAACCAGAAAGGTTGGCAACTTAGCGGATTGCAGACCCCTAAACCTAGCAACACAACTGGCATTAGCTGTGGGACGTGCCTACGATGCCCTAGACGCCTCAGCACAGCCAAAGAGTTAACTAAGCCTAAAGCAGGACAGGGGAAAGCTAAAGTGCCCCGGAGTAGAACCCCAAAGGAATAGATAGCCCCCAAGCATATATTGTTGGTGAGACAAGATGAGGCACAAACGCAGGCAGAAAATAGAGTGAGCAAATGATGGGGCCCAAACTGTCTAGATAGGACAGAACAGAAAAGATACTGTCTGCAATCACGCAAAAACCCTAAAAAATCCAACACGTCTGATATACAAAAACACTGAGGCCACACAACCTCTCCTCCACTAGATCAGCATTCTGGTGTGAACTGGAAGCAAAGCAAAAGATACTAATATAACAGGGAATTAGCAATATTGAACAGAATGACATAAGCTGTGACATATGAGCGGGGTCCAGCACAAATCCCAGCAGGGAATAATGCTGAACCCACACAGCAAAGCAGAAAGCAGAGAAAGGCGAAAACTATATCAAATGCAAAAAGATTCCATCAAACAAATAACTTATCTGAATGATGCAAGACCAAGGAGGGGAAAAGCAGACTTCACAATGCACAGGAAGAGAAACCAAATCACCAGCAGCAACTGAAGGATGCTTGCTCACTTAAATCCTCCCAGTCTGTAACCCCTGACTTCCAATCATCATCTTCAGGTGATAGACTTCTGTCAACACGACCAGCTCCACTACCTGCATCAACCACCAGAGGGAGCCCCGACTCAGAAGTTGGATCAAGAGAGTTCACAACAGGACAAGTTACGAAATGCGCATTGGGCATGCCGCACATGGTTACCTCCATACACCCAAGTAATCCATTGCTCTTCTGCCCAGCTTATTGCACATAGTGAGATTATTATTATTTTGTGACCTGTCATATATTCCCATCTTTTCCCTTCCCCCTTTTCCCCTCCCGTTCTCTAACTTTTGTACATGCACTTTATCTAAGATAGCTTGAGTTTTGTTTCATTACCCATGATTTGTATTTACATCACCATGATTTTTGAAAGCACAAAGTTCTAGTTGGTACATCACTGCTGTTGTCCTCTGTTGTCACCTTGCACTTGCGCTTTATTGTGTGACAAATAATTATTTATTATTTATTTTTGCTGTGTATATACACAAATACACTGTCACGGTATGTCTGGCTCTGCGTGACGCGACCCGACGATCAGTCGGTCACAAAACCACAAGACAGACAAGGGGACACCGGAGAAACAACTACAACGGAGGGCCCTATAATAGGGAATGGGAAGTGGACACCTCCTGCACTCTCCTAAGGAAGAGCCCTGACTCTCCTCACGTTCCCTATACAGGTTCTTTCAACCTGTCGCCGACCAGGATACCTCAATCCCTAACTTGCCCTGTACCTATCTCTTACTAGGAAACTGGCAAGTGCGGACACTGGTCCTCACCGCTGTACTAGTAAAATATCAGGGAAAACAACAGACAGAGAAAAACAAACAACACTTAGCTTGCTCTGCAGTCATGCACAGGACAGCAGAGTAAGGCACCCGGACACAGCTTCCAGCAGAAACACAAGCTGCAACAGCACTGCTCCAGATAGCTCCTCTCTTCAGAAAGGTTGGTTAGTGAATGACAATTATTACCAACAATATTATTTTTCTTTGTCAAACTGACAGCATATGATTGGTCCCTATTAGTGAAGAGTGAGTATACTTATTGCTCGGGCTTCCCCGAACATGCTTCGGTGTCCGCCGAAAATTTGGGCATGCTCAGAGATTTAGTTTCTGTCGACGCAGCTGCATGTTTTGTGGCTGCTGGACAGCCTGAATACTTGTGAGTAGAGATGAGCGACTTTGACTTTTTTCAGGTCGAGTCGGGTTTCATGAAACCCAACTTTCTCAAAAGTCGGGTTGAACACAATCGGCCGATTATCGTGAAAAGTCGAAGGCCGACTGAAACACGAAACCCAATGCAAGTCAATGGGGAAGAAAAGTCGGCAGTGAGTGGAGGACAGGAAAAACACATACAGTGCCCATTTTAATGCCAAAAACATCAATTCTTATTACTTAAGCTTGTCAACCTTAATTTACTTTATAATAATAGTTAGGCATTGAAAACTGGGGGTTATTTGGCTAAAGTTGTGGGGGGGGTAGGGCTGGCTCCAGATTTACGTGGGCCCAGGGCCAAAGAGTGTCACTGGGCTCCTTTAACACATGCCACAATTCAGGATCCTCTGATATGGCAGAGTAATAGCGGTATACTAAAATGAAAAATACTTCACTTCTTATGTGGCGCCCCTGAGGCTTCAGTCGCCACAGAGGTACTGCACCTCCTCCTGAGGTGTGGTGCCCCACCATCCAGGTAAGGTGGAGACTCCTAAACACACTCCAACACCTGCACCCCACACCATAAAGTAGTGTAGCAAAGCACCTTTGGCGGCTCCCTGCTTGGAGTGTAGCATAGCACCCTTTGGTGGCTCCCTGCTTGGAACACGAAACGTGTTGGGAGGTGGGTGGAGCTTAGCATACATAAAAGAGCGGGAAGAGTTGAGTCATTCAGTCATTGATTCAGTCAGTGAGTGAGGATGTAGAAGGACAGAGAGTGAGACAGAGAAGATCCCCAGGAGAGGGATGGAAGAAGGAAGAGCTGCAGCAGGCCACAGTGACCTGGGTCTGCTGGCACAGGAAAGAGACAGAGAAAGGAAGCTTGGTTCTCCACTAGGAAGAAAGATTAGTACGGAACGTGTGGAGTGGAAGAGAACTGGGAACTAGGGTTAGAAGAGAGCCCTTCCTAGAAGTTCTTGGCGCAAGGCCTGGGCCCGGTCCCCGAGGTTGTACGGATACTAATGGTCCCGCAGCAGACACCGGAGGAATAGAAGTTGTCACCACTTTATTCCCACACAAGACTTGGGGGCACAACAGCAACGCTAGTGAGCCGGGACTAGGTAGTAAGGAGTCCCCGAAGCAGGCTACAGCTGTCTGCCGTACAAGTAGAGTTCATAGGAACATCTGACAGGAGGAACTCCAGTGTAACTCAGTACTGGGAGTACATCATTGAAAGGCGCTATAAGAGCAGACGTTCAGAAAAGGCACATGTTGGCGGAGTGTTGGAAAGGAGTGTTCCATCTTGCCTGGAGGTTGACTGAGTCCCTGACCTGGAGGACACGGCTCAGATGCGGGCTCCTGTTTGCACAACATACTGTGAGTAAAGCTTTGGAACTACATGCCCTGGTGTCCTCCACTGATTCCTGCGCCAACACACTCAGCACTGCTACATCTCGGTGCCAAACACCACACAGCCTGCGCCTTTTCCCTATCTCTTCATCTACACTGCCCTGGGACTACAGCCCTGCCTGTGGAGGGCTACAACATCACAGCTGCACTACACCATCAGTCCCAGAGGATCTGCATGCAGCGTCGGCTTAACATCTCCCTTGCCGAACACCACAGGTGGTGTCACGAATCATCAATAGAGTTTATTCGCCTTTTACAATGGAGCCCTAGGGCCACGGACCAGATCACAGCTGCCGTGACATTCCCCATTGAGATCCACGGGCCTGGTACCGAGTACCCCATTGCCCTGGCGATTGAGGGCGCTCCAGACTTGGCGTCACGAACAGGATGACGAGGCCCGGTGCCACCGCGTTCTGTGTGCCTACGATTTATTGGACTTAAAAGTTTGTGGAAATGTGCAAAAGACCCAATTTGATAGACTGTAAAATGAACGCTAAAAATGGCCACCGGCGCGGTGAAGAAGGGCGTGACAACATGGGTGGTCCTAAGAAAAGACCGCAAACTGTCCTGGGCCTCCCCTGTCTGAACTTCTATGCGACAGCAACATGGCCCACCCCCCCGAGGGGTTCGTATACTGGCCTGGTATGGAGGAGTAGGAAGAAGACGCCGCCCCCAGAAGGATGAGCGAGAGCCGGTGGCGGTAAAAGAGCTGAGACAGGAAGAAGAAAGGGAAAGCGCCAATGATGGAAGGAGCGCGGAGGCCAGGAGAAAATGGCGGGGAGAAACAGCCCTCCCCAGGCAGTGTTCAAGGAGCATACAGCCGCTGCGACACCCCTTATAACACCCACCACTGCCTCCAGGCCGATGCTGTCATTGGATGCGACCTGCCAGGAGAAGGTATATGCGAGCCCCGGAGACTGTGGGACAGGAGTTGGGTCCCAGCCTGGATCGGAGGCGGCTGCGCAGGCTTTAACCAATATGCCCCAACCCGGTGCCGGCACAGATATCGCTACCAGCCTCTCACCAAACAACCCCGGGGGTTGCGGCTGCCATCAGTCGCCACCCGGTACCTGCACAGGAGCCGGAGCCGCACCGGGAGGCGGAAGGTATGATCGCCGCCCCTACTCTGATTTTGGTGCTGGCAACTGCGCCCACTGACCGAGATGGCCCAGTGATGGTTCAGACCCCTGGTAATGGCGCCCAGGCTGCACCCTGCCTGCAACAACAGGCCGCAGTACCGCCGACTAAGACACCACCTGAAATTGCAGAACAACCCCTATCAGTACCGGCTGCAGCTCTTGCTGAATTACTGCCGTGCGAGGAACCTCCAACTGCAGCTGATGTGCTATCCTCACCGGCAGCAGTGGCACCTGTTGCCCTTCCATCTGTATCCATAACTACCAGCTCCCCACCATGGGAAGAGGATGAAGACACCCAGAGCATCTTCCCTGAAAGCAGCCAAAGCAACCCGCTTCCGGAACCCCAGGAGGGGAACATCACCACCATCATCATTTAAATAACTAACTTTTGTTACCCAGGAGGGTATTAGCACCAATGTGCCTGTTTTCTAGTTTTCTTTGCTTTTTTTGGTTATCATGATGTTGACCTGTTTACCATTGTTGCCCAGTTTTATTGGCAGCCTTTGCACTTGAACTGTGGAGATCATGGACGCTGAGTGATCCGGAACTGTCATTGTAAATAGTTTGCACCTCCATAGGTGCTTTCTTTTGGTTTTACATAGGACCTCTTTGAAATAAGGACTACCTCATTTCATTACATTTCAAGACACATCGGCTGGACCAGTGTCTACTCTTTAGATAATTGCACTTGATAATAATGCTTAGTATTTGTGACAGACAAGTGAATAGTGATAGTGTTTATAGATTTTACAGAATTTAATTCAGTGAATGTTTTATAACGTCTGAATAAAGATTGGAATAAAGATTTGAAAATGCAAGTGACGAACCCAGCATTGGCGGTTGTCGCTTATAGACAAGAAGAGAAAGAAAATAGAAATGTGTTTATTATTTGAAATGGTAGTGAGTTTGCTGCCATAGCACTTTAAACTAGGTAGCATAACTTTAAAGATAGATAGTTAAACTTGTTTTGCAACGTTCAAGAATGAGTGCCTCTCATATTGAGAAGATTAGATAAGAACTGTTTATTTTGCATTACAAAAATTTGTATGTTCCTGTATTTTCCCACCTTTGTTTTTTTGCAGCCTGCGGACGTGCTGTGCTTAACGGGGGGGTATGTGGCGCCCCTGAGGCTTCACTCGCCACTTTTGGTACTGCACCTCCTCCTGAGGTGTGGTGCCCCAGCAGCCAGGTAAGGTAGAGACTCCTGACCACACTCCAACACCTGCACCCCACACCACAAAGTAGTGTAGCAAAGCACCTTTGGCGGCTCCCTGCTTGGAGTGTAGCATAGCACCCTTTGGTGGCTCCCTGCTTGGAACACGAAACATGCTGGGAGGTGGGTGGAGCTTAGTTTACATAAAAGAACGGGAAGAGTTGAGTCATTCACTTATTCATTCATTCAGTTATTGATTCAGTCAGTGAGTGAGGATGTAGAAGGACAAAGAGTGAGACAGAGAAGATCCCCGGGAGAGGGATGGAAGAAGGAAGTGCTGCAGCAGGCCACAGTGACCTGGGTCTGCTGGCACAGGAAAGAGACAGAGAAAGGAAGCTTGATTCTCCATTAGGAAGAAGGATTAGTACGGAATGTGAGGAGTGGAAGAGAACTGGGAACTAGGGTTAGAAGAGAGCCCTTCCTAAAAGTCCATGGTGCAAGGCTGGGGCCCGGTCCCCAAGGTTGTACGGATACTAATGGTCCTGCAGCAGACACCGGAGGAATAGAGACAAAAAAGGGGCTTACCAGCTCACTTGAAAACAGCCTCTGGTGTGTGGGAGCAAGGAATCACGTCATCCAGCGTGTAGTTACTCCAGAAAAAAAGAAAAAATTCCAGCTACTATAAGATCCATTTATTGAGTGAAAAGTAAGACAGAGTTCACATGATTGGGTGTTCGAAACGCGTAATAGAGACTATCATGTGAACTCTGTCTTACTTTCACTCAATAAATGGATCTTATAATAGCTGGAATTTTTTCTTTTTTACCGGAGGAATAGAAGTTGTCACCACTTTATTCCCACACAAGACTTGGGGGCACAACAGCAACGATAGTGAGCCGGGACTAGGTAGTAAGGAGTCCCTGAAGCAGGCTACAGCTGTCTGCCGTACAAGTAGAGTTCATAGGAACATCTGACAGGAGGAACTCCAGTGTAACTCAGTACTGGGAGTACTTCATTGAAAGGAGCTATAAGAGGAGATGTTCAGAAAAGGCACATGTTGGCGGAGTGTTGGAAAGGAGTGTTCCATCTTGCCTGGAGGTTGACAGAGTCCCTGACATGGAAGAAACGGCACAGATGCGGGCTCCTGTTTGCACAACAGACTGTGAGTAAAGCTTTGGAACTACATGCCCTGGTGTCCTCCACTTATTCCTGCGCCAAAACACTCAGCACTGCTACATCTCGGCTCCAAACACCGCACAGCCTGCGCCTCTTCCCTATCTCTTCATCTACACTGCCCTGGGACTACAGCCCTGCCTGTGGAGGGCTACAACATCACAGCTGCACTACACCATCAGTCCCAGAGGATCTGCGTGCAGCGTCGGCTTAACATCTCCCTTGCCCAACACCACAGGTGGCGTCACGAATCATCAATAGACTTTATTCCCCTTTTACAATGGAGCCCCAGGGCCACGGACCGGGTCACAGCTGCCGTGACATTCCCCATTGAGATCCACGGGCCCAGTACCGATTACCCCATTGCCCTGGCGACTGAGGGCGCTCCACTTACAGTAGATCATATAACTGATATCTATTTTAAATTCTCCAATAGCTTCAAAAACGGACAGTATATTACTCCATACAGTATTATGGCCACCGCATAGTGCGCCATACAGAGTAATGAGGCCCATATATTTCTCCATACAGAATCATTGGTCCCATATAATGTTCGATACAGTATATGATGAGCTCCACATAATGCTACAGTATATGTTGGTCCCCATGGATGAAGCTCCACTGTCTTATGGGCCCAAATAATGCTCCATATATAATGGGCCCCATTTCTAATGCTCCAGTGTATAATGGACCCTGTAAATGCTGCTCCAGTGTCTGATGTCCACCCTTGGAATGCTCCAGTGTATGGTGGGCCCCCTATATCATTCTCCAGAGTATAGTGCTCCCCAAAAATTGCTCCCAACCTTTAAAACAATTAAATAAGTCTCCTCGCTAGGGAATTCCTGCACTCTGGACTCCTCGTCATCCCCATCTTCCATCTCACTGCACTTGGACTGTTTAGGCAGAGGGCGTACAGACGTGATGTCATTGCGCTCTCTGACCATAATGTCACTGTCAGGAAACGCGGAAGACATCACGGTGGTGGAGCAGGGAGAGGTAAGTATTTCAAGTTTGCAAGTGCTGTGATCCTGAGCAAGCACGGGGGGCCCACTCGTTGGTGACGGCACTGGCTCAGGGCCCCTCATAGTATGATGGTGTGTCTGACAGTGGGAGGGGGTGGTGGTTGTAATTACTCGGGGTGGGCCCGCGTGGGCCCGCCCCCACCCTCCCACCGGCAGAGACACTTTTGCGTACTATGAGGGGCCCTGTGCCAGTGTCGTCGCCCATCAGTATGCCCCCCCACCTGCTCAAGGAACCTGCACTTTCATCTGCACCTTCCTCTTGTCACCATGTAGGGTGGTATAGTATGCGGGAAGGGGACCCTGAGTTTCATCAGGGTCAGATTCTGGCTGTGTAGAGTGCGAGGGAAATGTAGTGGTCTGGGTCAATGTACCAGCAGAATGATCTAGCAGTGGCTGGGCATCAGTGCACTTGTGGCGCCCCCAGGAGTACGGTCGCCACAGTGGCATTACCTTTCTCCTAGGGAGTGTGAAGTCATGCATGGGAGCAATGAAGGATCTCTCTAGCAGTTAAACCAACACACGACACAGTTCCCACTTCAGGCCAGCAGGGAGAGCTCTGAACCTGAATGCTGAGGAGCTGCTCTCCGTGGTCAGGAGGAGGGAAGATAGGGCAGTCTGTGAAGGGAAGGGGAAGTGTGTGGACGTGAGAAGGGGAGCTGGAGGATGAGCAGAGTTGAGGCTCACTCGTAGCTGGAGCTCATGGTCCGGATTCCGGTCTCTGCATTTGTAGGGACACTGACGGTCCTGCAGCAGAAACCGGAGGAAGCAGCAGCTGTAAATGCTTTGTTCCCAACTAAGACTCGGAGGCCCTAGCAGAGACGTGTGTGTGCCAGAAGGAAAAGGCTATGGCTGCCTGCCATACGAGAAAGTTCCAAAAGAGAGTCAACAGGGGGAATTTCAGTGAACTCAGTACTGCGAGTACCTCAGATAAGCGCTAGAACAGAGGCCACACTACCTATCTGCAGAGAGAGAATTCCTAATTTGCTTCCAGGCTGACCAACTCCTTCTCCATCTGTACTCTGGGTCCTGGACGGCACTTACCAAGTACAGGTAAAGGAACTGCACGACTGTGTCTGTCATCTTTATCCTGCGCCTGGCTCTGCTACATCCTGCACTGCACACCATCTACCAACTCTTTCCTCTGCCCTGAGACAACGGCCCTGCCTGTGCAGGGCTTCTACATCTTAGCTGCACCACAACATCTGTCCCAGAGAAGCAACACTGCAGCGCTGGTCAATCTGATCAGAAACCACAGGTGGCGTCACGTATCATTCACCTATAAACGTTATTCATCCCTTTGCATGGACGCCCAGGGCCACGGACCGGGTCACCACCACCGTGACACATCTCTCTGAGACACCATCCCGGTACCGATTAACTCCACTGCCCTGGCTGGTGACCCACACTCAATGTCAGATTCATTTTGGACTGGGGAATTCACGATTTGACTTGATAACCCAGGCATGGTATGTGAGAAAGAGCTACATGGACTAATGTGAAGTGTGGCCTGCTGCATCATTCACTTTTGGTGGGGGTGAAGGTCACAAGGATAGGGGTTCTTCCTGACCAGGAGCCAGCACTTGACGACTCAGTGCTTGCATTTTTTGAAACTTCAGAAGAGGAGGGCATATTAGCTGGAGTCTGTTTCGGCAATGTAAGCCAAAAACAGTTCCTGATGCTCCGGCTTTAAAAGCGGTTAACCTACTCCCAGAAAAGGTAGCCTTCCAGGCCTTCCGGAGCCAGACCATGACGCATGCTCAATACCTCCTGCCTTAGCTGCTATTGTGCTTTTGCCACTACCAGCAAATGCACCACCACCATCAGTACTAGCTGCCCCCCCCATGCTCACGTCCGCGGCCTCTTCCACAATACTTCCAAATTTTGGAGAAAATGTACCCAAAATAACATCAGATATATGGTACTGTATCAGAAGCATACAGCTGTATACAAAGGATAATTGTAAATCTCTGTTTATATTTCGTGAGTCACACAGAGACGCTCACAGGCTCAGTATGGATTAGACAAGAATATAAAAAGAAGAAAAAGGGTACAGTATCATCAGATAGCAGGTCTATATAGTATAGTTTAAACATTCTAAATCTCTGTATATATTTCAGGAGGCAGACACAGACGCTTTCAGGCTCAGTATGGATTACAACACAATATAAAAAGCCATAAAACGGTAATGGTTCTGAAGCGTACAGCTGAATACAGTGTAGGGGTCATTGTCAATCTCAGTATTTATTTCCAGAGTCAGAAACAGACTCTCACTTGGTCAGTTTGGATTAGACCAGAATATAAAAACCAGTAAATGGGTAATGTACCACAAGCGCAGAGCTGTATACAGTGTTGGGGTAATTTTTAAATCTACATATAAATTGCAGGACTAACCCACAGACTCTCACACGCTCAGGATGGATCACACCACAATATAAAAAGAAGATCCGCAAGAAATAATCACACATGTGGGCCAATGTTCCAGGTGTCAATGACACACTTAGAGTGGTGGGTGGAGGAGGACTTTCTGGCAGAAAGGGTACAGTATCACCAGATACCAGGTATATATAGCATAGTTTAAACATTAAAAATGTACGTCTATATATCAGGAGTAGTGTTGAGCCACCCCGCTAGTGTTAGAGTTCGGTTCGGTCCGTCGAACACCGTCGAACCCCATTGAAAACAATGGCAGGCAAATACAAACACATAGAAAACACATACAAAACACCTTAAAAGGTGTACCAAAGCAGACAAAATGCTCAGAAGACACAAATAACATATGGAAAAGGGCAACTACATATAGAAAAGAGGTGGAGAAGTAAAAGGAGGAGGAGGAGACACAGATATAGGCATGTCATGCCCTTATAAAGTCAAGAAAGGCTGGAATAAAAATCTAAAATACAAAAAAAATTCTAAAATCGAAGACGATCATATACAGTACCGTCGGACTTCCCACCATAAATTATGCCATCTGCTGATCAGGCGGCGTTATTCCCACGACCCTCCGAACAGCGTCCATGAAGGCACAGTCTTTGGTTTACGGGGGCAGTATGGTTGCAAAGCTGAACCTTAAAGGAATGTCCAGAATGGCACCACCACAAGGAGTGGAGACTGCGGCTAAATTGGACTCCACACGGGCAACCTCAACCATGCCAGCCACGGAAAAGATGGACAGATTGCAAGCTTTCTCTATTCTATGAGTGCATGGCCGTTTTTAGTTCTGCTAGCGATTTGTCAGCTTAATTCCGTTAACGAACGAGACTCCGGCATGCCCCCGTGGTCCGCGTCCAGCTTACTAGAAGGACACGCGAGGCTCTGGCACGCGAGATCGAGCAATAACAGGTCTGTCAAGCCCTTACATGTCCGGGGCTGCACATGAGCTACACTGAAAGGACCAGCGTGTGTCGCTTACAGGTGCGGATAACCCGCTGAACCCCGTTAGTGATGGGTATCTGGGATTCCAATTCTTCCCCGCGAACGAGGATTTCCCAGTAAGTGCAAGTCAACCGGAATTCCAGAATTAGGCCTAACCGGCATTCCAGAAAGAATGTGCAAAAATTAAGTGTCCAAACCACAGGTGTTGTTGTAGCTTGCTTAACAGCTGGGCTCCTCTGCTGAGTAGCACACAGTTCTGACATAAACAGGCGGCAAAGCTTGGTTCACGGGTGGGCAACTCTGCTGAGTAGCAGACAGTGCTTTCATAAACAGGCGGCATAGCTAGGTTCCCGAGTGGGCTCCTCTGCTGAGCAGTAGACACAGGTACTAGGCCCAAAGTATTCACTAGGCTAAATAGAGTTAAAAAATGGTTCTTACATAAACAGGCGGCACAGCTTGGTTCACGGGTGGGCTCCTCTGCTGAGTAGCAGACACAGTTACTAGACCCAAAGTATTAACTGGGCTAAATGCAGTCAAAAACTGGTTCTTTCATGAACAGGTGGCATAGCTAGGTTCACGGGTGGGCTCCGCTGCTGAGTAGCAGACAGTGCTACAAGGCCCAAAAGGATTTCCTGGACAAGATGCGGTAAAAAATTATTAGAAACACACACGGTGTAGCTCCTTGACAGGTGTACTACTCCGCTGGCTACCAGACACCGCTACTATGCCATGAAACGCTCTATTAATATTGAAAAGCAATATTAATGTGAAAATAAAGGTACGCTTTTGGTGAACGAACCGTTCTCGAACGGAACCTCGAACAGCCGAATTTTAAGCAAAGTGTTCGAGTTTGACGAATGGCTCGAACACCGCCCAAAACAGCTCGCATTTAAACTTGGCAAACAGTTTGACTCGAACACCGCTCATCTCTAATCAGGAGGCATACTCAGACGGTCTCAGGCTCAGTATGGATTCAACAAGATTGTAGAAAGTTGAGAAAGGGTACAGTATCACCAGATAACAGGTATATATAGCATAGTTTAAACATTAAAAATCTCTGTATATTTCCGGAGTCCGACAAAGACACTCACAGCCTCAGTATGGATTAGACAAGAATCAAAAAAGTAGAAAAAGGGTAATGTATTCGAAGCGTACAGCAGTATACACTGTTGGGGTATTTTTAAATCTTCATATATATTTCAGTCTCAATAAGACAGTCCAGACTCTACGCAAGAGGAATCGAGATGGATACAAGTACAGACGGAAAGTTGAGTGATTGCAGAAATTTTGGAATTACTAATCACGGGATAAACTCCCGGGAGAATTCTCAGAGGCGATACTGACCCTCAATTACTTTGTCTGTTGAGACAGCGAAAACAGTTCTTTGTGAAGAAAGGGTTGCTGTAGCGCAGTACCGTGGATCCCTTCACCGTTACTCATCTCCATCAAATTGTGATCACAGGGAGAGATGTAGACATGGTCCTCACTGCCTATCATGATCTGTCAGGTAACTTTGGAGTGCAAAAGACAGAACCACAGGCCGTAGGCGATTCTATTGGATTGGCATGAGAGGACACATTTAAAAATGTGGGCAGAGATGTCACACGTCTGTGAATAGGAAAACTGTGAAAGCTGATGATAAACCACCACTGCATCTCATTGTGAGTCAACGTCCATAACAAAT
This sequence comes from Dendrobates tinctorius, assembly GCF_039654945.1. Lineage (NCBI taxonomy): Eukaryota > Metazoa > Chordata > Amphibia > Anura > Dendrobatidae > Dendrobates > Dendrobates tinctorius. Next base: position 7,374,599 of record NW_027361704.1, read on the forward strand.
GGAAGCCACTGATCATCTGAAGATAGAGCCCAGCAGGACAGGGCATAGCTACGTCTAAGGCCTCTTTCACACATCAGGTTTTCGCCGTCAGGCGCGATCCGGCGCTTTTGACAGAAACCGGATCCGGCGAAATGCAATGCCGGATCCGGTTTCCCCCCCATTGACTTGCATTTGCGCCGGATCGCGCCGGATTGCCATGCATTTCATCCGGTTTTCGCCGGATCCGGCAATGTGTCGCAATGTGTCGCGATCCGGGGTCTGGAAAAAACGTCTACTGTAACGTTTTTTGTCTCCGGCGAAAAAGCCGGACACGCCGGATCCGGCGCGTCCGGCTTTTTCACACAATGAAAACCTATGAGCGCCGCAATGCGCCGGATCCGTTTTTTTTGGTCTGAGCATGCTCAGTAGCTCTGCCCACAGGAGATATATAAAAGCAAGACAATGGGACCCTCAGCCACACCCAACATGCCACCCAAGCCAAGAACCAGGAGCAGGAGAAGGCAGCAGACATCTGCAGCAGCAGCACCATCAGCACCACCCCAAATGGAGCAGCATGCTGAACGGGAGGGGAGTCCAGAAGCAGATGAGAGACGGTAATTATCAAATCCCCCATTCCTCCAAACTAGGGCCATGGAATATCAAGATATTCATTGGCCCTTTGTTTCTCTTTATTCAACAGCCGCCAAAGAGATGCAGCAGCAGCACCATCAGCACCACCACAAATGGAGCAGCATGCTGAACGGGAGGGGAGTCCAGAAGCAGATGAGAGACGGTAATTATCAAATCCCCCATTCCTCCAAAATAGGGCCATGGAATATCAAGATATTCATTGGCCCTTTGTTTCTCTTTATTCAACAGCCGCCAAAGAGATGCAGCAGCAGAAATGGCATCACTGGCAGCAGCAATACCCACAGCCATGGAGTCTGGCCATCAACAGGACAGCACATCTTCTGGGAGCCCTCCCTCGCATCTTCAGCGTTTGACGGTAAGTTTTTATTTCCAAAATCCATCATCTCTGTAATATATGTCTATTCATTGCCTTTTATTTCAAAACAGGAATCACAAGATGAAGAGGAGCTCCCAGAAGAAGAAGGAAGGGGTGGACAGACACCTGGAGTGGGCTCACAATTGGTAAGTTTTTTGCATCAAACGCAGAAACACAACATCACACTACACACAACACATAGAAAACAATGTTCTGCAGACCACACACAGCAAACAAATGCCTACATCCAAAGACATAACATTTTTTGTTTTCTTCTCTAGTATTCCCAATCTGGTGCTCGGCCAAGAGGTCCTCGCAGTGCCTCCCAGGGTCGTCGGCGACAGCAACGTGGCGGTCACCAGCGTGTAAGTATAAATATTTTTGCTTTGTTTTGTTGCACTTTTTATTTCATTTCTTTTGTGGAGGCTAATTATGTTATTTTTGTCTTTTTCTTTAACAGCCTTCACAGCGTGCTCCCGACTCTGACGGTGAGGATGGAGGGATTGATGTGGACCGCCTCATCGATCTCGTCAGAGAAAGGGAGCCGCTCTGGAATATGGCTGACCGCCGCCACGCTGACCTGATCATTACCCGACGACTCTGGGAGGAAATCTGTTCTCTCCTTGTGGGCCGCTGGGAGGACCTCGAAGCTCGGGCCCAGATTAAAGAGCGTAAGTATATACAGTAACGGTTGCTTGATGTAAACCAGTGTTTCCCGAACTCCAGTCCTCGTGGTCCCCACGGATCATGTGTTCAGGATTTCTATTTACTATGGAAATCCTGAAAACATGACCCCTGGGGACCATGAGGACTGGAGTTTGTGAAACACTGATGTTGTATACTAACCACTCCTTTCTCGTTTGAGGGAACAGAATTGTGAATCGGTGGCGGTCTGTGAGGGATCGTTTCAAGAAGGAGTTCAATAAAGAGATGCGGGCCCCGAGTGGATCTGGAGGACGCAGGAGCAAGTACAAGTACGCACAAGCCCTGTCGTTCCTCCGGGAAACAATGCTCACCAGAAGGTAAATATTACACACCACATGTGAAAAAAATGTTAGATGTAACTTTTTTTTTTCAGCCAGGGCCATACCATGTCAGCATTTTAATTGTTTTTTTTTCTCTTTATTACACAGCACGGTGAGCAGCACTCGGGAGCCTGCACGATTGGACCCTTCTGAGGCGATCCCTGAGGAGACCGGCACCGAGGGACACTTCGACCGCCCCGGTACATCTGCACCTTCCCAGCCTTCCCACACATTCGACCCATCTGTCCCATCCACCAGCACAGGAGCATCGTGGCCGCCTACATTACATGAAGCTGCTGGTGAGGAGATCGCTTTCCCTTTACCCCACCCTTCTGCCCCTGCCGCCTCTAGTACACCTGCGGGTACTGGGCGGCAGCGGCAGATGGGTCAGGAAAAGAGTTATGCGCAAGAGTTATTGCATCTGAATGCATCTTTCCAGAACTGTCTCAAAGTCTTGTCAGAGCAAATCGCCGCAGGCTTTCAGCAGATCAACTCCAGCATTCTGGAGGTGAAGACACTTCTGCAAACCATGCATTCAGAAGCAAGATCTTCGCCAAACCACACCTTTTTCAGGTCTGTTGTGGAGCGCATGGCAACACTATCTCCTACCCAGCAGATGCATGTAATGCATTCGTGCCACGGTGCTCTACAGCAGGTTACCTCCCAACCTCCACCTCCCACCACTGTAGTTCCTCCACCTGCACCCCCTCCAGCCACTTTCCATCCTCCCCCTCCTATTACATCTGCACCCCCTCCAGCCACTTTCCATCCTCCCCCTCCTATTACATACCAGCAACCTCACCAGTACCAGACATCTCCCCACTTCCAGCAACCTGCCCCGTCCCAAACTCCTTCCCCGTACCAAACTCCTTCCCCGTACCAAACTCCTTCCCCATACAACTTTCCATCAACATCATCTGCTCCTACAGTCCCTGCCCAACCCTCCACTCCACCGCCCACCACCTCTTCTGCCTCCCACATGTCCACCCATTCTGTAGCTTTTTCCACACCTTCACCTCTAACTGTTCCTTCCCCACCACGATCCCAGTCCTCTCTCCACACACCCAGTGTCGAAGTGTCCCGCAGCCCCTCCAGCAGTATTTCCACCCCACAGTACACAGAATTGTAATGTTTTTTTGTTGTAATAAAAATGCCCATTGGGTTTAAAACCTTTATTAAAAAAGTTTTTTGCACTTTAAAAACATAAAAAAAAAAAAAATTTAAATAAAAGTTAAATTCGTTTCACAATGGTTGTCTGTCATTTCTTTCTGCGGCGAACTATGTTTTAAAAAAAGGTTAAATACAGGGTATTTCAAAGGTAAAAAGGTATTCAAAACCAGGTATATAACTGTGGGTAAATTTTAGCTTTTTGCCACAGTTGTGTTCCTGGTTGTGTTTGAAGCAAAGTATTTCACCTAAACAGTTGTGTTTATTGTTGGTGATTTCCTACCAATGTACACAACTTTTGTTAAAAGGTGAAATACTTTGCATAAAACACAACCAGGTACACACCTGTGGCCTAAAGCTAAAAATAGTAAGACCATGACAAGATAGCCAACTTTGGTTGGAAAAAAGGTATATACTGTTGGTCCAGAAGGTACACAAGTTTAGGGCACAAATCTTTCACACTCTGTCATCCCAGTGTACTCTGCCTTGAGGTGACATAAAGTATAGTGGAAAATTGTCCCTGAAACCGTCACAGAACTTCTAGTGGTAATATTTCCAATGACAACATCCATCTTCGCCAGTAACTTGCTCTTCTCTCCAACCTGCACTTTCTTCTCTACAACCTGTCAAAGAAGGGCTGTAGGAACATGCTATATCTAGTTTTCCAGTAGCCAATCCCGTTCGGAAGGCCACAAGGGTCAATTTTAAAAACCGGATCCGGCGTAATCCGTCGAAAAACGGATAGAAAAACGGATGAACCGGATGAGACGGATCCGGTTTTGTCTGTCAAGAACAAGACGGATCCGGCAGAAAACCGGATCCGGCACTTCAGGTTTTACAAAACATTTGCCGGATCCGGCATTCCGGCACGACGCCGGATCGCGCCTGACGCTGAAAACCTGATGTGTGAAAGTAGCCTTAACCATCATCTATCAGTTCACCAAATTTGTAGTGGCAGTTCCAGTGAAGGATTTAACAGCCCAGACTACACAGCTGTGGAGCAGGGAGAGGTAAGTATTGCAAGTGCTGGGGCCCTGAGCAAGCAGGGGGGGCCACTCATGGGCGGCGCTACTGGCACAGGGCCCCTCATAGTATGCCGGTGTGTCTGACGACAGGTGTGTACCCCCACCGTCAGAGACACTTGATTGTACTATGAGGGACCCTGTGCCAGTGCCGTCGCCCAAGAGTGTGTTAGGAGTGGCGGAAGGCACTAAAAAAATAAATAATTAAAGTGCCTTCGCCACTCGGGGTCCACCGTGCGGCAGGTGATATGACCGCTGCTAGAGAGGCAGAGCACTGTGGCGTTAATGTGCACGGGGTTAACTGCACCCAGAGTGCACCAAAGCAAGCTCTGTTGAGGACACAGAGCTGCAAACTTAAAGCACACAAAAACGCTGTGTCTGTTTAACTCACAGAACAACAGCGATATAGACACAGTATTAAAAAGTCACAGGAGTAGCCTTAAACGTCAGGACTACTCCCAAAAGGACCTACCGTGAAAAAGAGGTGCGTGGCGTCGCAACTGCGAACGCTCGGAGAACTGCAATCGCAGTGTGGTGTGAACGAAGCCAAAGAAGAGACTCCGCAATATCGCTGGCGCGATGCAGGACGCTAGCTGCTGAGACAGATATAGCTGGAGCACGCTGGCGCAAGCGCTGCTACTGGCGGCTGCCCAATCACTCACACATTCGTATTATCAGAGGAAAGGGGTTTCATAATAAGTCAGTCACCAGTCCACGCATCCGTCACCATACACACAGCAGCAGTATGAAATACTAGCGCATGGCAGAACAGTCATGCGCGCTTTTTATACCAAACGGGACCTTCCGGAGATCTCCCAAACTCCAGGAGGAGCCAATAGGATTAGACACAGGACCTGAGCATGTGACTCCCGAACTCCAATGGGAGCTCGTCCCATGAGCATGCTCAGTGGAGGGAACAGAGGACTTAGCCTCTGGAGAGAGTTGCCTCAAAGCACTCTCCTCTGCAATCTCCTTTACTGCAGATGAACCGCAGGAGACTGCAGCATGTAAGGGTCTAGATTTCACCATAGAGAAGGGAGAAATCAGACTCCTAACAGAGTGGGCCCACCCACCTGTCCAGGGCAATGGCACTCGCACGGGTGCGTGCGCCAGGTGGTGACCCCGGCCCTGGGGGGGGGGAGGCAGCCCAGTTAGGAAGGTTGAAAAAATGGCATATGTTGATGTTGGACATTCAGCAGCTGCAAATGGAGGAATTGGAGAAGTCCGAGGAAGAGGAGGACAAAAGCGAGCCATTTTTCTGGCAACCTATGTGTCAGCAGGGGAAGGTGGGACAAAATCCTTTGAAACCCATGCATGGTTCATTTTAGTGAAGGTTAGATCATCAACGGGTCGACAGACGGGTCCTTTTTTCTGTCAGGATTGATCCAGCAGCACTGAAGACTCTTTCGGATAGCACACTAGCAGCAGGGCAAGGGAACTCCTGTAAGGCATATTGTGCCAATTCAGGCCAGGTGTCCAGTTTACAGGCCCAATAGTCAAAGGGGAATGACCTGTGAGGGAGAACATCAATATGGGAGGAGAAGTAGTTTGTAACAATAGATGACAACTGCTGTCTCCTGTCACTTTCAATCGATGCAGTATTACAAGTCGTGTGAGCGGTACTTGAAAAATCAGTTCACAACATGGTCATGAAACCCCTGTCTCCAACGCCACTTTGGATGTGTGCACCATGAACACCTCTTCCATGTTGCTCCCTACGGCTCTTGTGAGAACCATCACCGCTGCTGTGTGCTGGGAATGCCTCAAACAAACGGTTTACCAGAGTTGCTTGCTTGTTAGCCAATATTGACTCTAGGTTCTCCTGAGGAATGATGTTTTGGAATTTGCCTTTATAGCGTGGATCCAGGATGCTGGCCAACCAGTAGTCATCATCGTTCATCATTTTGGCAATGTGGGGGTCCCTTTTTAGGATCTGCAAGGCATAATCACACAAGTGGGCCAATGTTCCAGGTGTCAATGATGCACTGCGAGTGCTGGGTGGAGGAGCACTTTCTGGCAAATCCACATCCCTCCCGGTCACGCACAAACCCTGTACCTGACCTTGCCATGCCAACATTTTATCTTGCCCCCTGAGAAGCATCCTCCTCCCCTAAATAATCATCCCCATCATCCTCCTCCTCTTCTTCCTCCACCTCGTCCAGGCGAGTTCCCTGAGCAGACAATGGCTGACTGTCATCAAGGCTTCCCTCCTCCTCTTCCTCTTCCTCCTCGGCTGCAGACGCCTGCTCCTTAATGTGCGTCAAAGTTTGCATGAGCAGATGCATAAGTGGGATGCTCATGCTTATGATGGCGTCGTCTGCGCTTACCAGCCGTGTGCATTCCTCAAAACACTGAAGGACTTTACAGAGGTCTTTCAGCTTCGACCACTGCACACCAGACAACTCCATGTCTGCCCTCAAAGTGCCTGCCCGTGTATCCTCCCACAAATGCATTACAACCTGCCTCTGATCGCACAGCCTCTCAACCATGTGCAGGGTGGAGTTCCACCTTGTTGCAACGTCAATAATAAGGCGGTGCTTGGGAAGGTGGAGCAATCGCTGCAGCTTCTGCATACGACTGGAGTGTACGGGCGACCGGCGGATGTGCTAGCACAGTCTTCACACCTTATGGAGCAGGGCTGTTAACTCCGGATAATTATTGAGGAAGCACTGGTGGTTCAAGGTGTGAGCCAGGCAAGGTACGTGTCTGAGTTTTCAAAGGGCTATGGCTGCCACAAAATTCCGGCCGTTATCACTAACTACCTTGCCTGCCTCAAGATGTATACTGCCCAGCCATGACTCAGTTTGTCGCTGCAAGTAGTCGGCCAGTACCTACGCGGTGTGTCTGTTGTCTCCTAAACACATCATCTTCAACACAGCCTGCTGACGCTTACCACTAGCTGTTCAATAGTGGGACACCTTGTGTGCAACACTGGCAGCTGCGGAAGGAGTGCTCGTGTGACTGCGCTCTGTGGAAGAGCTTTCGCTTCTGGAGGAGGAGGAGGGTCGAACGCCTACAGCCAACTGTTTCCTATACCGTAGGCTAGGCAGCACTGTCCCACCGACGCTGTCCCCTGTGGACCCTGCATCCACCACATTAACCCAGTGTGCAGTGATGGACACGTAACGGCCCTGGCCATGCCTACTGGACCATGCATCTGTTGTGAGGTGCACCTTTCCACTCACTGATTGCTTGAGTGCATGGACAATGCGGTCTTTCACATGCAGGTGGAGGGCTGGGATGGCTTTTTGAGAACAGAAGTGCTGACTGGGTAGGTCATAGCGTGGTACTGCGTAGGCCATGAGCTCGCGGAAAGCTTTACTTTCCAACCAACCGGTAGGGCATCATCTCTAACAGATTAGTTTGGCAATGTGGGCGTTCAAACACTGTGTACACGGATGAGAGGATGAGTACTTTCTTGTCCTACTCAGAGTCTCTGGTAGGGTGAGCTGGACTTTAGAGCTCCGTATGGTGGAACTAGCGGTGGACATGGCGGACTGAGAGAGGGTTGGTGATGGTGATGGTGTTGGTGGTCTTGCTGATGGCCTAGATTCAGTCTTTCGTAGCAATAGCATTGTGATTTCCTGACTGCTTTGGCCTTGCGACGACACCTCAACATTTGCTGCTGGTGGTGTGCTAACCGGTGGGCTTACAGTGGGGGAAGCGATGTAGCGTTGCTGACTACCTTCATTCGGAGCAGGTGCACATGTGGTACGTGAGGTTTGGTAGTCCGTCCACGCTTGCAAGTGTATGGTGGTTAAATGTCTAAGCAGATTTTTCCCTCGGCTAAAGGTCTTTGCGCACTTCTTACAGATAACCTTTGCCTGATCATTAGGATTTTGTTCAAAAAAGTGCCACACTGCACTCTTCCTACTATGGAAGACATTTTGAGGCCTTGCATGCTGTGCTAATTTGACCGTCTGGCCAAGCTGTCCTGCAACTCTTTTGGTTTTTGTAACCCATTTTTGGACTGCTACGGGCCTGCCAGCTAACATCTGTTGCGATGTTGATGCCTGCTGCGGATCCTCCTCCTCCTCTTCTGAGCTATTGGCTGCAGCACCCTCTTCCCCCAATGGATGCCAATCTGGGTTAACAACTGGGTCTACCATCACCTCCTCTTCAATTTCATGTGCACCTTCCTCTGTGTCACCGTGTAAGATGGTATAGTATGCGGGAAGGGGCACCTGAGTTTCATCAGGGTCAGATTCTGGCTCTGTACACTGCGAGGACAATGTAGTGCTCTGAGTGAATGTACCAGCAGAAAAATCTAGCAGTGGCTGTGCATCAGTGCACTCCATGTCAGATTCATCTTGGACTGGGGAATTCACGATTTGACTTGATAACCCAGGCATGGTATGTGAAAAGAGCTCCATGGAGTAATCTGTGGTGTGGCCTGCCGCATCCTTCCCTTTTGGTAGGGGTGAAGGACACAAGGAAAGGTGTTGTTCCTGACCGGGAGCCTCCACTGACGACTCAGTGCTTTTATTTTTGGGAACTTCAGAAGAGGAGGCGATAGAGCTGGAGGCTGTGTCAGCAGTGTAAGCCAAAACTTGTTCCTGAAGCTCCGGCTTTAAAAGTGGTTTACCTACTCCCAGAAAAGGGAGCCTTCGAGGCCTTATGGAGCCAGACAATGACGCAGGCTCAACACCTCCTGCCTTAGGTGATATTGTGCTTTTGCCACTACCAGCAGATGCACCACCATCACCATCAGTACCAGCTGGCAACCCCCGCCCACGTTCACGGCCTCTTCCACCATACTTCATAATTTTTGAGAAAATGTACCCAAAATACCACCAGCTATATGGTAATGTAAAACAAGGTGCAAGGTGTATATAGTATTGGGGAGAATTTGAATCACCCTAGAGATTTTAGGAGGCAGAACTATTATCTCAGGCCCACTATAGATTACACCTCATTTTAACAGGCTGAAATTGGCTGGTATATGACAAAGTACAAGGTGTATATAGTATTGGGGAGAATTTGAATCTCCCTAGAGATTTTAGGAGGCTGAACAATTATCTCAGGCCCACTATAGATTACACCTCAATTTAACAGGCTGAAATTGGCTGGTGTATGACAAAGTACAAGGTGTATATAGTATTGGGGAGAATTTTAATCTCCCTAGAGATTTTAGGAGGCAGAACTATTATCTCAGGCCCAATATAGATTACACTTCAATTTAACAGACTGAAATTGGCTGGTGTATGACAAAGTACAAGGTGTATATAGTATTGGGGAGAATTTTAATCTCCATAGAGATTTTAGGAGGCTGACAATGATGCTCTCAGTCCAAGTATGGCAGCAGGCAGCCTAATAAGCAGGACTGCTGCACACAAAAATGTGGAAAAATGAACGCTTGGTAACTGTGCAGAAAAGTATTTTTGCTTTTAAAAAAGCAGTTTGCACAGCAGTGTTCAAACAGCAATGCATCTATCAGGGAGCCTTACAAGGCAGCCTAATAACCAACAGAGCTGATGCACAAAAATATAGCCTCCCTTGTCACTGCACACAAACTGTTGTGTTGTACAGTGAAAATCGCTACCAGCAGAAGCAGTTTTTTTTTCTTCTTCCCTGCCTAACGCTCTCCCTTATTTACAATCAGCAGCAGCAACCTCTCCCTATTCTAAGATCGGCAGAAGATGGCGGTCGGTGTGCACGCCCTTCTATAGCCTCTGTAACGCCATACAAAGCAAGACAATCACTTGCATACCCTTCTCAAAGATGGTCGTAACCGCTGCCCATGTCATCGTGTTGCCCACAGTGTGCGTCCTCCATCATTGGCTGAAAAAGGGCACTGGAAGCATCATTTGAAACGTGACTCTGGCACTCTGGTTGCCGACCTCGTGTCCGACCTCACGCTATGGTCGGGTTTCGTTTCATGAAACCCAACTTTAGCGAAAGTCGGCGACTTATGAATTTGACCGACCCGCTTCGCTGAACTCTACATGTGAGGAATGCCTGTTTGTTAGGAAATCTCCACATGTATTCAGCCTGTCCAGCAGCCGCAAATCATGCAGCTGTATCGACAGAAACTAAATCTCCGAGATCACCCAAAACTAAATCACCCGAGCACGCCAAAATACTCCGAGATCACCCAAGCATACTTGGGAAAACCCGAGCAATGAGTATACTTATTTATGATCTATATGTAGATAGTACCTTGGGTAATAATAAAAATCTTTATTTATATAGCGCCAATATATTCCGCAGTGCTTTACAATTTAACAGTTTCAAAACACAAGTCATAAGTAACAACTTTAACAATACAATAGTTAAAGCAAAATAAGACTACCCTGCTCGTGAGAGCTTACAATCTACAAAGAGTTGGGGGAGATACAATGTACAGGTGTGTATTTACAATGGTGTATTTACAATAATGGTCCAGTCATCTTGAGGGAGTGAGGGATGGATGGAGATAGTGAATGGGCTACTCATGCACTCTTACACATAGATTGATTTTGATTAGTGAACGTGATAGGCCGCTCTGAACAAATGTGTTTTGAGGGAGCGCCTAAAGCTACGCAAATTGTGGATAGTCCTAATTTCTTGGGGTAGAGCATTCCAGAGGATTGGCGCAACGCGGGAGAAGTCTTGAAGTCAGGAGTGGGAGGTACGGATTAGTGCAGAGGTTAGTCGAAAGTCGTTTGCAGAGCGCAGCAGTCGGATAGGCCGATAGACAGAAATGAGGGAGGAGATGTAGGGGGGTGCTGCACTGTGGAGAGCTTTGTGAGTGAGAACAAGTACTTTGAATTGGATCCTATAATGAATGGGCAGCCAGTGTAAGGACTGGCAAAGAGTGGACGCGTCTGAGTACCGATTAACCAGATAGATGACCCTGGCTGCTGCATTAAGTATGGACTGGAGAGGGGATAGTCGAGTAATGGGGAGGCCAATTAATAGAGCGTTGCAGTAATCCAGGCGGGAGTGGATCAATGCGACAGTGAGGGTTTTTGTTGTTTCCATGGTGAGAAAAGGGGGGATTCTAGAGATGTTCTTTAGGTATACGTGGCAAGAGCGGGCAAGAGATTGTATATGGGATGTGAAGGACAGATTGGTGTCAAATATAACACCCAGACAGCGCGCCTGCTGCCGCGGTGTTATTATAGTGCCACCCACGGAGAGGGAAATGTCAGATTTAGGGAGGTTAGTAGACGCACGGGAGCAGAAGAAGTTCAGTTTTAGAGAGGTTGATTTTCAGACAGAGAGCGGACATGATGTTGGAGACTGCGGACAGACAGTCACTGGCGTTCTGTAGTACAGCAGGGGTAAGGTCGGGGAATGACGTGTATAGTTGTGTGTCATCAGTATAAAGATGGTACTGAAAGCCAAATCTGCTGATGGTCTGTGCAATTGGGGCCATGTAGAGAGAGAAGAGAAGGGGGCCAAGGACTGAGCCCTGAGGTACCCCGACAGCGAGAGGAAGAGGAGATGACGTGGAGCCAGAGAACAAAACACTGAAGGAGCGGTCAGAAAGATAGGAAGAGAACCAGGAGAGAGCAGTGTCCTTAATGCCTGGTGACTGGAGCCTAGAGAGTAGGAGATGGTGTTCAACAGTGTCGAAAGCTGCAGATAGGTCAAGAAGAATGAGCAGAGTGGTCACCATTACGTTTTGCTGTCAGAAGGTCATTGGTCACTTTGATGAGTGCGGTTGGATTTTAACACTGATCAATTTTTAATATTGATTCTTTATTTATTTGCAATATTTAATCTATATTACTATCACCTGATACAATTCTGTGTTATTTGGCACCTAGTTTTTATTTGTAGTGTTACATTTTACCCTCACTAAAAAAAGGTATTTTAGCCTTAATTTCTCTAGTCCTACTATTTCTTGACCCTTGTCCGGTGTTTTCCTATTTTACACTATTCCCAAATGGTCTGCCATTCCTTCTAGTACAGCAGATATATATCACCTTCTGACTATTTTTCTTACTTTTCAATTATAATGATATACATCTATTGCTGTGTCCAATACGTGCTTTTTTATTAATGCTCTTACTGAGGGAAGAAGGTTGTTGGCCAAAATCTTGCGATACCTGACTCCATCCATCCTCCCTTCAATATGGTGCAGTTTTCCTGTTCCCTTTGCAGAAAAGCATCCTCAAAGTATGAGTTTCCACAACCGTGCTTCGCTGTTGGGCCGTTGTTCTTGGGGTTGTGCTCATATTTCTTCTTCCTCCAAACACAGCAAATGGAGTTGATATCAAAAAGTTCTATTTTAGTCTCATGTCTCATCTGATCACATGATCTTCTCCAATGCTTTCTCTGGATCATCCAGATGGTCATTGGCGGACTTCAAATGAGCCTGGACATGTGCTGGTGTTAGCAGGGGAACCTTTTGTGCTCTGCAGGATTTTAATCCAGGACGGCGTAGTGTGTTACTAACGATAATGTTTGAGAATGTGGTCCCAACTCTCTTCAGATCATTGACCAGGTCCTCATGTGCAGCTCTGGACTGATTCCTGACCTTTCTCAGAATCATCTTTACCCCATGGGGCGAGATAGTCCTTGGAGCCCTAGACTGAGGAAGATTGACAGTCATCTAGTGTTTCTTCCATTTTCTAATAACTGTGCCAACAGTTGTTGCCTTCTCACCAAGCTGCGTGCTTATTATCCTGTAGCCCATCCCAGCTTTGGGCAGGTCTACAATTTTGTCCCTGATGTCCATAGACAACTCATTGGTCTTGGCCATGGTGGAGATGCTGGAGTGTGATTGATTGTGTGGACAGGTGTTGTTTATACAGGTAACAAATTCAAACAGGTGCAATTAATATAGGTAATGAGTTCAGAGTAGGAGGACTTCTTTAAGAAAAACATACAGGTCTGTGAGAGCCATAGTTCTTGCTGGTTGGTAGGTGATGAAATAATTAATTTTCATTTTATTGCATGAAATATTTGAAATCCCAAAAATCACATTGTATGATTTGTACTTTTAGATTCTGTCTCTCACAGTTAAAGTATACTTACAATAAAAATTACAGACCTGCGTTCTTGTTAGGAGGAAAAACTTGTAAAAACAGCACGATATCAAATACTTATTTTCCCCACTGTATTTATATGTGTATGGTATATTTGTCTTTTTATGAGGTTTATCGTTTCCAGTCTTTCTTTTCACATGTTGTCATCCTTTACTCCTAAAATCATATTTTTTTTTGCTCTAATCGTTGCCTTCAGACTCTTGGATTGTAAAGCAGTTATAAACGTATGTACTGTTCCATTTCTATTAATATATTTTTAATATTTGTTTTTATCCTAACTAGTTAATTGTTACATTTAATCAAAATAATCTATTTGTATATTTAGATTTTATATGAAATTTCTATGTAATGTAATTTTATGTATGTTCCTTGAAACATATGAATGAACTATATATACATTATATCTATATTAAATATATACAAAAGTCCACAACAATATTATTTCCACTTTGTATATGGGTTAACACTTCTTTGACATAAAGTTTTACACAATTATTTTTTGTATACCCCAGTACATGTTTGGGAACAAAAACAAAATTGAAGTGACTTAAATAAAGATTTTTTTAAATATTTCATTTTTTATTGATCTACACAAAAATAGTAACTCAGAATTTTTACAGAAATATTAGGCACAGGAAAAAATGGAGGTTGAAAAAAATCTACCAAAGTAACAGTGAAATCACAAGCATTCTTTTCTCCGAAAAATTTACACAGGCTAGACCTCTATAGACCATAAATAAAGTGCTATGGCTGTCAGTCCTTCTGCCTGCTCTGGATAGCTGTGATCATGTCATGTCCGTGACCGCTCCTGGCACTTAGTGTCGGGTGTCAGCTGTGAGAATCATCTGACACCCGGCCGCGATCAGCCGCGCTACCCCCGTAAACGCGGCTGATAGCGTATGATGTACTATCCCGTCCATGGGCATTAAGTCCCAGGTCACATGGACGGAATAGTACGTCTAAGGTCAGAAAGGGGTTAATATTCCATCCTACACCACTTTTTATGGAGCTATTTCACACATAAAATCTTTCCTTGCAATATTAGTCCACTTTACCACTGACCTCTAAGGAATTTCATTTTCATAATTTATTCTTATTTTTAATTTTATCATCATATATGCCGTATTTTTCGCTCTGGACCATAAGACGCACCTAGGTTTTAGAGGTGGAAATTAGAAGACAAATTGAAGCAAAAAATGTGGTCAATTCTGTACTTAATATCCCCTATCCTGGTATATATGGTCCACTCATTCCCATCCTAGTATGCATTGCCTCTGATCCCTACCCTGGTATGCATGCACCCCCTCATCCCTATCCTGGTATACATGGCCCCCAATCCCTACCCTGGTATGCATGGCCCTCTCATTCCTTCCCTGGTATGCATGCCCCCCTCATCCCTATCCTGGTATGCATGGCCTCCGCAATCCAATCCTGGTATGCATGGCCTCCGCAATCCAATCCTGGTATGCATGGCCTCCTCATCCCTCTACTGGTATGCATGGCCTCCTCATCACTTTCCTGGTATGCATGGCCTCCTCATCCCTATACTGGAATGCATGACCTCCTCATTCCTATTTGGTATGCATGGCCTCCTCATCCCTATCCTGGTATGTATGGCCCTGATGATAATGTGTGTAAAAACTGTAAAGCGCTGTGGAATATGCTAGCGCTATATAAATAAAAAGATTATTATTCTTATCCCTAGCCTGGCAGGCATGGTATCCCTCATCTCTATCCTGGTATGCATGGCCCCCTCATCCCTATCCTAGCATTCTAGGACTATGTGCGTGGAAAGCAGTGAATATTCATTGCTCTTTAATAGCATGCACAGTGTCAGCCACAGCCGCCGGCTTCCTGCAGCTGCCAGGCTTTCACATGTGCTGGATACTGAAGGGAATGGATATTCACTGCATTCCATGCCTATGGGAGTGGAGAGCAGTGAATATTCATTGCCTTAACAAGCGGCACATGCAAATGCCCAGCAGGCACAGGAAAGTGGCTGCTGAGGATAACAGCGTGTCCACTATTAATGATAAATGAATATTCACTGCTTTCCACTCCCTAGGGCATGGAATGCAGTAGCAGAGGGCACAAGAGGCTCCTGCCTCTTGTGACCCGAAGCTCCACCACTGCTGCTCTCTTACCTCAGCCAGAGCAGGTATATACGGACTACAAGACGCACCCCCCATTTTCCTCCACATTTTAGTCCGAAAAAAACAGTATAATTTTTTTTTCTGGGGTGGGGGGCTGTTTATTATGTTTCAATTTTTTTTGTTATTTTCATTAACCCCTTAACATCCAATAACGGGGATAGCCCGTCATGGCAGGAGGTAACTTCCCGCATCATGATGGACTATTCCCATCATGTCTTTGAACTACCACTGCGTTTAAACATGCAGTGGTAGTTCAGTGCCGACAGCTGTCATAGATAGCTGAGAGGCATGGCAAGGGGTACAGGGACCCTTGCAGTCGGTCCCTGCACCCCAAGTGCTGTGATTGGTCAGTCAATCTGACTGACCAAACACAGCAGCGATCGGGCAGGAGAGGCTGAAATTTCAGCATGTCCTGCCCGATCTCAGTGCAGGAGCTCAGCGCTGCAGTGGCTGAGCTTCTGCACTGACAGCTAGGAGCAGCGCCCAAGCCGCCCCTGGCTGTTAATCAATCAATCAAATTTATTATCGCCAAGTACATATTACATATATACAAGGAATTCTTTGTGGCAAAGAGGCAACATAATATATAACAACAGATACAACAAGTAACATAATAATAATAATAATAATAATCTTTATTTTTATATAGCGCTAACATATTCCGCAGCGCTTTACAGTTTTGCACATATTATCATCACTGTCCCCGATGGGGCTCACAATCTAAATTCCCTATCATTATGTCTTTAGAATGTGGGAGGAAACCGGAGTACCCGGAGGAAACCCACGCAAACACAGGGAGAACATACAAACTCCTTGCAGATGTTGTCCTTGGTGGGATCTAACAAGACAGATACAGTATATAGTGTACACATGACGATTTAATTGTTGAACAGAGAGTGGATAGAAGCTGTTCATATGGCGGTTGGTGCTGCATTTGGGGACTCTGAAGCGACGTCCTGAAGGGAGTAGTTGGAATGAGGAGTGTCCCGGGTGAGAGGGATCGGATGAAATTTTCAATGCGTGGGATCGAATACTCTTATCATAAAGATCCTGGATTTTAGGCAGGGGGGAACCTATAATTCTCTCTGCTGTTCTGAAAGTCCTTTGTAAGCGGAGTTTGTCATGCGCAGTGGCTCCCCCATACCAGACTATCAGAGAGGAACAAATCACAGATCTGATGACAGCATTAAAGAATAAGATCAGCAGATTCTTAGACAAACCATATCTTTTCAGCTGACGCAGGAAGAACATCCTCTGTTGTGCTTTTCTTATAACAGCATCCACGTTTTTCCCCCATTTAAGATCTTGAGAGATGATAACACCAAGGAATTTGGTCTCTGTGACCCTAAGAACCACTTCGTCATGGATGTAGATTGGAAGTATCTCATGTTGATCTTTCCTAAAATCCACAACCATCTCAGCAGTTTTTTTAGTGTTGAGTACAAGATTATTGGCTTTACACCAGTCACATATTCTTTCCACCTCACTCCGATACAAGTCTTCAGCATTTCCCCTGATGAGACCAATCAGTGTCATATCATCGGCAAATTTCAAGATTTTTACTGAGTCTGCTGAAGAGATGCAATCATTCGTATAGAGAGAAAACAGTAACGGGGACAAAACACACCCCTGAGGTGCCCCGATGTTTGTGACCAAGGTGTCCGAAGTGAATGGTCCAACTTTTACACTCTGTATCCTGGCTGTCAGGAAGTTATAAATCCACAAGCATAAGTTGAGAGGGACTCCAAGAGCTACCATTTTCTTATGAAGTAAATTCGGATCAATGGTATTGAACGCTGAGCTAAAGTCCATGAAAAGAATCCGGACATATGAGTGCAGTTTATCTGTATGATCCAAAATGTACTTCAGTGCCAGATTGACAGTGTCGTTTGCCGAACGATTCTCCTTATAGGCAAACTGAAGCGGGTCCCATAGCTTCTGCGTGAATTTTATCAGGTGGGACATCATAATTCTTTCGAAGACTTTCATAGCTACAGATGTGAGTGCTACTGGTCTATAGTCGTTCAACTCAGAGGATCCCACTTTCTTGGGGACAGGGATAATTGTGGAATTTTTCCAACACTGAGGTACAACACACTCTTTCAGTGACACATTGTATATATTTGTCAGTATAGGGGCAAGCTGGGTAGCACATACTTTCAGACACATTGGAGATACACCATCAGGGCCAGGTGCCTTTTTGACCTTAAGTCCCTTCAGGATGCGTATCACCTCTGCCTCGGAGATCACTACTTGGGTGTTGCACAATGAATGATCTTTATATGAACAGACTGAGGAGCTTAGAGATGAATATCCACTGTGTGTAGAGCTTGCCTCAAATCTGCAGTAGAATTCATTTAACTCTGCTGCCAGACTTCTGCTGGGGTTCACTATAGTGGGGTGGCTTTTATAATTGGTGACCTCTCTTAATCCTCTCCATGCAGATCTAATATCTTTTGATGAGAACCTTTCCTCCAGAATCTTTGCATACTCGTGTTTGGCTAACTTGATCTCTTTAGATAGCGAGTTCCTAAGTTTCTTGAATTCAGTAATATCGCCTGCTTTATAAGCCTCCTCTTTTCTCTTACGGATCAACCTGACTTTATTTGTAAACCACGGCTTGTTGTTTCCCCGAAAGTGGACAGATTTGGATGGAATAAACGTGTCTTCACAAAAACGGATATATGAGGACACTGCATCAACCCATTCATCCAGACCCGAGCATGTTTCCTGGAATACCTCCCAGTCCGTGCATTCAAAGCATGCTTGTAGTTGCAATTTTGCCTCCTCAGACCATGTCTTCTTTGTATAAACTGTAGGTTTGGATGTTTTCATCCTTTGCCTGTAGGCTGGAATTAAATGAATTAGACAATGATCTGAAAAGCCCACTGCTGCTCTCCTCACTGCCCTGTTGGCCCCTTTTATGACTGTATAGCAGTGATCAAGCGTATTGTTCTCTCTCGTAAAGCAGTTTATATGTTGAGTAAATTTGGGGAGATCCAGGTTGAGTTTTCCTTTGTTAAAGTCCCCCATTACGATCACAAATGCTTCTGGAGATCCTTTCTCCCATTCTGATATTTTGCAAGCTAATTCACCAATAGCAGCTTTAACAGATGCTTGAGGGAGAATATATACTGCAACCAGAACCATAGATGAAAACTCTCTTGGAGAGTAAAATGGTCTACAATTGAGTGCAAGGTACTCTAGATCTGGAGAGCAACCTTTTCCCAGTATGTTAACATCACAGCACCAGCTAGTGTTGATGTAGAGACATACCCCACCCCCCCTTTGTTTACCTGAAGCTACACAATCACGGTCAGCTCTGTAGATAACAAAACCAGGTAGATCCAGACTACAATCAGGGATGGTCTCATTCAACCAGGTCTCAGTAAAACAAAGAGCAGCTGAATTGGCCATATCAGATCTCATGTTACAAAGTAAGCTCAGATCCTCCATTTTGTTAGATAAGGAATGGACATTAGCCAAGTGGAGTGAAGGAAGAGCTGTTCTGAACCCTCTCCTCCGAAGGCATGCCAGGACACCTCCTCTCCTACCTCTCTTGCAGTACACCTCCACAGGTTTCACAGACGTAATGGATTTTATGTACTCAATTGTTGAATTAGCAATCATGCTCCAAGAAGGGGAGTCCATGAGAAATTGCGGATGATTCCAGAATAATAAATCGTCCCTTGAAATCATAAGAGTAGGTTTACAGAGTGCAGTGGCCATGATTACACTCAGCTTGTAGCTATAAAGACTGAACAGTCACAGCTTAGCAGAGTTAAATGTATAACTTTCCATAAAGTGTGCTCCCAGCACTGCTGGGGGGGAGGGCATGGGTGCAACAAGACAGGGACATCAGGGGACACGCCAACAGTCAGTCCAAACCTGCCCAGCTCACCCCTTCAGCTCCACCTGGACCACAAGATCTCCAGAACATCTCCAGCACCGCACACTCCACCAGCTTTCCTATCCCGGGATCATCTGCATGCTGGAAATGGGTACAAGTTGTAGGAAAGTTGGCAGGCAGCCAGCAGCTTCACTCTCTCCCAGCTGAAACCAGGCAAGGAGCTCCACGAGGACAGAAAGACACCGGTCCCAGCTGGTCGCAGTCTCCACACTACTCCCAGCTCTGCCGAATCCTGTAGCCCTACAGCTCGACGTGGACCACAAGATCTCCAGAACAACTCCAGCACGGCACACTCCACCAGGTTTCCCATGCTGGGATCATCTGCTTGCTGGAAATGGGTACAAGTTGTAGGAAAGTTGGCAGGCAGCCAGCAGTTTCACTCTCTCCCAGCTGAATCCAGGCAGGGAGCTCCACGAGGACAGAAAGACACCGGTCCCAGCTGATCGCAGTCTCCACACTCCTCCCAGCTCTGCCGAATCCTGTAGCTACGCAATGGTGAGTGAACCAAAGGGAGAATTAGCAATTAAACGGGGTAAAAAACTAAAAAAATCAGGAGCCTCATGCCAGAGCAGCCATCTCTCGGCGCCCCTCCTCCTCCTTAACCCCCTCACTGCTGCGATCGAGCGCGATCGCAGCGTTCAGAGGGGGAGGCAGAGAGTAGGTGGCTCCCTCTGCCTCAGGTCAGTGCCCCCGCAATGTAATCGCGGGGCCCGACCTGTGCCATGATGACCCGGGGTTTGTCATGACAACCTCCGGGTCATCCACCTACGGAAAGCTGCTGAGACCATGCTCACAGCATGGTCTCAGCAGCTTTCAGCATAGGTATAATGCATTACAATGCTGGAGCATTGTAATGCATTATACCTGAAAGTGAAAGTAAAAGTCCCATGAAGGGACAAGGTAAATAAATAAACATTTTTTTTAAAAATATGTAAAAAAAAATTTAAAAAAATTCCCTAAAAAATGCACATTTTTATGTAAAAAAAAAAAAAATAAACAAAAAAATACACGTTTTGTATCACCACGTCCGTAAAAATTCCATCTATAAAAGTGTCACCTTAATTAACCCCTTCACTGAACGCTGTAAAAAAAACCCAAAAAAGTAGCAAATTATACTTTTTCCAAGCGGTATCATTATACCGCTAGGAAAAAGTGCAATAACACGCAATCAAAAAGACGGCTATAAATAAACATGGTACCGCTGAAAATGTCATCTTGTTCCGCAAAAAACGAGCCACTATACAGCTCCATCAGTGGAAAAATACAAAAGTTATAGCTCTCAGAATACAGTGATGCAAAAATAATTATTTTTTCTGTAAAAGTTTTTATTGTGTAAAAAACACCAAAACATAAAAAAAGATATAAATGAGGAATCGCTGTAATCGTAGTGACCCGAAGAATAAAGCTGCCATACTAATTTTACCACACGCGGAACGAAGGGGAAAAAAAAAACATTCCTGAATTGCTGGTTTTTGCTCATTCTGCCTACAAAAAAATCGGAATAGAAAGCGATCAAAAAACGTTATGTGCCCGAAAATGGTGCCAATAAAAACATTAGCTCATCCTGCAAAAATCAAGCCTGCACATGACTCTGTCGGCCGAAATATGGAAAAATTATAGCTCATTAAATATAATTTTTGTGGAAGCTTGACAAAAATTGTCAATTTCCTGCAGGTCCATATACCATGGCAAGGTACCAGACAAAAGCACCCCTAATAATACCCATAACAAAGTACAAGTCGATGTGAGCCAATAATTAGTGTATTTTGAAAAAAGGGGAAAGCTTACCAGTCAATAAGGGGTTAACAGAGGGGAGGGGACCCCACACCAGATGTCACCCCAACGCATGTTTCTCTGACCACACACGCAGCTTTCTCAAGGGAAATTGACAATTTTTGTCTTAGGCTGGGGTCACACTGGCGATTAAAACGGACGAATGCAATGCATTAAAAAATCGCATTGCATTCGTCCCAATGTTATTCTATGGGGCAGCTCACATCATGCGATTTTTGATCGGATCTGATCCTCGGACCGAGACAATCGCAGCATGCTGCGATTGTCACCGATTTTCAGATCAGATTCGACAATGCAAGTCTATGGGGGCGTGAAAAAATTGGATTGCAAAGGGACCCGATGTGTGAGTTGCGATAAAATCGCACCAAAAGCCGGCATTTTTTTATCCAAAATACAGTAAAATCACAGTGTCCGGTTAAATAAACAAATTAATAGATCTATTCTTGACACATTAAATAAATATATATTTCGTACATGTCATAGAGACAAATTTATATATATATTTCTAATTCATACAGTTCTTAATTGCAGAATAGCCACTGAAACATTAGCCGGCTTTTGTATAACATTCTCCTGCCCGACATGAAATGACCCATGGTTTACATATAGTTAACCATTTCATTTCATGCTTTTTTTATGTCTATCACTATTAATTATATGAGGGCTTGTGGGTAAAATTTTGGAGTTGTAGGGGTTCATTTAAGGGGTTAATTCGTTGTATTAAATTGCAGGGACTCCCTGCAGCCTCAGTGACGTCAGCAGGAGTCCCCACAATTTAATACAACGAATTAACCCCTTAAATGAACCCCTACAACTCCAAAATTTTACCCACAAGCCCTCATATAATTAATAGTGATAGACATAAAAAAAAACATGAAATGAAATGGTTAACTATATGTAAACCATGTGTCATTTCATGTCGGGCAGGAGAATGTTATACAAAAGCCGGCTAATGTTTCAGCGGCTATTCTGCAATTAAGAACTGTATGAATTAGAAATATATATATAAATTTGTCTCTATGACATGTATAAAATATATATATATTTATTTAATGTGTCTAGATCTATTAATTCGTTTGTGTGCGGAAACCTGTCATTGGGCTCCATTATATGTCCATTTAGCTATCCTGCGAGAAAATCTCGCAAGAAGGATGTCAAAAGGATCCTTACATGCGATTAAAATCGTATCGATGAAGAAAAATCGCATCAAAAACGGATCACTGGTTAAGATACTTTTGTGTGATTTCGGACCGTTAAAATGGGACCGATTTTTTATTCGTTGTGTGTGACTCCAGCCTTATAATGTGATCCATTACCAGGGAATTGGTGGGTACTTTTTGAGTGGGGTTTTACCCCTGTATCTTTTTGTACGTTCCTGGAATCATGTTTCACTCCGCTATTATGTATTTTAAAATGTGTTTTGGTCTTTAATAAATTTTGTAATATTTTCTATGCATACTCCAGGTTCTCTTGTTTTTCTCTTATGCCTATTTGGAGTTGGTACTAGGTGCCTGGGCAATTTTTCAGTTCACTCTGGCCCATTGGCACCAATTATGCAGCTGGGTTGTCTTATACCAATAGTGAAACAAGTGAGGTGGAGACTTGAGCATGTCACTCAAGCCCCGTGATACTTGGTGCATACCCTAGCAACCTAGAGTAGCGAGCACTTGAACTCAACACTAGTCATCATATCAATTTTTTTTGTACCTTTTGAGAAAACCCTATCCCAAATCTCAACCCTCAACCTTAACCTCAACACCAATAATGGCAAAGAATGAAAGAAATAAAAATTATAAAATAAAAAAAATCTGACTAAAGGTATGACACGGGGAGGTAACATACTAATTATTTGCTTTTGATCACTGTGATAGCGTCTATTACAGTGATCGAAAGAAATCACTAGAAAAAATTCTTGTTGTCTCTGGGTGCCAGCCATCAGATTTCAGCTGGTGCACTTCACATACACCATCGATTTTTCAGGTAGAGGTGGAGCAGTAGGGATCGGGGGATAGCGGAAGTACCGAGGGAGGGCTTGGGGACATCATTTCTCTCTTCTCTGACATGTATACCATGTCAGAAAAGAGAGAAATGATTTTAATAGCTGGCACACTTTTTTTTTTACTTAATCACTGAATAATGGCGATCTCGTGATCTGGGACTGGAAAATACGGCCCCAGTAGCTGAAACCACACAGATTTTCTGACTCTAGATGACACTATCCTTATTCCTAATGATTGTTTTAAAATTGCGAAGAGGGATTAAGTCCCCTTAGCAGATGCCTTTTTAATGCTTATCGGTGGTCTGTAAGGAGTTAAACAAGAGATCTTTATTGTATGTAGAACAAAAATGTTTAGACAGTTTATGATTTAAAATACCATTTTTGTTGGTATGTCTGTGTTTATTAATCCGTTATCTATTTCTAGGACTTGTGCAAAAATCTGATGCAATTTTAGGTCGAATTCATGCAGAAATATGGAAAATTCGGATGGGTTCACAAACTTTCAAACACCACATTATTTTAACTAGTAACATTTTAATCAGATTATTTTCTCTCGCATGGACACTTGTACTAGTTACAACTTACTGTTTGTAGATGCACAGGTATGCCCTAACAGGGAATCAAAAAAGAGCTCAATCACAGCATTGCATATTTGCACCACTGGTCTACAATGTGTTAAATGAAGACAGTATTGTTTTCCTGTGTTTTGTTTTGCTTGGTCTAATATTAAACTTTGACCATAAAGAGAAAAATATGAATAATGTGATAATAGATGTAACCAATAAAATTGCTCTACTCTGATGAAACTAGATATACAGTATGAACAATATCGCAATATAGAGCAGGGGTCTCAAACATGTGGCCCGCCGGCTGTATGCAGGCCTTAAGGCTGCTTCATGCACCCCTCAAGCACTGTAGACACCTTGGTGATCCCTGCATGCCAGGATGGGGCTGAGGAGGCTATAACAATATGAGGACCTGGATGGGGCCATAACTACAATATGAGGACACATCTGCAATATGGGGACCTGGATGGGGATATAACTACAATATGGGAACATAACTACAAAATGAGGACCTTGATGGGGACATAACTACAATATGGGGACCTGGATATGTGGACATAAATACAATATGAGGACCTGGATGGCGACATAGCCACAATATGGGGACCTAACTACAGTATGGGGTCATAACTACAAAATGAGTGCCGATTTGTTAACACCACATCCTTAATGACCCAATCTCTAAAAAAAAAAAATTAAAAAACATGGCAAAAATGTTCAAAAGATGTATAGAAAAAAATGTTATCACTAAAAATGTCACTTTCTCCTGCAAAGAATTTGGCCCCAAATTCATTTTTTGTCTATATGTGGCTCATATACCCATCCGAGTTCAAGACCCCTGATATAGGGAGTATCCAGAAAATACAATTGTTTGAAAATATAACTAGCGTAAACATTTTTACCTTCTGTGAACTGAAGGCAGAAATTTAGGAGGTTGTATACGCACAGTAGGATCCCATCTGCCAGGAGGTAAGACAGCAACTTCATCTAAAAAATCATCAATTCCTGCTATAAGTTCATCTCTGTTCATAGCCTTGTATGAAATTTTCCGGAACAGCTACAAAGAAATGTGAAATATATGAGGGACAAATATTGTGTACGGTATTTAAGCTATGATAATTTAAAGGTACCTGTCATGTAAAATAACACTATTAACCTACAGATACCTGCAGATATGGGGTTAATCTGCAGGTTAATAGCGTTCCAACACTATGCGGCTGCCGCACTAGTGGGAAGAAACAAACTTTAGCTCCGCGGGCTACAATGGGAGCAGTTACAGCTGCTACTCTTTATGCCAGAGCGGTGACTAAAACCGTGTCAGCTCAATTCTATTAAACTACCCTGAGGGTAGTAAATAAACCCTTTTTAAGGGATGTAATATAAAATTAATTTATTAGCCAAATGGGCAGGATTCTCTGACTTAGGAATCCTATGTAATACAGAAATGACAAACAATTACTATAGTAATTTTTATCAGTTCTGACCACCTTAAATAAATACAAAAAAGCCATGTTTTATTACATTATTATGTATTTTACCCTCTGGGTAATTTAGTAATATGAATTATCATCCCTAAAGGATTGTTTACACTCACTAGTTAATTTGGCCCACTTCTTTCTATAACTGAAAGAGTGAGTCTGCCATGGGTAGTAAAGTTCATTTCCTTCCTGTAGCTGGCTCTAAGGCCAGGGTCACACTGGCGAGGAATACGGCCGAGTGAGAGGTGCTAAAAGCACGCATTAGACACGGACCAATGATTCTCTATGGGGTCTCGATTGTCAGCGTACTACGGCCGTAATACGCCAATGCAAGTCTATGGGTGTGCAAAAAATACGGATTACACACGGACCACACATGTGACTTGCGAGAAATACGCACCCGGTGTCTTTTAGCAAAGCCGGCAATTCAGTGCGCTATACAGTAAACTCACACTGACAGTTTTAATAAAGAAACAAAAGAATAGATATAGACACATAGAATACATATAAATATATATATATGCATTCTATGTGTCTATATCTATTCTTTCATTTCTGTTAGAAACCCTGTCATAGGGATCCATTATATGTCCATTTTGCAAGGCGGCGGAAAAAATCTCAGCATACGGATGCCATACGGATTACATACGGATGCTTACATGCGCAAAATACGCGACCACACCTTGATTACGGATGACATACGGAGCACTGTTTAGGGGCCATTCATCCGTTTTATGCTTGTAAAATACTGACCGTATTTTGCGTTGGTTAGTGTGAACCCGGCCTAAGAGAGAGCTCCGCACAGTGTCAAAATGCTACTAACCTGCAGGCAAACCCCATATTAATGGCTTTTTTACCTGACACATTCCCTTTAAGGGTTGTCCACAACTAGAACAACCCTTTCTTGATCTAAATGTTTGGCACCGATAAAATGAAACAGCTTGCACTCACCTCCTGTAACTGTGCCATTCCTGCAGTGTCGACAGTCGCTCTCGCTCCTGTGCTGTTGTGATATGTAAGCCTGGCACCCAATCAGTGCTGGTGTCATTGTCACCGTTCTTCTGTTGAATTGAATATGAATAGAAAGTCAACGATCAGCTGCAGCCCTGACTTCCTCTTCATATTCTATTCAACAAGTGCGGGGACAGCAATGCCAGCACTGACTGGGCGCCAGACTTACGCGTAACAACAAAATCATGGGAGCCCTGGGGAGAGTGAGTGCCAAAACAGCGGGAACAGGGGAGGCACAGGAGGCAAGTATAAGCTTTTTTATTTTATCAAGTCCAAACACTTATATCGAGAAAAGGTTGTCCTAGCAGTGGACAACCACATAATCCAGAGAGTTATGTCACCCAAAATTTCACATATGTCTGCTTTAGATCAGCACAATTTTTGAAGCATAATTTTTTTTCTTAAGAAGTTAGAGGGGTTAAAATTTTATATTTTCACAAGTGTAACAGGAGAAAATTAACCCCAAAAAGTTTTTGTGTAATTTCTCCTGAGTACAACAATACACAGCATGTGTAGGGAAACTACTGTTGGGTGCACAGCAGGGCTCAGAAGGGAAAGAGCGCCATTTAACTTTTTGAATGCAAAATTTGCCAGAATCATTAGCGGATGCCATGTCGCATTTGCAGAGCCACTGATGTGTTTACACAGTGGAAGCCCTGTACAAGTGGCCACAATTTTTAAACATAACCCCTCAAGGAACTTATCTAGATGTGTGATGAGCACTTTGAACCCCCAGGTGCTTCATAGGAATGTATAAGGTTGAGATATGAAAATAAAAAAATGCATATTTTTTCCCCAAAAATATTCTTTTAGCCCCAATTTTTTATTTTCACAAGGGTAACAGAAGAAAATGAACCCCAAAAATAATTAAGTGATTTCTTCTGAGTACACTTATACCCCACATGTACAAGAAACCTACTGTTTGGAAGCACAGCAGGACTCGGAAGGGATGGAGCGCTGTTTGTCTTTTTGAACTAAAAAATGGCTGAAATCATTAGTGGACGACATATCGTGTTTGGAGATTCCCTGTTGTGCCTAAACAGTGGAATCCCCCACATGTGGCCCCATTTTGGAAACTAGTCCCCTGAAGTAATGTATCTAGATGTGTGGTGAGCACCTTGATCCTCCAGATGCTTCACAGAAGTTTATAACATAGAACCGTGAAAAAAAAAATCACATTTTTCCCACAAAAAAGTTCTTTTAGCCCCATTTTTTTATTTTCATAAAGGTATCAGAAAAAAATGGACCCCAAAATATATTGTGCAATATCTCCTGAGTATGGAAATACCCCATATGTGACGTTTTGGAACACAGACTTTGATGAAATAGTCTGCGGGTGTCATGTCATGTTTGGTAAGCCTCTGATATGCCTAAAGAGTGGAAACCCCCAAAGTGACCTAATTTTGGAAACTAGACCCCTCAAGGAATTTATCTAGATGTGTGATGAGCACCTTGAACCCACAGATGCTACATAGAATTTTACAACATTCATCTGTGAAAAAAAAATATATTTTTCCCACAAACATGTTGTTTTAGCCCAATTTATTTCATTTTCACAAGGATAGCAGGAGAAAATGGACCACAACATTTGTTGTGCAATTTCTCCTGAGTACACCAATACATCATAAAGCAAAACTACTTTTGAGGCACAATGCAAAGCTCAGACGGGAAGAAGCGCCATATTGGAGTCGCCAGAATAGCAGATCCCCTCATAAGTGACCCCATTTAACAAATGTCATCTCTCAATTAATTCATCTCGGAGTGCAGTGATCATATTGAGACAACAGATGTGTCACAATATTTTATATCATTGAGCAGTGAAGAAAAATAATTACATTTTTACTCCCAAAATTTTGTTTTAGTCCCATATTTAACAATTTCACAGAGAAATGGGTAAAAATGGGACAAAAATTTGCCCCACAATTTCTGCTGAAGGCATCAGCGATATCAGATTTATATAGTTTTTTTATATTTGGCTGCTGTCACACACTAAGAAACTTTTTATTGCAAACACGAGGTTTTGCATCACCATATTTTGAGAGCTATAATATTTCTATATTTTGGCTGACAGTCATGTGAGGGCTTGTTTCTTGCTAGATGAGTTGACATTCTTATTAATGGCATTTTCGGGAACATGACCTTTTTATGGCTTTCTATTCCAATTTTTTGGAGACAAAATCAGTAAAAAACAGCAACCCAGGAATGTATTTTTCCTTTGTGATGCTGCTCCGCATGTGTTAAAATTGAGGAAGCCGCTTTATTCTTCGGGGGTCAGTATGATTACAGGGATACCACTTTTTTTTTTGGGGGGGGCACTTTTACACAATAAAATATACTTTATTTTTCCACTGATAAAGCTGTATGCAGGCTTGTTTTTTGCATGAGAAGTTGTCATTTTTATTTACATATGTCTTTTTGATTGCATTATATTCCACTTTTTGGACGGCGGTATAATGAAAAAGCATAGTTTTTTCTACTGTTTTTTCTGTTTTTTTATGGTGTTTACTGAAGGGGTTAACAAGGGGGACAGTTTTATGGGACAGGTTGTTTCGGATACAGTGATACCAAACATATGTACTATTTTTGCATATTGGAGTTTTTTTACATAAAAATACAAATTTATGGATACAATATACAGCATATTAATGGATACAATATTTTTTATATTTCGTGATTTATTTTTTTAAATATTTTTACAAATTTCTTTTTTTTTTTTTTTTTTTTACTTTTTTCTTAGTCCCACTATGGGACTTTCACTTTTACAGCTCTGTTCCCTGTAAAAAAGCACAGCAATGCACAAGCATTGCAATGGTTTATAACTGACGCTGACACAAGTTAGTTAGATTATGCACTGCACATGGCCTAACTAACTTGCTAGAGCGTGGTGACCCAGATATCGTTATGACAACATCGAGTCACCATGGCAACAAACAGGGGGCAGAAGGAGCCCTCTCCCTCTGCCTGCCTTCTAAATGCTGTGATAGATATCGATCTCAGCATTTAGGGGGTTAAACTGACGAGATCAGTGCGGGCACTGCTCCTGGCAGTGAAAGCTGGTTGTCAGCTATGATATCAGCTGAACACCTAGTGGAGGTAGCACATGCACAGCTTCTGTGTGTGCAAAATTGTCATGACGTACCCACTACATCATAAATTGGGAAGCACTTCCCAACTATGACATACTAGGTATGTCCAAGATCGGGAAGGGGTTAAAGTAAGACATATTTTTAAAGTGAACCTGTCACAATATTTCATGCTGCTTGAATAAGAAGGAGCATGAATTAGAAATTGGCTAACTTATGACAAACATGTTTTTCTCTGAATCAGTCTGATGCTTTCAGAGAAAAACAATGGGCCCAGAGGACAAGGTGACAAGCAGCGAAGTCATGTTCCCACTGCCTTCTTCCTGCTTGCTCTGCTAAATTGACAGCCTTCTACCTATACACACAGAAGCTGGGAAACAAAAAAGTACAATAAGGTCTTGTCTGATGATAGCAGGCAAAAATATCAAGCAATTGGTGTCCTGATTCATTTGTGTATTACCCAACATAACAAAGGCTTGAAGAAATCAGCTTCTGCAGATCCACGGGTTGTGAAGCTATAGACTGACAGAAGGAAAAAGTGTGGCGCCCCTGAGGGTTCAGTCGCCACAGAGGTACTGCACCTCCTCCTGAGGTGTGGTACCCCACCATTCAGGTAAGGTGTAGACACCTGACCACACTCCAACACCTGCATCCCACACAACATAGTAGTGTAGCAAAGCACCTTTGGTGGCTCCCTGCTTGGAACACGAAGAGTGCTGGGAGATGGGTGGAGCTTAGTCTGCACAAGAGAGCGGAGATTATTAGGACTAGGTCAGTCTGTGAGAGGTGATCCCCTGAGTGGGATGGATGGAAGGAAGTGCTGCAGCAGACTTCAGTGACCTGAGTCTGCTGGCACATGAAAGAGATATAGAAACCCTGATTCTCCATAAGGAAGAAAGATTTGTACGGAACGTGAGGAGAAGAAGAGAACTAAGGACTAGGGTCAGAGCAGGGCCCTTCCTCAAGTTCTAAGCGCATGGCTGGCGTTCGGTCCCCGAGGTTGTATGGATACTAATGGTCCTGCAGCAGACACCGGAGGAATAGAAGTTGTCACCACTTTATTCCCACACAACAGCAACATGAGTGAGCCGGGACTTAGTAGCAAGGAGTCCCCGAAGCAGGCTACAGCTGTCTGCCGTACAAGTAGAGTTCAAAGGAACATCTTAAAGGAGGAACTTGGGTTTAACACAGAACCACAAGTACTTCATTACAAGAGCTAGAAAGGAGACGTTCAGAGAAGGCATATGTTGGCGGAGTGTTGGAACGGAGTACTTCATCTTGCCTGGAGGTTGGCTGAGCCCGTGACCTGGAGGACACAGCACCGAGGCGGGCACCTGTATGCACAACAGACTGTGAGTAAAGCTTTGGAACTACATGCCCTGGTGTCCTCCGCTTATTCCTGCGCCAACCCACTCAACACTGCTACATCTCTGTGCTTAACACTGCACCATTACGCTCTCCTCACTAGCTCTTCATCTACACTGCTCTGGGACTACAGCCCTACCTGTGGAGGGCCACAACATCATTGCTGCACAACACCATCTGTCCCAGAGGATCTGTCTGCAGCGTCGGCTTAACACCTTCATTGCCGAACACCACAGGTGGTGTCACGAATCATCCACTTATTAAATTTAATCAGCCACGCTTAACACCATTCCCTTTTACATGGGTGCCCAGGGACACGGACCGGGTCACCGCTGCTGTGACAACTCCCATTGAAACCCACAGGCCCGGCACCGAGTACCCCATGGCCCTGGCGGGCGACCCAAAAAGTACAAGTGGTTCCTCTGCACTGCTGATGGAGAGCTAAATGGTAAATCAAGGAGACAAGATAAACTTGTTGCAGCTTTATAAACCGGGTTGTTGTATCCCGAAACACTTCATAATAAAACGGCAAGTTTATCATGTTCCTGGATTTTCCCTTTGGATCTCCCTCAGCGCTGATGAACCACATAGTTTTTTTCTTTCTATACACATAGAGTGAGAGACCTGTTAGTCTAGCTGAACAGGCAAGGAGAAGCTGGTTCGTTGCATGGTAGATACTGGCTCGCAGCTGACTACAATGCCTGAAACCTACTTCTGGTGACATTTTCCTGAAGCAGTGTGGCCTGAGAGGGGCCCGATGATAAAGTTGACAGCTGCCAATCACTTGCCCATTCCAGTCGCAGGAGTGGTGTGGATGCATATAATCCTTTCTGGCAAGGACCTGGGGTGCAAAGGTGTGGTGCTGACCCATGGAGAACTAAGTAGTGGGCATGCCGTCACTCTGGGGATGAATGTCCTAAAGGAGTTCAGGAGCCTCCTAATCAGTAAGCCCTCTGATGCAATTCTGAAGCAGTGGAGTCTGCACACCTCCAGAGGAGAGTGTTCCAATAGTTGATCCATGTAGCTCAGGCTCAAGAATCCTCCAGTGATGGGGGGACGTTGGGAAAAGTGATCGTTCCAGCCTCCACTAAACTAGTTCTGCCGTCAGGGCAGACTGTGCTTGCCCTGCCCGTCCAGGCTTCTAAACCACTTGAAGGGGTAGAGATCCAAATGGAACCTTCTATTCCAGAGCAACTACCTCCCGGGCTCCTGGAGGCCCATTCGCTAGCTATAGTTCGTGATGGAATGGTCCCAGTGCACTGTGTCAACTTAGGAGAGCAAGACATCACGATTTTCCTCTAGAAGTGAAGTAGCACGGATTAGGGGTATGCCCGAAGAAATAATACCACCTCAGACCGTTCAACTGACAGTAAAGCAGGGGGATCCATGGACTGTGGAGGTGGAATCTTCTCTGGCACCAAAGCCCCAGCATATACAGGAAGGACGGCAGATTTTAGAACAAATGAAGGCTGAGCTATCAGATCTTACTTCACCGCAAGTCCAGCAGGTGGAGGCTCTACTAGGACGATATCAGGACGTATTCACTCATCATGAGGATGACTTTGGCAGCACCACTGCCATCACACATGAGATACCCACAGGAAACGCCGTGCCCATAAGAGCGCGATACCGACAAATTCCACCACAACTGTACCAAGAGGTGAAAAGTATGCTTAGCCAGATGCTGCAGAAGGGCATCATAAGGGAGAGTCAGTGTCCGTGGACTGCCCCTATAGTGCTAGTGATGCACCCCAGAGGCCGTGGGATACTCTGTACCTGGCCGGTCGTCTTAAAGGGATGTGTCACAGTGGCAGTGACCCGGTCCGTGGCCCCAGGGGGTCATGTAAAAGGGAAGTATTGATTAGGGATAAAGTTTATGTAGTGATTTGTGACGCCAGTTGGAGTGTTAACCTGTAGTATAGCTGGCACTGCAGAGGATCCCTGAGGGAGTAGATGGTGATGGCAGTGCAGATGTTAAACCCTCTCCAACCAGGGCTGACCCCCAGGGATTGTGATGGAAGTAGAAGGCACGGAGTAATAAGACAGGAGAAAAGGAAAGTCACTTTATAATTTTCTGTAGGTCAGGTGCAGTTCAGAGGAGATATTACAACTCTCACCAGGTTAAAGTCTGCTCTGCAGAATGGGAGTTATCCTTCAATCTGCTGTGACTCAGTGTAAGCTTCCTGCTATTCTATTCCCTTCTGGGTACAAGGCTTCCCGGAGTCTAGAACTTTCCAGTATAGCCACTACTCACTGTGTTTCCCTTCTCTGGCAACTTGCAGCTTGGATCCTGTGTGAAGCTCACGCTCCTTCTTGCACAATCCTCACTGATCCTAGTTGGCTGCTGTCTTCCCGGGGAAAACACTCCACTGTTGGTTGTATAAACTCACAGAGTCTCTCAGCTTACCACCCTGCTCTGAAAGCATGGATGGCCTAGGGGCTGATTCCCTGATGCTTCTTAGATTTGCTCCTGAAGGAAGCGCATGGCATGGCTTCCAAGAACGTTCTCCATCTTTCCTTCTCACCACTGAAAACAACAACTCTCGTCTCCTCCCCCTCCCAGTTAGGGTATGTCTGCAAAGCTCTAAGCTTCAGACAAGTAAGGAAGTGAGGTAAATTGTGTGTGTGTTGTGGTCTCTAGTAGAGAAAGCATAACTCCCATTGCTCACAAAACACATACAAAACAGTACATATTTAACCCTTTTGTGGCGGTACAGACACAGGGCGCCACACTAGTGAAGAAAAAGGATGGCACACTACGTATGTGTGTGGATTATCGGAAGCTTAATGCCTGCATTGTGAAAGATGCATATCCGCTACACAGAATCGAGGAATCCTTGTCGACGTTAGGGAAACCCAAATTCTTTTCAACGCTGGACCTGGCCAATGTTGGAGCAGGATCGACCTAAGACAGCCTTTATACTCCCAATGGGCTTGTATGAATTCAACCGAATGCTGTTCAGGTTAGCCACGGCCCCTGGAACATTCCAACGGTTAATGGAGAGGTGTTTGGGCGATCTAAATTTCGAAGCCACACTCATCTATCTGGACGACATTATCATTTATGTCACTTCTTTTGAGGACATCTACAAAGACTGGAACAGGTACTAAGCCACCTTCAGAGACACGGACTAAAGGTGAAGCCTCAGAAGTGTCATTTGTTCCACACTCAAATTGAGCACCTGGGCCATGTTGTCTCTGCCGAAAGAGTGAAGCCATCCCGAGAAAAAATTGCTGTGGTGCAGGACTGGCCCACACCAGAGGCGGTGAATGATGTCCGAACCTTCTTAAGACTTACAGGGTATTACCGGCGTTTCATGAAAAATTTCACCCGCATAGCGAACCCTCTGCTGGAACTCTTGAAGGGAGTGAGTTCGGGTGAGCAACAGGAAAAAGCCTTTCAAGATCTGAAGAGTGCACTGACCCTGACCGGCCCTGGTATAGGCTAATGTTGACTTTTCTCAATCGTTCATTCTCCACACTGACGGGAGTCTACATGGGCTTGAGGCTGTGTTGTCGCAGATACAGGATGGGAGAGAGACGTGATCGCTTATGCAAGTCGGTCCCTTCATAATTTCGACCGAAATCCAAAAAACTACAATTCCTTTAAGCTACAGCTGCTGGCGTTGGTGTGGGCTATGATGGAGAGGTTCGCTGAGTACCTGTCTGGGTCTGAAGTATTGGTGCGTACTGACAATAACCCAATGGCACATCTGGAAAATGTGAAGCTGGGAGCTCTGGAACAACGATGTGTCGCTAGAATGGCAAAGTTTCGCTTTAAAAACATCTACAAACGAGGAGCTGAGAATACTCATGCTGATGCCTTATCCAGGGTGAAACATGTAAAACCTGGTCAAAGTAGAGATGAGGAACAAGAAGGCGAGGCAACCCCCAAATTCCAAAATTCTGCCAGGACGGTAGTGGCTACGTAGGAGCAAGCGCAAGTACTGGCTCAGAAAGGTATCTTGGGGTGGACACGTGATGAGTGGGTCCGGTTACAACAGGAAAACGGGGTACTAGCCCTAAAGAGACAGTGGGTGATGTTAAAGAGACTTCCCAGTCTACAAGAAAGGAATGCTCTCTCTCCAGAAATCCTATGGATTCTTCGGCAGTGGGAACGTCTCCAGAAGAAGAATGGCTTATTATACAGAAAAATTCAATTACAGAAAGAATTAGAAGTCACCTGGCAGCTGGTAATTCCCAAGATACTACTATTAAAGGTGGCCACAGAGGCACATTTTGGTCAGGAGAAGACCTTCCAGTGGTTGGACTGAAGGCTGTTGTGGAAGAGACTTGTCGTCTCTGCAGAACCTGTGAGCTAGCCAAACCACCAGAACAGGGGGCCCCCATGCAAACTATAGTGTCATCTGCCCCTCTGAAACTATTAATGATAGACTATCTGACCATCGGGCCAGCTCATCAGGGGTATGAATATTGTCTGGTAATGGTGGACCACTTCACAAAGTTCGTCGTCATAACCCCGACTCGAGATCAAACTGCGGAATCCGCCGCCCATGCCATCTGCAAAAACTTCATTCAGGTCTACGGGTGTCCGAAGCGTATCCATTCAGACCAGGGGACCTGCTTCCTAGGGAAAGTGATGAAAGAACTACACCGGATGTACCAAATTAAGAAGTCTCACATTAAGAAGTCTCACACCAAGCCGTACCACCCTCAGGGTAATGGAGCCTATGAACGGTTCAACCGCACATTAATTTAAATGCTGAGAACTCTGGAGGAGGACCAGAAGGCCCGATGTCCTGAGTATGCAGCCGAATTAGTCTGGGTGTACAACAACCGGGTGCGCCAGACCACCGGGTATACCCCATATACTTTGCTGTTTGGTTGTGCAGGAAAATAGATTACCGAGTTGATGCTAGACCCAGATGAGGACTACCCACAGACGGGGGGTGTCCACCTGGATCCAAGAACATTGTCATCGGTGACAGACTTTGCATCCCCTAGTGCAGACCAAACTTCAACAGTTAGAGCATGCAGAAAGAACTCCACTGCGGGGGACAGATCTCCAAGTTGGTGACCGTGTATTAGTGCGAGAAAAACATCCTCACAACAAACTGGAGAATCGGTGGGAAACAAATCCGTATTGGATAAAACAGCAAATCGATTCTGAAGGTCCTGTGTATGAAATTCAGCCAGAGGAAGGGGAGGGTCTCGCTTCTCGTGTGGTCCACCGGAATATGCTTCGTCCCTGTCTGTCAAGAGATCCTGTTTAAGAGGATGGGATTCCAGATGTTCCTGAAATATCCCCACCAGTTGTAGTAGAATATGAAGAGGACTCTGAGCCGCTACCCGAAGATTTAAGGGAGGAACAAGTACCTGAAGTCCTCGAAGAAAGTGCTCTGGTAGAAGCCGACACCTCATCATCCACTCTTATGCAGCCGGGCTCGACCACTCCAGGGGACTCAACTATTCCTTCTGACTTATGGCTTTTCGAAAGGGCCACAGCTGGAATACCCCCCAATCGTTACAATCACGATCAATTTGTTTGGCGGCAGACTGTCCAAAAAGAAAAAAATTATCCCTGTTTTTTACCAAAGCCATCGCCCGTAGAATGGCGAGCAAAAGGAGAGGGGGACTGTAGGGAGATGGACCAGGCTAGTGGTTCCTCTCTCGTATCAGGGCCGGAACAATGGGGTATGTCACCACTGTTGCCGGGGGAAGGACTTTCAGATCGGGACTGTTGTGAGTTCATTTTCCCCTTCACCATTGAGGTCTGATGAACTCCCTCTTCTGGTGAAGGAAGGTAGTGAGGCTGATTACCAAGCACCTGAGCAGGATGATGATGACTGGGTGACTGGAATTGCTGACTGGATATAAGGCAGCCGATGCCCTTCTGCCTTGCTGGTGATTTCTCAGAGGGATTCTAGGAGAGAAGTTTGATTCCTGCTCCTCAAAAGCTAAGTTTTCTGCTCTGCTTTTTGCATTTGTGTTTTGGTTTTGTTTTGCCTTGTTTTTCTGGATTTCTGCCATTCCCTGCTGGGGTGAGCTGAATTCCCTTTTGCTCTGTCTTCAGAAATTACCTGAGTACTGATATAGTCTTTTTGAAGCCTAGCGTCTTCAGGGCTTTTTTCCCTATCAGTCTGTTGGCTCTTGTTTTGATAGGGTTTTGGCGGATTGCAGACAGCAGCTTTTCTATCATGTCCTTTTTAGTTAGCTTGGGCCCCATCATTTGCTCAGCCTATCTTTCTATCTGTGTGAGTGTTTTTTAATCTTGCTTCACCGTCATTATATGTTCGGGGCTGCCTTTTGCTTTGGGGTCTGCTCTGGGGCAGTTTAGATTTCCCTTTCTGTCTTTAGGCTATTTAGTTCTCCGGCTGTGATCGAGGGGTCTAGGGCACCGTAGGAACCCCACACGGCTACTGCTAGTTGTTGTTGATAGGTTCAGGGGTCTGCAATCCGATAGCTGCCAACTTCTCTGGTTTCCTGGACTTAGCTAGTATTTCTGTTTTTGCCTCCTACGGTGACTCATTCATAACAGGGACAGACCTTTGCACTCGACTACAGGGGGCGGGTCCATTATAAAAGGGATGGAGCATGCCAAAACGCTCTGGTTGGCAGGAAGACAGCGAGCGCAGCAGGAGAAGGTTGACTCACTCTCCACAGCGCGACGCCAGGAGACCAAGCCATTTTGCCGACGGACGACACATGCGCAGCCAGGCTGTGAGCAGCGCGTGACTGTGGTCTCTCTCACCTCTGACACTGAGGAGACATTTCATACTGTACCGCTGCCTGATGACGGTACATGCTGTAGGCCTGACAGGGGTAAACACGCAGAGACCGGCAGGACATTTCCG
Source organism: Dendrobates tinctorius (assembly GCF_039654945.1). Taxonomy (NCBI): domain Eukaryota; kingdom Metazoa; phylum Chordata; class Amphibia; order Anura; family Dendrobatidae; genus Dendrobates; species Dendrobates tinctorius. The sequence goes on from NW_027361704.1 coordinate 7,411,950, forward strand.
GTCCTCATCGCTGATATCCATCCTTCTGCACCGGCACCACAGACGCCTCCTCCATGGACACCTCGCCCCGGTACCACAAGAATGTGCCTAGGAGAGCCAGGATACGTTGCGGCTGTCAGGAGACAGTGGCTCACATTCCTGCAGGACCAGGCCAAAGACTTCACGCGTCCCCTCCGACGCCACAGCGGGATCTCCAAGCCTCCATCTTCTGGGAACATCAAACTGATAAGTTTACCCATTATTTGAACACTTATTTTCTTCCTGAACCTTTACCTCCCACACCTCCCCTATTCTCTCCATGTGGAGTATTCCCTGTATTAAACACCGTTTAACTCTTGAACTGTCTTCTTCTCGTCACTGCATCCCGCGTACCTGCTGAACATTTCACAAGCAGCATTAAACATGTGCTAAGTTTCCATTAACTCCACAAACAAATATAAATTAAACTGTAATCAAGTTTTAAAGGTAATGTCAGTGTCTTTGGAAAATGACTTATTGTTAAACCACTGCCACCACATCCAATTTTCATTTTTGGATGAAGTGCTTGGCAACTTAAAACGGTCATCACGCTTTTTAGCCATGGGGTGAGTGCCAACGTTTTTTCTTTGCCTATTTTCAATTTTCATTTCTGACATATATTTTTTCCTCTCCCTACAAAAAAATAATTTTGCTTTGAGTCCCACTGTCCTAAGAATAACTTTGTTAGTTTTCCATCAATAGAGATGTATTAGAGCTTGTTTCTTTGTCACAAGTTGACATTTTTAGTGGCACCACTTTGGGGTACATATGATGTTTTATTGTGCCCCCAGTTTTATGTGCTGTCATTTCCTCTGTCAGAGGTTGACACATGCATTTTTGTGAGTACTCACTGTAAAATCCTTTTCTCTGAGACGCTCATTGGGGGACACAGATACTGTGGGTGTATGCTTCTGCAGCTAGGAGGCTGACACTAAGTGAAAAAAAGAGGTTAGCTCCTTCTCCGCAGTATACACCCTCGCCCCTATTGCGAGCGGAAATCAGTTTGTGCCAAAGCAGTAGGAGGACAAAAACTCAGCCTTAATACAGGTACAACATGTGCAAAGGAAAACACCACCCTTATATCAAATAAGTAAACACATATTCATTTAAACAAGAGCCAACTGGCTATCAGGGTGGGTGCTGTGTCCCCCAATGAGCGTCTCGGAGAAAAGGATTTTACGGTGAGTACTCACAAAAATCCATGTTTCTCCTTCGTCTCATTGGGGGACACAGATACTGTGGGACGTCCTAAAGCAGTCCCTGGGTGGGAGATTGACTCACCGATCCAACTACATGCACCTCCTGTTTAAAGGTGCACCACCGTTGCTTGGAGACTCCTTCTACCCAGGCTTGCATCCGCCGAGGCCTGAGTATGGATATTATGTTTGGCAAATGTGTGCAGGCTGGACCAGGTTGCTGCCTTGCAAACCTGTTCTGTTGAAGCCTGGTGCCGAAGCGCCCAAGAGGCACCCACCGACCGGGTAGAGTGCGCTCTGATCCCTGCCAGAATCGGCGTGCCTCTAATGCAGTAGGACTCCTGAATAGTCAAATGAATCCATCTGGCTATGGTCGTCTTTGCGGAAGCGAGTCCCTTCCTGCGTTCTTCAGGGAGCACGAACAGCGTGTCCATCTGAGGAAAGGGTGCCATCCGTGACACGTACCTCCGGAGGGCTCTTACCAGGTCTAACGTGTGAAGAGCCTTCTTCCACACGGTGCACCTGTGCTGGACAAAATGAAGGCAAAGCAACATCTTCATTGATGTGACAAAGAGGACACGACTTTCGGCAGAAAAAGAGGGGCTGGTCTGAGGACCACCTTATACCTATGGAAAGTGAGGAACGGAGCTCGGCAGGATAGAGCCGCCAGATCTGAAACCCGCCTGATGGAAGTGATGGCCACTAGGGGAACAACTTTCCAGGAAAGGTACCTCAAAGCGATGTCCAATGGAGCTTCCTGCAGAACACTTAGGACCATGTTAGGAACCCAGGCGTCCATCGGCGCCATATAGGGAGGTATCAAGTGGGACACTCCCCGGATGAAAAGTTTTCACCTGCAAATTGGTAGCAACCCTGCACTGGAACAGGATGGATAAGGCCGACATTTGTCTCCTGCGGAAACCTGGGGCAAAGCCAAAGTCTAATGCTCTACCGACTGAGCTATCCGGGCTCTCTGAGCCCGACTGGAGAAAAACCAAGATGTTGGAGATCGAGAATCTTAACGGAGAAACACCGCGGCCTCGACATCAAGCAAAGAACACCTTCCAGGTGTGGTGGTAAATTCATGCTGAAGCAGGCCTCCGGGTGCTAATCGTTGTAGCGACCACCTTGCTCCCGAACCCTGCTTGGGTTAGAATCCAAGATTCAACGGCCCTGCCGTCAAACACAGGGTCCCTGCGTTTGGGTGGCAAATTAGGCCTTGAGACGGTAGATCTGGGCGCCCTAGCAGGAGCCCAGGAACATCGGCGAGCAGCTGCCTTAGATCTGCGTACCACGCTCGACGGGGCTAGTGTGGGGCCAGCAGAATCGCCGGCCCCCCTTCCGTCTTGATCCCTTTGCTGACTCTCGAGAGTAGTGGCAGTGGGGAAAATAGATATGGGAGGCGATACTGGTTCCATGGTAGAACCAACGCGTCCACTGCGAATGCCTGCGGGTCCCTGGCCCGAGCGACATATGTGGGCACCTTGGCACTCACTCTGGAAACCATCAGGTCCACATCCGGAGCTCCCCACAGTTGACAAATCTGTTGAAGAACTTCGGGATGTAGAGACCACTCTCCGGATGCAAGACCCTGCCGGCTGAGGAAATCTGCCGCCCAATTTTCCACGCCCGGGATGTGGACAGCCGAAATCACCGAGTGGTTTGCTTCGGCCCACTGAAGAATGTGCTCCACCTCGCGCATGTTTGTTCTGCTGCGGGTGCCCCCCTGACAAATTATGTAAACCACTGCCGTGGCGATGTCCGATGGAATCCGGACGGGGCGGCCTGCTAGAAAGTGATGAAACTTCTGCAGAGCCAGCCGAATTGCTCGTATCCCCAATAAGTTGATCGGGAGGCGTACCTCCTGTGGTGACCACCGTTTTTGGGTTGTGTGGTGGCGAAACACCGCTCCCCAACCGAGGAGACTGATATTGATTGTCATTATCAGCCCATGACATGGGGGGAAAGGTTTCCCCTATGCCAGAGAGGAACTGGTTATCCTCCATCCGAACGACTGCCTGACTTGAGGGGACAGTTTGCACCGCCAATCGAGCGTGAAAGGATTCTTGTCCCAGGCTGACACGAGGCGTGCTGCAGGGGGTGAAGGATGGAACTGGCCGAAAGTTATCGCTTCGATTGCTGCCACCATTTTCCCTAGGATCCTTATCGCGGATCGGATGGTATGAGGGACTGGTTGGCGTAGTGTCCAGACTCCCTGCCGGAGACTATCGCCCTTTCCTGAGGGAGAATTATCAACCTTCAGCAAGCGTCGAAGATCATTCCTAGGAAGGAGATCCTCTGAGCTGGCACAAGGGATGATTTCTTTGCATTGACCAACCATCTAAGCGGCAAGAGTATCTAGCGTGATGTTGACACCTTCCTCACATGCCCGTACTGACGGGCCCTTGACCAAGAGGTCGTCCAGATAAGGCAAGATGACTATGCCTCGAGAATGTAGTGTGGCCCTGACAATTGCCATAACCTTTGTGAACACTCTGGGAGCCGTGGCTAGCCCGAAGGGTAGTGCTACGAACTGCAAATGCTGATGGCGAAGCGTAGCCGCCTCTGATGAGGAGGAAAAAATGGGAATATGCAGAAACGCGTCCTGGCTGTCAATTGAGGCCAAGTATTCTCACTGCTCCATGACCGCTATGACTGAACGGAGACTCCATCCGGAAATGTCTGATCCTGATGAATTTGTTCAGAAGCTTCAGGTCCAAAAAACAGGCCTGACAGACCCGTCCTTTTTGAGAACCGCAAAAAGGTTGGAATGAAACCCCTGAGCTCTTCTGTGTTCAGGCACTGGAACAATGACTCCGTTGTGCAGGAGCGACTTGATGGCTCCCAATAGAGCCCTTACCTGGGTATCCACCCTGGAAAGCCGGGAAAGAAAAAACCATCTTGGAGGGTATCTGACAAATTCTATTTTGTAACCGGAGGACACCAATTCCTTTACCCATGCGTCGTGAGCGATGTTGGCCCAGACGTGGTGAAAACAGAGTAGGCGGCCGCCCACTTTGCTGGTGTCGTCTGGTAAAGACCTCGAGTCATTTGGCCGATGATCCTTAGGATCTGGGTCCCCTCGATCTGGCCTGTTGAGCACGCATTCTCCCCAATGGGTTGGCTCTATATGACCTGCCGCTCCCTATCCTGATTGGGGCGGCCTGAGGTGGCGGAATTGGGCCCCGTAGTCCACCCGGAGTCCTTTAACGCATGACCCCGGACCGGTCTCCTATTCGGGTCCTGGACCAGGCTCAGGCTGCTTAGCGGCCACCACCTGACCAATGCCGTCACGCCCGGCCTAGAATGGCCGGTGGCACTGCGAAAGGCCCAAAAATGTGCCTGAATCGGGTGACGAAAAAAAACGATTTAACCTTCTGTTGAGGGAGAAACCCGCTCTTTCCTCCTGTGGAGTCGGAGATAAATTGATACAAAAATTGGCGGCCGCACTGATAAGGCAGGGAAGTCAAGGACTTCTTGGAAGTAGAATCGGCCCGCCATGTCCTCAACCCAGGGCTCTTCAGATAGAGATTGCATCAGCGGCAGCAAGTGCTGAACAATTGGCCGCATCCAAAGACGCATTCAATACATAATCTCCGGCTATCGTCATCTGACATGTGACCTCCAAGATCTCTGCAGGTAGATCCTGCTCCTGCGCGACCTTGTTTAATGTTTCTGACTATGATATCATAGCCTTGGCTACCCAAGTTGCTGCGAACGAGGGAGCGAGTGCAGACCCTGACGCCTCATATACTGAACGACCTAGGCTCTCAATAAGGCAGTCTGTGGGATCTTTAATCGAGGAAACACTAGGGACAGATAACAGGGTCTTAGTGGCCAGGCGTGAAACCGGAGGATCCACTATCGGGGATTCCATCCATTGTTTACGGAGGTCCGAAGCAAACGGATAACGTTTCGAGTGCCCTTTAACCTGAAAAAAATGCAATTTTCTCTGTGCCACTGCACTATGTCCTCAAACTCAGGGTGAGAGGAAAAAATTCTGTGCAGCCGCTTCACCCGTTTACATGCCACTTTACGCCCCGTAGCCGCTGCGGTATCATCCTCAATCCTCAGGGTCTGATTGATGGCTTCTATGAGGCTGTCCACTGTTTCACGTGACCCTGGAGTGTCCAGGTCCATGGGCTCGTCTGAGTCGCAATCTGAGGTCTGCTCGCTATCAATCACTGGTGACGGGGAGCAAGAAGCAGACCTTACGGATGCCGAAGGCACCGGATGGACTGGGCGACACCGTGTGGATTCGGTTCCCCCGGGTCTGCCTGGAGTGAGGGTGGCCCCTGCAGGCCGGAGGCTCCTGTGAGGTGGAGGTTCCCTCTAAAGGCGGCGAGACACTGTCCCTGCCCCTATCTGGGGCTTGAAGGGATTCTATTGCTCTCGTAAGCGACGCCATGTACTGTGACAGTGATCGGGCCCTCGCTCTAGGGGCTGTACTCCCACTTTGCAGCCTAGCCCGTGCTCCGAAGCCGGGGCCTCGATTTTTACCGTCGCCGAGTGCGGGGCGGGCTGCCGGAAGTGACACGCGGCCTCGAGGGCAGAACTTCCGGCCGAAGCCGCGGCCTCAATTTTTTTCCCTACCCGACCGGGGGGGGCGCGGTACCAAAAGTGGCGCTACCTTGCATGGCTAGTGGACACCGCGAGGCGTGCTGCGGCTGTGGGCTCCAGCCCGAAATCTTCGCAGGAGCCCTCCCCGACCCTCTCCTCACTGATGATCTTCTTCAGCCTGAGCGCAGGTATGTGAGGGGGTCTTTGATAAAAAATAGGACGGTGCAGGCACCCTAGCTCCATCTAACCCCTTCAGGGGGTGAGGAGAGGGACCGTCCGCCACCTTGCAGCACCACCGTCTAGCGTTGGTGGTGCAGTGGGGGCCGCACAGACAAGTCTTGTGCCTCTGTGCAAGCCCATGGTTTCAATACCTAGGGGTGGACAGGGCTAAGTCTGGCATAATGTCCCACGTCGCGGGAGAGGATACGTGGAGGGATACTCGCACGTGGTCGCCCGTTGATGGTTTGGGGAAATCGGATCCTTTCAATAGGATGCGTTGCCCCTGTCTTATCTTCATAAAATAAAAAACAAAGAAAAAAATAGATGTCTGGGGAAAAGTCTCAGATATGTCCCTCGGTGCGGGAAAGGATACGCGGAGACGATACTCAACGCGTGCTCACCCGTTGATGGTTTGGGGAGATCGGACCCTTTCAATAGGATCCGTCGCCCCTGTCTCATCGTCATAGTAAACTAGAAAAAAATAGTCTGGAGAGATCCAGACTGTGCGTGCCTCCATAGGACACTAAGCAAAAAACTGATTTCCGCCCGCAATAGGGGCGAGGGTGTATACTGCGGAGGAGGAGCTAACCTCTTTTTTTCACTTAGTATCAGCCTCCTAGCGGCAGAAGCATACACCCACAGTATCTGTGTCCCCCAATGAGATGAAGGAGAAAGAGTAATTTATGGGTTAACAGTAGTGATCAGAGTTTAGCACCAATCACTGCTTTGACATTCAGATGCTGGCTTTCTAACACAGCTGGAATATTCCAGGTATCATGCAGGCTCAGTTCTTGAACCAGCTCTATGAACCACACCTGGCATGTAACATACATAATTGCACATTCTGAAGGGCTTAAATCAAGTTTTTCAATTACCGTATATACTCGAATATAAGCCGAGATTTTCAGCCCAAAAAATTGGGCTGAAAGTCCCCCTCTCGTCTTATATTCGAGTCATATACAAAGGGGGTCAGAGAGGGAGGGAGGGCGGGGGTGTCAGGTCATACTTACCTGTCCTGATGCTGTGTCTTGAGCCCCCAGCTTCTCCCCGTGCTCTCTCTTCCTGCCTTCAGCGGTCACGTGGTGCCGCTCATTAAAACTCATGAATATGCGCATATTCATGAGTTTTAATGAGCGGTACCACATGACCGCTGAAGGCAGGAAGAGAGAGCGCGGAGAAGCTGGGGGCACAAGACACAGCATCAGGACGGGTAAGTATAGCGATACTCACCTGTCCTGCGTCCATGGCTGCTTGCTGCTGTCTGTCATCGGTCAGTGACTTCAGACAGCAGAGGGCGCGGTGACGTGGTTAGTGCACGCCGCGCCCCCTGCAGTCTGAACGTCACTGACTGATGACATGGCAGATAGCGGTGAGCAGCCATGGACGCAGGACACGTGAGTATCTCAGGTGCCAGCAGTGACACCGGCACCTGACACCCAGCGACGGAGAGGTGAGTATGTCATTTTTTTTATTTTTACATGCAGCAGCAGCATATGGGGGAATAATCTATGGAGCTTCTTCTGGGGTCAGCATATGGGGGAATAATCTGGAGCTTCTTCTGGGGTCAGCATATGGGGGAACAATCTATGGAGCTTCTTATGGGGACACCATATGGGGGAATAATCTATGGAGCATTTCCCACCCTAGGCTTATACTCGAGTCAATAAGTTCTCCCAGTTTTTTGTGGCAAAATTAGGGGGGTCGGCTTATACTCGGGTCGGCTTATACTCGAGTATATACGGTACATGTAATTTTTTTTTGCCTATAAATATCTGTATTAAAAGAATAAAACAGAAATCTTCAAATTTTCATACTGGCCACTATGTCTAATATTAGATTCATGCATCCTGGTGTTTTCAGTAGCCACAAGAACTGCTCTACTGACTGACATTGAATGAGTTATTGCCATATATAAGCTATACATAATTTTCAGTTACTCCTTTAGCGCAAAAGCTTGTTTTGGGGCCAATTTTTTCAATTCTGACAAGTGTCACTTTATGAGGTCATAACTCTGGAAAGCTTCAATGTATTCCAGTGATTCTGAGATTGTTTTTTTTTTACATATTCTATTTTATGATAGTAGCAAAATTAGTTGAATATAACTTGCATTTACTTCTGAAAATATCGGAAATTTGGTGAACATGTTGAAAATTTAGCAATTTTTAAACTTTTATGCTCTTAACTACCTCCTGACATGCGCCATATATGTAGGACGCTGCAGAAGTGGTGTTCCCGCAAACCGCTGTATAGATACGGGGCTGCGATCGTGCGGCTTACGGGGAGAGCCGTTGTGATCATGTGCGGGTGTCAGTTCTATGAGAGAGCTCACATCAGTGCTAAGACCGGAGTGTGCAACTGCATGTATTTTTATGAAGCCGCACACTCCGGTCCCGAGTGCCGGCTTTTGAGATGCGAGACTCGTGCGAGTTTCTCACAATTGTGACCCTGCAATAAAACGTGATCAATAAGACGAATGTAAAAAATAATGTTACCGTTGAACTCATCATCTGTTCCAGCAAAAAACATAATGCAAAAAAATAAAAACAATATAGCTCTCATAATAAAGAGATGCAAAAATAATTATTTTTTCAATAAAATAGTTTTTATTGTGTAAAAGCGCCAAAACATAAAAAAGATATACATGAGGTATCGCTGTAGTCATACTGACCCTAAGAATAAAGCTGCTTTATCAACTTTACCACACTCAGAAAGGCATAAAAAAATATTTCTGAATTGTTTTTTGTTCATTCTACCTCGCAAAAATCGGAATAGAAAGCGATCAAAAAATGTTATGTGCGCAAAAATGGTGCCAATAAAAACGTCAACTTGTCCCGCAAAAACAAGCCACCACATGAATATGTTGGTCGAAATAAGGAAAAATTATAGCTGTCTAAATATGGCGATGCTTTTTGCTATAAAAATGAATCTTTTAAGGTATGACTCCTTAAACATAATAATATCTTTATTTTTTTATAGCGCTAACATATTCCGAAGCGCTTTACAGTTTGCCCACATTAGCATCACTGTCCCCGATGGGCTCACAATCTAATTTCCCTATCAGTATATCTTTGGTATATGGGAGGAAATTGGAGTACACCCACGCAAACATGGGGTGAACATACAAACGCCTTGCAGATGCTGTCCTTGGTGGGATTCGAACCCAGGACTCCAGCGCTGCAAGGCTGCAGTGCTATCCACTGAGCCACCGTGCTGCCCAATATGTCTGGTATCACTGTAATTGTACCGACCCTAAAAATAAAGTCACCTAATCACTTATACCGCATGAGGAACAGCGTAAAAAATAAATAAAACCAATTCTTCACCTGCTGTTGATTTGTTCATTCTGCCTCCCAAAGTTCATCTCCCATTTATCCTGCGCTCTGCGCTAGACGCTAACTCTGGGGTTTCCATGTAAATCTCTGAAATATATTACGTGATTCAGACCTATAATGAGGCAGATAGAGGCCCTGTAGAGGCCATAGGACCTGTGATCCAGAGCATAAAACCATTGTCGATCACAGTTTTGTGCACTTCTGAAAAAAGGACACCACTGAACAGAAGCCAGACAGAGTCCAGAGTAACTCTGCTGCCTTATTATAGTGAATGGATCACTTAGAGATTTCATTTGTCACGTTACTTGGAGATTTAGATGGAAGCTCCGAAGTAAATGCTCAGCGTAGCGAACGGGAGAAATGTTATCCTAAATATATGTAAATTGTTCCCAATAAAAGCTTAAACTCAATCCACAAAAAAAGCCACACTCAGGTCCATCATCTGTCAACGGAAATATAGGGGGCTTCCACATTACTGTCAGTACAAAGGCTCTGGAAAAGCAAAATGGCTGCTCGCCCCACAAAATAAATTCAGCAAATTCTGCACTCCCAAATTCCTCTTCCTTCTGAGCCCCAGTGTGCCTAAACCATATTTAGTGTCCATATGTTTGGCATTTCTGTAGTGATGAGAGCCCGCCTCATTTATGAGTGAATGTCTCCAGAACCATGAGCTGGGAACTACCACGTACTGGTCACTACAACGTATTGGTCACTACAATGCACTAGTCACTTCAACAGCAGTTTGCAATTTTCACTCAGCAACATCCACTACTGCTTGTTTTGGGGTGTTCGCCACACCAGTGACCGTCAGACACACAGGTAATACATTGCTCCCCTGCCCACAATATCCTATCTCAGTCTGATCTAATGTACCCCGCTGGTTTTGCATCTCTTGCTCATACCCATTTGCCCTAGTGATTCACTGCATTCACAGCTACTTCTTTGATTGTTTTTTCATCTCCTATTTTCTTATTTACTTGCTCTCCTGTACTTTGGACATGCCACATAACTATTCAGTGCTATATTACTTATGCTCAAGCATAAGACAAGCTCAGGGAGGCCAGAAACCTCCCATGGAGCAGAAGGGCATTTCCTTTCACTGAATATAGCCTAATTGTTTTGTCTATCTTTAACGTTGATACTTTGATGTCCACATGACTGCTCCATTATTCCAGTCATACTAATATTGTGAGTCATTTCTGTAACACTTATACTGTGAGGTATTTTTCTTGTGGGCTTTTTGTGAACCATCCTGGTATTTATGCTGATATATTTCATATTATTTTTTCATTATTACCTAGTTTTTCAGTTTTTAATATATTTTATTGTTCTGTATAATCATGTTTTATTGCTTGTGAGGGCACCTCTTTTGTATGTAGTGCTATGTCTTACTACCCTCACTAATAAAGGTATTTTAGGCTCAATTCTTTTGTCCGAATTCATCTTTGATCATATGTTCGTTTTTTTCTCTCTTTGGTCTTACTGCTTGTTTCTGGAAAACACTCATGGAGTCAATATCATCATTACACCTGTAGATAAATTCCCAAAGGGGTATAATTTCAAAAATGGGGTCACTTGAGGGGTGATTTTGCTTTTCTAGCACTTAAGGCTCTGTACATGGAATACGCAAATTATTCTAGGAAAATCTGCGATCCAGGAGGCAAATAGCGCTCCGTTCCTCTCAATTCTCGCCGTATGGCTAAGTAGTACTGTAGAGCCACATAGGGAATATTTCTACATTCCAAATTTTTGTCCCATTTTTACCCATTTATCAGTATGAAAATGTAAAGTTTATGGCTAACATACATTCTTGGTGGTAAAAATATTATTTTTTTTTTTTCAATGCTCAATAGTGTAAAATTTTGTGACACACCTTTGGTGTCAATATGATCACTGCACCACTAGATGAATTCATTGAGAGGTGAAATTTGTAAAATGGGATCACTTATGGGGGGGGTTCTGCTGTTCTGGCACATCTGGGACTGTGCCAATGTGACATGGCATCCTCAAACCAGTGCAGCGAAATCTGCACTGTAATATAGCATTCCTTCCCGTTTGAGCTTTGCCTCAAAGGTAGTTTTTGACCACAAATGGGATAGCAGTGTATTCAAGTGAAATTGTACAACAAATTTTGGGGTCCATTTTCTCCTGTTACCCTTGTATAAATAAAAAATTTGGGGCTTAAAAACATTTATGTGTGAAAAATTAGATTTACTCAACGTTATAAACTTCTGTGAAGCACCCGGGGTTTCAAAGTGCTCACTACACATCTAGATAAGTTCCCGGAGGGGTCTAGTTTCCAAAATGGTTTCACTAGTGGGTGGTTTCCACTGTTTAAACACTTCAGGGGTTCTCCAAACTCAGCATGGCGTCCGCTAATTATTCCAGCAAATTTTGCATTCAAAAAGTCATATGGTGCTCCTACCCTTCCAAGCCCTGCTGTGCGCCGAAACAGTAGTTTTCCTCCACATATTGGATATCGGCTTAATCAGGAAAAGTTGCACAACAAACTGTATGGTTCAATTTCCCCTGTTACCATTATGAAAATGCAAAATTTGTAGCTATAAAATATGTTTGTGGGAGAGAGTTACTGTATTTTTCGGACTATAAGACGCAGATTTTTCCTCCAAAAATATGGAGGAAAATGATGGGTGCATCTTATAGTCCAGATATACCGGCTCTGGTTGTGCTGGGGATGTGGTGGAGCGGCATCGTGGAGGGCAATGAATATTCATTTCTCTTTCTTTGCATCTTGGTATGATTGGCCTTCAACCACGGTTCTGGTATGCATGACCCTATCCTCATAATTGGCCCCCACCCCCATCCATGGCTCCATCTGAAAATATAAAAAAAAATTACACTTACTTACCTGGCACACCCTCACAGTGTCATGCTCCGGTGCCAGCAACTGATTTATGCTTGTAAGCAGCGCAAGGCAGGGACATAATGCACTGCTCACAAGCAGAGCACAGCTGCAAGAATACTCACCGGGACTGTGCATGCAAAGAGCAGTGAGTATTCATAGATGTTCAATAGTATGCTGCTACTTAAGAGAAATGAATATTCACAGTAAATATTAATTTCTCTTAAGTAGCGGCACTTCAAAACTAAGCCTGTTTTCACCTTCCTGACAGGCCAATTTTTCCACCACTATGACTTTATGAGGTCATAACTCTAACGCTTCTATGGATACAACTGATTCTGAGTACGCCAACACCCTATATGTGTTGGAAAACTACTGTTTAGGTGCACGGCAGGGCTAGGAAGGGAAGGAGTGCCATTTGACTTTTGGAATACAAAATTGTCAGGAATTGAAAACTGATGCCATGTCGCGTTTGAAGAGCCTAAATAGTGGAAATCCCCCCAAAATGACCCCAATTTGGAAACTACACCCCTCAAGGAATTTATTTAGGAGTGTAGTGAGCACCTTGGACTCTCAGGAGCTTCATAGAATTTTATAATGTTAAGCGGTGAAAATTAAAAAAACATTATTTACCCACAAAAATGTTATTTTAACCCCATTTTTTTACATGCTTAGCAAGAAAAAATGAACCCCAAAATTTCTTGTGCAATTTTTCCTGAGAATGTCAATTCAACATATGTGTAGGAAAACTGCTGTTTGGGCACATGGCAGGGCTTGGAGGAGAAGAAATTTGACATTTTTTCTATACAAAATTGCCTGGAATTGAAAGCGGAGGCCATGTTGCCTTTGGAGAGCCTAAACAGTGGAAACCCCCCAAAAATGACCCCATTTTGGAAACTACACCCCTCAAGCAATTTATCTAGATGTGTGGTGAGCACCTTGAACTCTTTCGGGCTTCGCGGAAATTTTGTAATGTAGAGCTGTAAAAATAAAAAAAATCATTTTTTTAAGTATGCATAAAACCCATATTTGTTGGAAAACAACTGCTTGGGTGGACGCAGGGTTGGGAAGGGAATGAGTCCTATTTTGGCAAGAATAGGTTGCAGATACCATGTCACATTTGAATAGCCCCTGACATGCGAAAACAGCAGAAACCCCCACAAGTGATCCCATTTTGTAAATTACACCCACCTCTCAAGAAATTCATCTATGGGAGTAATGAGTATGGTATTTTAACCCTCATGAGATTCACAAGCTTGTATAACATTGGACTGAGTAAATTTAATTTTACTATGTCTTTTTACACTAAAATGCTGCTTTGACCCCGAGTTTGCAATTTCCAAGATGAATAATGAGAAAATGCGTAACAGTTTGTTTTCTCCTGAGTACATCAATACCCCATATGTGGTCAAAAACTACTTCTGAGGTAGAGTACAAAGCTCAGAAGGGAAGAAGCGCCATATGAAGTGCAGATTTTGCTGCACTGGTTTGATGGTTCCATGTTACATTGGCAGACCACATATTTTACATAGCGCCAAGATATTCCACAGCACTTTACAATTAAGCAGTGACATATACAGACAATAAATTCAATACAGGGTAAGACAGTTTAAAGGGAACCTGTTATCAGGTTTGGCAGACACAAGTTATGGCCACAGCCTTTCAGGGCTTATCTACGGCATTCTATAATCCTGTAGATATGCCCTCTATCTGATATGCAAGAGAAGAAAAATAAGTTTTATTATACTCACCTGCAGGGCGGTCCGGTGGATGTTGCAGGTCTTGGTCAGGTGCCTCCCATCTTCTTGTGATGCCGCCCTCCTGCTTGCTTCATGTGGATGACGCGTCCATGCGTCATTCACACAGACTGCCCGGCATCACTTATCTGCCCTGTTGAGGGCAGAGCAAATTCCTGCAGTGCGCAGGCGCTGGGCTTATCTAACCTTTCCCGCTGCCTGCACACTGCAGTACTTTGCTCTGCCTTCAACAGGGCAGAGAAGTACGCTTGCGCTGGAGTACGACACGAAGCAAACAGGAGGGCGGCATCGCAAGAAGATGGGAGGCGCCGGACCATGAAGAGTCACACCCTTGCGACCGGACTGCCCCACAGGTGAGTCTAATAAAAGTTATTTTTTGTCTCTTGCAGGTCGGATCATGGGCTTATCTACAGCACTATAGAATGCTGCAGATAAGCCCTGAAAGGCAGTGGCCGTAACTCATATTGGCCAAATCAGTTGACTAGTTTGCTTCAAACAGTTACATTAATGAGGGCCCTGCTCGCAAGCTTACAATCTACAAGGAAATAGGGGGGACACAATAGGTGAAAAGTGCTTGTTGTTTCAGATCCAGCAATCGTAATAAATAGGGAGTGTAAATAGGGTGTGTTTAAGTGCAATTATCAGGTGCAGGTATCATGTGCTTGGAGGGTGTGGAAACAGATAAATAGGAGGATAAATAGCAGCTTCTGAATAATATTTAGAAGGAAGGAACAGCGGTGAGTTAGGTTAGTGAGTTGAGGTGACAGGCTAGATTGAGGCTATGTGGAAATGTCCGCATCATTTCCAAAACTCCTGCCGCAGGTAAAACGCATGCGAATTCACATGTGTTTTCCCACGAAAAACAAGCGTCTTGCAAGCGTTTTTCTCTTGCGGAATGCCTGCGCATTCCAAGCGATTTCAAGTATCGCTTGGAAATGTGATTGATAGGTTGGTCATGCTTGTCAAGCATAGTGCTTGACAAGTGTGACCAACTTTTTACTATTGCTTCTGCCTATGCAGCATCATTAGTAAAGATAGAATGTAATAAACATAATGAAAAAAAATAAAAAATATTGTTATTCTCACCTTCCATCGGCCCCCGGCATCTTCCGGTCCCAGTAATGCTTTGTGCGACGGACCTGAGATGACGTCACGCTCTCAAGAGCGCGATGTCATCAGCGGTCATTCGCGCAAAGCATTACTGGGACTGGAAGATGCTGGGAGCGTGGTGAAAGGCGGGAAGGACTTCGTGGGCCGCCGGAGGGTGATTATATCTCTATTTTTTATTTTTATTCTATTTTTTACAGGATTATGGTACCCAGGGCCTGGAAGAGAGTCTCCTCTGCTCCAAACCCTGGGTACCATCCGCACATTGAGCGCTCACTTTATGCATGGTGGGCATAGCCACATGAATAAAGTGAGCATTTCAATGCAATCCTATGGGTGCGGAATCACCATGATTCAGCAAAAAGAATGAGCATGTTGTGTTTTTTTCCGCTATGCGATTCCACAGCGGGAAAATCCGAAGCATTAGCACAGCATTGCGAAATCCCATAGGAGTGCATGAGATGCGTTTTCTTTGCATTTTCAAGGCAATTCCGCAGCGGAAAAATGCTGCGAAAATGCAAAAAAAAAGCGCAACGTGTGCACATAGCCTAAAGAGTTGTGTTTTTAAAGCACACTTAAAACCGTGAATGCTAGGTAACAGTCAGATCGCGTGGGGTAGTGCATTCCAGAGAACTGGCGCAGCACGGGAGAATTCTTGGAGACGGAGGTGAAAGGTTCAAATTATGGAGGATGTTTGTCTTGGGTCAGCTTAAGAACGGAGAGAACATGTAGGGCGATAGACAGAAATGAGGGAGGAGATATATAGAGCGGTGCAGAACTGTGGAGGGCTTTGTGAGTGAGAGATAAGAGCTTAGAATGTATAGGCCGGAGTCACACTAGCAAGGGATACGGACAAGTGCTATACGATAAAATAGGGGCAGCACCCATCACCGTTTTTTTTTCTCGGCCGTAATATACTGTACGTGCGAGTGAAATTACAGCATGCTGCGATTTGCTGCGTATATCAGCCAAGACTCGCCAATGAATGTCCATGGGTGCGAGAAAAAAAATTGCACACCACACGGATCATCCATGTGACTTGCGAGAAATACGCACCGGATTGAAAAGCCATCAATTCATGTGTGTTGTACATTAAAATCACTGTAAAATATATATGTATTCTATATACATATATATATATATATATACACACTGTATATACATACATACATACATATGGATGTCAGTGATAGATAGATAGATAGATAGATAGATAGATAGATAGATAGATAGATAGATAGATATCTTTATATTTTATAGAGAGATAGATAGAAGAATAGCCGGTAGCTCTTTTGTCAGTTTCTGCAAAATCACTGCAGGAGCCGACAGGTTAGGAGATGGATTACATACAGTAAATCCATATAGCATAGGTAGGTATATACATGTCAGTGACAAATACAATTAGTATAGTGTGTGTGCAAAATCCTCGACATGTATTTAATGAATAAAAGATTCTTTTGCAGAAAAAAATGGTGTGGGGTCCCCCTATAATTAATAGCCAGCAATGGCTATTCAGAGAGCTGAGGGCTGATGTTAATAGCCTAGAAAGGAGCCATGGATAGTGGCCCCCCTGGCTAAAAATATCACCTATACTATGTGTATATATCTGGTCTATCTATTCTATTCAAACCTATTATTTTCTTTACTGTACGCGGCATCTGCCGGCTTTTACTATATCTATCTATATATCTATCTATATACACATATATATCTATTTATATAATTGCCTTGTAAAGTTTTCATCTCCTGTTCTGTCCAGATGTCACCATATCCCAGAATTCCAGGCAGAATAAGTTCACCGACCACCTTATTGGGACACCCAAGTGATGGGTGTCTCAATATGGAAACTGCTGTTGGTACCAACCTATTGCGCGGTATCACCAGTGGAACACCGTCGCACCACACACACACTCTATGCACCGTATGCACCACTCTCACACTCACACACTCACAGTCTCACACTCACAGTCACACTCACACACACTCACACTTTCCCACACACACACACTCACAAGCACACTGCGCAAATTCCATGCAGGTGCAGTGAATCATTTGGCTGGTGCTGGTGGCAGATGTGCGACGTGTCTACAGGTAGAGGAAGCCAGTCGCATTAAAGGGATTTTCCCATGAATGAAAGTTCATTTTAAAAATTGTCTGTGTCCGACCGTGTGAGGAGCATACCACATCTCCTGGGCAGGGGAGGAAGCAAAAGACAATACTGATATTACAGCAGAGGATCACAGAGGATTCATTTTGCAAAATAAAATATTTCAATGATTTTACCTCACAAAATGTATCCTCTGCGATCTCCTGCTGTAATGTCAGTATTGTCTTTTGCTTCCTCCCCTGCCCAGGAGCTGTGGTATGTTCTGTACTCGGTCAAACACAGGGATAAGAGAGACAGAGCACAGGAGGAGACAGCTCAAACAGGACAGCACATGAGGGGAGAACACAGCACCGGAAGGAGAGAGATAGCAGACAAGGGGGATAGCACATGGGGTAGACAGGTCAAAGAAGAGAGCACAAACGGGAGAAGTCATCACATCGGGAAAGAGAGAGTGGATAGGTGGGTGAGCACATGGGGGAGAGATTCTCAATGCTGCAAAGCCTGCCTCCTTTGTGACATTGCCGCCCTCCCGATGCAATAGCATCGGGCCTCTATCTAGTATATATATATATATATATATATATATATGTTTTGAAGACTATTTTGTTTTAAAATGATGTGTACAATTTTTTTTTCAATACTATTTTAACATGAGATTTAACATAGAGAGAACTGCTGTATGTAAAAGCTCATATTAAAATCGCATTGCACACTTATTGCATACGCATGTCATATGTATTTTGGTGGGCACTCGACTCACTTTCCACATATTGGCGAGTCATAAGCATAACCAGATTGTTCAAGATATTATCTATATCAGGGGTGGGGAACCTCAGGCCCCAGGGCCATTTACGGCCCTCGATGACCTTTTATCAGCCCCCTGCGCAGATTCTCAGAGACCACATTCTTGGGCAGGGAGCTGTATTTTGATTGCCACAAACTCATTAATTTCTTCTTGGTCTGTTAGCACACACACTCACTGAACATTGAAGGGCATGCAATGAAAGATTAAGTCATGAAACCAGTGCCAGAGTCAGGATGTACTTTGTGGGCGGAGTTTGTACTGCCCCCGAATGATGGTATAAATATCCAAATGGCTCTTGGCAGAAGAAAGATTCCCCACCCCTGATCTATATAATTACTTGTAAACTGTTTAAGGCAGCTCTTCTTTGATAAGTTAGCTGTTTTTTCACACAGGTGTGACTTCTTTCCACCATTTTCATTGGTCTTATCATTGTTTTTTTGAGCATTCAAGTCTATGCAATTAAGCAGGTATACTTTTTTTCACATTTTTTTCTTTTTTTTCTTATTACGATGTGCACGGAAGGGGTTAACTAGTATGACTGTTTTATAGGTCGGCTCGTTCCGGACGTGGCTTTACCAAATATGTGTACTTTTTTGTTTTTACATAAATATACGTATTTTAGATTTTAAAACATTGTTTAACTTTTTTTTACTTTTCTATTACTTTTTACTTTTCTATTTTCTGTCATGTAGACCCCTCATAGTGACTTCAAATGTGATGTGGTCCCTAAAAAAAATGGTGTTGTAAAAATGAGAAATCGCTGGTCAACTGATGTACAGTAAACATGTGGGAAATGTTATTTATTAAGTTTTTTGTGTGCCATATCTCTGTGATTTAAAGGCATAAAAATTCAATGTTGGAAAATTGCGTAATTTTCAAAATTTTTGCCAAATTTCCGTTTTTTTCACAAATAAACGCAAGTTATATGAATTAAATTTTACCACTAACATGAAGTACAATATGTCATGAGAAAAACAGTCAGAATCACCTAGATCCATGGAAGCGTTCCAGAGTTTTTACCTCATAAAGGGACAGTGGTCAGAATTGTAAAAATTGGCCCGGTCATTAACGTGCAAACCACCCTTGAAGGTAAAGGGGTTAAAGAAATCCAGAAAATCACATTGTATGATTTTTACGTAATTAATTTGCATTTTATTGCATTAAATAAGTATTGGATATAATAGAAAAATGGAACTTAATAATTGGCACAGAAACCTTTGCTTGCAATAAGAGGTCAGACGTTTCCTGAAGTTCTTGACTAAGTTTGCACACAATTCAGCAGGAATTTTTGGCCACTCCTCCATACAGATCTTCTCCAGATCTTTCAGGTTTCGGGGCTGTTGTTGGGCAACATTGAGTTTCAGCTTACACCAAAGATTTTCTATTGGATTCAGGTCTGAAAACTGGCTAAGCCACTCCAGGACCTTGAAATGCTTCTTACAGAGCCACTCCTTAGTTGATCTGGCTATATGTTTTCAGTCATTGTTATGTTGGAATATCCAGCCATAACCCATTTTCAATGCTATTACTGAGGGAAGGAGGTTTTGGCCAAAATCTTGCGATACATGACCACATCAATCCTCCCTTCAATACGGTGGAGTCGTCCTTTCTCCTTTTTAAAAAAGCACCCTCAAAGTATAATGTTTCCCCCACCAGGCTTCATGGTTGGGATGGTGTTCTTGGGCTTGTACTCATCCTTCTTCTTCCTCCAAACACAGAGAGTGGAATTGATAACAACAAGGTATCAAAGGTCATCTGACCATAAGACCTTCTCCCATTCCTTCTGTGGATCATTCAGATGGTCACTTGTGAATTTCAAATGAACCTGGACATGTTCTGGTGTGAACAGGGGAACCTTGCCCTGCAGGATTTAAATTCATGATGGTGTAGTATGTTACTTACAGTAATGTATGAGATTGTGGTCCGAACTATTCAGGTCATTGACCAGGTCCTCCCATGTAGTTCTGAGCTGTTTCCTGACCTTTCTCAGTATCATCCTTACCCCAGGTGAGATCTTGCATGGAACCCCAGACTGAGAAAGATTGACAGGGATATTGTGTTTCTTCTATTTTGCCAACAGTTGTTGCGTTTCCACCAAGCAGGTTGCCTATTATCCTGTATCCCATCCCAGCATTTTACAGATCAACAATTTTGTCCCTGTTGCCTTTAGACAGTTCTTTTGTCTTGGCCATGGTGGATAGGATGGAGTGTTATTTGATTGAGTGTGTGGCGGGTGTCTTTTATACAGGAAAAGAGTTCAAACAGGTACAATTAATACAGCTAATGAGTGCAGAGTAGGAGGGCTTCTTAAAGAAAAAAAAAACAGATCAGTGAGACAGAATTCTTGCTGGTTAGTAGGTGATCAAATACTTATACTGTATGCAATAAAAAGCAATTTAACTGTTGAAAAAACATACAATGTGATTTTCTGGTTTTTATTTTTAGGTTCAGTCTGTCAGAGCTGAAATGTACTTACGATAAAAATTAAAGACATCTCCAATCTTTGTAATGTAGGTGAGAAAACTTGAAGTGTATCAAATACTTATTTTCCCCACTGCACATATGTAGAAAGATAGATAGATAGATAGATAGATAGATAGATAGATAGATAGTGTAGGAATCTGTACTCACTTGGCTGCAGATAAGGTAGGCACAGGAAGCAGTATTGTGGAAATGTCCAAGCAAGTTTATTAAAGTTGCATAAACAGCTCTGGATACTCAAAACAAATGAACAGCCTTTTCCAGCACAAGGTGAAAAGCAAACCGGAACAAATATATAGTCCATATAATAATGCTGGTCCGCCCGCTCTGGTCAATGTCTTTAACACACACACACGGGATGTCTCCACACCTCCAGCCACAGACACTGAATGAGGCAATTGGCCTCCATTTTATTATTCAAACCACACCCCAAGGGTATGGATACGTGAGCGGTCATTCACACCCATCTCTCATATCGCTCGAAAAACCTGGCCTTGGAGCGGCACAAACAACTCTCTCAGCACTATGTGTGCTGGAGCATATTTACAAGCTCACATCACTGCAGCTAATAGCCGCAGTGACACATATCTCCCTTCCAGGATTCGTCCAGCAGCCATCTTACAATAGATAGATAGATAGATAGATAGAAAGATACAGAATATGTATAGATATGTGCTTGCTCAGCTTAGTTGCTCGTGGTAACGTGATAAAGTTGAATAGGGTTCATATCCAATTAACTCATTTCACCTCACTGACATCTCCGCAAGCATGAAAAAGTTCTCACGCTCGCGATGCCATCAGAAAGCACATCAGAGTTCAGAGCCAATTAACTCAGTTCAACTCAATGACGTCAGCGCAAGCACCATTAAATTTTTTCTGACGGCGCTCGTGTTGATGTAATTGAGGTGAAAGGAGTTCATTGGATATGACATCCACTCAACTTTATCATGTAACCATGAGGCACTGAGCTGACCAAGCACGCTTAGCTCAGTGTCTCTGCTGAATGGTAGGCTGTATAGTCGCATCATGCAACAATTCAGCCTGCCATCTAGATGTGGCAGAGCTAGACGTGTTGCGGGACAATTGGATTATTATCTTCTCATCGGACAGGTGAAGAATATGGTTGTTTATTGTTTTAATTCTTTTACAGGGGACACTGGCTTCAGTGGATTGGTCACTGAGGTGAGTATATGCGTTTTTGGTAAATATAAATCTATTAAAGGAGTCTGTGGCATTAATTCAAATGAAAGACTTTATTCTAGATGTTCCTTTTTCTTACAATTTGACAATCGGGTTAGTATTGGAGGTGACTTAGAGGTTCCTCTCCATTACTAACCCCTGGGCTTGAAAAGGTGACATCAACTCCTATACTATCACCCCATTTGCCTCCACACCAGGGCAAGTGGGAAGAGTGAGGCTATGTGCCAGAATTGGCACATCTTATGGATACACCTTTTCTGGGGTGGATGAGAGCAGATGTTTTTAGCCTGGGAAGAAGCCAATATGAATGGCTCCTTCCTAGGCTATTAATATCAGCCTGTAGCTGTTTGCCTAGCCTTTGCTAGTTATTAAATATAGGGAGAACCTACATTTTAAATTTTTGGGGTCCCTCATTTTAATAACCAGAAACGACTAAGTATACAACTGGGAGTTGATACAAATAGCCTGGGAAGCTCCATGGCTATTACCCCCCCCTTCCCAGGCTATAAACATCTGTCACCAGCTGTCCGTTTTCCCTTCGCTGCATAATAAAATGTTGGGGGATCCCACCCCATTATTTTCACAAGTAATTTATTTAGGAAAAAATGTACAGTAATGTCACTGAAATCTTTATATTTATCTATTCTATGTGTATATATGTATTTTATCTATTGTATTTTGTCAGGTCCCGCTGTGATTTTACTGTACACAGCTTCTAAAATGCCAGGTTTTCAAGGACATTGGTATGTAAAAATCAGATGTCATGTGATTTTTTTATCATACCCATTGACTTGCATTGGTGAGTTTCTTCTGAGATGCAAGGACAGTTGCAGCTTACCTGATCTGAGCTGAGAAAAAAATCTCAGATGAGCAGGAAATCATAGAATAACATTGGACAGAGTGCAAGCTGTTTTTTTTATCAGATTGCACTTGTCCTTTTTTCTCACAGATGTGTATGAGCCCTTACAGATATTGTATAGATATTGTATAACAAATTAAATGCTTACCTCATCAGTAAGTAAGGTGGCAATGGCTCTGCCAATTTCATGACAGGCTTTTGCATTTCCACTTGGACCCAGAAGAATAAAAATGAATCTGAAAGAATAAACATTGGCTTGTTAAGAAAACATTCATGACATGATATAAATACAGGGTGGACCATTTATATGTATACACCTAAATTGGTGATATCAACTTCCTGTTTGTGGCACATTAGTATATGGGAGGGGGGAAATGTAACCATCTTCTCCCACTCTTGACACACTGATAGCAACACCGCAGAAGAAATGGTAGCACAGGCTTCCAGTATCAATTGTTTCAGATGCTGCACATCTTGTATCTTCACAGCATAGAGAATTGCCTTCATATGACCCTAAATATAAAAGTCTAAGGGGATCAGATCGGGAGACCTTGGTGGCCATTCAACTGGCCCACGATGGCCAATGCACTTTCCAGGAAACTGTTCATGTAGGAATGCTCGGACCTGACACCCATAATTGATGGTATGGTGTGGTATATGGGGTGCAAAGATAGTGGGGCCATTCTTCATCAATGGAAACCTCAATTCCACTGGATATCTGAAATTGCTACATGATGATGTGTTGCCCTCTTTATGCACTGAAGATGTCACGTTCCCTGAGTATTTCCAGCAAGATAATGAACCACCACATTATGGGTGTCAGGTCCAAGCATTCCTACAAGGAATGGATACACCTAAATAAAATGGGAATGGTTGGTGATATAAACTTCCTGTTTGTGGGACATTAGTATATGGGAGGGGGGAAATTTTTCAAGATGGGTGGTGACCATGGCAGCCATTTTGAAGTTGGCCATTTTGGATGTATCTTTATAAATGGCCCACCCAGGTGTATCCATATAAATGGCCCACCTTGTACATTAACATCCTCAGGAGGGATCCACAAGACGATCAGCAACTACCGTAAGCTCCTTACACATGCAGTATACCCCAGCTTATCCACATAGCCGACATCTAACAGCTGTAGCTGAAACTTTGCTCTGTCCGCTGTTAACCAATTAGATGTCACTATCAATTTTTGACAGTTGCATTTAAATGGAGCAGTTGCCAGTACATGTGTGCATCGGCCCCAGCTCACCCCTCACTATGAGATCCTGTGGAGTGCTGCCATCTTGGCACTCCTGTGAAGCTCAGGCATAGACTGAACTCTATAGGAGTCCAAGAATTTTCCTGTATAATAAGAACTCGGTATTGCAATTTATAGACTAAGCGATCAGATGCATATTAAAGTTCCACAAGGGGACTTACAAATAATGTAAAAAAAAAGTGTTTAACATTTAAGTTACATAATAGTGAAAAAACATAAAAATTAAAATCTCTCCAAAAATAAAGAAAACAATAAATAAACAAATGCATTTGGTGTTTCTACATTCATAAAAGCTAAATCAAAATATAAAACTAATCTTAATGGAAAAGTGAAAAATAATCAAAATGCCTGAATTGTGTATTTTGTCACCTCTCCTCCAAAATAAATGCAATTACAAGCGAACAAACTGTAGTATGTACCTCAAATTGGAATTAATAAAAACAACAGTCACCACGCAAAAAATGAGCCCTCCCTCAGCTCTATCAGGAGAAAAAGCAAAAAACAAAAAAGTACTTTTACAAACTTCTACATTCTTTTTTTACCAATTAAATAAAATAAATATTCCAGTTTGGTATCATCACAATTGCACTGACCTGTGCAATCAGTTTCTTAGTCATTTTTACCACAAAATGAATGCCATAGAAACAAAACCCAAAAAACAATGTCGGAATCACATTTTAGTCACCATTTTCTTCCACTTTGAATATTTTTCTGTTTTCCAGTACACTATTGGGTAAAATGTTTTGTAATCCCTGGTTTAAATGTTTGAATTTTTATCCCCATATGTCTATGGCTAGTTTCACACCAGCGTATGGAGGAGCTGCGGAGGGATGCGGACTTCCTCCGTGAAGCTCCTGCCCACTGTAGTGTGTCCTTCGGTCAGGTCGGCCTCCATCGGCATGCGGCCTGCGTACCCTATCTTTAGCATTAGGTATGCAGGCCGTGCCGATGTATGCAGATGCCTCCGCATTGCGCCGAATGCAACGTGTTGCATTTCGGTGCGGTCGCCGCACCGTGAAAATGACGCATGCGGAGGCATCCACATACGTCAGCACGGCACGGCCTGCATACCTAATGCTAAAGATAGGGTACGCAGGCTGCATACTGACGGAGGCGGAGCTGACCAGAAGAGGTACGGCAGTGGGCGGAGCTTCACGGAGGAAGTCCACATCCCTCCGCAGCTCCTCCATACGCTAGTATGAAACTAGCCTATGAGTATTGCAATAAATAGTGTAAATCGTGGTTTCCTATGAAAGTCAGATAATGTTATAATGGAAAAAAAGAGGGGAGCGGGTAGGTTGCAACCACAGCAGCTTTGATGCTTAAAGGGGTTTTCCCACAAACTTCATTTTAGGTTGGTTTCAAACGTCCTGATATTTCCTGTACCGGAAAAACCAGTACCGGAGATGTCTGTGTCGATTTGTCTCTTCCGTGTGGCATCTGTGTACTATCCGTGTGTCCGTGTGTACCATCCGTGTGTGATCCGTGTGCTGTCCGTATGCTGTCCGTGTATCTGTGTCCGTGTATTGAAACAATTTGTTTCAATTTTAACCCTATGACTTTTAAAACACACATGGACGGCACACGGATGTTTACACGGGCCCATTGACTTGTATGGGTCCGTGTGATCCGTGCTGTCGCTCAAAAATGGACACACAAATTTTACACATGGACACACACACATTTATTTTAATCGGTCTACGCGTGTCAGTGTCTCCGGTACGTGAGAAAACTGTCACCACACGTACCGGAGACAATGACATGTGAAAACGGCCTTAATCATTACAACTTGGAATAATAATAAGCTCCACAATTTGATGTTTAAATAAAATTTTCCTGTGCTGAGATAATTTTATAAATGTGCCCCTGCTGTATACTGTGTAATGGCTTTGTCTCACCACATGGTCTGATCATACCACATTTACTGGGCAAGTAAGGAAGCAAAGGACAGTATTTTAATTTTAAAATCAACTTCAAGAGCGGTTTCACACGTCCAGATATTTCTGGTACCGGAAAAACTGGTCCCGGAGATATCCGTGTCCGTGTGTCCTATGTGTGGCCACATCAGGACCGCACGGACGGCTGCCGGGGAAGAAGCGGCTACTTGTAAGTGCTGTTCCCTGGTGGCTGGTGCTGAAGCCAACTGTCATTCGAGCAGAGAAGAATGATGAGCGGTATATTAAAGTCCGAATGACAGCAGGTGTCGGATGATGGGGTTAATAGTCCCAAAAGCCCCCACCTGCTGTCGTTTGGACTTTAATATACCGCTCATCATTCTCCACTGCTCGAATGACAGCCGACTTCAGCACCACCCGCTGGGGAATAGCGCTTACAGTAGCCACTTCTTCCCCGGCGGCCGTCTGTGCACATGGAGGCCAGTGTGCACTGTTCTCCGTGTGCACGTTTTGCGGTCCGTGAATGGGTCACGATTCATTTGAATGGGTCGTGATTCATTTGAATGGGTCTATGTGTTTCAGTGTCTCTACACGTACCGGAGACACTGATGTGTGAAACAGGCCTAAAATTGATTTTGTTTGTAGGAAACCCCTTTAAAGCCATGTGCACATGTTGAGTGTTTGGTGAGTGTTTTACGTCTGAATTTGTAAGCCAAACAGAAACACATCACCACGTCTGCATTTCTCTTCCAATCCTGGTGTTGGCTTACAAATACTGAGGTAAAAAGCTGAAATACTCAATGTGTGTACGTGGCCTTAGTATTATCAAGGAATTATAAAAAGTGTACACAATATGTGTCAGTGGTTTCAAAAGGGATTTCCTATATTCTAGTATCTGTTTTAATCTGTCAGCAGCATATAATTTAATTTCTAATGTTACAAAAGGAAAATGCAAAATGAGTAAAATGTGGATAGAATCTGCAGAAGATAACCACTAGGTTCCAGTTATGTGACTACATGTCAAACTTTATGCAGGAGACCACAAATATTACCTAGTGGGAAGAGCCACTTCGGTCAAAGTGCCAAGTACAGCTGCATCCTTTAATCTAATGAAAGCAGCAAATGGTTGATTCAAATAGTCCACTTCACCAACAAGAATATTTGCTACTTCTGTTCCCTCGGGGATCTTTTTTCTGAATTTATTTTTTAACTGAAAAACAACATGAATCAAAGTAAATGAAACATGCAAAAAAGCGAGGCTTGTGATTAATACAGTATCATGTAATTTCAGGTTACAGACAAATTTCATCTGGCAAATTTCATTTTTTCTTTTCTTATCTGAATATATCTATATAGCTTTTCCTTCCCACATAACATTCAGTAAGGCTAGTTTCACACTAGCGTATCGCCAAGGTGTGAAGGGCTGCAGACTTCCTCTGTGAAGCTCTGCCCACGGCTGCACCTGCTCCTGTCAGCTCCGCCTACCTTGGCGTGCATACCCTATCTTTAACATTGAGTACACAGGCCCCCCCGATGTATGCGGATGCCTCCGCATGCGTCATTTTGACGGTGCGGCGACCTGCGCCGAACGCAGCGTGTTGCATTTTGGTGCGGTCGCCGCACCGTCAAAGTGACGCATGCGGAGGCATCCGCATACATCAGCACGGCCTGAGTACCCAATGTTAATGATAGGGTACGCACGCCGAATACGAAGGTAGGCGGAGCTGACGGGAGGAGGTGTGGCCGTGGCGGAGCTTCACAGAAGTCTGCAGCCCTCTGCACCTCGGCTATATGCTAGTGTGAAACTAGCCTAAGTGATCCAGGACATTTTACAGCTCACACGATCCCAGGCACAAAGCTTGAGTATGTTACATTAAAGTCACATTCACACTCACTAAATATTATCAGTAAAATAATGTAACAGTTTTTAAGCAATCAAAATGATAATGAGTCAGCATCAAAGCAAACTTGTCATCAGGATTTTGCTCAGTAAACTACAGGTGTATTATTCAGGTTGGCGCCGTTATACTGATTAAAATGATACCTGGGTTGTTTAAATCCAGGGCTTTACTGTATGGGCTTATGAGAGATCACTGATCACTCAGTGACCTGCCCCCTATTTTACATAATGCCCACAGGGAGTGGTTAGCAGAGCCCCATGAGGATTCTGGGAAACTTGTTGACATTCTGGCAGCAGCCAAAAGAGATGAGTGGTGTATAATCTGTAAATATACAAAAAGTTTAGTGTCTGCTCACCTCCTCCTGGAGAGCATGGATCCTGCTGTGCGGCAAGTTTTCAGAACTTAGAAAAAATAAGTCCAGCGCTGTAAGTCCATAAAATCCATTTTCTTTTATTCCATCACTTCCAATAGTATAAAAGCAATTACGTCACAGTCCAGAACATTAAAATCAAACAAGTTTCAATGCAAAACCGTGCATCTTAATCATTGACCTTTAGATCTTTGTCAATGACGTGTTTGATTTTAATGTTCTGGACTAGGACGTAATTGCTTTTATACTATTGGAAGTGATGGAATAAAAGAAAATGAATTTTATGAACTTACAGCGCTGGACTTATTTTTTCTAATCTGTCTCTCAAATACCTTCAGGCAAGTGAACCATAGGGACACAGGATTCCATTACAGAGTGGAGCTGGGCTACCCCTATACTGCCAATTGAAAAGTCTATCAGGAGCAGGAAGATAAGTAAGATAAGAAGTTGTGTTATAGGGATAATCTCCCTCAGCAAACCCTCCCCCCTCCTTCTCCCTGTCCTAGAAGACATGCTGTCTACTGCTGTGCCTGTGTAAAAAGTCTTGATCTGTGCTGAATTGTGCTAACAAAGAGACTGTTCATCAATTTGCCTCTAAGAAGCAACTGTACTGTTATAAAGCCTGTGCTTAAAAGACATGAATTGTACTGAATGTGCTGTGACATTAAACTACACTGTTCATGTTCATAAGGACTCTAATAGTTGTATCTGTGTGAGCAAGTGGATCCATCTTGTACCTGAGGAAGCTACAGTACATAGTCTCCCTGAGTAACGGTTCCTCCAGAGTTCCAAAGAATTCATGAGACCTGTTCCGCCCCTATTGGAACCTAGTGACATGCACGTAACAGGCTATTGCTTGCTGAAAGAAACTATTGTGCAAGCTCTGCCGCCATTTTGCTGGAGGGAAATAAACTGTGTCTGCAGTTAAATGGCACTGGCACTTTCACAGTAGCATCTATCAGCAAGATTCTACTGTGCATGTGCCACCAGATCGCTAGGGAAAAAAAATTTGGCTGCAGCAAAATGGTGCCGGCAGCACTTTATTCCTCATCTGGTAGCTACCCTGCCTTTCACTTGCTGCAAACCTGCATCTTCATCTTGTGGTGGACCTTACTCTTAGTCACTTTGGTAGGGAGCGGGCCTCCCAACTTGACTGTGCCACTACTGCCTGGGGGGAGGATGATTTTGCAGAAGTCCGGAAATTCCTTTTCTTCCAGGTGTTCATTGAGGTCCCATTCCAGACTTGCAAAGGTTACCCTTGACAGGCCATCAGCATTGGTGTTCTCTATGGCAGCATGGTAGCAGATCTAGAAGTCACATTTTGCAAGGCGATCTACCCAACGCTGCTCAAGTGCTCCCAGCTTGGCAGTGTCCAGATGGGCCAAAGGATAGTTGTCAGTCTGCACAAACATCTTGGCCCCTATCAGGTATTCCATAAACTTCTCCATCATGGCCCACACCAGGACAAGGAATTCCAACTGGAAGAACCTGTAATTGTGAGGGTTTCGTACCACATCCCATAGGGACCTACTGGCATAGGCAATAAGCCTTTCGTGCCTTTCTTGTATCTGCTAAAGGACTGCCCCAAGTCCAAAGACACTGTCATCAGTGTTTAAGAGGAATGGCCTATAGAAATCTGCATAAGCCAGGATGGGGGCCGATATAGGGCTTCTTTTCAGTATGGAAAACCTTCTCCTGCTTTGATTCTTGGGTACCCCAGCTGTCCCTCTTAGCAGCTCATTCAGAGGGCCCACTGTTTTTGCGTAGTCCTTGATGAACTGTCGGTAGTACCCGGCTAATCCAAGGAAGGTTTTCAACTCCCTCAGGCTACTAGGTGCTGACCATTGCTGTATCATAGCTTATTTGTCTTGAGAAGGCAGGACTCTATCCTGGGACACCTTATTGTAAAAGTAATCGATATTTTTGAAAAGATGACACCTCTTTGGCTTTATCTACAGTCAATGAGTATCTGCCTGAGTCTGTTCAGGTGTTCCTGAAAGGTAGCAGAGTACACAATTATATTGTCTAAGTATATCAGAGTGGCTTCCAAATTTAGGTCGCCTAGGCACTTCTCCATCAGCCGCTGGAATGTACCCGGTACATTGGATAGTCTTAATGGCATTTTGTTAAATTCAAACAGTCTCATGGGAAGTATGAATGCTGTCTTTGCTTTGTCTTTTCTGGCTGCTGATACCTGTCAGTACCAACTAGCTAAATCCAGAGTGGAGAATTTTTTAGCTTTCCCTAGGGCCAACAAGGACTCTTCGATGCGGGGCAGGGGGTATGAGTTGCACAGTTCAACCACTGGTAGTCGACGCACAAAAGAATGGTTCCAACCTTCTTCTTGACAAGCACCACTGGGGCTGCCCATGGACTCTGACTACTCTGCACCACTCCCGAATCCAACATCTGTTTCAACAAGGTCTTCACCTTCACCACCTTTGGAAGTATTTGTCTATACCTTTCCCGGATTGGAGACGTATCCCGCCAGGGTCCAGACAGCATCATCTAACTAAGCCAGGGTCACTTCTTTCTAAATCAGCACTTCGCTTTGATGTAGGTACACATGAGCCAGTTCCATTCCTGAAGTTAAGCAGACTTCTCTCTGTCTCGCATTCACAGCTCTGATGGATACTGGTCCATTACGGACCACTGTTAATGTACGGGATACCAGGGAATTCTGACCTACCTCTCCTAGACCCACCAATATGATGACTGCATCCATACCTTCAAGGTTGTAGACGATTCCAACAGGCAGAGGCAGGATAGTCTCCCAACAGTAGCCATGCCCCCTGTCATGGTTAGGACATGGTTAATGTCCTGTTCTCACAGGGTTAACTTTTGCCGGCCTCTCTTTGGATCTGGGAGGGGTATTTATACTCACTCCAGACTAGCATTCTCTGTCAGCTATACTGTTATTCTGGCTGTGTGTCTGACGACCCCCCTGGTGTGCGTGTACTGCATTGCTTGTTTGATTCCCGTGTATGACCCGGCCTGTCCCCTCACTCTGAACTCCGTCTCACATTTTAGGTACTATTGTCTTCTCTGGTTCTGACCTCCTGGCTTGGCTATTGTTACTCCGCTACTGTTTGCCCCTATTGTACCATCTATTGCCCGTTCTGGTTTTCTGATCTATTGCTACGTCCTGACTATCCGCTATGTCTAACCCTTTGTTACTGTCCTGCTATCTCATGCATTGACCCCGGCTTGATCTGGTTTCCGCCCCTATCTATGCCCCTTGGTAACTTGTCCCGTAGTTACCTTTCTAGGAGTTTCCCTGCAGCTCCTAGCTCTGTGGAGCTTAGGCCATGCCCCCAACAGTCACATGCTTCAGGTCCTGATAGTTTGAAGCACGCATTGTCACTGCTGCTGCCCTGCTCCACAGGTATCTTTGAGCACTTTTTTTGTACTCAGGACATGCGCACTGGCTCAGTGAGCGAGTGTAGTGCGGTGTTCCTGACACCCCCATTTAGTGAACATGATATGGTCCAACTCTCCCAGGATATTCATGCCCATTATCAATGTTACATCTTTTTTAAATGGCTCAAGAACCAGCAGGATGCCTTTTCTTCCCACATTGTGTTCGTTTAACCGCACATTTATCCACACAACCGCCATGACCTGAATTGGATGCTGGTCAGTTACCCAGAAAAGCATCTCCCACTCTGGCTTGGCCATCGCTTGAAACTAGCAGTTAAAGTACGACATGGGCTAGGTCCTTATATGTGACCCAGTATCTTCTAAGTAGTCTACTGGAATGCCTTCAAGCTCAACTCCCAGGATGGGACACCTTGAAACCAGATATATGGATTTGTGCTGGGTACTTTGTCCCACTACCTCCCCTGCAGTACATCCCAGTACTGCGGGGACCAGAAGTTTAATGACAGGGAAGCATGGTAGCTCAGTGGTTAGCACTGCAGCGCTGGAGTCCTGGGTTCAAATCCCAACAAGGACAACATCTGTTTGCGTGGCTTTCCTCCCACACTTCAAAGACATACTGATAGGGAATTTAGATTGTGAGCCCCATCGGGGACAGCGATGATAATGTGTGCAAACTGTAAAGCACTGTGGAATATGTTAGCGCTATATAAAAATAGAGATTATTTATTATTATTAAGATTATTTAATGACGGTTCTGGGTGTCCTTGAAAATCACTCCGACGCCCTTTAGTGAGGTGTCCTCTGCTTCCACACCGCAAACACTGTGGGTCTTGACAATCATCTCTTCATCTACGCGTGGAGGGTGCCCTTAGAACCTGACTAGCTATCCTCATTGGAGGACACCGGGGTCCCAGATAAATCAGCTCTGCCTAAGGACCCACCGGTGGATGATATTGAGGAACTTGGTGGAATGGTCCACATACAGGCGTAGTAGGTGTAGGACTGTAGTGGTTTAATAGACTTGCATAGGGAGGCACTGGTTCAGAAGCCTGGAGGAAGATCCGATAGGGATATTGTAGGTCCGGGTAGGCAGCCTCAGAGCAGAGGTGGAGCCAGTCCCCATCCGCTTTTCCATTCTCTTGCATAATACTCAGGGAACTATGCAGATCTTGTACTACTCTGATTCTCTTCATTCATTATGCCCCCAGAGGGTTCTGATGGTCTGGGTCTGTACCACTCCAGAAGCATAGCATTTTTCTTTGATTCAGGGAAATGCTTAAGGCACAGTCCACTCTAACTCGCTCATACAAGACCTGACTCAGGGGAATACTGTAGAGTCCCCGGATAAATTCGATCCACATATCCTATGCTGGGGGTTATATAAGCATTTATGGAATACATCAAAGGCTCTAAATAAGATCATAGGTTTAGTTGTGATTAGTGTTGAGCATTCCGATACCGCAAGTATCGGGTATCGGCCGATATTCGCTGTATCGGAATTCCGGTACTTAGTTCCGATACTTTTTTCATATCGAATACCGGAATCGGAAGTTCCCATAATGCTAGGAGCCCGCTCGATTTGATTCAGCCAATGGGGATCCTCAGAAGTGTGGGCACATCCTGTTAGGCATGTAGACATGTTAACTTCTGGCATGGCTGTGATTGGCTGCTGAAATGATGTCATGATGCACTATAAAAACCGCAGCAGCCGCCATTTCGGGTTCACTCTGCTGTGAATTCAGTTAGGGACAGGCTGCTGTTGAAGACTGTGAGGGACAGCTAGAAATAGCGATCATCAAACATATCTGTTGCTCTACCCATGCTACATAATCCACTACTGTAGCATTTTTTTAGCCCAGCAGCACTGTTTTAATAGCTGTCTGCAAGGGCTGTGTGAGTGCAGACCCACGCTGTGTAGTGTGTCCTGCAGGCACGTCTGCTTGTAGGCCGCCCAGCGTGTGTCTCTGCCTCATACACATTTTTCTTTTATTGCTGCTTTTTTTTTCTCCTGTATAGTGTGCTTCCATACGTATCCATATACGTTGGTTGCAAACACTAAAGGAGTGGAAAGCGGAGCCTTTCAGCAGCCTTTCAGTGCTATAGCCCATTTCTCTGCACTGTTTTTGGCTGTCTGACTCTGTGTGTGAGTGCAGCTCACGTTGCAGTGTGTTCTACAGCCACCGCTGGTTGTAGTCCGCTCCGCGTGTGTCACTGCCTCATACATAGTCCTTTTTTTGCAGCTAATTTGTCCAGATTTTTGCTCCTATATTAGTGTGCTTCCATCCGCGTCCATTGTCATTGGTTGGTTGCAAACACTATATAGGATTAGATAGAGGAGCCTTTTTGCTGGCTTGTGCCCTTCAGGGCCAGCCAGACTAGTATCACCCTATTTTTTGGAGCCTCATCAATTGCATTGTAGGTTAGCTTCCTGCATTGTAATCGCTCCAAAAAGTTTGTGATACTATAGCTTTCAAACTTTGGTCACATCCTTTTATTTTTCCCCCCCAAAAAAAAAAGGAAATAAAGTTCACCAAACACTCCACTTTAGAGTTGTGTAGGCCACATTAGATCATATTAAAGTGTAGTACACACACTCTTAGCCAAATTAGTGTTTCTTATACTGGTTAGCAGGTGTTCAGGAATAAGAACACTAAGTCCCCCCTTTTTTACTTTTCTGCCTATCTTTATCAGTCTACCAAGATGAAGAAGGCAGGGAGTAAGGCACGTGGTCGTGGCCGTGGAGTTTCAGCAGGGAGAGGACGGGGGGATTCAGCAGGGAGAAGACGTGGGGATTCGGTGTCTGCTGCGGCCACCAGTGACCCGGCATCCCCCAACTTTTACGAGGCAACAGTCCTTCATGCGCAGCTTTGTAGGACCTCGCCGTACCCCACTGCTGCGTGATGAACAAATTGAAGCCGTTGTCAGATGGATGGCAGCTAACAGATCCACTTCAATGACTTCCGCATCCTCCCAGGGCCAGAGCACTGAAGAGCAACCATCTGTCTCTTCACAACCTGCCAAATTGCCCAGGCAGTCTGAGAGCCCTGGACAGGAGCCATCTCAATCTTTACTTCTGTTCTCAGAATCTGTTGGCTTGGAAAGAGGTGGTCAGCCAAGCAGCATTCTAGAGCGTGAAGAAGAGGGAGTATGCAGTGATGCGCAACTGCTTTGTCCCTCTGAATCTGAAGAGGCGGGTGGGCCAGTGCCTATTGTCAGCACACCTCAGTACTCATCTGATGATGATGAGACTCAGTTGCCAATTTCTGGTGCGTACAGCGCTGGCGAGACAACCCAGGACCAGCCGGTGCTTGAAGAGGGGAGTGGAGATGATGAGGTCCTTGACCCATCATGGCATGGGAGGGTGCAGCTGTGCTGGGGGAGAAAATGGCTAGAAGGTTGGAGGAGTGTTTAAACTAGGGATGGGGGGGTATTCCTTTTATAGGAGGGGAAAACAGTGCAGATAGAGACCTGGGCACAAATAATGAAATTGGGGGTGGGGTTAAAACAGTTAAGAATTTAAGAAAGAATAGAGGTACAGAGAGATACATAAAGTGCATGTATACTAATGCCAGAAGCCTTGCCAACAAAATGGAGGAATTGGAGTTAATGTTGTTGGAACATTATTATGACATGGTGGGGATATCTGAGACATGGCTGGATGAGAGCCATGACTGGGCGGTTAATTTACAGGGCTATAGTCTGTTCAGAAAAGACCGAACAAATAAGCGTGGGGGAGGTGTGTGTTTATATGTAAAATCATCCTTAAAACCCATCCTTCGTGATAATATATATGAATCTAATGAAAATGTAGAGTCCCTGTGGGTAGAGATAAGGGGAGGGGGGAAAAATAATAAATTACTGATAGGGGTTTGTTATAAGTCTCCAAAAATAATGGAAGCAACAGAGAATATCCTCATAAAGCAAATAGATGAAGCTGCGACTCAAGGAGAAGTCATTATTATGGGGGACTTCAACTACCCTGAAATACATTGGGGAACCGAAACCTGCAGTTCCAGCAAAGGTAATAGGTTTTTGACAACTATGAGAGACAATTACCTTTCACAACTGGTTCAGGACCCAACAAGAGGGGGGGCACTGCTAGACCTAATATTAACCAACAGGCCAGACCGCATATCAAATGTAAGGGTTGGGGGTCACTTGGGTAATAGTGATCACAAATTAATACGTTTTCATGTATCCTTTAATAGGATGTGTAGTAGAGGGGATACAAGGACACTAAACTTCAGGAAAGCAAATTTCCAACGGATGAGAGATGATCTTGGTGCAATTAACTGGGACGATATCCTGAGACATAAAAATACACAAAGAAAATGGGAGACGTTTATTAGCATCCTGAATAGGACCTGTGCACAATATATACCGTATGGGAATAAACATGCGAGAAATAGGAAGAAACCACTATGGCTAAATAGAGCTGTAAGGGGCGCAATAAGGGACAAAAATAAAGCATTTAGCGAATTAAAGCAAGTAGGTAGTGATGAGGCATTAACTAAATACAGAAGATTAAATAAATTCTGTAAAAAGCAAATCAAGACAGCAAAGATTGAGACAGAGAGACTCATTGCCAGAGAAAGTAAAAATAATCCCAAAATATTCTTTAACTACATAAATAGTAAGAAACTAAAAAATGATAGTGTTGGCCCCCTTAAAAATAGTCTAGGTGAAATGGGGGATGAGGATGAGGAAAAAGCCAATATGCTAAATGACTTTTTTTCAACAGTATTTACACAAGAAAATCCCATGATGGATAACATGATCAGGGATAAAAAAATCTCTGTTAAATGTCACCTGCTTAACCCAGCAGGAAGTACGGCGGCGTCTAAAAATCACTAAAATTGACAAATCCCCGGGCCCAGATGGGATACACCCCCGAGTACTGCAGGAATTAAGCACAGTCATAGATAGACCATTATTTTTAATCTTTAAAGATTCCATAATAACAGGGTCTGTACCACAGGACTGGCGTATAGCAAATGTGGTGCCAATATTCAAAATGGGGACAAAAACTGAACTTGGAGATTATAGGCCGGTAAGTTTAACCTCAACTGTGGGTAAAATCCTGGAGGGTTTTCTAAGAGATACTATACTGGAGTATCTGGAGAAGAATAACCTCATGACCCAATATCAACATGGGTTTACAAGGGACCATTCCTGTCAGACTAATCTGATAAGCTTTTATGAAGAGAAGTTCAGTACTGGACCAAGGGAATGCAGTGGTGTACATGGACTTTTCAGAAGCTTTTGATACGGTGCCACACAAAAGGTTGATACATAAAATAAGAACAATGGGGATAGGGGAAAATATGTGTAGGTGGGTTAACAGCTGGCTCAGGGATAGGAAACAAAGGGTGGTTATTAATGGAGCACACTTGGACTGGTCCCGGTTAGCAGTGGGGTACCACAGGGGTCAGTTTTTGGCCCGCTTCTTTTTAACATATTTATTAATGACCTTGTAGGGGGCATAGAGAGTAGAATTTCAATATTTGCAGATGACACTAAACTCTGCAGGGTAATCAATACAGAGGAGGACAATTTTATATTACAGGAGGATTTATGTAAACTAGAAGCTTGGGCTGATAAATGGCAAATGAGCTTTAATGGGGATAAATGTAAGGTCATGCACTTGGGTAGAACGAACAAGATGTATAATTATGTGCTTAATTGTAAAACACTGGGCAAAACAGTCACTGAAAAAGACCTGGGTGTATGGGTGGACGAAAAACTCACATTTAGCGGCCAGTGTCAGGCAGCTGCTGCAAAGGCAAATAAAATAATGGGATGCATTAAAAGAGGCATAGATGCTCATGAGGAGAACATAATTTTACCTCTATATAAGTCACTGCACTTTGATCTGCAGCTTCCTCTTTGTCACCGTGTAAGATGGAACTGTATATGGGAAGGGTAACCTGAGTTTCATCAGGGTCAGATTCAGGCCGTGTAGCGTGCGAGGGGAATGTAGTGGTCTGGGTCAATGTACCAGCAGATTCATCGAGCAGTGGCTGGGCATCAGTGCACTTGTGTCGCCCCCAGGAGTACGGTCGCCACAGTGGCATTACCTTCCTCCTAGGGAGTGTGATGTCATGCTTGGGAGCAACGAACGATCTCTCTAGCAGGTTAACTGATTGGGCGGCGTTATTCCCACAAGTCATGACCCTCCAAACAGCATTCATGAAGGCAAAGTGTTTGTTTTACGTGGGCAGTATGGTTGCAAAGCTGAACTTTAAAGGAATGTCCAGAAGGGCACCACCAGGAGTGGAGCCTACGGTTAAATTCGACTCCACCTGGGAAACCTCAAACATGCCAGCTAAAGAACAGATGCACACATTGCAAGCTTAATTCCGTTAACGAACGAGACTCCATCATGCCCCGCGGTCGGAGTCCGGCTTACTAGAGGGACACGTGAGGCTCTGGCACATGAGATTGGCCAATAACTGGTGTGTCATGCCCTTACATGTCCGTGGCTGCATGTGCGCTACACTGAAAAGGCCAGCGTTTGTCGCTTACAGGTGCAGATAACCCGCTGAACAACGTTAGTGATGGGGATCACTGATTACAATTATTACCCGCGAACAATGATTTCCCAGTAAGTGCAGGTCAACCGCAGTTCCGGAATTAGGCCTAACCGTCATTCCTGAAAAAATGAAAAACTTACGTGTGCAAACCACAGGTGCTGTAGCTTGCTTAACAGCTCGCCAGCCGTTCTCACGCCCAGTATGGATTACACGTGATTGCACAAAGGTGAGAAAGGGTACCGTATCCCCAGATAACATGTATGGATAGCGTACACATTCAAAATATATGTCTATACATCAGGAGGCAGGCTCAAACGGTGTCAGGCCCAGTATGGATTGCACGTGATTGCACAAAGGTTAGAAAGGGTACCGTATCCCCGGATAACATGTATGGATAGCGTACACATTCAAAATATATGTCTATACATCAGGAGGCAGGCTCAGACGGTGTTAGGCCCAGTATGGATTGCACGTGATTGCGCAAAGGTTAGAAAGGGTACCGTATCCCCGGATAACATGTATGGATAGCGTACACATTCAAAATATATGTCTATACATCAGGAGGCAGGCTCAGACGGTGTTAGGCCCAGTATGGATTGCACGTGATTGCACAAAGGTTAGAAAGGGTACCGTATCCCCGGATAACATGTATGGATAGCGTACACATTCAAAATATATGTCTATACATCAGGAGTCAGGCTCAGACGGTGTTAGGCCCAGTATGGATTGCACGTGATTGCATAAAGGTTAGAAAGGGTACCGTATCCCCGGATAACATGTGTGGATAGCGTACACATTCAAAATATATGTCTATACATCAGGAGGCAGGCTCAGACGGTGTTAGGCCTAGTATGGATTGCACATGATTGCACAAAGGTTAGAAAGGGTACCGTATCCCCAGATAACATGTATGGATAGCGTACACATTCAAAATATATGTCTATACATCAGGAGGCAGGCTCAGACGGTGTTAGGCCCAGTATGGATTGCACATGATTGCACAAAGGTTAGAAAGGGTACCGTATCCCCGGATAACGTATGGATAGCGTACACATTCAAAATATATGTCTATACATCAGGAGGCAGGCTCAGACGGTGTTAGGCCCAGTATGGATTGCATGTGATTGCACAAAGGTTAGAAAGGGTACCGTATCCCCGGATAACATGTATGGATAGCGTACACATTCAAAATATATGTCTATACATCAGGAGGCAGGCTCAGACGGTGTTAGGCCTAGTATGGATTGCACATGATTGCACAAAGGTTAGAAAGGGTACCGTATCCCCAGATAACATGTATGGATAGCGTACACATTCAAAATATATGTCTATACATCAGGAGGCAGGCTCAGACGGTGTTAGGCCCAGTATGGATTGCACGTGATTGCACAAAGGTTAGAAAAGGTACCGTATCCCCGGATAACATGTATGGATAGCATAGTGTACACATTCAAAATATATGTCTAAACATCAGGAGGCAGGCTCAGACGGTGTTAGGCCCAGTATGGATTGCACGTGATTGCACAAAGGTTAGAAAGGGTACCGTATCCCCGGATAACATGTATGGATAGCGTACACATTCAAAATATATGTCTATACATCAGGAGTCAGGCTCAGACGGTGTTAGGCCTAGTATGGATTGCACATGATTGCACAAAGGTTAGAAAGGGTACCGTATCCCCAGATAACATGTATGGATAGCGTACACATTCAAAATATATGTCTATACATCAGGAGGCAGGCTCAGACGGTGTTAGGCCCAGTATGGATTGCACGTGATTGCACAAAGGTTAGAAAGGGTACCGTATCCCCGGATAACATGTATGGATAGTGTACACATTCAAAATATATGTCTATACATCAGGAGGCAGGCTCAGACGGTGTTAGGGCCAGTATGGATTGCACGTGATTGCACAAAGGTTAGAAAGGGTACCGTATCCCCGGATAACATGTATGGATAGCGTACACATTCAAAATATATGTCTATACATCAGGAGGCAGGCTCAGACGGTGTTAGGCCCAGTATGGATTGCACGTGATTGCACAAAGGTTAGAAAGGGTACCGTATCCCCGGATAACATGTATGGATAGCGTACACATTCAAAATATATGTCTATACATCAGGAGGCAGGCTCAAATGGTGTCAGGCCCAGTATGGATTTAACGGCCCAGACTACACAGCGGAGGAGCAGGGAGAGGTAAAGATTGCAAATGCTGGGGCCCTGCCCAAGCAAGGGGGGCCCACTCGTGGGCGTCGGTACTGGCACTGGGCCCCTCATAGTACGGCGGTGTGTCTGACGGCGGGTGTGCACCACCACCGTCAGAGACACTTGATTGCACTATGAGGGACCCTGTGCCAGTGCCCGCGCCCAAGAGTCGGCCTACCCACCTGTCCAGGGCAACAGCACTCGCACGGTGTCGTGCGCTAGGTGGTGACCCCGGCCATGGCGGGGGGAGGCAGCACAGTTAGGGAGTTTTAGAAAGTGGCATATGTTGATGTTGGACATTCAGCTGATGCAAAAGGCGAAATAGGTCAAGTCCCAGGAAGAGGTGGACCAAAGCAAGCCATTTTTCTGTCACCCTATGTGTCATCAGGGGAAGGTGGGACAAAATCCTTGGAAACCCATGCGTGGTTCATTTTAATGAAGGTTAGATCATCCACATTTTGGGTTGACAGACGGGTCCTTTTTTCTGTCAGGATTGATCCAGCTGCACTGAAGACTCTTTCCGATAGCACACTTGCAGCTGGGCAAGCGAGCTCCTGTAAGGCATATTGTGCCAATTCAGGCCAGGTGTCCAGTTTAGCGGCCCAATAGTCAAAGGGGAATGACCTGTGTGGGAGAACATCGATATGGGAGGAAAAGTAGTTTGTAACCATAGTTGACAACTGCTGTCTCCTGTCACTTTCCATCGATGCAGTATTACCAGTTGTGTGAACGGTACAGCGGGACTGAAAAATCAGTCCACAACATTGTCAAGAAACCCCTGTCTCCAACGCCACTTCTGCTGTGTGCACCACGAACACCTCTGGCAAGCTGCCCCCGGCCCGTACGGCTCGTATGAGAACCATCACCGCTGCTGTGTGCTGGGAATGCCTCGAGCAACCGATTTACCAGAGTTGTTTGTTTATTAGCCAATATTAGGTCAAGGTTCTCCTGTGGCATGATGTTTTGTAATTTGCCTTTATAGCGTGGATCCAGGATGCTGGCCAACCAGTAGTCATCATCGTTCATCATTTTGGCAATGCGGGGGTCACTTTTTAGGATCAGCAAGGCATAATCTGACATGTGGGCCAATGTTCCCGGTGTCAATGATGCACTGCGAATGCTGGTTGGAGGAGCACTTTCTGGCAAATGCACATCCCTCCAGTCACGCACAAACCCTGTACCAGACCTTGCCACGCCAACATTTTCACTTGCCCCACGAGATGCATCCTCCTCCCCTAAGTAATCATCCCCATCATCCTCCTCCTCCTCTTCTTCCTCCACCTCGTCCAGGAGAGGTCCCTGAGCAGACAATGGCTGAATGTCATCAAGGATTCCCTCCTCCTCTTCCTCCTCATCAACATTGGCTGCAGAAGCCTGCTCCTTAAGGTGCGTCAAAGTTTGCATGAGCAGACGCATAAGTGGGATGCTCATGCTTAGGATGGCGTCGTCTGCCCTTACCAGCCGTGTGCATTCCTCAAAACACTGAAGGACTTTACAGAGGTCTTTCAGCTTCGACCACTGCACACCTGTCAACTCCATGTCTGCTCTCAAAGTGCCTGGCCTTGTATCCTCCCACAAATGCATTATGGCCTGCCTCTGCTCGCACAGCCGCTCCACCATGTGCAGGGTGGAGTTCCACCTTGTTGCAATGTCGATAATGAGGCGATGGTTGGGAAGGTGGAGCAATCGCTGCAGCTTCTGCATACGAACGGAGTGTACAGGCGACCGGCGGATGTGCGCGCACAGTCTTCGCACCTTCTGGAGCAGGGCTGTTAACTCCGGTTAATTTTTGAGGAAGCACTGCACCACCAGGTTCAAGGTGTGAGCCAAGCAAGGTATGTGGCTGAGTTTTGAAAGGGCTATGGCTGCCACAAAATTACGGCCGTTATCACTAACTACCTTGCCTGCCTCAAGATGTACACTGCCCAGCCATGACTCAGTTTGTCGCTTCAAGTACTCAGCCAGCACCTCGGCGGTGTGTCTGTCGCCCAAACACATCATCTGCAACACAGCCTGCTGACGCTTTCCACCAGCTGCTCGATATGGGGACACCTCGTGTGCAACAGTGGCAGCTGCAGATGGAGTGCTCGTACGACTGCGCTCTGTGGACGAGCTTTCGCTTCTGGAGGAGGAGGAGGAGGAGGGTCGAACGCCTACAGCCACCTGTTTCCTATACCGTGGGCTAGGCAGCACTGTCCCACCACCGCTGTCCCCTGTGGACCCTGCATCCACCACATTAACCCAGTGCGCAGTGATGGACACGTAACGGCCCTGGCCATGCCGACTGGACCATGCATCAGTTGTGAGGTGCACCTTTCCACTCACTGACTGCTTGAGTGCATGGACAATGCGGTCTTTTACATGATGGTGGAGGGCTGGGATGGCTTTGCGAGAGAAGATGTGGCGACTGGGTAGGTCATAGCGTGGTACTGCATAGGCCATGAGTTCGCGGAAAGCTGCGCTTTCCACCAACCGAAAGGGCATCATCTCAAAGGAGATTAGTTTGGCAATGTGGGCGTTCAAACCCAGTGTACGCGGATGAGAGACTGAGTACTTTCTTGACCTACTCATAGTGTCTGGGAGGGTGAGCTGGACTTGAGAGCTGCATATGGTGGAAGTAGCGGTGGACAGGGCGGACTGAGAGAGGGTTGATGATGTTGATGGAGTTGGTGTTCTTTCTGATGGCCTAGATTCAGTCTTTCGTTGATATAACAGTGGGATTCCCTGACTGCTGTGGCCTTGCAACGACACCTCAACATTTGCTGCTGTGCTAACCGGTGGGCTTACAGTGGGGGAAACAATGTAGCGTTGCTGACTACCTTCGTTGTGATCAGTTGCACATGTGGCACTTGAGGTTTGGTGTTGTGTCCACACTTGCAAGTGCATGGTGTTTAAATGTCTAAGCATGCAACTGGTATTCAAATTTTTCAGATTTTTCCCTCGGCTAAAGGTCTTTGCGCACTTCTTACAGATAACCTTGGCCTGATCATGAGGATTTTGTTCAAAAAAGTGCCACACTGCACTCTTCCTACTTTGGCAGACATTTTGCGGCCTAGCACGCTGTGATGTTTTGACCCTCTGGACAAGCTGTCCAGCAACTCTTGATTTTTGGAACCTGTCTTTGGAGTGCTCCGGGCCTGCCAGATAACAGCTGTTGCGATGTCGATGTCTGATGTGGATGCTCCTCATCTGAGCTATTGTAAGCAGCACCCTCTTCCCCCAATGGATGCCAATCTGGGTCAACAACTGGGTCATCCATCACCTCCTCTTCAATGTCATGTGCACCTTCCTCTGTGTCACTGTGTATGGTGGTATAGTGTGCGGGAAGGGGCACCTGAGTCTCATCAGGGTCAGAATCTGGCTCTGTACACTGCGAGGACAATGTAGTGCTCTGAGTGAATGTACCAGCAGAATCATCCATCAGCGGCTGTGCATCAGTGCACTCCATGTCAGATTCATCTTGGCCTGGGTAATTCACCATTTGACTTGATAATCCAGGCATGGTATGTGAAAACAGCTCCATGGAGTAATCAGTAGTATGGCCTGCGTCATCCTTCAATCTTGGTTGGGGTGAAGGACACAAGGAAAGGTGTGGTTCATGAACATGAGCCTCCAATGACGACTCAGTGCTTTTACTTTTTACAACTGAAGAAGAGGAGGCGATAGAGCTGGAGGCTGAGTCAGCAATGTAAGACAAAACTTTTTCCTGATGCTCTGGCTTTAAAAGCGGTTTGCCAACTCCTAGAAAACTAAGCCTTCGAAGCCTTATGAAGCCAGACGATGACGCAGGCTCAACACCTCCTGCATTCGGTCCTATTTTGCTCTTGCCACTACCATCAGATCCACCACCAACACCATCATTACCAGCTGCCAACCCCCGCCCAATTCCACAGCCTCTTCCACCAGCCTTCCTCATTTTTGGTAGAAATGTAGATAAAATCCAACAAACTATATAGTAATGTAAAACAAGGTACAAGGTGTCTATAGGACAGGGGAGATTTTGAATTTCTGCTCAAACTAGTGGACACTGGACACTTTTGGATTGTGTGAGGCCCACTGAATATCTGAGCGCTATGTCACAGGCTCGATGGCACAGCTGTGACCAAAGTGACTAGAGGATAAGGGAGATTTTGAATTTCTGCAGACACTGGACACTTTTGGATTGTGTGAGGCCCACTGAATATCTGAGCGCTATGTCACAGGCTCGATGGCACAGCTGTGACCAAAGTGACTAGAGGATAAGGGAGATTTTGAATTTCTGCAGACACTGGACACTTTTGGATTGTGTGAGGCCCACTGAATATCTGAGCGCTATGTCACAGGCTCGATGGCACAGCTGTGACCAAAGTGACTAGAGGATAAGGGATATT
Organism: Dendrobates tinctorius; assembly: GCF_039654945.1. Taxonomy (NCBI): domain Eukaryota; kingdom Metazoa; phylum Chordata; class Amphibia; order Anura; family Dendrobatidae; genus Dendrobates; species Dendrobates tinctorius. The sequence continues at coordinate 7,456,375 of NW_027361704.1, forward strand.
TTGAATTTCTGCAGACACTGGACACTTTTGGATTGTGTGAGGCCCACTGAATATCTGAGCGCTATGTCACAGGCTCGATGGCACAGCTGTGACCAAAGTGACTAGAGGATAAGGGAGATTTTGAATTTCTGCAGACACTTGTGGACACTGGACACTTTTGGATTGTGTGAGGCCCACTGAATATCTGAGCGCTATGTCACAGGCTCGATGGCACAGCTGTGACCAAAGTGACGAGAGGATAAGTGAGATTTTGAATTTCTGCAGACACTGGACACTTTTGGATTGTGTGAGGCCCACTGAATATCTGAGCGCTATGTCACAGGCTCGATGGCACAGCTGTGACCAAAGTGACTAGAGGATAAGGGAGATTTTGAATTTCTGCAGACACTGGACACTTTTGGATTGTGTGAGGCCCACTGAATATCTGAGCGCTATGTCACAGGCTTGATGGCACAGCTGTGACCAAAGTGACTAGAGGATAAGGGATATTGTGAATTTCTGCAGACACTGGACACTTTTGGATTGTGTGAGGCCCACTGAATATCTGAGCGCTATGTCACAGGCTCGATGGCACAGCTGTGACCAAAGTGACTAGAGGATAAGGGAGATTTTGAATTTCTGCAGACACTGGACACTTTTGGATTGTGTGAGGCCCACTGAATATCTGAGCGCTATGTCACAGGCTCGATGGCACAGCTGTGACCAAAGTGACTAGAGGATAAGGGAGATTTTGAATTTCTGCAGACACTTGTGGACACTGGACACTTTTGGATTGTGTGAGGCCCACTGAATATCTGAGCGCTATGTCACAGGCTCGATGGCACAGCTGTGACCAAAGTGACTAGAGGATAAGGGAGATTTTGAATTTCTGCAGACACTTGTGGACACTGGACACTTTTGGATTGTGTGAGGCCCACTGAATATCACAGCGCTATGTCACAGGCAGAGATTGGCTAGTGTATCACAAACTACAAGGTGTATGTAGAATTGGGCAGAGTAGGAATCTCCCTAGAGTGCAGGTCTGTAAGAACGGAACATGTCCTCGACTTATTCTCACAGAGGGACACAGATAGCTTCACTGTGGCTGTGATAACAGCCGTTACACGGTAAAAAGCAGTTTGCAGCTCAGTACCTCAGCAGGACAAAAAAAAAAAATTGGGATTGCTTTTAAAAAAGCAGTTTGCAGAGCAGTGGGTAAACAGCAATGCAGCTGTCAGGAAGCCTTAGAAGGCAGCCCAACAACCAACACCACTGATACACCACAATATAGCCTCCCCTTGCACTGCATACACAGTGACTGGTGTGTTATACAGGCACAATCACTAGCAGCAGAAGCAGTTTTTTTTTCTTCTTCCCTGCCTAACGCTCTCCCTACAGAATCAGCAGCAGCAACCTCTCCCTATGCTAAGATCGGCAGAAGTAAGATGGCGGTCGGCGTGCACGCCCTTTTATACCCCCTGTGACGCCCACCAAAGCAAGCCAATCACTTGCATGCCCTTCTGAAAGATGGTGGTGACCCGTGCCTATGTCATCACGTTGCCCACAGTGTCCGTGGATCCTGATTGGCTGAAAAAGAGCGCAAAACAAACTTTTGAAATGCGACTTTGGCGCGTAAGTCGCCGACCTCGTGGCCGACCTCATCCTAGGGTCGGGTTTCGTTTCATGAAACCCGACTTTGCTAAAAGTCGGCGACTTTTGAAATTTTTCGACCCGTTTCGCTCAACTCTACTGTGTACAGTTCTGGTCTCCGGTGTATAAGAAAGACATAGCTGAACTGGAGCGGGTGCGGAGAAGAGCGACCAAGGTTATTAGGGAACTAGGGGGACTGCAATACCAAGACAGGTTATTACATTTGGGGTTATTTAGTTTGGAGAATCGAAGGCTTAGGGGTGATCTTATTACAATGTATAAATATATGCGGGGACAATACCAAGAGCTTTCTAATGATCTTTTTACTCTTAGACCTGTGACGGGGACAAGGGGGCATCCTCTACGTCTGGAGGAAAGAAGGTTTAAGCATACTCACAGACGCGGATTCTTTACTGTAAGAGCAGTGAGACTATGGAACTCTCTGCCATATGATGTTGTAATGAGTAATTCCCTACTAAAATTTAAGAAGGGACTGGATGCCTTTCTTGAAAAGTATAATATTACAGGGTATATACACTAGTTTCCTTAATATTGTGTTGATCCAGGGAGCTAGTCTGATTGCCGTATGTGGAGTCGGGAAGGAATTTTTTTCCCCGAAGTGAAGCTTACTGTTTGCCACATGGGTTTTTTTTGCCTTCCTCTGGATCAACATGTTAGGGCAAGTTAGGATAGGATATGGGTTGAACTAGATGGACTTAAAGTCTCCCTTCAACCTTAATAACTATGTTACAGGAAGGTGGTGGGAGCAGCTCTGAGGAAGAGATTCCCCGAACGGCCAAAAGAGGAGGGAGAGGGCGGGGGCAGACTTGGTTGCCTGTAGCCTCCACTTTGGCACCCGTGAGGAGCAATCCTCTTCCAAAACAGAAAACGGGCGCTCCCAGGACTTGCAGTGCGTTGTCTTTTTTTGACACAGTTGCAGATGACATTTGCTTTGTCAAATGCAAGCTGTGTCATCAGAAAGTTAAACGAGGGAAAAATGTGAGCAACCTCAATACCACAAATATGTGGAAACATGTGCGTACCAAGCACGAGGTGGAGTTACACAGACACACTGAAGATGTAGGCCAACCTTCAGCAGCACCTACCACCTCTTCAGCTCGTGTTGGGGCCTCTTCCTCCAGCTCACACACAGCTGGTTCGGCTTCCTCACTGGAACGCCATGGAAGAACCTCTGCCATAGTTGTCCAGAGACCCACTGAACCACGTTCTCAGTCATCAGCACACTCCCAGGCCACTCACCAGCAATCGGTAGCACAGGCATGGGAGAAAAAGCGGCCATACTCGGCAAACCATCCCCGAGCACTGGCTCTGAATGCAGGCATTGCCAAACTACTGGCCCTTGAGATGCTGTCATTCAGGCTGGTGGAGACTGACACCTTCCGGAACTTGATGTCATTGGCAGTTCCACAATACAATGTGCCCAGCCGCTTTTATTTCAGCAGGCAAGCCGTCCCTGCCCTGCAAAAGCATGTGGAGGGAAAAATTAAACATGCGCTACTAAACGCCGTCAGTAGCAAGGTCCACCTGACCACCGATGCGTGGACCAGTAGCCATGGACAGGGACGATACCTTTCCCTCACTGCCCATTGGGTCAATGTTGTGGAGCCGGGTACAGATCTGGAGAGTGGCTCTGTACGTATTCTGCCAACTCCAAGGATTGCAGGAATGCAGTCTGTACATATTGAGTCCTCCTCCTACTCTAGTTCCTCGGAATCAGCACTGCATGAGCCTGTTAGGCCAGATATGAGCACAGGTGTGGCCAAACGTCAACAGGCTGTCCTTAAATTAATTTCTTCGGGGAATCGGAGCCACACAGCACAGGAGCTCTGGAATGCCATCAAGCAGGAGAGCGATGTGTGGTTTGTGCCAGCGAATCTCCAGCCAGGTTTGGTAGTGAGTGACAATGGCCGAAATCTAGTGGCAGCTCTGGGCCTAGGCAACCTCACTCACATACCATGTCTGGCACACGTGCTCAATTTGGTTGTGCAGAGCTTTCTGAGTGACTATCCGGATCTTGATGCACTGCTGCACAAGGTTCGCCTAGAGTGTGCTCACTTGCGGCGTTCCAGCATGGCAAGATCGCGCATTGCATCTCTGCAACGCCGATTCCGCCTGCCAGAACATCGCATCATATGTGACCTCCCCACCAGGTGGAATTCAACGTTACATATGTTGGAGCGGTTGTGTGAGCAGCAGGCAGCAGTAATGGAGTACCAGCTGCATCAGGCGCAAACAAGTCGCACTGTGCGCCGGACACACTTCACCACCACTGAGTGGGCCACTATGAGGGACATCTGCCAAGTTTTGCGTGCCTTCGATGACTCCACGCAGATGGCCAGTGCAGATGATGCACTAGTCAGCATGACTGTCCCCCTTATCTGTTTGCTTCAAAAAACCTTACAAGCACTAAGTGAGGAGGTTTTTGAAGAGGTCGAGGATGAGGAGTCAGAAATGCCATCTGCTTCTGGCAAGTCTGCGCAACGTGCTTCCACACAAAGGCCCAGGCAGGGGACACTTAGTGAGGAGGATGACGAGGAGTCAATGGAGGAGGAGGAACACATCTCTCCAGAGGAGGGAGGTACACAAGGGTCTAGTAGTCAGTGTGTACAGCGAGGGTGGGGTGATGCTGAGCAGGCTGAGATGCTGCCTCAAGCTGGGGACAGCGTTTCCGGTCCAGTTGGCAGTCTGCAGCACATGGTTGATTTCATGCTGCAGTGCTTGTTAAATGACCGCCGCATCGCCAACATTCTCCACACGGCTGATTATTGGGTGTACACCCTCTTAGATCCTCGCTACCGGGACAACTTACAAAGCCTCATACCACAGTTGAACCGGGAGCGTAAAATGCGGGAGTACCAAGAAACACTTGTGCAGGCCATCATGTTCTCCATTCCCCCCGCAAGTGTTGCTGGTAGTGCTTTTCAAAGCAGCCATGTGGGTAGAGGCAGTGGAGGAAGCTCTTCACAAAGAGGTAGCAGAGGCAGTGCCGCAGGACAAGGCAAGGCCAGTATGGCCCAAATGTGGAAAAGTTTTGTGGGACCGCCACAAACGGCTACACCATCACAGACGGCTCAAGTCAGCAGGAGGCAACGTTTCCGTCAGATGGTGACAGACTACTTGTCTTGCCCTGTTAGTGCACTCCCAAACGGCTCTTCCCCGTTCAAGTTTTGGGTCTCTAAGCTGGATACATAGTCAGAGCTTAGCCAGTATGCTTTGGAGGTGCTGGCTTGCCCTGCTGCCAGTGTATTATCAGAACGTGTCTTTAGTGCTGCAGATGGTGTGGTAACAGACCGTCGCACGCGACTATCCGCCGATAATGTTGACCGGCTTACTTTTGTGAAAATGAACAAGGCCTGGATCTCACCTGAATTTGCCAGTCCTCTTCCAGAATAAATAATTGGCTGGCAACAGGATCCAGGTCTCCTGTTGTGTTCATGTTTCTATGACCTGAACTTTATTTCCTGGGCTACAGCAACGCCCGTTGTTGCTCAGAAGTGCTGTCCACACAGACAAAACACTCGCTCATGTGTAAGTGGGGTTTGGTAACGTCAGCTGATCCCCTGCTGTGTGTATGGCAAAGTGTCCTGCTCCCTCCAAACTCAAAGTACCTCAGATTTACACCTGGCTCCAAGTAGGCCTCGGCCTACTGCCTGATTTTCCCTGGGCTCCGACACCGGCAGTTGGTGCTCAGAAGTGCTGTACGCACAGACAAAACACTCGCTCATGTGTAAGTGGGGTTCGGTAACGTCAGCTGATCCCCTGCTGTGTGTACGGCAAACTCTCCTGCTGCCTACAACTTCTGACTACCTCTGATTTAATATGTTCTCTGATTTGCCCTCTGTCTCCACTCTGTTTTGAGTATTTCCTCCGGCCTACAACACCGCCTGTTTCTGCTCTCAAGTGCCGTCTGCACAATCAACACTTGTTCCTGTGTTACCTGAGTCCTGTAACATCTGCTCATCTCCAGAGGTGAGTCCGGCAATGTCTCCTGCTTGGTCTACATTCCCACTACTTGTAGTGGAAAAGTGGACAGAGCAGGAGACATTGCCTGACTCACCTCTAGTGAGAAGCTGCTGTTACAGAACCCCAGTAACACAGGAACAAGTGTTGGTTGTGCAGACGGCATTTCAGAGCAGCAACTGGCGTGGTTGGAAGCCAGAGGAAATACTCGAAACAGAATGAAGCCAGAGGCCTAATTGGAGTACGTTGACAGTTAGTAGTAGTGTAGAAACAATCGAAAACTGCCACCAAGTAGGCCTCAGCCTGCTACCTGATTTTCTCTGGGCTCCGACACCGCCAGTTGGTGCTCAGAAGTGCTGTACGCACAGACAAAACACTTGTTCATGTGTAAGTGGGGTTCGGTAACGTCTGCTGATCCCCTGCTGTGTGTATGGCAAAGTGTCCTGCTCCCTCCAAACTCAAAGTACCTCAGACTTACACCTGGCTCCAAGTAGGCCTCGGCCTACTACCTGATTTTCCCTGGGCTCTGACACCGCCAGTTGGTGCTCAGAAGTGCTGTCCACACAGAAAAAACACTTGTTCATGTGTAAGTGGGGTTCGGTAACGTCAGCTGATCCCCTGCTGTGTGTATGGCAAAGTGTCCTGCTGCCTCCAAACTCAAAGTACCTCAGATTTACACCTGGCTCCAAGTAGGCCTCGGCCTACTACCTGATTTTCCCTGGGCTCCGACACCACCAGTTGGTGCTCAGAAGTGCTGTACACGCAGACAAAACACTCGCTCATGTGTAAGTGGGGTTCGGTAACGTCAGCTGATCCCCTGCTGTGTGTACAGCAAACTCTCCTGCTGCCTACAACTTCTGACTACCTCTGATTTAATATGTTCTCTGATTTGCCCTCTGTCTCCCCTCTGTTTTGAGTATTTCCTCCGGCCTACAACACCGCCTGTTTCTGCTCTCAAGTGCCGTCTGCACAATCAACACTTGTTCCTGTGTTACCTGGGTCCTGTAACATCTGCTCATCTCCAGAGGTGAGTCCGGCAATGTCTCCTGCTTTGTCTACATTCCCACTACTTGTAGTGGAAAAGTGGACAGAGCAGGAGACATTGCCTGACTCACCTCTAGTGAGAAGCTGCTGTTACAGAACCCCAGTAACACAGGAACAAGTGTTGGTTGTGCAGACGGCATTTCAGAGCAGCAACTGGCGTGGTTGGAAGCCAGAGGAAATACTCGAAACAGAGTGAAGCCAGAGGCCTAATTGGAGTACGTTGACAGTTAGTAGTAGTGTAGAAACAATCGAAAACTGCCACCAAGTAGGCCTCAGCCTACTACCTGATTTTCCCTGGGCTCCGACACCGCCAGTTGGTGCTCAGAAGTGCTGTACGCACAGACAAAACACTTGTTCATGTGTAAGTGGGGTTCGGTAATGTCTGCTGATCCCCTGCTGTGTGTATGGCAAAGTGTCCTGCTCCCTCCAAACTCAAAGTACCTCAGATTTAAACCTGGCTCCAAGTAGGTCTCGACCTACTACCTGATTTTCCCTGGGCTCCGACACGGCCAGTTGGTGCTCAGAAGTGCTGTCCGCACAGAAAAAAACACTCGTTCATGTGAAAGTGCGGGTCAGTAACGTCAGCTGATCCCCTGCTGTGTGGAGGGCAAACTGCTGCTGCCTCCAAATTGTAACTACTTCTGATTTAAACATTCTCTGATTTGGCCTCTGTCTCCACTCTGTCTCTAGTATTTCCCCTGACCTCCAACACCACCAGTTCCTGCTCACAGTTGCCCTCCACGCATTCCACACTTGTTCCTGTGTTCCTGGTGTTCTGTTACATGAGCAGATCCCCCAATGTGCGTCCGGCACTGTCTCCTGCGCTGTCCACCTTCCCACTACAAGTGGTGGGAATGTGGACAGGGCAGGAGACATTGGCAGACACACATCAGGGGATCTGCTGACATTACAGAACCCCAGTAACACAGGAACACGTGTGGATTGGGCAGACGGCTACTGTACGCATAAACTGGCGGTGTTGGTGGTCACGTGAAATCCTGGAAACAGAGTGGAGACAGATACCTAATTGGAGCACGTTGACAGTCTGTTGTAGCCTACAAACAAGCTAAAACTGCCACCCAAAATTGTCCCTGGGCTTCAACAACAACCCCAGTTGGTGCTCGGAACTGCTGATCCCCTGCTGTGTGTATGGCAAAGTGTCCTGCTCCCTCCAAAGTCAAAATACCTCCGATTTACATCTGGCTCCTAGTAGGCCTCAGCCTACACCATGATTGTCCCTGGGCTCCAACAACGCCAGATGGTGCTCGGCAGTGCTGTCCGCACAGATAAAATCACTCGTTCATGTGAAAGTGGGGGTCGGTAACGTCAGCTGATCCCCTGCTGTGTGGAGGGCAAACTGCTGCTGCCTCCAAATTGTAACTACTTCTGATTGAAACATTCTCTGATTTGGCCTCTGTCTCCACTCTGTCTCTAGTATTTCCCCTGACCTCCAACACCGCCAGTTCCTGCTCACAGTTGCCGTCCACGCATTCCACACTTGTTCCTGTGTTCCTGGTGTTCTGTTACGTGAGCAGATCCCCCAATGTGTGTCCGGCACTGTCTCCTGCGCTGTCCACCTTCCCACTACACTATGGGAGGAAAAGGGCTCAGCAACAGCACATGTGAAAAAGACTTGGGTATACTAATAGATCACAGACTGAATATGAGTCAACAGTGTGATGCAGCAGCAAAAAAGGCAAATGCAATTCTAGGATGCATTAACAGAAGCATACAGTCTAGATCACGTGAAGTCATTATTTCCCTCTACTCCTCTTTGGTCAGACCTCATCTGGAATATTGTGTCCAGTTTTGGGCACCACATTTTAAAAAAGACATCAACAAACTGGAGCAAGTTCAGAAAAGAGCGACCAGAATGGTGACCGGTCTGCAAACCCTGTCTTATGAGGAAAGGTTGCAGGATTTGGGAATGTTTAGTTTGCAAAAGAGAAGACTGAGAGGAGATTTAATAGCTGTCTACAAATATCTAAAGGGCTGTCACATTGTAGAAGGATCAACTTTATTCTCATTTGCACAAGGAAAGACTAGAAGCAATGGGATGAAACTGAATGGGAGTAGGCACAGATTAGATATTAGAAAAAACTTTTTGACAGTTAGAGTGATCAATGAGTGGAACAAGCTGCCACGAGAAGTGGTGAGTTCTCCTTCAATGGAAGTCTTCAAACAGAGGCTGGACAGACATCTGACTGGGATGATTTAGCGAATCCTGCTTTGAGCAGGGGGTTGGACCAGATGGCCCAGGAGGTCCCTTTCAACTCTACGATTCTATGATTCTATGATTCTACAAGTGGTGGGAATGTGGACAGAGCAGGAGACAGTGCCAGACACACATCAGGGGATATGCTGACATTACAGAACCCCAGTAACACAGGAATACGTGTGGATTGGGCAGACGGCTACTGTATGCATAAACTGGCAGTGTTGGTGGTCACGTGAAATCCTGGAAACAGAGTGGAGACAGATGCCTAATTGGAGCACGTTGACAGTCTGTTGTAGCCTACAAACAAGCTAAAACTGCCACCAAGTAGGCCTCGGCCTACACCATGATTGTCCCTGGGCTCCAACAACGCCAGTTGGTGCTCGGAAGTGCTGTCCACACAGAAAAAAACACTTGTTCATGTGAAAGTGGGGTTCGGTAACGTCTGCTGATCCCCTGCTGTGTGTACGGCAAACTCTCCTGCTGCCTCCAAATTCAAACAACGTCTTATCTTAATCTGCCTCCAAGTAGGCCTCATCCTACAAAATGACTATCCCTGGGCTCCAACATCGTCAGTTGTTGCTCGGAAGTACTGTTCACACAGAAAAAAACACTCGTTCATGTGAAAGTGGGGGTCAGTAACGTCAGCTGATCCCCTGCTGTGTGGAGGGCAAACTGCTGCTGCCTCCAAATTGTAACTACTTCTGATTTAAACATTCTCTGATTTGGCCTCTGTTGTTATGATTGAGTCACCGTAGGAGGCAAAAATAGAAATGCTAGCTAAGTCCAGAAAACCAGAGAAGTTGGCAGCTATCGGATTGCAGACCCCTGAACCTATCAACACAACTAGCAGTAGCCGTGGGGGGCTCCTACGATGCCCTAGGCCCCTCAATCACAGCCGGAGGACTACATAGCCTAAAGACAGAAAGGGAAATCTAAACTGCCCCAGAGCAGACCCCAAAGCAAAAGGCAGCCCCCCACATATAATGACAGTGAAGCAAGAAGAAAGAACAAAACACAGACAGAAAGATAGACTGAGCAAAGATGGGGCCCAAGCTAGCTTAGATAGGAAAGGACAGGAAGGCTACTGTATGCAATCCGTGAAAAACCCTATGAAAATAAGAGCCAACAAACTGACAGTAAAAAGGGCCCTGAAGACGCTAGGCTTCAAAAAAGGCTATGTCAGTACTCAGGAATATTCTGAAGACAGAGCAACAGGCAAAAGGAGATTCAGCTCACCCCAGCAGGGAATGGCAGAATCCAGAAAAGCAAGGAAAACAAAACACTAATGCAAAAAGGCAAAGCAGAAATCTTAGCTTTAGATGAGCAGGAATCAGACTGGTTTCCTAGAAGTCCACAGAGAAATCACCCGCAGGCCAGAAGGGCGTTGGCAGCCTTATATCCAGTCACTAACTCCACTCAGCCAGTCATCATCATCAGCCCCAGGTGTTTGACAATCAGACTCACTACCTTTCTTCACCAGAAGAGGGAGTTCCTCGGGCCTCAGTAGTGAAGGGGAAAATGAACTCACAACACTCTGTCTTCACTCTGTCTCTAGTATTTCCCCTGACCTCCAACACCGCCAGTTCCTGCTCACAGTTGCCGTCCACGCATTCCACACTTGTTCCTGTGCTCCTGGTGTTCTGTTACATGAGCAGATCCCCCAATGTGTGTCCGGCACTGTCTCCTGCGCTGTCCACCTTCCCACTACAAGTGGTGGGAATGTGGACAGGGCAGGAGACATTGGCAGACACACATCAGGGGATCTGCTGACATTACAGAACCCCAGTAACACAGGAACACGTGTGGATTGGGCAGACGGCTACTGTACGCATAAACTGGCGGTGTTGGTGGTCATGTGAAATCCTGGAAACAGAGTGGAGACAGATGCCTAATTGGAGCACGTTGACAGTCTGTTGTAGCCTACAAACAAGCTAAAACTGCCACCAAGTAGGCCTCGGTCTACATCATGATTGTCCCTGGGCTCCAACAACGCCAGTTGGTGCTCGGAAGTGCTGTCCACACAGAAAAAAACACTTGTTCATGTGAAAGTGGGGTTCGGTAACGTCTGCTGATCCCCTGCTGTGTGTACGGCAAACTCTCCTGCTGCCTCCAAATTCAAACAACGTCTTATCTTAAACTGCCTCCAAGTAGGCCTCATCCTACAAAATGACTATCCCTGGGCTCCAACATCATCAGTTGTTGCTCGGAAGTGCTGTCCACACAGAAAAAAACACTCGTTCATGTGAAAGTGGGGGTCAGTAACATCAGCTGATCCCCTGCTGTGTGGAGGGCAAACTGCTGCTGCCTCCAAATTGTAACTACTTCTGATTTAAACATTCTCTGATTTGGCCTCTGTCTCCTCTCTGTCTCTAGTATTTACCCTGACCTCCAACACCGCCAGTTCCTGCTCACAGTTGCTGTCCACGCATTCCACACTTGTTCCTGTGTTCCTGGTGTTCTGTTACGTGAGCAGATCCCCCAATGTGTGTCCGGCACTGTCTCCTGCGCTGTCCACCTTCCCACTACAAGTGGTGGGAATGTGGACAGAGCAGGAGACAGTGGCAGACACACAACAGGGGATCTGCTGACATTGCAGAACCCCAGTAACACAGGAACACGTGTGGATTGGGCAGACGGCTACTGTACACATAAACTGGCGGTGTTGGTGGTCACGTGAAATCCTGGAAACAGAGTGGAGACAGATGCCTAATTGGAGCACGTTGACAGTCTTTGTAGCCTACAAACAATCTAAAACTGCCACCAAGTAGGCCTCGGCCTACAACATGATTGTCCCTGGGCTCCAACAACGCCAGTTGGTGCTCGGCAGTGTCTTTGGCACGGGTACTCGCTGTTGCCCAGCCTGGTTCCAGCACGCCAGCTGTTTCCAGGTAGTGTCAATTTCACTTTGCCACCAATCCGTTGTCCTGTCGTTTTGCGGCCGGGTTAGCCGAGTCTATGGTGCCTGCAGTTTAGGTGACTCCTATGTGGGCTGCGGGTACTGGCACTGAAGGCTGGATCCGTAGTGCCAATGGGACATGGACCCCCTGTAGGACTGTGGGTTTCGGTAACTGCGGCCGGCTTGCGGCCTGGCTACTTTGCTTTGGATGGGTACCTTCTGCTACCCACCCGGGTTCCAGCACTGTCAGCTGGTTCTCGTCAGAGCCTTTGGCCTAGGTGCCTCCATCTCAGTATCCGAAGGTCCAGCACCGTCAGCTGGTCCTTGGTAGTGCTTTCTAGCACAGGTACCTCCTGCCTAGTAACCGTGGTCCAGCACCATCAGTTGGTCCTCGGTAGTGCCATTGGCTCTTGTTCCTTCTGTTACCCATCCGGGTTCCAGCACTGTCAGCTGGTTCTCGCCAGAGCCTTTGGCCTAGGTGCCTCCATCTCGGTATCCGAGGTCGAGCACCGTCAGCTGGTCCTTGGTAGTGCTTTTTAGCACAGGTACCTTCTGCTTAGTAACCGTGGTCCAGCACCGTCAGTTGGTCCTCGGTAGTGCCATTGGCTCTTGTAGCTTTTGCTACCCATCTGGGTTCCAGCACCATCAGCTGGTTCTCGGCAGTGTCTTTGGCACGGGTACTCCCTGTTGCCCAGCCTGTTTTCAGCACGCCTGCTGTTTCCGGGTAGTGTCAAGGTCACTATGCCACCAATCCGTTGTCCTGTCGTCTTGCGGCCGGGTTAGCTGACTCTACGGTGCCTGCAGTTTAGGTGACTCCTATGTGGGCTGCGGGAACTGGCACTGAAGGCTGGATCCATAGTGCCAATCGGACATGGACCCCCTGTAGGACTGTGGGTTTCGGTAACTGCGGCCGGCTTGCGGCCTGGCTACTTTGCTTTGGATGGGTACCTTCTGCTACTCACCCGGGTGCCAGCACCGTCAGCTGGTCCTTGGTAGTGCTTTTTAGCACAGGTACCTTCTGCTTAGTAACCGTGGTCCAGCACCGTCAGTTGGTCCTCGGTAGTGCCATTGGCTCTTGTTCCTTCTGCTACCCATCCGGGTTCCAGCACTGTCAGCTGGTTCTTGCCAGAGCCTTTGGCCTAGATGCCTCCATCTCGGTATCCGAGGTCCAGCAACGTCAGCTGGTCCTTGGTAGTGCTTTTTAGCACAGGTACCTTCTGCTTAGTAACCGTGGTCCAGCACCGTCAGTTGGTTCTCGGTAGTGCCATTGGCTCTTGTAGCTTTTGCTACCCATCTGGATTCCAGTACCGTCAGCTGTTCCTCAGTAATGCCATTGGCTCTTGTTCCTTCTGCTGCCACTACGGGTTCCAGTACTGTCAGCTGGTTCTCACCAGTTTCTCAGCCTTCTTGTACCTTCTGCTACATTTCCAAGATCAAGCTTTTTGAAATTGTCTTTGGTAATCCGTATTGATCTCCATGACGACGACCCTGATGACGACGACCCTGAAGACCACACCAAAGAAGACCAGAAATATGACCCTAAATAATATGACCAAGAGGACAAAGAACATGAAGACAACCACCAAGATACAGAACAAAAAACAGAAGAACAAGAAGCAGAAGTAGCAAAAGCAGAAGAACATTAAGCATAAGACTAAAAATCAGCATAGAAGAAATCAAAATTATAAGCAGAAGAAGACTAAGCAGTAAATGGGGGCGAGTCCGTTCCTCCTCCTGGTGCCCCTGGAAAATGCCTGCTGCTGCAGGCCAAACTGAACGTGGACAAATCCTGTTGTAAATCTTTTGTGACAGGCAGAACGTAAGGTGTAATCTTATAACTTTTATAGATAAGTACTACAGGAATGCCTGTCACCATAAGAAAATGAAGAAAAAGAAGAATAGGAAGAAGATGAAGAAATAGCATATGAAAATTAATAATAGCCGAATAAGAAGAATATGAAGAATGGAAAAAAAAATTAATGGGAAGAAGGTGAAGAAGAAGATGAATAAGGTGAAGAAAAAGTTGATGAAAAAAATGCTACTGCTGCGGATCATGAAGGAGAAAGTGTAGGAGAAGTACAAAAGAAGGTGAAGAGCATGGAAGTTGTGAAACATACATATCTGACAAAATATAAAAAAGTTAACATAGTCAATATCTTTTTAACTCCGAACGTCTTGAAAAAAAAAATTGGAATTAATGCTATGCCATGTGATTTGAATAAACCACTATGCCTTTAATATCTCCTCCACCTCCCACAATACATTCTACATGATTCTTATTTGTTTTCAATTATGTAGAATTAGCCAACAAGGAAATAAAGGGCTTTTTTTAATTCCGAAACCGGAAGTCCCATTGACTTGAATGGGACTTCCGGTATCGGAATCGGCGATACCCGATATTTTTTTCGTATCGGGCGATACCATCCGATACGATATTTTTGTGTATCGAACGGTATCGCTCAACACTAGTTGTGATATGACAAAACTGGTGACAGGTTCCCTTTAAAGATAGTAATACATAAGCATAAAATATACTACACTTGACCAAATTCTAATCTTAACTGGTCCATGTGCTGGCTCTTTTTTCCATGGGCAGCACTCAGACAGACAATACTGTTGTGTGAATGTGGCACCCCCAGGAGTACGGTCGCCACACTGGCTTTGCCTTCCTCCAGGAGAGGGTGATGCCAGGCTTGGAGGCAATGATGGGTCTCTCTCACAGTCAATCCATGCATACAACACAGTTTCACTCCTGACCAGCAGGGGGAGCTCTGACCCAGGATTGAGGGGAGGAGTGATCCCTAAGGGCCAGGACGAAGTAGGATCAGATAGTCTGCGGAGGGTGAAGTGTGCAGACGTGGAGAGCGAAGCTGGAGGTGGAAGCTGCACTAGGCGAGCTCCCTCAGCTTGAGAGCGCACAGAACTGGAGCCGGGTCTCCATGGTGGTACGGATACTAACGGTCCTGCCACAGATACCCGAGGAGTAGGAGGCTGTAAATGCCCTGCTCCCAGCTAAGACTTGAGGCACAACAGCGAAACAGATAGAGAGCCGGGGATTCAGAGAGTGAGAGGAGTCCCAGAGAGAGAGAGGCGAGGCTACAGCTGTCTGCCATGCAAGGAGAGTTCTAGGAACGTTTGACAGGAGGCACTTCAAAGTAACTAAGGACAGGAGTTCTTCACACCACACAGCGCTAGGAAGGAGATTGCACAGCCCATCTGTGAGAGAGAAACCCTGAGTTGCTTCCAGGCTAACCTGCTCCAATACCATCTGTAATCAGGACCCTGGACTGCAGTTACCAAGTAAAGGTACAGAAATTGCTCCCCGCTGTGTTGTGTCTGCTTCCTACCCTGTCGGCACTGCTACATCTCTGCCATCCACCTATACACTGCCCTGGGACTAAAGCTCCACCTGTGGGGAGCTACACCATCTTTGCTGCACTACACCATCAGTCCCAGTGGATCTGCAAGCAGCGTTGGCTTAACAGCTTACTTGCCAAACACCATGGGTGGCGTCACGAACTATTCATATAAACTTTAATACCACTAACATCAACCTCCATTGATATTGGGGCCCAGGGCCAAGGACCGGGTCACCGCTGCTGTGACACGCACATCCCCCTGACACCGGCCCGGTACCGAGTACCCCGCAGCCCTGGGTGCAGAGCGAGGGCGACCCATGAACATAGCTATGAAGCAGACAGAAGTATGATGGGATTATCTGGTCTTAAGCTACAAGTCTGCAGCTATTCTACATGACTCCTCTCATAGCGCACACTGCATGCTGTGAGGATTCTCCAGTACCAAGAGTGGTGGGCATGTGACCACAAGTAGGTGATTTGCATACATGCGATCACATGCTGACTACATGTGAATGGCCTCACGCAATGCTCAAATTTATTGAGCGAGGCTGGTAACAGTGTATTTGGAATGTAGCCAGGATTATGAATAAAGCATACTTGCAGTTTCATAACTGCTTGCTCCCAAGTGTGCAGTGTGTGGGATGTGACAATTCACAAGTCTGCAGTTACATAGAACCAGGCTCGTACATGCCCATAGGGTAACAGGGGAATCCCCCGGTGGGCCCCTGTGCAGATCTGGGCCCCCAACCCCACTATATGGACAGTTCTTGGCATAATTCATGCAGCTTGTTGACCTGCAAATATTGAAGGACAAACTATGCAGATTGATTGAATACTCAAACAGTGAGAGTTGACCTCATCCCACCTTCCCCCTGATCTGTGGATGATGGCCTGAAGGACAGATGTGGGTATAAAAAGGGACCTCTATCTTTCTGCAGAGAGACTCAGCAGCCAGGGAACCATGACTCCAAACAGAGGAATACACAGATTTAATACACTAGCCAAGGCACCATGGCTTCAACCGGAGGAATTCAGGATGCCAGCTTAAGGGACCCCAGCACCAGCTAGAGAAATGCAGATCTGATCCATTGACCATCAAAGAACCCATACAAATGTTTGGAGAAGCCAGGTTGGAATACTCAGTTCAGCTGGACCCATGGAGATGTTTGGAGACACCAGGTCTCTTGCAGCAATACCCGGTACTCGAGACCGGAGCGTGCAGCTGCATAGAAATACATGCAGTTGCACACTGCGGTCCCGAGTGCCACCGGCAGCGCTGGGTATTGATGTGAGAGACTCACGCGAGTTTCTCGCATCACACTCGCACGTGTGATCCCGGGGTTAGGAACATGTACAAGCCTCATTTTACTTGGAAACAGTCTCCTCAAGCGAAAGAGACAGGAGTGCCTTTGACCAATCTGCACAAGCTTACGCACTTTTTCTGGAAACTTCCCTACCAGCAGAATTTATTTTTTGCATGATTTTGAGCAGCAATGGTATAATTACAGGATATGTCCCAGAGAGTGACGAGGTCTGTTTATTGTATTTCTCAGGTGACAGGCAGTGCTGCAGAACTCAGGTAAAGAACTTAGTATGACAATGACCATATCCCTACATGTATAAGGCTGTGGCCTGAATAGGTCTGTGCAGCGTATTAACTCAGTCTCTTTGACCTGCTTAACCCCTTCAAGACCCTGCCCTTTTTCATTTTTGCGTTTCTGTTTTTGCTCCCCTTCTTCCCAGAGCCATAACTTTTTTATTTTTCCATCAGTATGGACAGGTGAGGGCTTGTTTTTTGCAGTACAAGTTGTACTTTTCAACAACATCATTGGTTTCACCATATCTTGTACTCAAAAATGGGAAAAAATTCCAAGTGTGGTGAAATTGCAAAAAAAAGTGAAATTCCACGATTTTTTTTTTTTACCATGTTCACCAAATACTAAAACTGACCTGCAATTATAATTCTCCAGGTCATTACAAGTTCATGGACACCTTTTTTATTTAAGTGGTGAAAAAAAATCCTAAGATTGTTAAAAAAAAATTGCATAATTTTCCGATACCCGTAGCGTTTCCATTTCTCGTGATCTAGGGTTGGGTGAGGGCTTATTTTTTGCATGCTGACTTGACATCTTTATTGATACCGTTTTGGTGCAGATATAATCTTTTGATCGCCCATTATTATATTTTAATGCAATGTTGTGG
Organism: Dendrobates tinctorius; assembly: GCF_039654945.1. Taxonomy (NCBI): domain Eukaryota; kingdom Metazoa; phylum Chordata; class Amphibia; order Anura; family Dendrobatidae; genus Dendrobates; species Dendrobates tinctorius. Next base: position 7,473,704 of record NW_027361704.1, read on the forward strand.
CGATCAAAAATAAGTAATTTTTATATTTTTAATTTTTTTTATATTTTTAAAAACTTTTTTTTTTACTTTTGGCATGTGACTCGCCCCAGAGGCCGTGGGGTACTCGGCGCCGGGCCCGTTGATTTCAATGGGAAATGTCACAGTGGCGGTGACCCGGTCCGTGGCCTCAGGCGGTCATGTAAAAGGGGTAGAATTGAATGGGGATAGAGTTTATGAAGTGATTTGTGACGCCACCTGTGGTTTCTGGTCAGATTGACCAGCGCTGCAGTATCGCTTCTCTGGGACCGATGTTGGGGCGCAGCTGAGTTGTTGAAGCCCTCCACAGGTAGGGCTGCAGTCCCAGGGCGGTGGTGATGATTTGTGGATGATGAGCTGGCGTGAAGTGAATGATGTAGCAGAGCCGGGCGGAAGACGCAGGAAGAAAGTGGAGGACACAAGGGCATGTAGTTCTAAAGGCTTTACTCACAGTTCTGGTGCGCACAGAGGCCGGCTTCGGTGCTGTGTCTTCCAGGTGAGGGGTCCAGCCAACTTCCAGATAAGATGAAGTGCACCCTCACAGGTCTCCCTGTCAGTGTGTTCCTTCCCTGGCCGTCTCCAAACTATACGCTGCTTAAACTTATTCTTCTACTCCAGCGCTTCACAATTAGCGTTCCAGACCAGCAGCTGCGAGTCCTGTTCGGGCAACGCCTCACCGTTCCCGTGACTCTATATAGCTGCCTTTCCGGTCAGACTAACTGTGGAAGGGGCGATGGTCAGTAAAGTAACCAAAGCTGTCGGCTTGCTAGTGGCACCCTGAAGAATGCGATCTAGGCTAGGGGCCTTTCCCTTTGCGACCAGTCCGGTTCCTTCCTCCACCTGAGGGCCGTCAGCTTGGAACAGGACCCACGGGGATGACTTTCCAACCGTGTACTTGCAAGAACTGATCTTCCTTCTGAAGAATATGCTGTTTGTCCAAAATGTCTGGTGACTCCAGGCAGGAGCTGCTCCAGACCTGTCCTTCTCCTTTCCTCCCTCTAAGGGAACTCCACCTACTTCAGCCTAGGATTCTCCCTCCAAAACTGCGCTCCGCCCACCTCAAAGCACTCTTTGTGTTCCAAGCAGGGAGCCATAAAAGGTGCTCTGCTACACTAATGTGTGTGTGGGGTGTGGGTGCACCCACCTTACCTGGTTGTGGGGTACCACACCGCTGGGTGAGGTGCAGTACCTCTATGGTGAGTGGACCCTCAGGGGCGCCACACATGCTTCAATAGTCTCCATGGGAGACTGGAAGCTGCCATAACAAGATCGGCTCTGCTACACAGAGGTGATGATCCACAGGTTGAGTATTGTGAGGCCCAGCCTCTTGGTTACTGAGACTGGACCATGTGGAAGACTTGGTGGTGCTGCTTATCAACACACTGGAGTCTTTGTCTGCCATCCAATATCCTCACACTTGTCTGAATTTGACAGTGGTGTAGCGCGTGTCATGATCTCAGTGCGGGTTTGACTCGCACACGTGGGGTTAATGTCTGGAACCAGTGCTGATGACTGGCATTTCTGGGGTTAAAGGTTGTGATCCCGATGCAGGCTTACCTGCACACCTGGGGCTATGATTGTGGCCTCTCCCTGGTTCTGGGAGAGGCTTCTTATAGCCTCAGGACGCTCCCATCCCTGTCAGTTATACTTTCGCCCTTGGCATTGTGTGGTGACCCCTGAGTGTGTTAGTGCTGTGTTCTGGTTACTTGATTCTCTGTGTATGACTCGGTCTGTTCCCTGGATATCGCTTTGGATTCTGCCTTGTACCTCCTATGTCTGTTTGGTTTTGATCTCTGCTTGGCCCTGATTATCCGCTCTGTCTCCTCCCTGGTACTGTACTGTGATCCTGTGTATGACCTTTGGCTTTGTCTGACCTCCCGTCTGTTTATCCCTCCTGTGCCTTGTTTGCCCGTACTGTTGTGACCTCCGTTTTGCCTGACTCTGAGTTGTTGTATGGTGTCCTGTCATATCTGAAAGCAGGACGCTAAGCCACGCCCCCTTGCAGTCACATGACCATAGGTCCTGTGCAAGCTTGTTCATTTTCAGTATCCGCAGGTCCCGTGCCTCTTTACTTTCCAGCGCTGACTGGACCCTGACACTAATAGTTGAAGCACGCATTGTCACCTCTGCTACCCTGCTCCCCAGGTAACTTTTAGCACTGCTTCTGTACTCAGGACACGCGCACTGGCTCTATGAGCAAGTGTAGTGCGGTGTCTCTGACAGCGCGCAGACCGAGTTTTCACTGGAAGCTAGAATGAGATAAAGTCATCTTCTGTTCTTTCACATGGCCTTGGTGGGTACCACGACTTCCACTTCCCCATTCCTTAGCGTCACCCTTTCTCATATTGAATGCGTTATGAAAAAAAAATCCTTGCTTTGTTTTTCACAAGTACTCTCACAGAGGTGTTACACATTCCCTGTATCTAGCAATGCGTGGGTAATTTTTTTTTAGCTATCAACTTTTTTACACACGGCAACAACAGATGCTGGAAAATAACTGGTAAATAATGACATATGTGTATCTCAGCACACTTGGCGCCAGTCGCACAACTACTAGATAAATATAAACTATTTATTTAACCAATATAATTTTTTTTAATCGCCTTTATGACACATGCCAACAGCAGACTCAGGGAATTTACTGGCAAATAGTGACGTTTGCGTATCTCTGCAGGTTTTGCGCCAATTGCACAGCTGCTTGATAAATATACGCAATTTATTTAACCAATAGAAAATTATTATTTTGCTTATATCACCTTTATGACACATGCCAATAGCAGACTCAGGGAAATTACTGGTAAAAGTGACTTTTGTGTACCTCTGAAGGTTTTTCGCCAGTCGCACAACTGCTAGATAAATATTAGCTACTAGCTGAAGAGCCCGGCACTGCCCGGGCATAGTAACTAACTGTGGTTAGTTATAACAAATTATAATTATCCTCCATCCCATAGTCCCGTGCCCATATAACCATCACACATCCTCCATCCCATAGGCCCGTGCCCATATACCCATCATACATATCCTCCATCCCATAGTCGAGTGCCCATATACCCATCACACATCCTCCATCCCATAGTCCCATGCCCATATACTCATCACACATCCTCCATCCCATAGTCCCATGCCCATATACCCATCATACATATTCGCCATCCCATAGTCGAGTGCCCATATACCCATCATACATATCCGCCATCCCATAGTCCCGTGCCCATATACCCGTCATACATATCCTCCATCCCATAGTCCTGTGCCCATATACCCGGCAATCATATCCTCCATCCCATAGTCCAGTGCCCATATACCCATCATACATATCCTCCATCCCATAGTCCAGTGCCCATATACCCATCACACATCCTCCATCCCATAGTCCCGTGCCCATATACCCATCATACATATCGTCCATCCCATAGTCCTGTGCCCATATACCCGGCAAACATATCCTCCATCCCATAGTCCAGTGCCCAGATACCCATCATACATATCCTCCATCCCATAGTCCAGTGCCCATGTACCCATCACACATGCTCCATCTCATAGTCCCGTGCCCATTTACCCATCATACATATCCTCCATCCCGTAGTCCAGTGCCCATATACCCGTCATACATATCCTCCATCCCACAGTCCAGTGCCCAGATACCCATCACACATCCTCCATCCCATAGTCCCGTGCCCATATACCCATCATACATATCCGCCATCCCATAGTCCCGTGCCCATATACCCGTCATACATATCCTCCATCCCATAGTCCGGTGCCCATATACCCATCACACATCCTCCATTCCATAGTCAACCATTATGACATCATAATGAGCGGCGGCAGGGCTTGCAACCTTTGATGACATCAGCGTCGCCATGGCAACCATTGTGACATCATAATGAGGGGCGGGGCTTGATACGCACACTGCTTCCCCAGTATGCAAATAGGGGCATTGTGACATCACAATGAGGGGCGGGGCTTGATGCGCACACACTTTTCCCCCCAGTATGTAGATAGGGGCAAAATTGTTTGGTGAATTGGAACGTGCGGGGTTAAAATTTTGCCTCACAACACAGCTTAGGACGCTCTCGGGGTCCAGACGTGTGACTGTGCCAAATTTTGTGGCTGTAGCTGCGACGGTGCAGATGCCTATCCCGGACATACAAACATACACACACACACACACATACATACACACATACATACACACTTTGAGCTTTATATATTAGATTTCAGAAATAGGGGAGGAATATTATTTAGCAATTAACTTTTAAAAAAGATGTTTAGTATATCCTGGTACACAGGAATATTATGTAGCTACAAAAAGTATTACTGTAAGCTACGTACCGGTAACAGTATTTTTCGGAAGCCCATGACAGCACCACGAGAGGGGGAATCCGCCCTTCAGGAACAGGAAACCTACAAAATGGCGGCACCTCTCCCACGCATCAGTTGGATTACAGAGCTTGAGAGGACCACCATGGCTAATGGCACAAAATATATACACAACCTGAGCTAAATATCCCACGTGAAATTATAAGTGGAAGAAGGGCGCACCCACACGTGGAAGGGAAGGAACTAAGGGTGCTGTCATGGGCTTCTGAAAAATACCGTTACCGGTACGTAACTTAATACTTTATCCGGACTCCCATGACAGCACCACGAGAGAATTACAGAGATGTAACACTATCTTAGGGAGGGACTACAGTCTGCAGTACCCTTAACCCGAAGGTGAGATCTGAGGAATCACTGATGTCTAACCTATAATGGTTAAAAAAGGTGCAAGGGAATGACCACATAGCTGCCTTACATATTTGGTCGATGGACACTCCAGATCTCTCCTCCCAAGAGGTTGCCATGGCTCGGGTAGAATGCATCCTTAAATTCTGTGGAGCCAGACCGCCACCTGCTTTATAAGCTAGAGAGATAGCCTCCCTAATTCATCTCGTTAGTGTACACTATGAAATTATAAGTCCCTTCCTAGGGCCCTGGAAGGATATAAATAAGGCATTGTCTTTTTTCCAGGGATTAGTGACAGAGAGATACTGTGATAGGCATCTTCTAACATCTAAGGTATGGAGTTTTTTCTCCTTCTGGTTTGTGGGATTAGGGAGGAAGGAGCGGAGAACTATCAATTGTGTTCTGTAGAAGTCTGAGGCAACCTTGGGCAAGTAGGCAGGGTCTGGCCTAAGTACTACCCTGTCGTTCAAAATCTGCGTGTAAGGAGGGTTCCTAGAGTGCCTGGATATTGCTTATTCTACATGCTGATGTGATAGCTACCAAAAAGGCTACTTTGAGGGATAGAGTCTTAATTGAGGTAGATACCATGGGCTCAAATGGAGACTCAGTCATAGCCGCAAGGACTAAGTTTAAGTCCCATGGTATGCACCTTGCCCTATGTATGGGCCTAGATCTGCCAGCTGCTTTAATGAATCTGGATATCCAGTAGTTCTTTGCAACATCACAATTAAATAAGGCACCAAGGGCTGAAATCTGCACTTTCAAGATGCTAGTAGCTAACCCTAATTCCAGACATTTCTGCAGAAATTCCAAAATCTGTCCTATAGGAACCCCCTTTTCGGTTTTAAGGTCAAAAGTGGCTAGAAATTGTCTTCAGGTTCTAGCATAGATTTTAGTTGTTACTGATTTTCTACTTTTCAGAAGAGTGTCTATTAGATTGGGGGAGAACCCTTTGTCCTTCAATATTGACCTTTCAAACTCCACGCCATCAGGTGGAGCCCTGCTACCTGCGGGTGATTGACTGGGCTCTGGAAGGGGAGATCCGGGAGGCCTGGGAGTACCCAGGGGTAGCATACTGACATTGTCCTCAGCCGTGAAAACCAGACACTTCTGGGCCAGAATGGGGCAATAAGAATGATCCTTGCTCTGTCCTCTCTGATTTTCCTTACTACCAGAGGTAACAGGGATAATGGGGGAAAGGCGTAGGCCAGAACGAAATCCCACTTCCTCAGGAAAGCGTCCACCACCAGGGGTTTCTCTCGTGGATTCCGTAAACAGAACTGTTCTACCTTTCTGTTCTGCCTGGTGGCGAAGAGGTCTACTTCCGATTGGCCTGACATACCGATAATCTGTTTGAAGATGGCTTTGTTCAGACAGCATTCTCCCTGTCTTAGAGTATTGCAGCTTAGAAAGTCTGCTTTGGTATTGTCTTTCCTTCTTATGTGTAATGCATTTAAAGATAGAAAATGTCTTTCTGCTGTCTGGAAAAGGCGTTGCTCTACCTCCATTAAAGCCACGGGTTGGGTCCTATCTTGGTGGTTGATATACGCCACTGTCACCTGGTTGTCCAAGAGAATTCTGACATGGTGACCCTGTAGGTACACAAGGAGTTTTTTAATTGACAGCTCTACTGCCGATAGTTCCTTCAGATTGGAGGAACTCTCTACTGAGGGGTTCCATTGCCCCTGTACCACGATATTCCCCATATGCGCTTGCATCTGTAGTTACAACATGGGAAATGCAAAACTCCCAGGGAACTCCAGAGGACAAGTTTTCCCTGTTAAACCACCATTTTAGGGAATTTAAGGCAGATGGACCTACTGTCATTTTACCGAGTAGGGACCCTCCAAGGGACCCTATCATTAGCTAAAATATCTCTCTGAAGGGCTCTGGTATGGAATGGAGCCCATTTGACGGCTGGGATGTAGGATATTAGAGAGCCCAATAGGGACATGGCCTGTCTGAGGGTCATGGAAGGTGTATTTACCGCACGCAAAACCTGATGGTGAATATGAGAGATTGTTTTCAGTTGGAAGACGACATTCTTGCTTTTCCGAATCAAAAATGAGGTTGTAAACGAGATTTTGCAAAATTTATCAGCCAACTCAGGTGTTGTAAAACAGATATAGACCTTTCTACTTGAAAAAGGCAATGGTCTGCAGAATTGCCTATGATCAAGAAGTTGTCTAAGTACTACTAAGATGTCCGACTCGCGAAGGTGAGCCATAACTTCAGATATTAATTTTGTAAAAACTTGAGATGCTGCTGAAAAGCCAAAAGGGAGCACTCTATACTGAAAATGCCGGATTACGCCATCTATGGAAACAGCCACTCTTAAGAAGCATTGGTGTTCTGTATGAATGGGCACATGGTAGTATGCGTATTTTAAATCTAACACCATCATAAACAGTTTTGAAGCAATATTTTTATTGCTGAGCCAACTGATTCCATTTTAAAGAGCCGAGCTACTAGGAACCTATTAAGGAACCGAAGGTTGATAATGGTTCTGTAGGAACTATCTGGTTTCTGAACCAAGAACAGGGGAGAGTAAAATCCTCTACCCTCCTCGGATTCCAGTATCCCCACTAGGACGGTTTTTTGGCACAATTCGATAATCTCTGTTTCCAGAGCCATCTGTTCTATCTGAGAGGAACAGACTGGCATCATCTTAAACATATCCCATGGAATCGAGAGGAACTCAAGCTTTAGTCCTGTCGATATTACATCATGCACCCAAATGCTGTTTGTGATAGGAGTCCAGGTTGGATAGAAGGCCGATAGTCTACCCCCCATGAGGGTCACTAGTCATTGGGATGGCTTGTTACGTTCCCACGATGAACGGCCTAAACATGAAGCCAGTACCTCTTCTTTTCCTGTCATCCCATCTGGAAAGATCTCTTGTCGGCCTTCTCTGAACGAATTTTCTTCTGCTGAAGAGGCGTTGGTAAGCAGAGGACGCTAGATTGGGGAACTATTTCTTCTCATCCCCTGCCTTATCCAGCAGCTCATCCAGGACTGGGCTGAAGAGATATCATCAAAGGGATATCTCCGCTTGAGGGCCGGAGGTACGGAGCCCTTCTTTTCCTGCCTCTTCCACTCCTGGAGAATCAGTTCTTGAATCCTTTATTTATGGGAAAGGACCTTCGTTTTTTCTGAGCCAATCCCATAAACATAATGTCTTGCATGGATAGATCTGGCTTGGGTTCTACTATCCCCATTGTTCCCCTGACCACCTTTACAAGTTTATCTACCGATAGAAGCAGGCTGAGTCCTCCTCAGATGAAGAGGTGGAGAAGGATGATTCAGGGGAACTGTCGTCTCTCCTCCAGTCAACCGATGAATCCGATTCTGGGGGATCTTCCGGCCTAGAACTCTTGCCCTGCATCAGGGATTTTATGGACTCCCTTACTTCTGCCCTGATGATGTCCTTTAGGCTTGAGGTGAAGTTGGGAGTTTCTTCTGCAACCTGAGGGGAATATCAATGGGCAATATAGAGTCTCTAGGTCTAGTGCTGCTCCGCCCTCCCCAATCCCTAGGACCTCACCGTCTGCTGGATACAGGGGGAGCATAATCTCTTTGGACAAGAGTCTCGTAGAGGGTATCTACAAAGGGCGCATTCTCTGTGCCTTGCCTTATCTGTGCATTTATTCCCCTAGGATAAAAAGACATAAGGGGGAGGCTGCATCACTGGGTGAACATTCACAAAGATTGCTTACCAGTGCCTGCAGAAATAGGTACTGAGATACGAGGGGGGAATTTCTCAACTGGTGATGCTGTCTGGCGTCTGGAAGAGTTCTTCCGGCTGGACCAGTCACTCCCCGACCTGCACTCAGGTTCATCTGCTGAGATTTCTCTGCCACTTGCTCTGTGGCTTCTTCCTGCTGCAGTTGTTGCTGCAGCTGCTCATCCTCGATAGTGATGAAATAATGGGCCAGAAGCATGGGGCTCCCTGCTTATTGGCCATATATACTCCCCTCAGTATCGGGTCAGCAGGTGACGCCGCGCTTCCCCCTCGGGTTCCCCCCCCTGCAGGTGCATCTCCTTTCCAAATCAGGGCTCTGGTCCCCTAGGCATTTTCCCGGCACCAGAACAGCCCCGTGCATGCGCAGAAGGGAGCGGGTGCTGGTGACCCGGAAGCGACCGCTGGCTCTGCCTCCTGATGACACCCGGCGACCCCAAAATGGCACTGACCATGCCCCAGGCCACACCTGGACCCTCAGAGGGGAACTGCGGGCACCCCACACCTGACACTGCCAGACCTGGGCACCAGAGAGCCCCTGCACCGTCGAAGCCTCAGGAAGACCCCGCGGATACTCACCTCACCCTGGCTACCTTCTGGAGACGGCAATCCTCTGGACCCCGCTCCCTGCTATTTGCACATCGCCGTGAAGTCCATCGAGGACCACCGTGGTGCTTCCAGGGACTCTGCACCAGTCGAGGTAGGAGACCCCACCTACCTGAGCCGACCGGCTGGGCCTGGGGACATCTTGAATCTGTAGGATCCGGTCCTATCAGGAACAGGAAACCAACTGATGCGTGGGAGAGGTGCCGCCCTTTTGTATCTGTAGGTTTCCTGTTCCCGAAGGGCGGATCCCCTCTCTTGTGGTGCTGTCATGGGAGTCCGAATAAATATTTGTTTAGTATATGCTGGTTCTGAGTAATATTATTTGGCTCTAAAAAGAGCTTTTTTATATATTATGGTACAAGATATGAAACCCTGCCTCTCTCCCTAATCCCACAGTCTGTTCCTACACTATACAATACAATGCAAACTAGCAGAGATCTGCAGCATGTACTTGCATTGTTAACACCCAAATGCCTGCCTTTCCCTCTCCCTTGTATCTCTCACTACGCTATCTCCACCTAATAGAAAGCTAATCTTCACTCTCAGTAGCGCTTAAAAGAGCTTTTTGTAATCACAACATCTCCCTATATGCTGCTTTCACTCTCCCTACGCTCACACTATGCGGTTTCCGGCGGTAATGTGCGCAAGATGGCGCCGGCAGGTAGTAAATATCCCATATGATGCTGTAAGGCCAGCCAATCACAATAATTCCACACCAAAGATGGCTCTGGCACTACTGCGATTGGAAAGCAAGCCCAGCATGTTCAGTGACTGCAAATAATGTGCCATACATGCTGGACAGGTCACTTGAATATACCGAGGTGAATAGCTAATTATGAATAACGAATAGCCCAAATACAGTACTATTTGTGCGAGTAATAAATAGTGCCAAATGTATTTGCTCATCACTAATTGTCACACTTTTCACCCTCACCCTGTGTTGTGTGAGTAATATTCTGCCCACGGGAAAGTAGTCCTTGCATTCAGTGGGATGAGTGTTATGAATGGGTCACCGAGGAGGATAGCAGGACCAGGCTAAGCCACCAGAAAACCAGAGAGGTTGATAACTAAGCGGATTGCAGACCCCTGATCCTATCCACACAACTAGCAGTAGCCGTGGAGCGTACCTACGATGCCCTAGACGCCTCAGCACAGCCGGAGAGGTAACTCAGCCTAAAGCAAGAAAGGTGAAATCTAAACTGCCGTGGAGCAGACCCCAAAGGAATAGATAGCCCCCAAAACATATATTATCGGTGAGACAAGATGAAAACACAAACGCAGGCAGAAAAATAGACTGAGCAAATGATGGGGCTCAAACTGACTAGACAGGACAGGAAAGGAAAGACAGTGTCTGCAATCACGCAAAAACCCCCGAAAAATCCAACACGTCTGATGTACAAAAAAAACACTTAAGTCACATGACAGAAAGAGAATTCACAACAGATGAGCCCTGGTCGTTATGGTTTTTCTAAAGGCAACGGGACTAGCACATGAGAAGACCCTATGACCCTTATGTCTCCACAATTTTTTGGCAGTATTGGGATACTACTCAGCCCGGCCGATCTGGGGAAGCTGTAGGGGACTTGTATTTGTAGACTCTGTCCAAGGGCTCCACAACCAGCAAGGCAGATAGACAGTCCCAGCAGGCTATAGGTGAAGCATACAAAGCAGGTTTTGGATGCCACTATGTCCAACCCCACTAGCTCGGCCTTGAGAAGAAAACTGGAGAGGATATACAGTCTCAACAGGACACAACAACTACCAGAATTGTGCCAGCTTTGACGCATCGAACACAGGGCCACTGACACTTGGTCGTATATGATACAGCAATTGGTTCTTTGGGATGAACATAACATCATGGGGTACGAAGAGCTTGACCAAGAGGAATTGAACTGCCTGCTAAAGGATCTAGTGGCAGTCTGGAATCAAGTACCCAGTTGCAAGCAGCTCAAATCCAGGAGTTGTTGGTCACATTGGGACTAGAGTTGAGCGAGTTTGTTCATTTCCCGCTTAATCGGCAAGCTATAGTGCTTACAGAATAAGCTGCAAAGGAAACTCAGATACATGGAGCACACCAGCTGATCACGTAATCGGTGCTGCAGCTACATGTGTCGCGGCTGTGTCACAGTCACAGCACATGCATGGAAAGCCCAACAAACAGGCTCTCCATACATGTGCTATGACAGCGACACAGCCACAACACATGCAGCTGTGGAGCCAAACAGCTGATCAGCCGGAGCGATCCAGGAAGCCGAGTTCCCTTTGCAACTTATTCAGTAAGTACTAAAACTTGCCGAATAAGTGGGAACCAGAACAAATTCACTCAACTCTAATTGGGACTCAGAGCCTCAAGTCGGAAAAGGAGCTGGAGGAATTGTTCTATTTGTACGGGTGGATCCTGGGTGGAGCTGAAGAATTGCAGGGGAGGCGGTGCCACACTGTTCGCCTTCATCAAATTGCAGGAACCACAGGATGCAGAGGATGCTTTTCAGCGATTACGTGAGGAGTTACCCAGGTCAAGCCGGAGATGATCGGAAGCCTATCACGCCTGGTTAATTAAGATGGTGGAGGAATGTGACAACACAGCATGTATTCTTAATTAGGTCAGCTGTATTTTTCAGTAGGTCAGAAGACATAGGCCATTGTTCATATATTGCTCATTGTTCATGTATGAGCCCGAAGTTTCTTTTACAATGTATGCCCTGATATTTTTACATTGTAAAAGTCACTTCCGGGTCACGCAGAGCACAGTTTGACCCGTAGAGGCTGCAGAGCGGTAATGTCACTCAGAACAACCTGGGGAGAGAGACAGTAGGTGAGTAATTTAATACACTCACACTACTCCCTATACACATATACACATATTTAATGAATAAAATTATTAATTGGAAAGAGCGGCGCTAAGGATTAAATTTATAGCTCACCCCTGCAGGTGAAAATCCCTAGGGTGACAATCTGACAGATACAAACACCCTGCGGCATCGGTCTCCAGCATTTTTGTAACAAATAAGTTCTGATTAACCACTTAAATTATGGTATCAAATGCAAGAGAAGCATCTAATATGTTAAAAGGGGAATAAAAGATGGCTTTGACAACACAATACCCCTTGCCATGGTACTCCAAGGTCTTGTGAATGGTGGCCTGTTAGACCCAGCTGTAAGCAGGGTCTATAACAGGCTCAATCAGTCAGAAACTGACACTGCAGTACATGAGACCTGCAGTGAATAAGACTAGCGATCAAAGCAAAAAAATAATGTTCAACAGAGGGACTAAGTGAAAAAGTTGGAAAAAATTAAATAAAATATGTAAAAAAGTAAAAACCACACAAAGTGCGCACAAATTACAAAAATCCATTTAGCCTCTAAAAATTCAGCCTAAAGCAAAAATAAACAAAAAAATCTACACAATTGTTTTTTCCCCGTCAGAAAGTACCCAATCTATAAAACTATTATGACATTTATTGTGCATGGCGAACATCGAAAACACAAAATAATAAAAACACGCCCAAAATGTCGCTTTTCCATCATATTGACACACAAAATGGAATAAAAAGTGATCAAAAAGTCATATATAAAAAAATGGGATGAATGACAACGTCAGATCATTTCGCAAAAAATAAGTCCTAATATGGCTCATTCACGAAATAAAAAAAGTTACAGCTCTCAGAATACGACACTGCAAAAACAAATTCCTTTTTGTAAAATATAGTTTCTAGTGTGTAAAAGTAGCAATGTATACAAAAAAATATAAATTTGCTATCGTTACAATCTTACTGATCCAAAGAATAAATCAGTCTTATCCCTTTTACTGCATGGTGAAGTGCACCAAAAAAAAAGTTTTTGAATTGTTGTTTTTTGTTCATTCTGTGTCTGGAAAATCTGAATAAAAAGTGAACAAACAATGTTGTATACCCCAAACTGGTACCAAATTCATTTTCAACTCGTTACCCAAAAATTAAGCCCTCATGCAGTTCTGCAGTTCTGCTCACCAAAACATAAAAAAGTTACAGCTCTCAGAATATGGTGATGAAAAACACCAGGGCTATTTACCAGTAGCCGATTTTTCCAGAAACCATGACAGCACACCTGAGAGAGGGATCCGCCCAGCAATGACAGAAAGCCAACTGACAAAAAAAAAAGAGCAGTACCTCTCCCACGCAAGAGCAGAGCATGATAAGACCTCCAGTTAATTTATATACATAACCAACACCACATCATAAAAACCCCCAAACGATAGTGCACACCCATATGGTAAGAAAGAGGGGTAGATATACAGATGCTGTCATGGGTTCTGGAAAAAAAACGGCCATTTTCCATTCACCCATGACAGCACATCTGAGATTTTTGGAGAATATAAACCACCTTAGGAAGGGTCCGCTTGCAGAACCATTCTACCAAAGGTTAAAGCGAACCTGTCAGCTGTTTTCTTCCAGTGCTTATCTACAGCATTCTATAATGCTGTAGATAAGCCCCTGATCCAACCCTTTAAGTCAGGATATGAGAGCAGTGCCTAAAGATGGTAGATGGTGAGGACCAGGTAACGGCCATACAAATATGATCAATTGATATCTCTGCTTTTTCTGCCCAGGAGATTGCCACAGCTCTGGTGGAGTGAGCCATGATGCCTTCAGGAACACCATTTGCATTGCACGACAAACAAATGGCCTCCCTGATTCATCTGGCAATGGTACCCTTGGATACCCCATACCCCTTTCTGCTACCCTGAAAGGCTACGAACAGGGACTGGTCTTTCCTCTACTGACTGGTGTGGAACGTCGGCTCAAATAGCTGCTCCTCAAGGTAGACACAGGCACACATGGGGATAAAGTCTCTGGGTGATTCACTGTATCATATACCAAAAACCCAAATTGGTAACAGAAAAATAGCCTTTCTGGCTCAAAAGAAAATATACAGTTCATACACAGTCCTGCCCAGTACTTCAGGGACAATCCATATGGCAGCTCTCACAGGCTTTGATGTGGCGCCCCTGAGGCTCAGTCGCCACAGAGGTACTGCACCTTCTCCTAAGGTGTGGTGCCCCACCATCCAGGTAAGTTGGAGGCTCCTGACCATGCTCCAACACTTGCACCCCACACAATAGAGTAGTTCAGCACAACCACATTGCAGCTCCTTGCTTAGAGAGAAGCAGAGCACCTTTGGTGGTTCCCTGCTTGGAACACAAGACGTGCTGGGAGGTGGGTGGAGTTCCGTATATATATATATATTGAGAGGGATGGTTTAGGATTGGAGAGTCAGTCTGACAGGAGGTCAGTGAGGAAGGAAGCCACTCAGGAGGAGTGGGGATCCCTGGAAGAAGGGATGGAGGAAGGAGTGCTGCAGCTGCCTCGGTGACCTGAGCCAGCTGGCACGGGAAAGGAAAGGAGAGAAGGAGAAGGACGTTGACCTGAAGCCTGAGCTTCCATAGAAGGGAAAGGACAAGTACGGAACGTAGGAGTAAAAGGGAACACAGAGGACGTGGGTTAGAGGAAGAACCCTGCCTAGAAGTTCTAAGTGCAAGGTCGGGGCCCGGTCCCCAAGGTTGTATGGACACTAATGGTTCTGCAGCAGGCACCGGTGGAGTAGTAGGCTGTAAATGCACTACTCCCATCTAAGACTTGAGGGCACAACAGCAATACGGATAGAGAGCCGGGACTTAGGAGTAGAGAGTCCCCGAAGCAGGCTACAGCTGTCTGCCGTGCAAGTAGAGTTCTTGGGAACATCTGTCAGGAGGAACTCCAGAGTACCACAGTACTGGAGATCTTCACACTTAAAGGCGCTACAGAGGAGACGTTCAGGAAAGGCACATAAGTTGGCGGAGTGTGGAAGGGAGCTTTCCATCTTGCCTGGAGGTTGACTGAGTCCCTGACCCGGAGGTCACGGCACAGAAGCGGGCACAACAGACTGTGAGTAAAGCTTTGGAACTACATGCCCTGGTGTCCTCCATTCCTTCCTGCGCCTGTCCGCCTGACACTGCTACATCCCCTGTGCCAGACACTACATCACCTAAGTGTCTCCACATCTACACTGCCCTGGGACAACAGCCCTGCCTGTGGAGCGCTATACCATCATCGCTGCACCACACCATCTGTCCCAGAGGATCTGTCTGCAGCGTCGGCTTAACACCTCTCTTGCCGAACACCACAGGTGGCGTCACAAACTATACATCCAAACCATTACATTCCCCCATTACTTGGGCGCCCAGGGCCACGGTCCGGGTCACCACTGCTGTGACTCATCCCACTGAGTTGAATTGTGGGGAGGAGGAGGCCACAATACCTCGGTATGCCACAGTTGCTAAGCTGCTTACTGTCAGTAACAATGCAATACGGGCAGCAGAGCCCTTGGTCTCATCTGACCAGGTGGAGGACAATGGCTCTGTAAAGCAGCTGGAAGAGTGGTGTCAGCAGCTGCATGTGGGAACTGACTCCACACCTTCATACAAAAAGAGTGGGGTTTACCGAGTGACTCAGGAGTACGAGCGGGTAATCAGTAAACACCCCCTAGACTTTGGGAAGGCAAAAGGGGTTCAACACCATATCCCCACTGGAGATCATCCTCCCATTAAAGAAAGGTACCGACCTATACCCTCAACACAATACCAATGTGCCAAAAGTATGTTGCGGGAAATGAAGGAAGCTGGGGTGATCAGAGATAGTTGTAGCCCCTGGGCAGCTCCAATAGTCTTTGTGAAAAAGAAAGATGGTACCATGAGAATGTGTGTTGATTACCGAAAAATTAACAGCATTACACATAAGGATGCCTACCCATTACCCAGAATTGAGGAATCATTAGCCGCACTTAAAACTGCTAACTATTTTTCCACCTTAGATCTCACTAGTGGGTATTGGCAGGTTCCCGTGGCAGAGGCAGACAAGGAGAAAACAGCGTTTACCACCCCAATGGGTCTCTGCGAGTTCAACTACATGCCATTCGGGCTCTGCATCGCCCCTGGGACATTTCAACGGTTAATGGAATGCTGCCTTGGACACAAGACAGTCCTCTTATACCTTGATGATGTCATTGTTTTCTCCGAGACTTATGAAGACCATCTGAAGCACCTGGCTGAGGTGTTTGAAGCCTTGTCCAACTTTGGCCTGAAAGAGAAGCCATCCAAATGCCACCTCCTGAAGCCCAAGGTACAGTACCTTGGTCATATAGTGAGTGCAGAAGGTGTGGCACCGGATCCTGACAAAGTCACCATCATCCGGGACTGGCAGAAGCCCAGCAACCTCCATGAGGTACGTCACTTCCTCGGGTTGGTAGGCTACTACCGAAGGTTCATCAAAGGCTTCACTGAGATAGCCACCCCTATGCAAAATCTTCTGGTGGGCCAGCCCAAGAAAGCCAGGAAGAAGAGTCCTACATTTGAATGGAATGAGGAACTGGAGAGGTCCTTCACTCGATTGAAGATGGCTCTCACAGGAGATGAAGTTCTGGCCTACCCAGATTATGACCAACCATTTGTGTTGTATACTGATGCCAGCAATGTTGAACTGGGAGCAGTACTGTCACAGGTACAGAATGGCAAAGAAAGAGTGATCTCTTATGCCAGCAGGAAGCTTGGTCCCACTGAAAGGAACCCTGACAACTACAGTTCCTTCAAACTGGAGTTCCCCGCCATAGTCTCGGCTGTGACTGAACGATTCAAGCATTACCTAGCTTCAGCCAAGTTTACCATCTTCACGGACAACAACCCGTTGACTCACTTGGAAACTGCCAAACTGGGTGCACTGGAGCAGCGATGGATGGCCCGGCTGTTTAGCTATGAATTCACCATCAAGTACCGAGCGGGGCACAAGAATGCCAATGCTGATGCGCTGTCCAGAATGCCTAATCTGCCAGATGCAGAAGAAGACCCTGAGGCACTCGAAGAAATAGAGTTACCTGCCTTCCACCGGCCAATTGCGGCCCAACGTGCCCAAGGAGTGAGAAACAGACGGTCTATCATGAAACAGGCCACCCTAAATCAATTGCCTCATCATGAATGGGCAGAAACGCAGCAGTCCACCTGGTAAAAGAGCTACTGTCACAAGCTGACTCACGCCCAGATCCAGATGCTCCTGAAGAAACCCAGCAGTTGTGGAAGGAAAGAGGCAGGCTGTTCATCTATGAGGGAAAGCTGTGTCGGAAGAGTATCAAAGCCCGCACTCATGAGTTGGTCTGGCAGGTGGTAGTCCCAAAGAGGGAGGCATCAATGGTCTTGGAAGCATACCACAATGGAGCTGGACACTTTGGATGGAAGAAGTTGGAGGCCTTGCTCCGAGAGAGATTCTACTGGGCTGGTATGAGGAAAGCCATTGAAAATTGGTGCCGGGAGTGTGGACAATGTAACCTGCGCAGAAAGGACCGTAACAGCCAGCGAGCTCCTTTACAGCCAATAATAGCCAAACAACCACTCGAGTTGGTCGCCCTGGACCATGTGAAGCTGGTTCCAAGCCGCTCAGGCTACGTTTATGCCCTTACCATCGTTGATCACTACTCGAGATTCCTGGTAGTCGTGCCTGTCAAGGATCAAACAGCCAGGACAGCAGCCAGAGCATTCCAACAGCACTTTTGTCGACCACACGGATATCCCGAGTGAGTGCTTACAGATCAAGGTCCAGCCTTTGAGGCAGAAGTGTTCCAGGAATTCTGTAACTTGTACGGTTGCAAGAAGATCAGGACAACACCGTACCATCCACAGACCAATGGCATGTGTGAAAAGATGAATCAGGTGGTGATCGATCGACTGAAGACCTTACCTTTGGAAGAAAGGAATCTGTGGCCAGAGAAGTTGCCAGATCTGGTTGACCTCTACAATCACATACCTGTGAATTCCACCAACTGCGCTCCAGCCTACCTAATGAGAGCGAGGCCTGGCAAGTTACCTATTGATTTGGATATGGGAGTCCTTACACCTGAGGTAACATCACCAGATGCTGACTGGGATACAGAGCGGCAGCAGCAGTACCGTAGAGTACAAGAGTGTGTAGAAAAGAGTCTAGCTCAGGCGAGACAAATGCGGGAGAAGAACTACAATCAACATGCACCTGCAGTTCCCTTGTTACCAGGAGAACAAGTCCTAAAGAGGAAAAGAAGGATGCATAAATTGGATGACCAATGGGAAGCTGAACTCTACACCGTCCTACCATCAAACTTTGACAACATCAAAGTGTGCCTTATCAGTAAGGATGGAGGAGAAACCTCATCAGCAGTATCGAGGGATCATCTGAAACTGTGCCCTGACCAACTAAAGGACAGAATGGAAGAGCAAAACAACCTTCAGCCCATAGAGGAAGAAGACGAAAAGGTCAGCACTGTACTCTGAGAATTCCCTGCAAATTGGACTAGGCGCGAATCAAGCCATACTGGTGCCAGTTTTGACCTTTCCCCAACTGGTAGTGCAAGAAGAAGTGACTCAAGACCACCCTGAAAACCAGCAAGTACAAGCAGCGGATGCCACACCAGCAGTGGAACAAGAGAATTCTCACCCTGCCAGTGGTGAATCTGTCATGCCTACAGTGAGTAAAAGTGGTCCTAGGAAATCTAGTATTCCTGTGCTACGCAGAACCACCAGTAGTGTAGCCAGTACAACACACACTACACCAGTAGTAGTTAACACAAGGCATCCAGTAAGGTCCCCAACAACACCAGTGTTACGTAGGTCTGTCCGTAGTACCCAAGGTATTCCACCCCTAGGGTTCTGCATATAGATAAGTTTTGTAAATGTTAACCTGTAAATATGCAACGTTTCAAGTTTTGTGCCTACAGAGACTCTGTAAGACTTTTTGGATATTTTATTTTGTTTCATGGACACTTGGACCACAGGACTAGATGTGGTCAAAACTCTACTTGTAAATAGTTTACCAACTTGCTCAGGAATTTGACCATGGACATTGACGCATGGACTAATCATCATAGGATTCTTTTTGAGCTTTGGTTTTTGTTTTTTTTTTCTTCCCTCACTTTTTGAAATCTTGTAACCTTTATAAATGTTAATATGTTTACATGTTGCTTTCTCTTCAGTCCGGGAGTACTGAATTGCACTAGGGAGAAATGTGGCGCCCCCAGGAGTATGGTCGCCACAGTGGCATTGCCTTCCTCCTAGGGAGGGTGATGTCATACTTGGAAGCAATAAAGGATCTCTCTGGCAGTTTATCTAGACACACAACACAGTTTCCTTTCCAGGTCAGCAGAGGGAGCTCTGAACCAAAACTGGGGGAGGAACTACTCTCTGGGGGCCAGGGGGAAAATTGGAGGAGTTCGTGTGAGGAGGGCAACGTGTGTGGAGGTGGAGGAGAAGAGCTGGGAGACTGAGCAGAGAGTTCAGGCTCATTCCCAGCTATAGCGCATGATCTGGAGCCTGGTCTCCAAGGCTGTACGGACACTGATGGTCCTGCAACAGAAACCAGAGGAATAGGAAGCTGTAAATGCTCTATTCCCACATAATACTCGGAGGCACAACAGCGGCGTGTGAGCCAGAAGAGAAAGGCTACAGCTGTCTGCCATACGAGGGAGTTCTAAAGAGAATAAGCAAGTGGAACTTCAGTGTAACACAGTACTGCAAGTACCTAAAGATAAGCACTAGGAAGGAGACTACACAACCCATCAGCATTGAGAGATTTCTAAGTTGCTTCCAGGCTAGCCAGCTCCTGTGCCATCTGTAATCTGGACCCTGGACTGCATTTGCCAAGCAAAGTAAAGGTAAAGAAACTGCACCCTGTTGTGTCCTTGCCTTCTTCCTGCAACCCGGTCAGCACTGCTTCATCCCTGTGCCAGACACTGCACCCTCTTCCTCAACACCTATCTCTTCATCTACACTGCCCTGGGACTACTGCCCTACCTGTGGAGGGCCACAACATCATTGCTGCACCACACCATCTGTCCCAGAGGATCTGTCTGCAGCGTCGGCTTAACATCTTCATTGCCGAACACCACAGGTGGCGTCACGAATCATTCACTCATAAACTTTATTCCATCACTTAACCCCTTTTACATGGGTGCCCAGGGCCACGGACCGGGTGACCGTTGCTGTGACATTCCCCTGTGAGAGACCGGCCCGGTACCGAGTACCCCACAGCCATGAGAGGGCGACCCACGTATGTCCCAGAAACTCTGAGAATAGGTCCCAGTTCCACTGCAACAGCTCCCGGCACTGTTGCCTCTGGGCTGGCATCAGAGTCTCTGCAATGGTGACATTCTCCATGGTGACTTTAAGACTGGCTCCCAGGGAAGGGGTGTCCAGCGATTCTCGGTCTTACCAGGGTTTGCGCAAGTTCACATGATAGACCTGGTGCGGCTTCCTTTTCCCCCGCTGGTGTACCTTGTAATTAACTTCACCCAGTTTTTCCTCCACCTCGTATGGGCCTTGCCACTTGGCTAGGAACTTGCTCTCCACCGAGGGGATAAGCACCAGCACACATGACTCTGGCTGGAATTGCCTCAGCCTCGCTGATCGTTTATACACCCTTGCCTGTGCCTCCTGTGACTGGAGAAGATGCACCTTCACAATAGACATCACTTTCGAAATTCTCGCCTACAGCTGGGCGACATGCTCTATAATGCTCTGGTGTGGCGTGACCTCAGCTTCCCACGTTTTCTTGGTGATGTCCAGGAACTCTTGCAGATGTCGACCATATAGAAGCTCGAACAGCGAGAAGCCAGTAGAGGCCTGGGGAACTTCCATGATGGAGAAGAGCAGAAACAGAAGCAGGTAGTTCCAGTCTCAATCGTCCTTCTCAATGACCATTTTGACCATGGCTGTCAAGGTTTTATTGAAACGCTCTACTAGGCCGTCGGTCTGTGGATGGTATACTGAGGTTCGCAGCTGGGCAATCTGGAGGACCCTACAGAGTTCTTTCATTACCTTGCTCATGAACGGGGTTCCCTGGTCTGTCAGAATCTCCTTCAGCAGGCCCGTCCTAGCAAAAATATGAACCAGTTCCCGGGCATTACTCTTAGCCGAAGAGTTCCTTGGGGGTTCTGCTTCAGGGTAGCGGGTCGCATAGTTCATCATGACCACTACGATATATTGGTGACCTCATGCAGACTTAACTGAAGGACCTACTAGGTTCATGGTAATGCGCTCAAATGGGATCTCTATTACCAGTAACGGGACTAGAGGACTTTGGAAGTGGTTATCTGGCAGATGAGGCAGGACCTACAATAATTCAGGATTTCCCCGATAACATCCCAGCAAATAGAACCTCTGCGGTATTCTCTCCTGTGCTTTCTCCATCCCCAGATGTCCCCCCAAAACATGCGAATGGGCCATGTCTAGAACCCTCCGCCAGTATGGCCCTGGAACCAACAGCTGCTCCACTATTTCACCTTCCCTCAGTGTAGTTTTTCTATACAGCAATTTGCTATTGACTGCAAAGTGTGGGTACCTGGTGCCAGCCCCTGGTTCTTGAGAAACCCAATCAATCACAGACACATTTTCAAAAGCCCCTTTTAGGGTAAGATCCCACATTTGAGAAGTCCCAAAGTTTTCCCCAGAAATCCCCAGCTCAGGAACCTCTGTTTCACTGGTAACCATTTCATCCTCATCACCAGCTAGGACACACAATGGGAACTCCTCCACTTAAGGCTGCGACGAGGATTCTTCAGGGTGGCACTGGCTCCTGCCTGAGCCACTGGGCAACCCTGCCTTTCCTCCAAAATCCCAGAACAGGCTGAAGTCTCGCCCAATTATCACAGGATGTAAAAAGTCATTGACTATACCGACTTCATGGAATTCTGTACTGTGGCTCATTTTAATCAACACTCTGGTAACCAGGTAGTCTTTGGCATGCCCGTGGATGCAGCATATGCCCACATGTTTCCCAGGGATCAACTGGTGGGGAAGCGTAGCCCTTATCAGGGTCACCAAACTCCCAGAGTTTGAGTCCTGATACCAGTACTCCGTTTACGGTCACAGGGCATGACTGTGGCCCCTCTCCGGACTGACAGTCCACACTGCAGGCTGGGTAGGTGTGACGAGCTTCAGCTTACGGTGAGTCGTTTCTTCTTTGAATGAGTGGACCCTCTGGGCCGTGGCACCCACCTAGGGCGAGCTAACCTAGTGAGAACAACCCCCGTACAGGGATTGTCAGGGGCAAGACCAAGGGAGTGAGCCACCACGGCAGCTGGACCAGACGGCCGGCTCAGGGAACCAAGACAAGGCGAGACGAGATGTTAGTTCAAAGAAACTTCATTTAAGGAAGGCTGCAAGGATAACATCAGGTACAAACATAACCAGAACAGGGACAACATAGCAAGGTGCGTGCAAGGGCACGCCAAAGTCCAAGCATGGTACGTGCAGATGGTAGGCGGAGGCACGATGACATCAGACTCCGGACAGCAAGCGAAGATCAACCGGGACATCAGGTTCTGAAGCTCTGTAGGCAATCATCAGGATCCAGACATCCGAAAGTCAGCCAGGGTTCCATGCAAGGAAACAAGACAGGGTTAACGACATGATAAGTGTCAACGGACACGCCAGGTTCGGGTACACAGGATGGAGGCCTGCGCATGCCAAGGGGCATGCCAGGGACGGGTAGAAGGACGGAGACCGGCGCGTGCGAGGGCACACCAGGGATGGGTTCAATGGCATCGGAATCCGGGGTGCTGGCATCGACCGACAGGGTCCAGGAAGCAGACTACGGACCTCAGCTCCGGACATCAGGCTGCAGTCATCTAGGTCCGGACCTCTGGCAGCGATCGGCAGGTTACGGAATCCGGCAGGCAAACTAGGGTTCAGTGCAGAGCAAAGAGCAAAAGACTTTGTGCAAGAGTAGCACGAAAAGGCACAGTGCGAGAACCAGCGTGCATGCAAGGGAGCACGGAGACCACAGCTGGGGGCACCGGCAGGTGGTACCGACGATGGCATAAGCAAGCGGGCACGACTAGAGGCGGCACCGCTGCGGCCACGCAGCCGGAGACCACTATAGCACTGGACGAGGGCACGGCTGAGGCACACAGGCGAGCACGGCTAGAGGCGGCATGGCTGAAGCACACCAGGCAGGCACAGGCGACCAGGCACGTGCACGGAGCCACAAGGCAGGGCTAGGCAAAGGTACAGGACAGACGCGTGCGATACCGCATGGCAAAGCCTAGTATGAAAAGTGCAAGGGCGCACAAGCAACAGAGGCAAGGCATAGAGTAGTAGACAGGACCCTGCGCATGCAAAGGACATGCCAGGGGCAAAGTACAAGGCGAGGCCTGCGCGTACCGAGGGGCACGCCAGGGACAGGGCACAGAACAGAGGCCTGCACGTGTAGACAGACACGTCAGGGACAGGGACAGAGTCTAGCAGCGGAGCGTAGGCCGAAGCCCAGAGCCGGGCCAAGGGAGAAGCTTGGGACTAGACAGGGTACAGAGCAGAGGCCTGCACGTGCAGAGAGGCATGCCAGGGACAGGGTACAGAGACGAGGCCTGCACGTGTAGACAGACACGTCAGGGACAGAGTCTAGCAGCGGAGCGTAGGCTGAAGCCCAGAGCCAGGCCAAGGGAGAACCTTTGGACTAGACAGGGTACAGAGACGAGGCCTGCACGTGTAGACACACACGTCAGGGACAGGGACAGTCTAGCAGCGGAGCGTAGGCCAAAGCCCAGAGCTGGGCCAAGGGAGAACCTTGGGACTAGACAGGGTACAGAGCGGAGGCCTGCACGTGCAGAGAAGCACGCCAGGGACAGGGTACAGAGATGGGTACCTGAAGCCACAAAGCAAAGCGAGACAGTAAACATGGAAAGAAACACGGAACAGAATCAGAGCAAACAAGGACTACAAGGCAAAGTAGGGCAAAGACAAAACATGGCACAAAAGACAAATGTGGCGCCCCTGAGGCTTCAGTCACCACAGAGGTATTGCACCTTCTCCTAAGGTGTAGTGCTCCACCATCCAGGTAAGATGGGAACTCCTGACCACATTCCACACCTGCACCCCACACACAAGATAGTTCAGCAGGGACCCATCCATGCTTTAGGCTGGAAAGGTCATAGGGTGCCTTTTGTGGTCCCTGGCTTCGTAACTCAAGAAGTGCTGGGGAGGTGGGTGGAGTTAGTTATAAAAGAGAGGGAAAGTGTAGGATTTCTAGTCAGTCAGTAAGAGGTCAGCCTGACGGGAGGTCAGTCTGGGAGAGACCAGAGAGAGAGAGCAGGCTGACAGCAGGTCAGCCTGAGAGGAGCTCAAGGTGGAGGAAGACAGTCAGTCAGGAGAGGCTGAGGACTGGTCTTAGTGGAACGAGCTTCTCAGGGAAGAAAGAGAAAGACGTAGACTGGAGACTACAGATTCCATAAGAGAGATAGAACAGATCGGAACGAAGGAGAAGAGAAGGACGGTGGGAAGCAGTTTGAGAAAGAGAGAGAACCCTTCCAGTCCAGAGCGCAAAGGCCGGGGCCCGGTCCCCGAGGTTGATTGGAATCTTTATGTCCGGCAACAGACACCGGAGGAGTAGTGAGCCGCTAACACCTTACTCCCACTCTAGACTGGGGGCACAACAGCAATTGAGTAGAGAGCCGGGACGTAGTGAGGAGTCCCCGAAGCAGGCTACAGCTCTCTGTCATACAAGTAAAGACTAGGAACACCTAGAGAGAGGCATTCCAGGGTAACTAAGTACTGGAGTGCTTCGCACCTTAAGGCGCATTGAGGAGTCGTTCAGTGAAGGAACATATTGGCGGAGTGTGGAAGGGAGAACCCTACCTGGCCTGGAGGTTGGCTGGAGCCCTGACTTGGAGAACACAGTACGGAGGCAGGTGTGTGTATGAACTGCAAACAGTGAGTAAAGCCTTGGAACCGCACACCCTGTGTCCTCCAGTTATTCCCGCACCACTACACCTGGGTACCAACATCTACCCCATCCTGCGCCTCTCTTCAGCCATTGCACCTACACTGCCCTGGGACCACAGCTCCACCTGTGGGGAGCTACACCATCTCTGCTGCACCACACCATCAGTCCCAGCGGATCTGTATGCAGCGTTGGCCTAACATCATACTTGCCAAACACCAAGGGTGGCGTCATGAACTACTCATATAAACTTTAATACCATTAACAACATCACCGCCATTGATATTGGGGCCCAGGGCCACGGACCGGGTCACTGCTGCTGTGACACGCACATCCCCCTGACACCGGCCCGTTACCGAGTACCCCACAGCCCTGGGTGCAGAGCGAGGGCGACCCACAAACACTAGACAAGGCACAAGACAAGAGATGGAATACGAGCACGGAGCGTGTGCAGAGACGCACTACAGAGCAGAGTGCAAGGGCACAGAATAGAGGGCGCAACCCCACAGACCAAGCAGCCATGCAGAGCACCAACACAATACTCAGGCCCTGAGCATAGGAAGGGGTGGTCTGATATAGGGCATAGCACCTCCTCTTCCGGGTCAGGATCAGGGTAGAACTTCCAGTTCAGATCCTCTAGGATCACAGTGCGCAGTCACATGATCAGGATTCCAGACATGCAGGGACGATTGCAAAACCAGACAGTGCAGGATCCTAGGAAAGGTCACATGATCAGGGTTTCAGGCATGCAGAGACGACTGCAGAACCAGACAGTGCAGGATCCTAGGAAAGGTCACATGATCAGGGTTCCAGACATGCAGGGATGATTGCAGAACCGGACAGTGCAGGATCCTAGGAAAGGTCACATGATCAGGGTTTCAGACATGCAGAGACAAATGCAGAACTAGCCTATGCTGGAACATACGAAGAACACATGATCAAGGATTCTAGACATGACGAGATGATCACAGAAGGCAGAGCAGAAGCACAGGCATCCTGCAGCACAGGCATGAGGTGAGTGTGCACACTGCTCTAGGGAACATGCAGGATAGCAGACACGAGATGCGCGTGCACACCGCTCCAGGGGTTCTTGAGGCAAAACAGACAAGGCAGACATGACAGACATGGCGAGCATGACAGTAGGCATAAAATGAGCAGCCTCCTGAGGAAGATTAATGAAACGTGCATTGAGGTGAAGGGGACACCGAGGTTACCTGCTATTTAACTCAGTATGTACACTTTCTTTATCACCTCCCTTTCATTTCTGTACATTTTTTAGTTTTATTATGATCTTATTCAGCTACTATAATGAGAGTGTGTAGTGACTCCCTAAGAGCATGCTGACAGTGCAATAAGCACTTTACATTGGTATTCAAACTATTATTGCTATGTTTTTTTATAGTGAGTTATCATATCTAATGTTATGGTTCTAATGTGGATTAATCACCTGGTCTATTGATCTTTGATTTATTATAACCTTTATTATGTAACCTTGGCCCCTGTATATTGGAATATAGCAGACTTTTTACATAATTCAATTTTTAAAATAATTTAATAAAAGTATATATTATTGGATTATTAGTCTGTGGTGGCATATTTTTCCTCCACATGGTGTGTTCTATAATACAAGCAGCAACTGAATAGGTTACAATCCATCTGCTCGGCAGACATAGGACAATGTGCCACTATGTATACAGGGCAGTGATACCGCCAGCAGATAAGTTGTTTACCAGCAGCATTTTGGAAGCCCCTCAGCGGCTCCTTGGGAACTCTGACTCCCCCCCCCCACCCCGTGGTGGCTCTGTAACACCTCTTTTGGGACTTGGGCTTCCTCTGGGTATCCCAGTATGGAGATGTAAAACCCCCTGGCTTCCTCAGGGACCTCTTGACTACCTGGTACCTTTCTACGAGGTCCAGCAGGTCATCTGCATTCTGGGCGTCTCTTTGGGCAACCCAGGACTACACTGGCCCGGGGAGAGAGTGAATAAATCTGTCCATGATGACCGGCTCGACCATCTGGGCTGAAGTGGAGAACCCCGGCTTCAACCATTTCTGGACCAAATGCAACAAGTCAAACATTTCTAAGTTTGGAGGTTTGTCATTACCATACACCCAGTGATGAACCCTTTGGTCTCTGACAGACAAGAGCATGCCAATATCTCCATTTTCAGCTTGGCATATTCCCAGGTAACCTGCAAGGCCTCTCCTGCTGTGCAACCCATTCAAAAACAGAAATAAATGCCTCTATACCATCCCCTGGGGTCATCTTTTGCATGGCTCATCTTACTGCTTTCCGGACACAGGAGTCATCACCTTGATGTTGGGAAGGGGTGGTTTCTCTGTTCCGGGAATCTCCCATCAGGAGTTCCATCTACCTTTTCTGTTGTTTCAGCTGTTGTATTAGGAGTTTATTAGTCTCCTGCTGTACCTGGTTCTGTTCCTGCTGGCTCAGGATCAGGTGCTTGAGTAGCTCCTCCATTTTGTCCAACCATTGTTCCATCTCCATAGCTGCCTTACCCCAGGACATACGATTTGTCCACCGCTGCTACTCATATTCCTGGAACATTTGCCCACATCCAATACACTACTTGTGGAAGCTCAGCTCACTTAGCTGCTCCTCGAGGTAGACACAGGCATACATGGGGTTAAAGTATCTGGGTGGTTTATTGAATCATAAACCAAAAACCCAAAATGGTAATAGAGAAACAGTCTTTCGTGCTCAAAAGAAAATAAACAGTTCATACAATCCTGCCCAGTACTTCTTGGACAACACATATGGCAGCTCTCACAGGAGCTTCAGTATGGAGACTTCCTTGCCTCCACACAACACAGACAGAGCATCTCTTTACCTACTCACCTAAAAAACAACCCATAACATAGCCGCTTAACTCCTTCAGGACATAGCATGCTGAAACTCATGGGTTTCTTGACAACTGAGGACTCTCAATCTCTATATTTAAATCTGAATGTGTGTGTGCATGTGTATCACCAACCAATAACGGAGCAGCAGAGTGGGACACCAACCAATCATGAAGCAGTAGAGCGGGGCTGAGGACGGATACAGCAGGACAGTGCATAGGGAGCGGGGCTGTGAGGAAGACAGTCTTCAGGACAGGGGCTGAATAGTGCCAGCACCCTCCCAGCCCTGTCCCGGCTAAATCGGCGCTCCCCATCACCAACTGCGCTATCCCCCTCTCCCCTGCAGCTTCCCGGCCTAAATTTAGTCCCTGGCTTCTACTGCGGCCTACTACAGCGCTAGGCCATGCCCCCACAGGCCGCCCAATCACACACGCTGCAGCTCTGCTCTAGCTCCACCCACTCCGACAAGCTCCGCACACTCCGGCCGACCACGCTAGGCCATTTCCCCTGCAGGCTGCCCAATCACATGCGCTGCATCTCCGCTCTAGCTCCACCCACTCCACCCAGCTCCGCCCACTCCAACAGAACAAACAATCTGCACACATCTTCCCTCTTAAAGGGATCTCCTGTATGGAAGTTAGGGCAAATTCCTCAGCGC
The DNA here is from genome assembly GCF_039654945.1 of Dendrobates tinctorius. Taxonomy (NCBI): domain Eukaryota; kingdom Metazoa; phylum Chordata; class Amphibia; order Anura; family Dendrobatidae; genus Dendrobates; species Dendrobates tinctorius. Next base: position 7,502,055 of record NW_027361704.1, read on the forward strand.
TCTCATTCTGACCCCAGGCCTCTATTAAAGGGATCATTGGTATGGAAGTTAGGACCGTTCCACTCAGCTCTGTGGTTCTGACCCCAGGGTCTCTTAAAGGGATCATTGGTATGGAAGTTAGGGCAAATCCACTCTGCATTTTGGTACTGATGCCAGGCTTTTCTTAAAGGGACCCCAGTATGGAAGTTAGGGCAATTCCAATCAGTGTTCTGGTTCTGACCCCAGGCCCCTCTTAAAGGGATCCACGGTTTGGAAGTCAGGGCAATTGCCTTCAAATGCTCTGGTACTGACCCCAGGCCTCTATTAAAGGGATCATTGGTATGGAAGTCAGGGAAAATCCACCCAGCACTTTGGTTTTGACCCCAGGCTTCTCTTAAAGGGATCCCTGGTATGAAACTTAGGACTGTTCCACTCAGCGCTGTGATTCTGACCCCAGGGCCTCTTAAAGGGATCATTGCTATGAAAGTTAAGGCAGTTCCACTCAGAGCTCTGATTCTGACCCCAGGCCTCTCTTAAAGGGATCTCTGGTATGGAAGTTAGGGTAAATCCCTCAGTGCTCTGATTCTCACCCCAGGTTTCTATTAAAGGGATCATTGGTATTAAAGTCAGGGCAAATCCACTCAGCGCTCTGGTTCTGACGTCAGGCTGACGGGATGATGTGGGATATTAGGGGTAGTAGTCCGGTGGCTCTGGCTGACGGGATGATGTGGGATATTAGGGGTAGTAGTCCAGTGACTCTGGCTGACGGGATGATGTGGGATATTAGGGGTAGTAGTCTGGTGGCTATGGCTGATGGGATATTGGGGGTAGTAGTCCCGTGGCTGTGACGTGATGATATGGGATATTAGTGGAAGTTGTCCGGTAGCTATGGCTGATGGGATGATGTGGGATATTAGGGGTAGTAGTCTGGTGGCTCTGGCTGACGGGATGATGTCTGAAATTAGGGGTAGTAGTCCGGTGGCTTTGATGGGATGATGTGGGATAGTAGGGGGAGTAGTCTGGTGGCTCTGGCTGACGGGATGATGTCTGAAATTAGGGGTAGCAGTCCGGTGGCTTTGACGGGAAGTTTGGGTAAATCCCTCAGTGTTCTGATTCTCACCCCAGGTTTCTATTAAAGGGATCATTGGTATTTAAGTCAGGGCAAATCCACCCCGCGCTCTGGTTCTGACGCCAGGCTGACGGGATGATGTGGGATATTAGGGGTAGTAGTCCGGTGGCTCTGGCTGATGGGATGATGTGGGATACTAGGGGTAGTAGTCTGGTAGCTTTGACGGGATGATGTGGGTCATAAGTAGTCCGGTGGCTCTGGCTGACGGGACAATGTGGGATACTAGGGGTAGTAGTGTTAGGAGTGGAGGAAGGCACTAAAAAAAAAAAAAATAATTAAAGTGCCTTCGCCACTCGGGGTCCGCCGTGTGGCAGGTGATATGACCGCTGCTAGAGAGGCAGAGCACTATGGTATTAATGTGCACGGGGTTAACTGCACAAGGAGTGCACTGAAGCAAGCTCTGTTAAAGACACAGAGCCGCAGCCTTAAAGCACACAAAAACGCTGTGTCTGTTTAAGCCACAGAACAACAGCGACACGGTAATAAAGGGTCACAGGAGCAGTCTTAAATGTCAGAACTACTCAGACAAGACCTACCATGAAAAAGAGGTGCGAGACGTCGCAGCTGCGAACGCTCGAGGAACTGCAATCGCAGCGCGGTGTGAACAGAGCCTCAGTGGAGACACCGCGATATCGCTGGCGCGATGCAGGACGCTAGCTGCTGAGACAGGAATAGCTGAGCGTGCTGGCGCTGCTACTGGCGGCTGCCCAATCACTCACACAATCGTATTATCAGAGGGAAGGGGTTTCTTAATAAGTCAGTCACCAGTCCAAGCATCCGTCACTGTTATGATGAGTCACCGAAGGAGGAAAAAACAAAATACCAGCTAAGTCCAGAAAAACCAGAGAGGTTGGCAGCTAACGGATTGCAGACCCCTGAACCTATCCACAACAACTAGCAGTAGCCGTGGGGGGTTCCTATGGTGCCCTAGACCCCTCGATCACAGCCGGAGAACTATATAGCCTAAAGACAGAAAGGGGAAAAACTAAACTGCCCCAGAGCAGACCCCAAAGCAATAGGCAGCCCCCAACATATAATGACGGTGAAGCAAGATGAAGACACTAACACAGATAGAAAGATAGGTTGAGCAAATGATGGGGCCCAAGCTAACTACATAGGACAGGATAGGAAAGCTGCTGTCTGCCATCCGCAAAAACCCTATCAAAATGAGCCAACCGACTGATAGGAAAACAGGCCCTGAAGTCGCTAGGCTTCAAAAGACTATATCAGCACTCAGGTATATTCTGAAGACAGAGCAAAATATCAACAGATCAGAGACAAAAATGGAATCCAGCTCACCCCCAGCCGGGGATGGCAGAACTCCCAAAAAACAAGGCAAAACTAAAACAAAACTGAAGAGTGCAAAGCAGAGCAGAAAAACTTAGCTTTGAGATGCAGGAATCAGACTGGTCTCCAAGAATCCAGCAGGAAAATCACCAGCCAGGAAGAAGGGCGTCGGCAGCCTTATATCCAGTCCTCAATTCCAGCCACCCAGTCATCATCCAGCTGCCCAGGTGTTTGTTAATCAGTCTCACTACCTTCTTTCACTAGAGGAGGGAGTTCATCAGACCTCAATGGTGAAGGGAAAAATGAACTCACAACACATCACCATACATACAGCAGCAGTATGAAAATACTAGTGCATGGCATAGCGGCCATGCGCACTTTTTATAGCGTACGGGACCTGCCAGAAATCTCCAGAGCCCTGAGCTAAGCCAATGGAATCAGGAGCAGGACCTGAGCACCTGACTCCTGAACTCCAATGGGAGCTCGTCCCATGGGCATGCTCAGAAGCTGGCTGAAAGGACTTAGCCTCTGGATACAAATGTGAGGATCTGGATCTCTGCATAAGTATGGCAGGACACAGATTCCTAACATTACCCCCCCTCCTAAGGCCCCCTCCTCCCCGAGCCCTCCGGGCGAATACCCTGCGCCCTACGGTGGCATAGGGCTCAAACTCATCCGAGGGCGAGCTTGGTGTCCAGGTAGGGGTTACAGTAACCCGAGACACCTGGAAGGCATCAGAGGAACAGAGGTCACCAGGTTTCAAGAGGGACACATGGGAGATAGTAGGAGCGGGAGTGACAGAGGCACGCTGCCGCGTGTCGGCAGATGTCGCCACCCTCTGTCTAGAAGGGTTAGGCTGAGCACATAAGGTGCAAGCCTGAATAAATTTCTTTATGTCCCGAGCTCTATGGGGCCACCAATACGCATCAGCCAACAGTTTTGAGACCTGCATATAGCCCCGATGGTGGTGCGTGTTAGACGCATGCGCCCAGGCGAGCACCTGAGCCCTGAGATGAGGAGGGACAAAGGTCTCGATAGCCGGTTCAGACTTCAACTTTTGTGGGGAACCGGCTTCCGGAGAAACCGCACTGACATAGTGACAACCGCAGATGGATTCCTGGTCAGAGTCTGTATTAAAGTTGGTGCGAGACACCTCCATGGGCTCAGGGGGTAGAACTTCCGGCTCGTCTAGCTCAAGGGGTACAAAAAATTTGGGAGCCGAAACGGATTTGCGCTTGGAGTGAGCACGCTCCATACCACGCTCAGAAAAATGGAGATCAATACGTGAGGAGACTGAGATTAGCTCTTCCAAGCTAGTGGGAATCTCTCTGGTAGAGAGAGCATCCTTCACATGCTCCACTAGACCTCCCCAAAAAACGGGGATTAGGGCCTTGTCGGACCATTCCAACTCGGACGCCAGTGTCCGAAAACGGATGGCATACTGGCTAACCGAGAGTGATCCCTGAGTAAGGGCGAGTAACTGCAGGGACGTATCATGCGTGACCCGAGGACCGAGAAAAACTTGCCTGATGGCAGTTAGCAAGTTAGCCGCGGACCGAATCTCGGGGTCACCATGCTCCCACAGAGGCGTAGCCCATTCCAGAGCCTTGCCCGACAGTAGGGAGATAACAAAAGCCACCTTAGCCCGCTCCGTAGGGAATTGTGCAGCCAGCAGCTCCAGGTGTATCGAGCACTGGCTGATAAAACCCCTACAGGAGGCGCCATCCCCAGCATATTTATTGGGCAACGGGAGGCGGGTAACTGTCGGTGCAAGGGCAGACATGGACATACGTCCTACCGCATCTGTAAGTGCCTGGACGGCAGCATCTGTAGCCTGCGCAGCTGCGAGAGACCTCTCAAGGGTAGCAAGACGAGCCTCGAGCTGACGCACAAGCTGTAACAGCTGCTCTGCCATCTCTAGCCAGACCTTGGCGCTAGTATTATGTTAGGAGTGGCGGAAGGCACTAAAAAAAATTAATTAAAGTGCCTTCGCCACTCGGGGTCCGCCGTGCGGCAGGTGATATGACCGCTGCTAGAGAGGCAGAGCACTATGGTATTAATGTGCACGGGGTTAACTGCACCCAGAGTGCACTGAAGCAAGCTCTGTTAAAGACACAGAGCCGCAGCCTTAAAGCACACAAAAACGCTGTGTCTGTTTAAGCCACAGAACAACAGCGACACGGTAATAAAGGGTCACAGGAGCAGTCTTAACCCCTTCACACCCGAGCCTGTTTTTGCCTTCGTGACCGGGCCAATTTTTTCAATTCTGACCAGTGTCAATTTATGAGGTCATAACTCTAGAACGCTTCAACGGATCCTACTGATTCTGACATTGTTTTCTCATGACATATTGTACTTCATGATGGTGGTAACATTTTTTAGATATGAGCTGCGCTTATTTGTTAAAAAAATCAAAATTTGGTGAAAATTTAGAAAATTTTGCAATTTTCAAACTTAATTTTTATGCCCTTAAATCAGAGAGTGATATCGCACAAAATAGTTAATAAGTAACATTTCCCACATGTCTACTTTACATCTGCACAATTTTGGAAACATAATTTTTTTTTTAGGAAGTTATAAGGGTTAAAAGTTGACCAGCGATTTCTCATTTTTACAACAAAATTTGCAACACCATTTTTTTTAGGGACCACCTCACATTTGAAGTGAGTTTGGGGGGTCAATATGACAGAAAATACCCAAAAGTGACACCATTCTAAAAACTGCACCTCTCAATGTACTCAAAACCACATTCAAGAAGTTTATTAACCCTTCAGGTGCTTCACATGAATGAATGGAATATGGAAGGAAAAAATAAACATTTAACTTTTTTTCACAAACATTTTGCTTCAAAACCATTTTTTTTATTTTCACAAGTGTAAAAAGAGAAAATGAACCAAAAAATTTTTTGGTGCAATTTCTCCCGAACACGCCAATACCCCGTATGTGGGGCTAAACCATTGTTTGAGCACACGGCAGAGCTCAGAACGGAAGGAGTGCCGTTTGACTTTTTCAATGTAGAATTGGCTGGAATTGAGATCGGATGCCATGTCGCATTTGGAGAGCCCCTGATGTACCTAAACAGTGGAAACCCCCCACAAGTGACCCCATTTTGGAAATTAGACCCCCCCAAGGGACTTATCTAGATGTGTGGTGAGCACTTTGAACCCCCAAGTGTTTCACTAAAGTTTATAATGTAGAGCCGTGAAAATAAAAAAAATCATTTTTTTTCCACAAAAATGATCTTTTAACCCCCAATTTTTATTTTCACAAGGGTAACAGGAGAAATTGGACCCTAAGAGTTGTTGTCCAATTTGTCCTGAGTACGCTGGTACCCTATATGTGGGAGAAAACTACTGTTTGGGCACACGGTGGGGCTCGGAAGGGAAGTAGTGACGTTCTGAAATGTAGACTTTGATGGAATGGTCTGCGGGTGTCATGTCGCGTTTGCAGAGCCCCTGATGTACCTAAACAGTGGAAATCCCCCACAAGTGACCCCATTTTGGAAACTAGACCCCCCAAGGAACTTATCTAGATGTGTGGTGAGCACTTTGAACCCCCAAGTGTTTCAGTAAAGTTTATAATGTAGAGGCGTGAAAATAAAAAAATCATTTTTTTTTCCACAAAAATGATCTTTTAGCCCCCAATTTTTATTTTCACAAGGGTAACAGGAGAAATTGGACCCTAAGAGTTGTTGTCCAATTTGTCCTGAGTACGCTGGTACCCTATATGTGGGAGAAAACTACTGTTTGGGCACACGGTGGGGCTCGGAAGGGAAGTAGTGACGTTCTGAAATGCAGACTTTGATGGAATTGTCTGCGGGTGTCATGTGCGTTTGCAGAGCCCCTGATGTACCTAAACAGTGGAAATCCCCCACAAGTGACCCCATTTTTGAAACTAGTCCCCCCAAGGAACTTATCTAGATGTGTGGTGAGCACTTTGAACCCCCAAGTGTTTCAGTAAAGTTTATAATGTAGAGGCGTGAAAATAAAAAAATCATTTTTTTCCACAAAAATGATCTTTTAGCCCCCAATTTTTATTTTCACAAGGGTAACAGGAGAAATTGGACCCTAAGAGTTGTTGTCCAATTTGTCCTGAGTACGCTGGTACCCCATATGTGGGAGAAAACTACTGTTTGGGCACACGGTGGGGCTCGGAAGGGAAGTAGTGACGTTCTGAAATGTAGACTTTGATGGAATGGTCTGCGGGCGTGATGTACCTAAACAGTGGAAACCCCCAATTCTAATTCCAACCCTAACCCCAACACACCCCTAACCCTAATCTCAGCCCTAACCATAACCCTAGCCACAAACCTAACACCAACACACCCATAACCTTAATCCCAGCCCTAGCCCTAACCCTAGCCCTAACCCTAACCCTAACCCTAGCCCTTGCCCTAACCTGTGTACCTGCTTTTTCTTTTTTTTTTCTTTACTTTTTTTATTTTTGTGACAAGATTGCTGCGCTGCGATCTGACTCATAGTAGCGCCACTTCTCCTCTGATCTCACACTGACAGATGATCAGAGGTGAAGCAGCGTTACTATGTGACAAGATCGCTGCCTGGCACATAATAACGCGACTTCTCCTCTGATCTCACAATGACAGATGATCAGAGGTGAAGCAGCGTTACTGTGTGACAAGATCGCTGCCTGGCACAGCTGTGCCAGACAGCGATCAGCTGTGCCAGGCAGCGATCTAGTCACACAGTAACGCTGCTTCATCTCTGATCATCTGTCAGTGTTAGATCAGAGGAAAAGCCGCATTACAATGAGTGAGATCACCGGGAAACAAGCAGCTTTCCCAGCGATCGCTCCCATTGGCTGCTGTGACGCTGACGTCATCAGGACCTGAACCAATCAAGTCTCGATGACGTCGGGGGTCCCAGCATGCATTGTGCACCGGGATCCCCGCGTTGTAAGGTATGTGGGGGTCCCGGGGGGCACAAAACCGCCGACAGTAGATAAACGTCGGCGCTGCACAAAGCCCAGCAAGCGCCAACGTTTATCTACTGTGGGCGGTCGGAAAGAGGTTAAATGTCAGAACTACTCAGACAAGACCTACCGTGAAAAAGGGATGCGAGATGTCACAACTGCGAACGCTCGAGGAAGTGCAATCGCAGCGCGGAGACACCGCGATATCGCTAGCGCGATGCAGGACGCTGGCTGCTGAGATAGGAATAGCTGGAGCGCACTGGCGCTGCTACTGGCGGCTGCCCAATCACTCACACAATCGTATTATCAGAGGGAAGGGGTTTCTTAATAAGTCAGTCACCAGTCCAAGCATCCGTCACCATACATACAGCAGCAGTATGAAAATACTAGCGCATGGCATAGCGGCCATGCGCACTTTTTATAGCGTACGGGACCTGCCAGAAATCTCCAGAGCCCTGAGCCAAGCCAATGGAATCAGGAGCAGGACCTGAGCACCTGACTCCTGAACTCCAATGGGAGCTCGTCCCATGGGCATGCTCAGAAGCTGGCTGAAAGGACTTAGCCTCTGGAGACAAATGTGAGGATCTGGATCTCTGCATAAGTATGGCAGGACACAGATTCCTCACAAGTAGTCTGGTAGCTCTGGCTGACGGGATGATGTGGGATATTATAGTGAATGTGGCTATGCGGAGCGGGCGGGGCTATACCGTCAGCATTATATACAGTGGGGCAAAAAAGTATTTAGTCAGTCAGCAATAGTGCAAGTTCCACCACTTAAAAAGATGAGAGGCGTCTGTAATTTACATCATAGGTAGACCTCAACTATGGGAGACAAACTGAGAAAAAAAAATCCAGAAAATCACATTGTCTGTTTTTTTTTCATTTTATTTGCATATTATGGTGGAAAATAAGTATTTGGTCAGAAACAAAATTTCATCTCAATACTTTGTGATATATCCTTTGTTGGCAATGACAGAGGTCAAACGTTTTCTGTAAGTCTTCACAAGGTTGCCACACACTGTTGTTGGTATGTTGGCCCATTCCTCCATGCAGATCTCCTCTAGAGCAGTGATGTTTTTGGCTTTTCGCTTGGCAACACGGACTTTCAACTCCCTCCAAAGGTTTTCTATAGGGTTGAGATCTGGAGACTGGCTAGGCCACTCCAGGACCTTGAAATGCTTCTTACGAAGCCACTCCTTCATTGCCCTGGCGGTGTGCTTTGGATCATTGTCATGTTGAAAGACCCAGCCACGTTTCATATTCAATGCCCTTGCTGATGGAAGGAGGTTTGCACTCAAAATCTCACGATACATGGCCCCATTCATTCTTTCATGTACCCGGATCAGTCGTCCTGGCCCCTTTGCAGAGAAACAGCCCCAAAGCATGATGTTTCCACCACCATGCTTTACAGTAGGTATGGTGTTTGATGGATGCAACTCAGTATTCTTTTTCCTCCAAACACGACAAGTTGTGTTTCTACCAAACAGTTCCAGTTTGGTTTCATCAGACCATAGGACATTCTCCCAAAACTCCTCTGGATCATCCAAATGCTCTCTAGCAAACTTCAGACGGGCCCGGACATGTACAGGCTTAAGCAGTGGGACACGTCTGGCACTGCAGGATCTGAGTCCATGGTGGCGTAGTGTGTTACTTATGGTAGGCCTTGTTACATTGGTCCCAGCTCTCTGCAGTTCATTCACTAGGTCCCCCCGCGTGGTTCTGGGATTTTTGCTCACCGTTCTTGTGATCATTCTGACCCCACGGGGTGGGATTTTGCGTGGAGCACCAGATCGAGGGAGATTATCAGTGGTCTTGTATGTCTTCCATTTTCTAATTATTGCTCCCACAGTTGATTTCTTCACTCCAAGCTGGTTGGCTATTGCAGATTCAGTCTTCCCAGCCTGGTGCAGGGCTACAATTTTGTTTCTAGTGTCCTTTGACAGCTCTTTGGTCTTCACCATAGTGGAGTTTGGAGTCAGACTGTTTGAGGGTGTGCACAGGTGTCTTTTTATACTGATAACAAGTTTAAACAGGTGCCATTACTACAGGTAATGAGTGGAGGAAAGAGGAGACTCTTAAAGAAGAAGTTACAGGTCTGTGAGAGCCAGAAATCTTGATTGCTTGTTTCTGACCAAATACTTATTTTCCACCATAATATGCAAATAAAATGAAAAAAAAACAGACAATGTGATTTTCTGGATTTTTTTTTCTCAGTTTGTCTCCCATAGTTGAGGTCTACCTATGATGTAAATTACAGACGCCTCTCATCTTTTTAAGTGGTGGAACTTGCACTATTGCTGACTGACTAAATACTTTTTTGCCCCACTGTATATAGAGATATAACCATTATAATTTGTTATAACTAACCGTAGTTAGTTACTATGCCCGGGCAGCGCCGGGCTCTTCAGCTAGTTCTAAATATTTTTAGATCATGGAGGAAAGCACTATCCGTAACACATATCTCCTCTTACATACAGTGCCAGTGACCCTGACACACTGGTTATAGATATACACTCACTGGCCACTTTATTAGGTACACCTGTCCAACTGTGTGTTAAGACTTAATTTCTAATCAGCCAATCACATGGCGGCAACTCAGTGCATTTAGGCATGTAGACATGGTCAAGACAATCTCCTGCAGTTCAAACCGAGCATCAGTATGGGGAAGAAAGGTGATTTGAGTGCCTTTGAACATGGCATGATTGTTGGTGCCAGAAGGGCTGGTCTGAGTATTTCAGAAACTGCTGATCTACTGGGATTTTCACGCACAACCATCTCTAGGGTTTACAGAGAATGGTCCGAAAAAGAAAAAAAATCCAGTGAGCGGCAGTTCTGTAGCCGGAAATGCCTTGTTGATGCCAGAGGTCAGAGGAGAATGGGCAGACTGGTTCGAGCTGATAGAAAGGCAACAGTGACTCAAATTGCCACCCGTTACAACCAAGGTAGGCAGAAGAGCATCTCTGAACGCACAGTGCGTCGAACTTTGAGGCAGATGGGCTACAGCAGCAGAAGACCACACCGGGTACCACTCCTCTCAGCTAAGAACAGGAAACTGAGGCTACAATTTGCACAAGCTCATCGAAATTGGACAGTAGAAGATTGGAAAAACGTTGCCTGGTCTGATGAGTCTCGATTTCTGCTGCGACATTCGGATGGTAGGGTCAGAATTTGGCGTAAACAACATGAAAGCATGGATCCATCCTGCCTTGTATCAACGGTTCAGGCTGGTGGTGGTGGTGTCATGGTGTGGGGAATTTTTTCTTGGCACTCTTTGGGCCCCTTGGTACCAATTGAGCATCGTTGCAACGCCACAGCCTACCTGAGTATTGTTGCTGACCATGTCCATCCCTTTATGACCACAATGTACCCAACATCTGATGGCTACTTTCAGCAGGATAATGCGCCATGTCATAAAGCTCGAATCATCTCAGATTGGTTTCTTGAACATGACAATGAGTTCACTGTACTCAAATGGCCTCTTCAGTCACCAGATCTCAATCCAATAGAGCATCTTTGGGATGTGGTGGAACGGGAGATTCGCATCAGGGATGTGCAGCCGACAAATCTGCGCCAACTGTGTGATGCCATCATGTCAATATGGTCCAAAATCTCTGAGGAATGCTTCCAGCACCTTGTTGAATCTCTGCTACGAAGAATTGAGGCAGTTCTGAAGGCAAAAGGGGGTCCAACCCGTTACTAACATGGTGTACCTAATAAAGTGGCCAGTGAGTGTATATTGCAACAGTGTCCTTCTGACATCTAAATTATGGAATCTTTCCTCCCTTGGATTCCTAGGGTTATTAGAAAAGGAAAACAGAACAATTTCTTGGCTCCTATGGAATTTAAGGGCTACCTCAGGAAGGTAAGCATAATGCTATTCTCATATATCTGTGCATAGGGAGGGCACCCTGCGGGCTGATGTTAGAGCCATTAATGCAATGGATTTTAAGCTTAAGGAATTTAGCTGACAATTCCTGTAGTGGTTCGAACTGGTCTTTAGTTAATGCCTCGAACACCAGATTTAGACCACAAGGTGGAATTCTTGGGATTGTGACTGGCCTGGACCTACCACAGGATTTTATGAATCGTGACACCCATTTATTTGCCGCAAAATTACAATTATATAATGCGCCTAAGGCCGAGACCTGCACCTTGAGGGTATTAGTTGCTAAAAGCTCCAACCTGCAAGAATTCTAGAATGCATCCTACTGGAGCCTTATCCCCTAGGGGCCAATGGCGGATCTTAATAGGGGCGGATGGGGCGGTCGCCCCGGGCCCAAGGTTTTTTGGGGGCCCAGGGGCAGGAGCAGGGGCGGGCTGGGCCGGGTGGCAGAGAGGCAAATGCCACCCGGACCGCTCCCCCAGCACCTGTACAGGGCCGGCCGTGCCCTGTGCTGTGACGCCGCCGGCAGCAGACAGCCGCCCGCGTCACATTCTATGAGGGGCCGGGAGCTGTGCACGGCCGTCACCTTGACGGCTGCTCAGCTCCGGCTCCCTCCGGATGTACTTCCGGGTCAGATGTTGGGCGTGCGCGATGACGTCATCGTGCACGCGCTGACATGTCCCGGAGGATGCTGAAAGCAGAGGCACTGCTGGGGAGCGAGCCGGCTGTGAGGTAAGTATGGGGAACTTTTTTTATTTTTTTTTATTTATAAAATGAATTAAATGGGGGAGGGGGTGAGTGGGGGCTGTACACAATGAAGGGGGGGTGACTGGGGCCTGTATATGATGAAGGGGGGTGACTGGGGGCTGTATATGATGAAGGGGGGGTGACTGGGGTCTGTATATGATGAAGGGGGGTGACTGGGGGCTGTATATGATGAAGGGGGGTGAGTGGGGGCTGTATATGATGAAGGGGGGTGAGTGGGGGCTGTATATGATGAAGGGGGGTGACTGGGGGCTGTATATGATGAAGGGGGGTGACTGTGGGCTGTATATGATGAAGGGGGGTGACTGGGGGCTGTATATGATGAAGGGGGGTGACTGGGGGCTGTATATGATGAAGGGGGGGTGACTGGGGCCTGTATATGATGACGGGGGGGTAACTGGGGGCTGTATATGATGACGGGGGGGTGACTGGGGGCTGTATATGATGACGGGGGTGACTGGGGCTGTATATGATGATGGGGGGGTGGCTGGGGCCTGTATATGATGACGGGGGGCTGTATATGATGACGGGGGGGTGACTGGGGGCTGTATATGATGACGGGGGGGTGACTGGGGGCTGTATATGATGAAGGGGGGTGACTGGGGTTGTACAGGATGAAGGGGGTGAGTGGGGGCTTCACAGGATGAAGGGGGGATGAGTGGGGGCTTCACATGATGAAGGGGGGTGAGTGGGGCTGCATATGATGAAGGGGGGGTGAGTGGGGCTGCACATGATGAAGTGGGGGATGAGTGGGGCTGCACATGATGAAGTGGGGGATAAGTGGGGCTGCACATGATGAAGTGGGGGATAAGTGGGGCTGCACATGATGAAGTGGGGGATAAGGGGGACTGCACATGATGAATTAAGGGGTAAGTGGGACTGCACATGATGAACTAAGGGGTAAGTGGGACTGCACATGATGAATTAAGGGGTAAGTGGGACTGCACATGATGAATTGGGGGTAAGGGGAACTGCACATGATGAATTAAGGGGTAAGTGGGACTGAACATGATGAATTGGGGGTAAGAGGGACTGAACATGATGAATTGGGGGTAAGGGGGACTGCACATGATGAATTGGGGGTAAGGGGCACTGCACATGAAGTGGGGGTAAGGGGGACTGCACATGATGTGGGGGTAAAATTAACTGCACATGATGATGGGGGAGTGGGGCTGCACATGAAGTTGGGGGGGAAGGGGACTGCACATGATGAAATGGAAGGGGGGATAAGGGGCTGCAAATGATGAAGCGGCACTGCAGATGAAGTGAGTGGGTGATAGGGGACTGCAATGGATGAAGTAAGGGGACTTCAAATTAAAGTGGGGACATTAAAGTGGATCCCCTATGTGTCATGTCGGACGCTGTTCACACCACAGCATCCGGCAGGCAGAGGTAGTTCCACCTCCAGCCACTATAGCCTCAGTGGCGCCGGCCTGATCTTCAGGCTCTCGGGGGTTAATCCTGCTGGAGACCAGGTTGGATGGTTAGTCACGCCCACGGTCTTTAAATAGTCATGCTGGCCTATGGGCGTCGCCGATTATAGCTTGTGTTTCATACCAAGTGGTTCCGGTCTGGAGTGGAGGTGTTCAAGAGAGAGAGATTCATATCTGGTGTCGTATGATCCGTCGTTATCCTTTCTCCTTCCCATATTTGTGTTTAGTTGTGCCCTGTTCACATTACTGTTTATTCCTGTGTGTGTGCGGCGCAGTGCAGTTTAAGTTCTCCCTGTCTGTCATTATTTGTGTGGGAGCTTTGGTGGTGACTTCTCACTGGGTGGAGGGTGGAGGGTTAAGTGCAGGGCTGAGCAGGAGATAAGGAAAGGTCGGAGGCTCAGGCATTTGCACCTTCAGCAAAAACCCTGGGTTGAGGGTCAGACAGGGTTTCCCCTAGTAAAGGGACACCACAGGGGCCCCGGGTCTTTCAGCCTTAGTTGAACTAAGCCCCCGTGACATTATAATCGGCCCACATTTTTTCAGGAGTCCATGGATCCATTAGATTCCATAACCCGCCAGTTGGCGGCGCTGTCCATACAGGTCTCCGAGTTGAATGGGGCAGTTCAGCAGCAGGGCCTGGTAGTAGCAAAGGTGCAAACGGCATCTGCAGGTATCGGTGCAGAGCCGAAGTTTCCGCTGCCAGAACGATTTTCAGGCGATCGCAGCAAATTTGTCGTATTTCGGGAGGCCTGCAAATTATACTTCCGCATGCGGCCAATATCCTCAGGTAATGAGGCCCAGCGAGTAGGGCTGGTGTTGTCATTACTGAGTGGTGACCCCCAAGCATGGGCATTTTCCTTACCACCTGACTCTGCTACATTTCATTCGGTCGATAATGTTTTTTCTGCCCTCGGGCTCATTTACGATGACCCTGACCGACTGGCTCTAGCGGAATCTAAAATCCGCGCCCTCCGCCAGGGGGAGCGCTTGGCAGAAGACTATTGTTCGGAATTTCGCCGCTGGGCTGTAGACACACAGTGGAATGACCCAGCACTGCGGAGCCAGTTTATTCATGGGGTATCAGGGAGGGTGAAACAAGCCCTCCTGATGTATGAGACTCCGGCATCATTGGAGTCTGCCATGAGTTTGGTGATACGTATTGATCGCCGTTTTCGTCAGGGGGCACAGGAGACGCCGCCTCTGGGGGAAAGCAGAGGTGCAGGTGTGGTTGAAGTAGATGAGTCCCCTGAACCTATGCAGATTGCTGGCGTGGCACAGGTTCAGCCTCGCGCTCCGGGAGTCCGGAAGTCCGGAGCATGTTTCTACTGTGGTAAAGGTGGTCATTATGTTAACGTTTGCCCGGTACTACCTAAGAGGGTCACACCGGCGGAAAACTGTTAAGCTCAGAGGGTATGGAGGAGACCCAACTGAGCGTATGCATATCCTCCATGATGGTATCTCAATGTATGCTCCCTGCCAAGGTTATTGTCGCCGGCAGAGAGCTACCAATATCAGTGTTTGTGGATAGCGGTTCCGCCACCAATCTCATAGATGAGGAGTTTGCACACACCGCCGGGTTTAAGATTGAAAAACTTCCTCACCCCATACAGGTGGTGACCATTAATGCTGTTCCCCTCCCTCAAGGGGAGATTACTGAGTTTGTGGCAGAGGTGAAACTCCACATTGGGGTCCTACATTCTGAGTCGGTTACATGTAGGGTCCTCCGTAATCTCCCAGCTCAAATGGTCCTGGGTTTTCCATGGCTGTCCAGGCACAACCCGGTAATTGATTGGAAAACTCAGGACATAGTACAATGGAGTGGTTTCTGCCAAGACAATTGCTTGGCCACATGTGTGTCCGCCGTGACGCCCAGCCTGCCGGAGGCTTTGCAGGATTTTGCGGATGTTTTCTCTGAGAAGGGTTGCTCAGAACTGCCTCCACATAGAGCCTATGACTGTGCTATTAGGCTAAAACCCGGGGCCAAATTACCTAAGGCCAGGATGTTTAATATTTCTGGTCCTGAGAGACAAGCTCTGAAAGACTACATCGCGGAGAGTCTGAGCAAAGGTCACATCCGGCCTTCGTCCTCGCCTGTAGCCGCGGGGTTTTTCTTCATTAAGAAGAAAGATGGGGGGTTACGCCCGTGTCTGGATTTCCGAGAGTTAAACCAGATTACTATCCGTGATCCCTACCCAATGCCGTTGATCCCGGATTTGTTCAACCAGGTAGCGGGGGCAAAATGGTTTTCCAAGCTGGACCTCAGGGGGGCGTATAACCTCATAAGGGTCCGTCAGGGGGATGAGTGGAAGACGGCGTTTAACACTCCTGAGGGTCATTTTGAGAGTCTGGTTATGCCGTTTGGGTTGACCACCGCGCCTGCTGTTTTCCAACATTTTATTAATGATGTCTTTGCTCATGTCCTGGGGAGATTTGTGATTGTATACCTGGATGATATCCTCATTTATTCTAGCGATCGGGACACTCATTTGCAGCATGTTAGGCAGGTGTTACAGTTGCTCCGGGAGAACCAGCTCTATGCTAAGCTGGAAAAATGTTTATTTTTTGTCCAGGAGTTGCCCTTTTTGGGATATATTGTGTCCGCAGCTGGTTTTAAAATGGACACCGCTAAGGTGCAAGCGGTGTTGCAATGGGAGAGGCCGGAGAGTCTGAAAGCACTCCAGCGGTTCCTGGGGTTTGCGAATTATTATAGGAAATTTATAAAACACTTTTCGACTGTCGCCAAACCGCTCACGGACATGACAAAAAAGGGTGCCGATCTGGCGAACTGGCCTGAGGTGGCTATACGTGCATTTGAGCGTCTGAAGAATAGTTTTGCTTCAGCCCCCATTCTGGTGCAACCAGACGTGTCTAAACCTTTTGTGGTAGAGGTTGATGCGTCGGAGGTGGGAGTGGGGGCAGTACTGTCTCAAGGCTCGTCCTTGAGCGAGATGCATCCATGCGCCTACTTCTCCAAGAAGTTGTCGCCGGCCGAACGGAATTATGATATCGGCAACAGGGAGTTGTTGGCCATCAAACTGGCTTTTGAGGAATGGCGACACTTCTTGGAGGGGGCGGCTCACCAGGTCACAGTTATCACCGACCATAAGAATCTGCTCTACCTGGAGTCGGCCAAGCGTCTGTCTCCTAGGCAGGCTCGCTGGGCATTGTTTTTTACTCGTTTCAATTTTCTTGTGACGTACCGTCCCGGGGCTAAAAACACCAAGGCGGATGCTTTGTCTAGGTGTTTTCCGGGGGGAGAACCTCGGGAAGAGCCGGTACCCATCCTCCAGAAAGGGGTAGTGGTCTCGGCTCTCACGACTGAGGTAGAGGCGGAGATTGCCGAGGCCCAAGAGGAGGTACCACCAGGACTTCCCGCCAACAAATCATTTGTACCCCTGCATCTTCGGCCTAAGGTGTTGAAGGAACACCACGATTCGGTACTGGCTGGTCACCCAGGGGTGAAGGGCACCTTAGAGCTGGTATCGCGTCGTTTCTGGTGGCCCAAAATCCGGCAGGACGTGGTCTCGTACGTGGCAGCTTGCATCACGTGCGCTAGGGCTAAGTCACCCCGAACCCGTCCTGCTGGCACGCTACAGCCTCTGGGGGTACCCAATAGGCCATGGACAGAAATCTCCATGGATTTTATCACTGACTTGCCAGCCTCGGCAGGGAACACGGTCATCCTGGTGGTGGTTGACCGTTTTTCAAAGATGGCGCATTTTGTGGCGTTGTCTTCTTTGCCCAATGCTAAGACGTTGGCTCAGGTATTTGTGAAGGAGGTGGTCAGACTCCACGGAGTACCGTCTGACATAGTATCTGATAGGGGTACGCAATTTGTGGCGAGGTTTTGGAAAGCTTTTTGCTCAAGGTTGGGGATCAAGTTGTCACATTCATCGGCGTTTCATCCACAGTCTAATGGACAAACTGAGCGCATGAACCAAAATCTTGAACAGTATTTACGATGCTTTGTGTCCGACAACCAGGAGGAGTGGTCTACTTTCCTTCCTCTGGCCGAATTCGCATTAAATAATCACCGCCAAGAGTCATCAGGAGAGTCTCCATTCTTTTGTGTGTACGGTCAACATCCTCAGTTTTGTACCTTACGTCAGGGTGTCTCCGGGGGTGTCCCGGAGGAGGATCAGCTAGGAGCCCAATTGTCATCAGTCTGGAGGCGGGTGAAACAGCGTTTGTTGAGCATGAGTGCCAGGTACAAACGGGTGGCTGACAGTAGACGCGTGCCAGGTCCGGACCTGTGTGTGGGTGAATGGGTGTGGTTAGCTACGAAGAACATAAAACTCAAAATCCCTTCTTTAAAACTGGGTCCAAGGTTTATTGGGCCTTTTAGGATTTCTGCCATCATTAACCCAGTGGCTTATCGGTTGGAACTTCCCGCAGTGTACAAGATACACAACGTGTTTCACAGGGCTTTATTGAAAAAGGTGGTAGGCTCTGTGGACACAACGCCGATGCCACCTCCAGTCATGGTGGATGGCGAGTTAGAGTTCGAGGTCGCCAAGGTAGTGGACTCTCGAGTAGTACGCCGTACTCTTCAGTATTTGGTGCACTGGCGGGGGTATGGTCCAGAGGAGAGGTCTTGGGTTCCAGCCTCAGACATACATGCAGATCGGCTGGTCAGTTCTTTTCACCGTCGTCATCCGGACAAGCCGGGTCCTATGAGTCTTGAGGGCCCTGGGGTCCCTCGTAGAAGACGGGGTACTGTCATGTCGGACGCTGTTCACACCACAGCATCCGGCAGGCAGAGGTAGTTCCACCTCCAGCCACTATAGCCTCAGTGGCGCCGGCCTGATCTTCAGGCTCTCGGGGGTTAATCCTGCTGGAGACCAGGTTGGATGGTTAGTCACGCCCACGGTCTTTAAATAGTCATGCTGGCCTATGGGCGTCGCCGATTATAGCTTGTGTTTCATACCAAGTGGTTCCGGTCTGGAGTGGAGGTGTTCAAGAGAGAGAGATTCATATCTGGTGTCGTATGATCCGTCGTTATCCTTTCTCCTTCCCATATTTGTGTTTAGTTGTGCCCTGTTCACATTACTGTTTATTCCTGTGTGTGTGCGGCGCAGTGCAGTTTAAGTTCTCCCTGTCTGTCATTATTTGTGTGGGAGCTTTGGTGGTGACTTCTCACTGGGTGGAGGGTGGAGGGTTAAGTGCAGGGCTGAGCAGGAGATAAGGAAAGGTCGGAGGCTCAGGCATTTGCACCTTCAGCAAAAACCCTGGGTTGAGGGTCAGACAGGGTTTCCCCTAGTAAAGGGACACCACAGGGGCCCCGGGTCTTTCAGCCTTAGTTGAACTAAGCCCCCGTGACACTATGGCCAGGATCACGTTGGGCGATTTTGTGCGTATTGGCCGTAGGCCTACAGCTTATGTGCAACGTCTTTTTAGGCCATGTCCACACGTGGTGGAATTGTGGCGGGTTTTCCGTATGGACCGGCAGCAAACCAAGTGCTGCGGTCCGTACGGCTGTCAATTCCCGCACGGGGACCGCAGCGCTCAGGTGGGAAGGGGGGTACAGGGGCCCAGGTTTTATGAACAGCCCCGGGCCCATAGTCCACTTAATCCGCCACTGCTAGGGGCTGCCCAGACAATTCTAGGTTGAGTGTCAGTGTGTAAGCTTTGAGGTTTACATGGGTAGGATAAAAATGATGATGATGTCCCCCCACCATGCAGTGTTGGGTGCTGGATCTTGTTCATGTGGTGCTGTGGATCATTCTGAACTGCTGATTCCTGTCTTCCCTGTTTTTTTTGATCATGTACCTCCATGTCATCTTCATCTTTTTCTTCACTATTCTTTTTATAGACTGCATTAACCCCTTTGTGATCGGGCTCAATTTTTAAAATTCTGACCAATGTCACTTTATGTGGTCATAACTCTGGAATGCTTCAACAAATCCCAGTGATTTTGAGACTGTTTTTTCGTGGCACATTATAATGTATGATAGTGGAAAATTTAGTTTGATATATTTTGTGTTTATTTATAAAAAAAAAGATCAGAAACTTAACAAAAATGTAAAAAAAATTGCAATTTTCAAACTTTGAATGATTATCCATTTAATCCAGATAGTCATACCACAGAAAAACATTAATAAATAACATTTCCCACCTGTCTGCTTTACATCAGCACCATTTTGAAAACGCTAATGTATTTTGCTAACCTTTTAAGAGGTTTAAAAATGTAGCAATAATTTTTCATTTTTTCAATGAAATTTACAAAATTTATTTTTTGAGGGACCTATCCAAGTTTGAAGTAAATTTAGGGGTGCTATATATTGGAAAACCCCAAACATGTTACCATTTTAAAAACTTCACCCCCTGACATATTGAAAACTGCTGTCAGGTAGTTTATTAACCCTTCAGGTGATTTTCAGGAATTAATGCAAAGTGATATAGCTGGAATGAAAAAGTGTTTGTTTACCACCTAAATGTCACTAACTTCTGAACTGGCCACTGTAGCCAGCAGACTCTAAGGCCACTATTTGGCCATGAACTGATATGACAAGCATCAGGACCACACAATCATGATTTCGGTGTGTCAATTAGATTAAGTGCAAGCCCCCAAAATCTATTAACCATTTTTTTGATGTAGTCACTTTTGACAGCAGCAACTAAGGGGTTAAACAGATATGGATGGTGCCAACACCGATCATTTGTGATACAGCAAGTTGTCAGATATAGTGGACAGCCGACAGCTGCTGGATTGTCACCTGTATGGGGATGATATTCCCTTATATCTCAGGTCAGTAAATATACATATTGGCTGTCATGAAGGATTAACTAATGGAGCTACAATGGTTGCTGGACAAGAGGCATAGGGAGTGCCATCTACATAAATAACTGGGAACAAGGTAGAAATATTTGGGTTGGTCATCTGACAGTCAGTACAAGTCTCACGATATTCTGAATTCTGCGTTTGACAGTTGGCACATGTCCAGTAATTGGGAATGTATACTGTATAGGAGGTATCAATGGCTGTAATGCAGCTTCTGCAACTGACACACTTTCTTTAGGCACCTGTTTGGCATAACATTCAGTAACATTGTCATATTCTTCTCTCCACGTCTGACTTCTCACTTTCTTTACCATCTTTGAGGTCACTGGTAGGAGTCACTGTGTGTTCTTCCTAGGATACGTACGGAGGCATATTGAGGCCATGAGGGGGCATTGCAGTTGCATGCATAGCTATGATTGCAATGGTGAAGCAGTGACCAATTTCACAGGTAGTGCTCACTGTGTGTACTCCCCAGGATGTCCATGGAGGTGTATGAAGGCTTTAAGAGTGCATGGCAGTCACGAGTATAGCTATGACTGCAATTCAGACTAAAAATAAAATAAGTGCTAGCCTTGGACATGCTAGTGTCCAAGGCAGATGTAGGAAAAACCTGCTCTGGGATGTTGTGTTGTGACACAGACTGCCGGATGGTAGTCGTGCAGTCCGTTTCATTCCAGGAACGTGCTTTCCATGTGGCTGAAGGCCACAGGTTCCTTTATTGAAAGCCCTGCAGGAAAGGGTATTGCATGTGTAAGGTGTAGCATCAGTGTCAGTCTGGTGTGTACTATGTGCAAAGCAGTTTGGCTTTGCAGAGCTATAACTGAGTGAGGCAACACAGGCCAGCGGGGCCAGCAGCCAGGGCAGCTAAATAGCTTGGCACCTACAGCGCATACAGCGGTGCCGTTATCCACAGTAACTAGTCAGATGAGGACTGGCATGTTTATCAACTGCAAACAGGAGGATATGGTTCCCGGTTGAAATCCGGAGGATATCATGGACTGTGGAAAGCTGTGAGTAAAAGACATTGACACGGCGGTGCAGTCGCCCACGGTAACAGGACAAAGGGAGGTCCAGCATGTTTAGTGACTGTGTAAAGAGAAGGATGCCGTGTAGTATGTATTGCTATGAAATGGACACTAATACTATGCACTAATATTATATGCTCTGGTGTGTGAATTGGACATTTAATGCCATGAAGTAATGCATTAAAGGAGTGTTGTGTTTAAACAAATCACTGCATCCTCACTTCATAAGTCTGCTACCGCTGCACTTCATATGGCTGGAGCATGTGTGGCAGTTTGAACTGAGGCATACCCCAAAGAGTGCTACAGATCATTGAGCAAGTCTGCTGGATAAATGGAGGAACTTTTGGAGCAATTTGTGCTCAGTCAGCAACGACTTCAGCAAGAGGTGCTGCAGGTCCAGCAGCAGCAAGAGGTGCTGCAGCACCAGGAGCTACAATTACAGTGGCAACAGCAAGAGGCACTGCAGTTGCAGTGGCAGCAACTGGAGCATCAACAGTGTCATGAAGAGACCCCAAAGGTAAGGGGTGATCAGTGGGTGTACCAGTGGTCCAATGTTGAGTCTCGGCCTGCCAGGTCTCAAGCAAATGACTTGTTGCAGTTGGTGGAGAAGTGGCTCCAGTCTAAGTTTTTGACCCCAACTGAGATGGTAGAGAGAATGGTGGTCGATCGGATGGTACGGGATCTGCCGGCCGCCATACAGCTGTAAGGACTAAGGAACATAGGAAACCTAGAACTGCTGATAAGATTGATTGAGTGGTATAAACCCACTCAGGATGTTGTACCAGAGCATGGGAAAAGTCCACAAATCAATGTTGGGGCTAACAGGACCAAGCCCGTGATGTGGGGGTAAACCAAAGTGAGGGTGACAAAACTCCCGTTTCCCCTAAAGCGGCTCCAAGGTCTGATCAGGCTGCAGTTGTGGAGTGTTGGCATTTGTCATGAGCCCGGACATGGGGCTAGCAACTGTTCTGTGATATCTTAGCCCATGGACTGCGGGTATACTCGCCATTAGAGATGAGCGACTTTGCCTTTTTCGGGTCGAGTCGGGTGTCATGAAACCCGACTTTCGCAAAGCATAGTAACATAGTTTTGAAGGCTGAAGGAAGACCTTATGTCCATCTAGTTCAGCCTATTTTTAGTGAAGCTGTTCTGCATTGTTGATCCTGGGGAAGGCAAAAAACCCACAGAGTAGAAGCCAATTTTCTCCATAGGGAACAAAATTCCTTCCCCTAAGCTGGGTCAACCGTCTACCTATAATATTCTGTTATTTGTACCCTTGTATACTGTTACAAGAAAAGCATCCATTCCTTTCTTAATTTCATTCAGTGAGTTGGCCATCACCACTTCCTCAGGAAGAGAATTCCAGAGCCTCACTGCTCTTACCGTGAAGAACCCTCTTGTAAGCATCGTTCCTATTCTGCTGTGTTCCGGACTTTGCCCTTACTGTTGCCCTTAAGCCTGGCTTCGTTCGGCCATACTGGTTCCTGTGACATCACCGCCTGTTGGTCCCGCCCGCCGGGTTTAAATAGCTTTCCTGGACGTGACTACCTTGCTTGTATATCTCGTTCTGTACCTGATCTGCTAGCTGGGAGTTGCACGCTGTGCTACCTCCTTCCTTCCTGCTGAATCCACCTGGATTACCTGCTGCCTAACTGCCGCTGCCTGGACCTTCTGACGGTGTCGGCCTGAAGGCTCCTTCCAGCTCTGCCTCCACCGCTCACCGCTACTACAGCACTCACGGTATGCGCTGAAGATCTTGACTGCTGTGTGCGTTCCACCTGAGAGACTATCCCTGCTACCTTTGCACATCCAGTATCAATTACCTAGTGACTTTCTCTGCCACTGCACTGTGCCCGAAGATTCCCCTCCCGCAAGGGAGAGGGCTAAGTGACTGTCCTTGCCTGCATTCTTAAGACTGTGTCTGCTTACATCTACACAGTGCTGGTGTACAACTTGCTATCTACTGGACTGAGTTCTGCTGCTGTTACCACTGCTGTCATTATCTGGCTCCGCCAGCACCTGTGCTGTTCTGTGCTGCTTGTTTAATACAAACTACTTTCACGTATACCTGTGTCTGTGACTCTATCATCTAGCCACTGTCTTCATAGAAACCTACTATACATCATTACAGGATATACAAGCCACCAATATGGAGACTGCAGGTGTAGAGTCCCTGGAGAAACGTGTAAGCAAGCAGCTTGCTTTGATACGGCAGGATGTGGCAGGCATTAGGACCCAGCTGGACATGCTGGAGCAACGTATCGAACACAACGCCGGGGCAGCAGAGGCACAGTTGCAACGACTGGCAAATCGGATTACGGCGCTGGAACAAGCAGCTCCTCTTCAGGGTGATCGTGTTCTGGCGTTGGAGCAAGCGATTCCTATGCAGCTCGATCGGATTGCTGCTCTGGAACAGGCCCCAGCCGCGCAGGTAGCAGGTGTTGCCCGGGATACTACACCGACCTTCCCGAAGCTTCCACCCTTCCGGTTCGCTGGTGAGAGGGATAAATTCCGAGGATTTTTGAACCAGTGTCGGATCTTCTTTGCTGCTCATGCCCCACAGTTCACTACGGAACGCTCCAAAGTTCTGACCATAGTCATGCTGCTGTCTGGTAAGGCGCTCGCGTGGGCCAACCCTTTGATTGAGACCGACGACCCTCTGCTTAACTCTATGGACAATTTCATTGCCGCAATGACGCAGATGTTTGATGACCCGAACCGAGCTAATACTGCTGAGACGACGCTGCTGACCCTTCGGCAGGGGAAGCGTTCGGTGCTGGAGTATGCATTGGACTTCCGTAGATGGGCTTTAGACACCACCTGGAACGGGGCAGCCAAGCAGGCCATCTTCCGCAGGGGATTGTCTACGGCAGTTAAGGATGAACTGGCACGCGGGGACTCGCCCGTGCTTCTTGGGGACTTCATCAACCACTGCATCCGCATTGACAATCGACTCTCTGAGCGCAGACAGGAGCGCTGGTCTGATCTACGGTTTAATAACACTGTTCCGTTCTCTTCTCCCTCTAGAGATGTCACCAGCAGGAGGAATCCCGAGCCCGAGCCCGAACCGATGCAGGTGGATGCCGTACGTAGAAATCCTCCTGATGCCCGCAAGGAGCATCGCTTTAAGGAAAACCTGTGCTTCTACTGCGGGGGGACCGGTCACTTCATCTCCGAGTGTCCAGTCAGGAGACGTAAGACGGCTGCAGCTATCATTGATTGTAACTCCGAGGCGGGGGAGTCCTGCGTCCTAGATCTGAACAATTCGGGGGGCAGAGACAATCAGAGAGACCTGGACTTTGCCGATATGAATTCGCTGGCATCTCTTCCATTGAACGCAGTGGTGATCTCGATGACATCCGTCGTTTCCTCCTTCGCTACTAAGAAGAATTCCCACTATTACCTATCCTTGAGGGTCTGCTTCCAGGGTCGGTGTGTCGAGAGCGCCGCCATGTTGGACTCCGGGGCCAGTGGAAACTTCATGGATATCGCGTTTGCAAGGAAGCATGGAATCAGGGCAGTGAAGAGGGAGTCGTCAGTCTTGATGGAGACAGTAGACGGGTCACCACTTACATCGGGACCAGTAACCATGGAGACTGAGTCGGTGAAGGTATGCATTGGAGAGGAACATGTGGAACATTTGTCCTTTTTACTAATATCTTCTCCTCACTTTCCTATTATCCTGGGGTTACCTTGGCTCCAGGTTCAGAATCCTCGCATCAACTGGGAGACCAGGGAAGTGCAGTTCCCTCCAAGTTCTAACAGAAACCCCGCTATTCCTAAGGTCGCTGCTATCCCCAAGGTAGTAACTACGACTGAGGGACAATTACCAATGGAGTATCAGGATCTGGCAGAGGTATGTGATAAGAAGAGGGCAGATATGTTACCTCCCCACCGGCCTTATGATTGCCCGATAGAACTGATATCTGGGGCGGAGATCCCATTCGGGCGTATTTACCCTTTGTCTGGTCCTGAATTAAAGGCCTTGAAGGACTTCATCGACGAGAATCTCGCCAAGGGCTTCATCCGACCGTCTACTTCTCCTGCGGGTGCACCAATCTTCTTCGTGAAGAAAAAGGATGGGGGTCTGCGTCCTTGCATGGACTACCGTGATTTAAACAAGGTAACGGTCATGAATCGGCACCCGCTACCCTTAATCTCTGAACTACTGGAGAGGGTGAAGCAGGCTAAGATATTCACCAAACTGGATCTTCGGGGAGCCTACAATCTCGTGAGAATTCGGTCTGGAGATGAGTGGAAGACGGCCTTCCGCTGCCGTTATGGACACTTCGAATCACGGGTCATGCCGTTCGGACTACGAAATGCTCCTGCAACCTTTCAGCATTTTGTTAATGACATTTTCCGAGATGTGCTTGATGTATTTATGGTTGTGTATCTCGATGACATTTTAATCTTTTCCAGTGATCTCGAGGAACATCGGCTCCACGTGAGGACAGTGCTGCAACGCCTGCTGCATAACCATCTTTACATCAAATTGGAGAAATGCGAGTTCCACAGGGCAACAGTGCAGTTCCTCGGTTATGTCATCTCTCCACAGGGTCTCCAGATGGACGATCAAAAGACCAGAGCGATCCAGGAGTGGCCAGCGCCAGGATCGGTGAAAGAAGTTCAGAGGTTTGTGGGATTCGCCAACTTCTATAGGCGCTTCATCCGTAACTTCTCTGAGATTGTGGCTCCCATCACCCAACTGACCAAGAAGGGGGTACCGTTCCGGTGGACTCCGCAAGCCCAGGAGGCGTTCACACGGCTGAAGGACAAATTTGTGTCGGCTCCCATCTTAAGACATCCAGACCCAGACCTGAGCTTTACTCTTGAGGTGGACGCATCGGATGTCGCCATCGGCGCAGTGTTGTCACAGAGAGGAGGTGAGAAGGCAGTTCTTCATCCTTGTGCCTTTCTTTCTCAGAAGCTATCCCCGGCGCAGAAGAACTATGACGTAGGGAACAAGGAGTTACTGGCGATTGTGACGGCATTCAAGGAGTGGAGACACTTGCTGCTGGGGTCCTCAACTCCGATTACAGTTCTTACCGACCACCGAAACTTGGAATTCATGCAGTCCGTAAGATGTTTGAACCCACGTCAGGCACGTTGGAGCTTGTTTCTAAACCAATTCA
This sequence comes from Dendrobates tinctorius, assembly GCF_039654945.1. Taxonomy (NCBI): domain Eukaryota; kingdom Metazoa; phylum Chordata; class Amphibia; order Anura; family Dendrobatidae; genus Dendrobates; species Dendrobates tinctorius. Next base: position 7,528,401 of record NW_027361704.1, read on the forward strand.
ACTTCATCATCTCCTACAGGTCGGGGGCACGGAATGGTAAGGCAGATGCGCTATCTAGGATTGCTGCTCCTGAGGAAGTGATTAAGTCGTCTCCTAGTACTGTTGTGTCTCCCGCTCATTTCATCTCTGCAATCCATCATCAGGATCTTCTGTCTGAGATCAAAGCAGCATACGCAGCAGATCCGTTGCTAAGGCAACCTACCCCCGAAGTAAGCCTAAATTACAATGGAGGAGTGTGGTTACAGGAGAATCGGCTGTATGTACCAGAGGTGACAAGACTTGAAGTCCTCCGACTGATCCATGATTCTAAGATTGGGGGACATCGTGGAATAACGAAGACCCAAGAGTTCCTGGCTCGGTACTTCTGGTGGCCTTCGTACCGGAAGGACGTGGAGGGATACGTGTCATCCTGTGAGGTATGTGCTCGGTTCAAGACGCCTCGTGCGTCGCCTTCCGGGTTGTTACAACCCTTGCCTATACCATCTCGTCCCTGGAGATCCATCTCAATGGACTTTATTGTTGAACTACCGGTCTCCAAGGGTAAGAACACCATTCTAGTGGTCGTGGACCGCCTCACTAAAGCAGCACACTTTATCCCTTGCGCTGGATTACCCACAGCAAAACAGACTGCAGACTTGTTGATTCAAGAGGTGGTCCGTCTGCACGGAGTCCCGGATGAGGTGATCTCGGATCGTGGGGTGCAGTTCACGTCTAGGTTCTGGAGGTGTTTCTGCGCAGCTCTGGATATTAGAGTAAGTCTGTCTTCGGCTTATCATCCACAGACTAATGGACAGACAGAACGTACGAATCAGACCCTGGAGCAGTACCTCCGTTGCTACTTAAGTCATCTGCAGGACGATTGGGTAGATCTGCTTCCCCTGGCAGAGTTCACATATAACAACTCGCAGCACTCCTCGACTAAGCAGTCACCGTTCTTTGCTAATCAGGGTTACCACCCAAGCATCTTGCCGCAGTTCCCCAAGGAGGCTGCAGTGCCTGCTGTGTCTGACCATCTTTCTTTCTTACAGCAGAATTTGGAAGCTCTGAAGACCACCTTGACGACTGCGCAGGAAAGGTATAAGAGAGCAGCAGATCGTACCAGGAGGCCGGCTCCGGTGTATAGGGTGGGAGATACGGTCTGGTTGTCTACCAAGAATCTGAGGGTGAGGGCACCGACTGTCAAGCTGGGGCAGAAGTTTGTAGGGCCATACAAGATCGTGGCTCTAGTGAATTCGGTAGCGGTGCGTCTGAAATTACCCCCTGCCTGGAAGGTTCACCCGGTGTTCCATGTTTCCCTACTAAAGCCAGTTGTACCAAATTCTTTCCCAGGGCGTACTTCCTCTCCTCCAGCTCCAGTGCTCGTTGATGGACATGAACAATATGTCGTGGAGAAGATTCTGGATTCACGGATCTTCAGAAGGAAGTTGCAATACCTGGTCAAGTGGCAAGGATACTCTGTCGAGGAGAATTCCTGGGAACCGGTGGAGAATATCTGTGCTCCGCGGCTGCTGGAGCAGTTTCATCTAAGGTACCCGGACAAGCCTGGTCGAAGATTGTCCGGAGGACATTCTTTAAGGGGGGAATAATGTAAGCATCGTTCCTATTCTGCTGTGTTCCGGACTTTGCCCTTACTGTTGCCCTTAAGCCTGGCTTCGTTCGGCCATACTGGTTCCTGTGACATCACCGCCTGTTGGTCCCGCCCGCCGGGTTTAAATAGCTTTCCTGGACGTGACTACCTTGCTTGTATATCTCGTTCTGTACCTGATCTGCTAGCTGGGAGTTGCACGCTGTGCTACCTCCTTCCTTCCTGCTGAATCCACCTGGATTACCTGCTGCCTAACTGCCGCTGCCTGGACCTTCTGAAGGTGTCGGCCTGAAGGCTCCTTCCAGCTCTGCCTCCACCGCTCACCGCTACTACAGCACTCACGGTATGCGCTGAAGATCTTGACTGCTGTGTGCGTTCCACCTGAGAGACTATCCCTGCTACCTTTGCACATCCAGTATCAATTACCTAGTGACTTTCTCTGCCACTGCACTGTGCCCGAAGATTCCCCTCCCGCAAGGGAGAGGGCTAAGTGACTGTCCTTGCCTGCATTCTTAAGACTTTGTCTGCTTACATCTACACAGTGCTGGTGTACAACTTGCTATCTACTGGACTGAGTTCTGCTGCTGTTACCACTGCTGTCATTATCTGGCTCCGCCAGCACCTGTGCTGTTCTGTGCTGCTTGTTTAATACAAACTACTTTCACGTATACCTGTGTCTGTGACTCTATCATCTAGCCACTGTCTTCATAGAAACCTACTATACATCATTACACCTCTTCTATGCTGGTGCAGAAATTGTCTTTCCTCCGAAATCGGCCGACTATAGGGAAAAGTCGGAGGCCGACTGAAACACGAAACCCAATGCAAGTCAATGGGGAAGCAAAGTCAGCAGGGAGTGAAAGACATTAAACACACCTACAGTGCCCATTTCAATGCCAAAAACATCAATTCTTATAACTGAAGCTTGTCAACCTTAATTTACTTCCTAATAATAGTTACGCATTGAAAACTGGGGGTTATTTGGCTAAAGTTGTGGGTGGGTTGGGCTGGCTCCAGGTGCCCTGGGCCAAAGAGTGTCAGTGCTCCACTTTAACACATACCACAACTCATGATGCTCCAATACGCCACAGAAATATAGGTATATAGGTATAGTACAATGACAAATACTTCACTGCTTACATGACATGACTGATCTATTTTAAATTGTACAATAGCTCAAAAACAGGACAGTATATTACTCCATACAGTGTTATGGCCACCACATTGTGCGCCATACAGAAAAATGAGCCCCATATATTTCTCCAAACCAAATAATTAGTCACATATAATGTTCCATACAGTATATGATGAGCTCCACATAATGCTCCATATATAATGGGCCCCATTTGTAATGCTCCAGTGTATAATGGGCCCCTTAGATGCTGCTCCAGGATCTGATCTGCCCCATTTACAATGCTCCAGTACATGATGGGCCTCATGGATGATGCTCCAGTGTATCAAGGGCCCTAATAATGCTCCATATATAATGGGCCCCATTTGTAATGCTCCAGTGTATAATGGGCCCCTTAGATGCTGCTCCAGTGTCTGATCTGCCCCATTTACAATGCTCCAGTACATGATGGGCCTCATGGATGATGCTCCAGTGTATCATGGGCCCTAATAAAGATCCATATATAATGGGCCCCATTTTTAATGCTCCAGTGTATAATGGGCCCCTTAGATGCTGCTCCAGTGTCTTATCTGCCCCATTTACAATGCTCCAGTACATGGTGGGCCTCATGGATGATGCTCCAGTGTATCATGGGCCCTAATAATGCTCCATATATAATGGGCCCCATTTGTAATGCTCCAGTGTATAATGGGCCTGTTAGATGCTGCTCCAGTGTCTGATCTGCCCCATTTACATTGCTCCAGTACATGATGGGCCTCATGGATGATGCTCCAGTGTATGATGGGCTCTAATAATGCTCCATATATAATGGGCCCCATTTGTAATGCTCCAGTGTATAATGGGCCCCTTAGATGCTGCTCCAGTGTCTGATCTGCCCCATTTACAATGCTCCAGTACATGATGGGCCTCATGGATGATGCTCCAGAAAGGGCTCTAAAAGTGAACCTGGAAATTATAGGCCAGTAAGTTTAACCTCTATTGTTGGTAAAATATTTGAAGGGTTTCTGAGGGATGTTATTCTGGATTATCTTAATGAGAATAACTGTTTAACGCCATATCAGCATGGGTTTATGAGGAATCGCTCCTGTCAAACCAATCTAAGAAGTTTTTATGAAGAAGTAAGCTATAGACTGGACCAAGGTGAGTCATTTGATGTGGTATACCTTGATTTTTCCAAAGCGTTTGATACCGTGCCACACAGGAGGTTGGTACACAAAATGAGAATGCTGGGTCTGGGGGAAAATATGTGTAAATGGGTAAGTAAATGGCTTAGTGATAGAAAGCAGAGGGTGGTTATAAATGGTATATTCTCTAACTGGGTCGCTGTGACCAGTGGGGTACCGCAGGGGTCAGTGTTGGGACCTATTCTCTTCAACATATTTATTACCGATCTGGTAGAAGGTTTGCACAGTAAAATATTGATATTTGCATATGATACAAAACTATGTAAAGCAGTCAGTACAAGAGAGTATAGTATTCTGCTACAGATGGATCTGGATAAGTTGGGAACTTGGGCGGAAAGGTGGCAGATGCAGTTTAACAATGATAAATGTAAGGTTATACACATGGGAAGAAGGAATCAACATTACCATTACACACTGAATGGTAAACCACTGGGTAAATCTGACATGGAGAAGGACTTGGGGATCCTAGTTAATGATAAACTTACCTGGAGCAGCCAGTGCCAGGCAGCAGCTGCCAAGGCAAACAGGATCATGGGGTGCATTAAAAGAGGTCTGGATACACATGATAAGGGCATTATACTGCCTCTGTACAAATCTCTGGTTAAACCGTACATGGAGTACTGTGTACTGTTTTGGGCACCGGTGCACAGGAAGGATGTAATGGAACTAGAGCGGGTACAAAGGAGGGCAACAAAATTAATAAAGGGGATGGGGGAACTACAATACCCAGAGAGATTAGCAAAATTAGGATTATTTAGTCTAGAAAAAAGATGACTGAGGGGCGATCTAATAACCATGTATAAGTATATAAGGGGACAATACAAATATCTCTCCGAGGACCTGTTTATACCAAGGAAGGTGACGGTCACAAGGGGGCATTCTCTGCATCTGGAGGAGAAAAGGTTTTTCCACCAACATAGAAGAGGATTCTTTACTGTTAGGGCAGTGAGAATCTGGAATTCCCTGCCTGAGGAGGTGGTGATGGCGAACTCAGTCGAAGGGTTCAAGAGATGCCTGGATGTGTTCCTGGAGCGTAACGATATTGTATTTTACAGTTATTGTTCAGTTCTTTAGAAGGACATAGATCTGGGGATTTATTCTGACAGAATTTTATAGGCTGAACTGGATAGACTAATGTCTTTTTTCAGCCTTACTAACTATGTTACTATGGGCCCTAATAATGCTCCATATATAATGGGCCCCATTTGTAATGCTCCAATGTATAATGGGCCCCTTAGATGCTGCTCCAGTGTCTGATCTGCCCCATTTACAATGCTCCAGTACATAATGGGCCTCATGGATGATGCTCCAGTGTATCATGGGCCCTAATAATGCTCTATATATAATGGGCCCCATTTCTAATGCTCCAGTGTAAAATGGGCCCCTTAGATGCTGCTCCAGTGTCTGCTCTGCCCCATTTACATTGCTCCAGTACATGATGGGTCTTATTTTTAATTAACCCAGGCATGGTATGTGAAAAGAGCTCCATGGAGTAATCCCACACTTTTGGTGTGGGTGAAGGACACAAGGAAAGGGGTTGCTCCTGACCAAAAGCCTGCAGTTACGACTCAGTGCTTGCATTTTTTACAACTTCAGAAGAGGAGGCGATAGAGCTGGAGGCTGTTTCAGCAATGTTAGCCACAAACAGTTCCTGATACTCCCGCTTTAAAAGCAGTCTACCTACTCCCAGAAAAGGGAGCCTTACAGGCCTTCCAGAGCTACACCATGACGCTGGCTCAACACCTCCTGCCTTAGCTGCTATTGTGTTTTTGGCACTACCAGCAGATGCACCACCATCAGTACAAGGTGGCCCTCCACTCCCACATCCGCATCCTCTTCCACCATACTTCCTCATGTTTTGGAAAATGGACCCAAAATACCAGCAGATATATGGTACTGTATCAGAAGCGCACAGCTCTATACAGTCTATGGATAACAGTAAATCTCCGTATATATTTCATGAGGCAGACACAGATGCTCACAGGCTCAGTATGGATTACCCAATAAAATAAGTTGAAAAAGGGTACAGTATCACCAGATACAAGGTATATATAGTATAGTGTAAACATTCTGATTCTCCATATACATTTCAGGAGGCAGACACAAATGCTCTCAGGCCCAGTATGGATTACACAAGAATATGAAAAGCTGTAAATGGGTTATGTAACACAAGCGTACAGCTGTATACAGTGTTGGGGTAATCTTAAAGTTCCAAATATATTGCCGGAGTAACAGACAGACGTTTACAAGCTCATTATGGATTACACCAGATTCTAAATAGCTAAAAAGGTTACTGTATCAGAAGCGTTCTGCTGTATACAGTGTTGGCCAAATTGAAAATATCGGTATATATTTCCATAGTCACCCTCAGGCGCTCACTCAGTTTGGTTTTGACCATAATAAAAAATGTTGTAAAAAAGGTCCTGGATAACAAGATAGCAAGTATAAATTTTTTAGGGTACAATTGAAATCTCCATATAAATAGTCCCGTAGTCACTCTCAGACGCTTACATAGTATGGATTTGACCGTAATGCTAAATGTCGAACAAAGGTACTGTATAACAAGATACAAGCTGTATCGAGTATAGTGTAAAAATTTGTTTCTCCGATTCACCGTATATAGAGAAGGCGTAACCCACACACGCTCACTCACTATGGATGATGTAGGGAAGGTGGACTGACAGACAAACCAGCCTGTAGTGAGAAGCAGAGGTGTAGTGCAGTGTAGTTGTGAAACCGCTAAGATAAAGAGAAAGGGTGGAGTATTTTAGCTTGCCCATTGGAGGGCAGTGGAAAGTGTAGGAGTGGGACTGAATAACTGCCAGAGAAACTGTTAGGTGATGGTGGGCGGAGTTACCAGAACTGGAAGTATAAAAGGCTGAGGGAAGGTTCTGGAAGAGTCAGTCAGCGAAGGAAGCACAGTAAAGAGGAAGTTATCCTGAGGAAATAGAGACAGTGGAAAGTCTCCAGAGAGGACTGACAGTTGAGGCGGTCACGGGGGGGTGGCCAAGAGGACGGCAGCCGCAGACTAAGACTGCCTGGGGCTATGATACGGACAGTGTGCTCAGACTGGTGCAGCGCTGTGGTGGTTGGGCCTAGGCCAGCCACAGTGGAAAAGACACAGAGGACGCCACGATTATAGTTATAAAGGAAGTGAAGGTACCGGGGCCTGTGTACAGAGAAATGTGTAACGTCTGTGGTGAATTGCTGTTGTCGACAGGAGGTTGGGCACTAAAAACAGACCTATTCAATACAAACTCTGTCTCAGTCTCGTGCTTGTCTGCGGCAAGAAGAAGGTCCCCCCCACAGTTGGTTATCCTACAGATGATACCTTAATGCTAATTTTTGAAACAAGGTACTGTATCAGCACATACCAGATGTGTCCAGTCTATGGTTAAATTTCCGCCTATACTTCGGGAGTCAGACACAGGCACTCACAGGCTCACTATGTATTACACCAGAATTAAAAAAAAGTAGAAAAAGGGAAAGGTATTCATAGCGTACACCAGCATACAGTGTTGTGATACTTTTAAATCTTCGTATATGTTTCAATCTCAGTAAACCAGTCCAGAATCTCTGCTACTAGAAACTACATGGATACAAGTATAGACGCAAAGTCGAGTGTTAGCAAAAATTTTGGAATTACTCATCGTGGGAAAACCTCGTGGTAGATGTTGCAGAGGCGATGCAGACCCTCAATTACTGTGTCTGTGGAGAAAGCGAAAAAGGTTCTTTGTGAAGAAAGGATTGCTTTATCGCAGTGCGTGGATCACATCACCGTTACTCGTCTCCATCAAATTGTGAACACAGGGAGAGATGTGCACATGGTCCTCACTGCCTATCATGATGTGTCTGGTCATTTTGGAGTGCAAAAGACAGAAGCCACAGGCCGTAGGCGATTCTATTGGATTGGCATGAGAGGAGACATTGAAAAGTGGTGGCAGGAATGTCACACGCCTATGACTATCACAACTGTGAAAGGTGATCATAAACCACCACTGCATCCGCTTGTAAGTTGACGCCCATTTCAAATGGTAGCCCTTGATCATCTGAAGGTGGAGGCCAGCAGGACAGGCCATAGCTACATCTTAACCATCATTGATCAATACACCAAATTTCTAGTGGCGTCCCTGTGAAGGATTTAACTGCCCAGACTACACAGCGGTGGAGCAGGGAGAGGTAAGTATTGCAACTTGCAAGTGCAGTGGCCATGACCAAGCAGGGGGGCACAATTGACTGGCACAGGGCCCCTCATAGTACGCTGGTGTGTCTGACGGCGAGTGGGCCCTCCCACCTTCTGAGACACTGTTTTGTACTATGAGGGGCCCTGTGCCATTCCTGTCGGCCATCAGTGGGCCCATCCACCTGTTCAGAGCAACGGCACTTGCCCGGGTGCGCCAGGTCTTGACCCCAGCCGTTGGGGGAGGGGTGGGCAGCCCAGTTAGGGAGGTTTAAAAATTGGCATATGTTGATGTGTTGGCTGGACATTCAGCTGCTGCAAAGGGCGTAATTGGGCAAGTCCGAGGAAGAGGAGGAAAAAACCGAGGCACTTTTCTGGTAACCTATGTGTCATCAGGGGAAGGTGGGACAAAATCCTTTGAAACCCATGCATGGTTCATTTTAATGAAGGTTAGATCATCAACATTTTGGGTCGACAGACCTTTTTTCTGTCAGGATTGATCCAGCAGCACTGAAGACTCTTTCAGATAACACACTAGCGGCAGGGCAAGCTAGCTCCTGTAAGGCATATTGTGCCAATTCAGGCCAGCCGTCCAGTTTAGAGGCCTAATAGTCAAAGGGGAATGACCTGTGAGGGAGAACATCGATATGGGAGGAAAAGTAGTTTGTAACCATAGTTAACAACTGCTGCCTCCTGTCACTTTTAATCGATGCAGTATTAGCAGTCGTGTGAGCGGTACTTGAGAAATCATTCCACAACATGGTCATTAAACCCCTGTCTCCAATGCCACTTCTGCTGTGTAAACCACGAACACCTCTTCCATTGTGCTCACTACGGCTCGTGGGAGAACCAGCACCGCTGCTGTGTGCTAGGAAAGCCTCAAGCAAATGGTTTACCAGAGTTGCTTGATGTTTGCCAATATTATCTCTAGGTTCTCCTGTGGCATGATGTTGTGTAATTTGCCTTTGTAGCATGGATCCAGGATGTTGGCCAGCCAATAGTTTTCATTCCTCATCATTTTGGCAATGCGGGGGTCCCTTTTTAAGATCCGCAAGGCATAATCGCACATGTGGGCCAATGTTCCAGGTGTCAATGATGCACTGCCCATGGTGGGTGGAAGAGCAGTTTCTGGCAAATCCACATCCCTACAGTCATGCACAAACACTGTACCTGACCTTGGAGCGCCAATATTTTCTCTTGCCCCCTGAGAAACATCCTCCTCCCCAAAATAATCATCCCCCTCTTCCTCCTCCTCTTCCTCTTCTTCCTCCACCTCATCCAGGACAGTTCCCTGACCAGACAATGGCTGACTGTCTTCAAGGCTTCCCTCCTCCTCCTCCTCCTCTGCTGCAGACGCCTGATCCTTAATGTGCATCAAACTTTGCATGAGCAGACGCATAAGTGAGATGCTCATGCTTATGATGGCGTCGTCTGCGCTTACCAGCCGTGTGCATTCCTCAAAACACTGAAGGACTTTACAGAGGTCTTTCAGCTTTGACCACTGCACACCCGACAAGTCCATGTCTTTCCTCAAACTGCCTGCCCGTGTATCCTCCCACAAATGCATTACAGCCTGCCTCTGTTCGCACAGCCTCTCAACCATGTGCAGGGTGGAGTTCCACCTTGTTGCAATGTCTATGATTTGGCGGTGCTTGGGGAAGTGGAGCAATCGCTGCAGCTTCTGCATACGACTGGAGTGTATGGCCGAGCGACGGATGTGCGAGCACAATCTTCGCACCTTATGGAGCAGGGATGTTAACTCCGGATAATTATTAAGTAAGCGCTGCACCACCAGGTTCAAAGTGTGAGCCAGGCAAGGTATGTGTGTGAGGTTTGCACGGGTTATGGCTGCCACAAAATTACGGCCGTTAGCACTGACCACCTTGCCTGCCTCAAGATGTAGACTGCCCAGACATGACTCTGTTTGTCGCTGCAAGTAGTCGGCCATTACCTCCGCGGTGTGTCTGTTGTCGCCCAAAGATATCATCTTTAACACAGCCTGCTGATGCTTACCACTAGATGTTCGATAGTGGGACACCTCGTGTGCAACACTGCCAGCTGTGGATGTAGGGCTTGTGCGACTGCACTCTGTGGACGAGCTTTCGCTGATAGACGAGGAGGAGGAGGGGCGAAAGCCTACAGCCAACTGTTTCCTATACAGTGGGCTAGGCAGCACTGTTCCACCGCCGCTGTCCCCAGTGGAGCCTGCATCCACCACATTAGCCCAGTGCGCAGTGATGGACACGCAACGGCCCTGACCATGCTTACCGGTCCATGCATCTGTTGTGAGGTGCACCTTTCCACTCACTGACTGTTTTAGTGCATGGACAATGCGGTCTTTCACATGACGGTGGGGAGCAGGGATGGCTTTTCGAGAAAAGAAGTGCCGACTGGGTAGGTCATAGCGTGGGTCAGCGTAGGCCATGAGGTCGCAGAAAGCTTCGCTTTCAACCAAACGGTAGGGCACCATCTCTAATGAGGTTAGTTTGGCAATGTAGGCATTCAAACACAGTGTACCCGGATGAGAGGATGAGTACTTTCTTGTCCTACTCAGAGTGTCTGGTAGGGTGAGCTGGACTTGAGAGCTGCTTATGGGGGAAGTAGCGGTGGACCGGATGAAGTGAGAGGGGGTTGGTAATGGTGTTGGTGGTGATGGCCTAGATTCAGTGTTGTGTTGCAAAACCATTGTGATTCCCAGAGTGCTTTGGCCTTGCGATGACACCTCCACATTTAGTGCTGGTGGTGTGCTTAGTGGTGGTGGTGGACTTACAGTGGGGGTAGCGATGGAGCGTTGTTGGCTACCTTCAGTCGGAGCAGGTGCACATGTGCTACCTGAGGTTTTGTAGTCCGTCCACGCTTGCAAGTGCATGTTGATTGTCTAAGCATGCAACTGGTATTCAAATTTCTGAGTTGTTTACCTCGGCTAAAGGTCCTTCCGCACTTCTTACAGGTAACCTTTGCCTCATCAGTAGGATTTTGGACAAAGAAGTGCCACACTGCACTCTTCCTACTATGGTAAACATTTTCTGGCCTTGCACACTGTGCTAAGTTGACCATCTGGTCAAGCTGTCCTGCAACTCTTTTAGTTTTTGTTCCACTTTTTAGGACAGCTACGGGCCTGCTAGATAACCGCTGCTGCGATGTCAATGCCTGCTGCGGATCCTTCTCCTTATCTGAACTATTGCCAGCGCCACCCTCCTGCCCCAATGGATGCCTATCCGGGTCCAGAACTGGGTCATCCAACACCTCCTCTTCAAAGTCATCTGCACCTTCCTCTTTACCTTCCTCTGTGTCACCGTGTAAGGTGGTATAGTATGCGGGAAGGGGCACCTGGGTTTCAACAGGGTCAGATTCTGCCTCAATAGACTGCAAGGGCAATGCAGTGCTGTGGGTCAATGTACCAGCAGAATCATCTAGCAGTGGCTGTGCATCAGTGCACTCCATGTAAGATTCATCTTGGACTGGGGAATTCAAGATTTGACTGGATAACCCAGGCATGGTATGTGAAAAGAGCTCCATAGAGTAATCTGAAGTGTGGGCTGCCGCATCCTAAACTTTTGGTGGGGGGTGAAGGACACAAGGAAAGGTGTTTTTCCTGACCAGAGCCCTGCACTGACGACTCCGTGCTTGCAGGTTTCGACCGTTCAGAAGAGGAGGCAATAGAGCTGATGGCTGTTTCGGCAATGTGCGCCAAAACCTGTTCCTGATGCTCTGGCTTTAAAAGCAGTTTTCCTACTCCAAGAAAAGGCAACCTTACAGGCCTTCTTGGGCCAGAGGATGACGCAGGCTCAACACCTCCTGCCTTAGCTGCTTTTGTGCTTTTGCCAGATCCAGCCGATGCACCACCACCATCACTACCAGCTGCGCCCTCCTGCCCACGTCCACGGCCTCTTCCACCATACTTCCTCATGTTTGGGAAAATGTACCAAAAATACCAGCAGAGAGATGGTACTGTATGAGGAGCATCCAGCTGTGTAAGGTGTATTAAACAAATTAAATCAACGTATATATTATGTTAGTTACAGACGCTCCCACAGTATGTATTGGACCGTAATCCAAAAAGCAGATATACAGAACTGTATCAGAAGTGTACAGCTGTATACGATTTTTGTGCAACTAACAATTTCCGTATATGTATTTACAGAGTGTCACACACACACGCTGACTAGGTATAAAAGTGACTGTAACACGAATGGCAGATATACAATACTGTTTGAGAATCGGACAGCTCTATACGATGTGTGTATGTAAAATTGTCAAGCTCTGTGTATTTGTATACGGGCTGACACACGCTGTCAGTGTCTAGTTTTGACCGTTATCAAACAGCAGATATGCAAAATTGTTTGAAAAACGGACAGGACTCTAAGGTGTAGGTCTGGAAAAACGGACAAACTCCTCGGCTTTTTCTTCCAGAGTCACACCCAGATAGCTTCTATTTGTCCGTGATAGCAACCGGTACACAGTAGTGTGTGAGGAGCATACACCGCTAGACGGTGTCTGTATGGAAAATTGTCAAGCTCCGTGTATTTGTATACAGACTGACACACGTTGTCTCTGTCTAGTTTTGACCATAATCAAACAGCAGATATATGAAACTGTTTGAAAAACGGACACGACTCTAAGGTGTAGGTCTGGAAAAACAGAAAAACTCCTCTGCTTTTTTTTCCCAGAGTCACACACAGGTAGCTTCTATTTGTCCATGCTAGAAGGCGGTACACGGTAGTGTGTGAGGAGCGTACAATGCTGTACGGTGTGTGTATGTAAAATTGTCAAGCTCCGTGTATTTGTATACGGACTGACACACGCTGTCTCTGTCTAGTTTTGTCCGTTATCAAACAGCAGATATACGAAACTGTTTGAAAAATGGACACGACGCTAAGGTGTAGGTCTGGAAAAATGGACAAACTCCTCGACTTTTTCTTCCAGAGTCACACCCAGATAGCTTCTATTTGTCCGTGATACCAGCCGGTACACGGTAGTGTGTGAGGAGCGTACATCGCTAGACAGTGTGTGAAAAAATGAACGCTCAGTGACTCAAAAGGACAAAATAATAAAATTTGGAGTGCTTTGAAAAAAGCAGTTTGAAGAGCAGTGTGCACACAGCAATGCAGCTAGCAGGTAGCCTTAAAAGGCAGCCTAATCACCACCAGCTCTGCTGCACACAACAAAAATCCTCCCCTTTCACTGCACACTAACTGTACAGTGAAAAGCGCTATCAGCAGAAGCAGTTTTTTTTTTCTTCTTCCCTGCCTAACGCTCTCCCTGTTCAGAATCAGCAGCAGCACCTCTCCCTATTGTAAGATCGGCAGAAGTAAGATGGCGGTTGGCGTTCACAGCCTTTTATACCCACTGTGACGCCACACAAAGCCAGCCAATCACTTCAATGCCCTTCTCTGAGATGGTGCTGACCGCTGTGCATGTCATCGCGTTGCCCACAGTGTGCGTCCTCCATCATTGGGTGACAAAAGGCGCTGAAAGCATCATTTGAAATGCGACTTTGATGCGCTGATCGGCGACCTCATGGCCGACCTCACGCTAGGGTCGAGTTTCGATCGGCGAAACCCGACTTTGGCGAAAGTCGGCGATTTTTGAATCTGACCGACCTGTTTCGCTCAACTCTACTCGCCATGTATCTATATATGCCCAGCCAGTCTGAGGGGGCATTGCAGTTGCAGGTGTAGCTATGATTGCAATGGTGAAACAGTGACCGATGTCACATGTAGGGGTCACTGTGTGTTCTCCCCAGGATGTGCATGAAGGCGTTTGAAGGCCATAAGAGTGCATGGCAGTCACGAGCGTAGCTGTGACTGAAATGCAGACTAAAAATAAAATAAGTGCTAGCCTTGGAAATGCTAGTGTCCAAGGCAGATGTAGGGAACCCCTGCTCTGGGATGTGTGCTGAAACAGACTGCAGGATGGAAGTCGTGCAGTCTGTTTCATTCCAGGCCTAGGTTTTCCATGTGGCTGAAAGCCACAGGTTCCTTTGTTAAAAACCCTGCCGGAAAGGGTATGGGTGTATCAGATGTAACATTAGTGTCAGTCTGGTGTGTGCTATTGTGCAGTCGGCTTTGCAGAGCTATACCTGTGTGAGTCAACACAGGCCAGTGGAGCCAACAGCCAGGTCAACTGAATAGCCTTGCACCCGCAGCGTTTACAGCGGTGCCGACATCCACGGTGGTCAGAGGAGGACTGGCGTGTTTTATGCAAACAGGAGGATATGGTTCCCGGCTGAAATCCGGAGGTTATCATGGACTGTGAAAAGCTGTGAGTAAAAGACATTGACCTGGCGCTGCAGTCGCCCACCGTAACCGGACAAAGGGAGGTCCAGAAGAGTTGTTGATCGCTCTGAAAGAGCAGGCAGATGTGTGGATGACACCGCTGAACCTACAGCCAGGCATGGTTGTGTGTGGCAATGGCCGGAACCTGGTCAGGGCTCTGAGGCAAGGCGAGCTCACACGTACCATGCCTGGCCCATGTGCTTAACCTCATTGTTCAACAGTTTCTCAAAAGCTACCCGGAGCTGACAGATCTGCTTGTGAAAGTATGCTGCCTGTGTGCCCATTTTCGAAAGTCAGCTACAGCTTCTGCCGCTCTTACCGTGCTTCAGCAGCATTTGCAGCTTCCGGCTCACCAACTGATGTGTGATGTCCCCATGCGTTGGAACTCTACACTGCATATGTTGGAAAGGATTTGTGAGCAGAAGAGGGCAGTCGTTGACTACCAACATCAACAAGGCCATTGTTATTCAGGTTAGACTACATACATAAGACCTCAGGAGTGGACATGGATGTCAGACATATGTACCATCCTCCAAAACTTTGAGGAATCCACCGAGATGGTGAGCAGCAATGATGCCATAATTCGCATCACCATCACACTTCTCTGCATTCTGAAAAGCTCTCCGCTCACAATGAAAGAAAATGCATTGCAGGCGGAGCACAAGGAGATGGAACAAGGAACCATACAGAGTAATTACACAGAGCCCAGCCTCATGTCATCCCAACTAGGATTGGTTGACCATGAGGAAGAGGAGGAAGAGGAAGAACACAAGCTACTTTCATGCGCTATAGATGGTACTACAAGCACAACTGTCATACCGTGTGTTCAGCGTGAATGGTCTGAGGACAGGGAAGAGGAGGAGGATGAGGACACCATGGTCAGTCGTCCTATTGGTGAGGACACGGAAGGCTTGCCTGGCACGCATGGCTGACTATATGATGCGCTGCCTTTCCCGTGACCTTTGCATTATGAAAATGTACGGTGACACTCATTACTGGTTGGTGACACTTCTAGACCCACGCTACAAGGAGAACTTTCAATCTCTACTTCCAGAGGCAGAGAGTAAACAAACAGTTCAACATAAGTACCAAAGTCATAATCAAATGGTATATATATATAAATGACAAAACCCAGTAGATATGGTACTAAAATCATGGACCAAAATATGGACTGATCGCAATATGGAAACGCACAGACCAACAAAAAAATATGATCATAGAGACCAAAGTTGATGTGAAAAAATTCATAAGAAATCCTTATTATATAAAAGCATACAGGTGAGGTTAAAACACCACATTGTGAAAACAGCAAGAAAAGCTGACGACGCTTTCATGTCACACTGACACCTCATCCATATAATGTATTATAGAAAAAAGGTTATCATAGATAATCTCCCCTGTGTCTATCACTGTATCATAAATCATGATAGTAACCCATGTCACTTCTCTGAATCATGTGCCAAGAAATAAATAAATAAAGGTAAGACTCCGCTAGTACATGAGTGAGAGCCTGCACCAAAGGACACTTACATAACAATGGCAACCAAATGATAAAGAAACAGTCATACCTAATAAGCTGGAAAACAACAGGGGGCAGGAGGCAACAGCGGTCAGTGTCCAAGCGAGACGCAGTGCTGTACCAGAGTGCCCTTGTTGCGGAATTATTAAAAAAATTTCCTATCTGAAAACGCTGGCGGCAGACGTCACAGTTCGTTGGACAACCAAGGAGTACAGGCGAGAGAGGCACAACTCCAATCCAGCAAAGGCAGGGGAACACTGACCAAGTTCTTGGAGACTTTTCTCAGACCCTCCCATCGTCCTGACCAAGAGTTGCGGGGTAATGTCACAAGTAACGGAATGTTTTGGAAGATGCTAAGGGGGTACCTTGCTGACCGTACCAATGTCCTCTGTGATTCCTCGGTGCCTTTTAATTATTGGGTATCCAAAATGGACACGTGGCATGAACTGGCTCTCTACGCCTTGGAGGTCCTTGTCCTGCCCTGGCTTGCTCCGGGTAATGATTTGTATGTATGGCCAAATAAATAACTCAAAACAAAAACGTTCCTTCACCACTTGGGCTATATTCACATGTAGCGTTACTGATGTGTTTTTCAACTTTATCATTGCTTTCATCCAAGACAAATGCATTCACTGGGAAATGTAATTTTAACATTTTACAACTTTAGCTGGCCATGTGGTGTGTTTGGCGGATCCGTTTTTTTCACCATTGACTTGTATTAGAGGCAGATTTTGACGGTTGGTCATCCGTTGCATCCGTTTTTTGACGGATCCGTCATAATTTTGGCGTCCGCTGTCGGGAGTGGACGGACAATGAAACATTTTTTGTTGGCGTTAAAACTGTGGATAGCAACGGATTTGCGTCTCTCTCTTCTCTCTCTCACCTTTTCCAGAATTGTGTCACTTTAAATTGACTAGCGGATCCGTACCAAAAACGGATCCGGTGGCATCCGTTTGTGGCACAACGGAAACGCATCCATTTTTTCACACTTTGGCGGATTTTGACTGACATCAAATAACTGAAGTGTGAAACAGGCCTTAGAGTCCCTCTAGACTCACAAGCGCGTGGCGCCACAACTGTGGTGCCAAAGAGAGACGGCGCTAAAAGGTTAGTGCGCTACTTGAGAGCTGTGCAGCTCTGGCGGACGCCACTAACCTCCCCTAACTGGGGCAAGGAAAGCGCACTAACTGCGCACAGCGCCGCACTGGCGATTGCTGCTGGTTAGACGCAGCATGCTCGTGCCTGATGCTGGAGACTAAGTCTGGCGCTAGTCAGCTCCAAGACCCTATAACATGCACAACCAGAGGGAGGGAATCTTAAGGAGTCAGTCACCAGAAACCATGCATCCATCATCACACACAAGTACAGATAACTGTCTATACTAGCGCATCGCCGAGCGGCCATGCGATTCTTTTAGGTTGTATGCACACGTTGCGGATTCGCCAGCGGATTTTTCCGCACAAAAACCGCAGCTCTTGGCAGAAAACGCATATGCGTTTTTGATGCGATTTTGTCATTTCTGTCCAACCTCCTCATGTACATTGGTCCACACTCCATTACACACACGGACGGATGGATGGATGGATAGATAGATAGATAGATAGATAGACAGAAGGATAGATAGAAGGATAGATAGATAGATAGATAGATAGATAGATAGATAGATAGATAGATGGATTAGATAGATTAGATAGATAGATAGATAGATAGATAGATAGATAGATGGATAGATGCTGTACAGTAGATAGATCTATCCATAGATATAACTATAGCTATATCCATAGATAAATCTATAGATTTAGCCATAGATATATAGCCATATAAATTTAAAAAAATGGCATGGGCTCCCGAGCAATTTTCTGCCCCAGAGGGGAAAGCCGATGGCCGGGGGGCAATATTTGTAGCCTGGGAAGAGGGTAATACACATGTATCTTCCC
The DNA here is from genome assembly GCF_039654945.1 of Dendrobates tinctorius. Lineage (NCBI taxonomy): Eukaryota > Metazoa > Chordata > Amphibia > Anura > Dendrobatidae > Dendrobates > Dendrobates tinctorius. The sequence goes on from NW_027361704.1 coordinate 7,546,216, forward strand.
AGGCCTTTACTGGCTATTAAAATAGGGGGACCCCCCAAAAAAATGACATGGGGTCCCCCTATATTTTACAGCCAGAAAGGCTACGCAGACAGTTGCGGGCTGATATTCATAGCCTAGGAAAGGGCCATGGATATTGCCACCCCCCGGCTTCAAATACCAGCCCGCAGCCACCCCAGAAATTCTGGCACTTAGCCCCTCTCTTCCCACTCCTGTGTAGCGGTGGGTATGGGGCGATATAAGTGGTTAATGTCACCTTGCTATTGGAAGGTGACATTAAGCCCGGTTAATAATGGAGAGGCGTCAATAAGACACCGATCCATTATTAATCTTTTGAAAGGGTTAAAAAACACACACATAAGAATAAACTCTTTTAATGAAATTAAACGCAACACGGTTTTCATATTTTTATTGCACGCTCAGATCCAAGCGACGCCCTGATCTCCTAGAAAAAAAAAGAAAAATAATAAACCAACTGTATACTCCCTGTCCGACGCAGTCCAATTAATAATGAGGGTCCCACGATGATCTCCACTACAGAGCAGTGACATCACGTGATGTGACTGCTCTATAGGGCCTCCCAGTGATGAACTGACAGGAGCCAATGCCTCCTGCAGTCCATCACTGAGGTAACCTGAGTTCAGGGTCTTACTTTACAGCAATGCCTTGAGGGTCCCACGATGATCTCCACTACAGAGCAGTGACATCACGTGATGTGACTGCTCTATAGGGCCTCCCAGTGATGAACTGACAGGAGCCAATGCCTCCTGCAGTCCATCACTGAGGTAACCTGAGTTCAGGGTCTTACTTTACAGCAATGCTGCGTGAGAATTAGGGTTAGGGCTCGGGTTAGGGTTAGGGCTGGGGTTAGGGTTATGGGACCTCTTTCCCGTCAGAGGGATACATTTCAGTGCTGGAGCCCCTGGAGAGCGGTCGCATTAGCTGATGCGGCTTCTCTCCACAGAAGATCATCGTGGGACCCTCGTTATTATCTGGACTATGGCAGAGAGGTAAGTATAGGTTGGTTTATTATTTTATGTTTATTACAGGAGATCGATGTCTTCGGGGAATTAGGTGTATATGGTGAGTATGTACTCTACTGTATGTTATGTTTTGTATGTTATGTGTATGTTCTGTATGTTCTATGTTGTATGTTATGTATGTTGTATGTTCTGTATGCAATGTATGTGGGGTTTTTTACATGCATCACATTAGCTGGATGATGGGACTACTACTGTCCCATCATTGGCTAATATGTCACTCACTGACAGTGTAGCAGGCATCGCCCGATGAGACTTGTAGTCCCATTGGACGATGCCTGCATACACATACACACACACACACATACATACACACACATACACATATACATACACACACATATACCACCGCAGAGCCCCCTGCAGAGGCCCAATCACCCCCGCACAGACCCCCTGACAGCCTGATGAGCCCCGCACAGCCCCGGTAACCCCCCGCACAGACCCACGACAGCGCGATGAGTCACGGAAACCCCACATACAAACCCCGCAAGACCCCGACAGCGCAATGAGCCCCGGAAACCCCCCGTACAGACCCAGCAAGACCCCAGACAGAGCGATGAGCCCCAGAAACCCTGCAAGACCCCCAACAGTGCGATTAGCCCCGGAAACCCCCCACACAGACCCCGCAAGACCCCCGACAGTGTGATGAGCCCCGGAACCCCCCCGCACACACACACATAGCCCACACACATACATGCCCAGTCACCGCCCACAAGTCATACATGCATACATCACCGCCCACACTCTGCCCACACTCTTCCCCCCTTCCGATCTGCATTGTTTCATCTGCAGCAAAGCCTGCGGTTTTCCTGTGGATCAATGTATGTCAATGGATGCAGAAACGCTGCAGATCCGCACAAAGAATGGACATGCTGCGGAAAAAACCTGCAGCATTTTTGCATGGATTTTTCCACAGCATGTGCACAGCGTTTTTCAATTTTCATGGACTTTATTGGTACTGTACAATGCAAAGCAGCAAATGAGATAAAATGTAACTTTTAATATACCAATTAAAAAAAATACCAAAAATAATACCAAAAATAATGTCAACCACAAGTGAATTTAAAAAAAAGATGCAAGATAAATGGGTGATCCTCAGAGGATATTTGCAAGCACCCAAACGTATCACATAAGGGATATAGAATGTAACTGATAAAACAGACAACAACCTATATAATGGATACAGCATAAATGAAAAGGTAGCACAATGCTATAGCCAGTTGCACATGTATACACATGTATATTTTTAAAGGCAAGAGCACAGATTCATAGCCTTTTATAAACGAGATTTCAAAAAAGGACGAGATTTCAAAAAAGGAACAATCTCACCGGTTTATGCAGACGGTCATGAGTCACCAGGGATACTCTGTATAACAACAGGAAGGTAGCGATGGGAAGACAATACCCTGTCAATTCCCTTACATGCTAACCATTAACTGATCCCAAGGCTCCTGCCCTTACAAGGGCAGTTCACAGCTAGCCCTATATTGCACATGCCCTGCACTTTCCCTATAAGGAGCGTCCCAACGCGTTTCATCCAAGTAACTCTTCAGGGGACTAACTTGTTTAATGTGCCATAGTGCTATAGCTAAGAGAAATACATCCTCCCGCTCTCTATGCTATCTGCTGTCTGCAGAGAGTGAAGGGAGAGGGCATATATATATCGTTATGTTAATGCACACATATTGCCGCAATTAGATAATTAACACATATATGTTTGATCATACCTCGCATACCAGTTGCAAGATTTAAAACTCCCAGGGCGCGCGCCATAATCCGCGATAAAGACGCCCCACAATGACATCACTGGAAAGGAAAAACCCGTGTCCAATGGGCGGACGAAGCCCCATTTCCGGTGCAATCGCAAAATGGTGGATGCCCCACTTCCGGTAACAAACCACATACATACATGGCATATTTCAAATTATCCATACACACTCATGTTTTGCGCGTCAGATATACCACATAAGACGACTCAGATAAGGAGCGCGCATCATAATTCGCGCTAGACACCGCCTCAGTAGATTTCCCAGAACCGATGTCGCCCCACTTCCGGTGAGAGCAAGATGGTGGATGCCCCACTTCCGGTGGCGTCTATCAAATAAACGGCGCCACACTTCCGGTTAGCAGGGAAACTATCCTGCCACACTTCCGGTGTCGTCCATCAAGAGAAACGGCGCCACACTTCCGGTTAGAAGGGAACATATCCTGCCACACTCCTAAGAGTGCGGCGCCGCCCCCAAAGTCGCCATCGCAGAAAAAGCCAATCATATATGATAGCACCAGAGAGGCACAATAATTCAAACCATATATTCATGTAAGCGCGCAATATTATAGCATATCCAAATATCAAAAAAAGCAAATGGCGCCCAATTAAGTGCCAATATAAGATAATGCGCAAAACAACAAATAAGCGGCAACATGAAATGCATATATAGGCATATAATATAATTGTATTCACATATGCCAATCCCCAATAATGGGTGACAGAAAAGTGATTCAGGCTTAAAGAAAAATCCAAACTATAGATCAAAAAATTGGGAAAAAAGGCAAAAGAAGGGATTCAAATAAAACAATTAAAATTGATCTGTTCATTGAGGCCTTTAGGTGTTACAGTATCCAAGTAGAATATCCACTTAGCCTCACGCTGCAACAGCAACTGATCCCAATTGCCGCCTCTTTGTGGTTTAGGGACCCTATCAATGGCAGTAAAAGAAAGGTATGAAATCTGCCCCTCATGCATACCATGAATATGCCTTGAGATTGGAGTGTCCCTCTTATGTGTTATGTCTCCCACATGTTCACCAATTCTCCTCTTAAATTCTCGAATCGTTTTTCCCACGTACTCCAATCCGCACTTACAAGTGACTTTATAAATAAAACCTTTAGTACTGCAATTCATGAAATGTCTAATAACATAATTTTTCCCGGTCACATTGCTTACAAAGGTCTTACTCACACCAATATGCGAACATGCTACACAATGGCCGCATTTAAAACAGCCCATAACGTCACTGTGGAGCCATGTTCTATTTACTGAAGGTGAAAAATGACTACACACCAGTCTAGCCTTCAAAGAGCGTGCTTTCCTATATGTAATCATGGGGAAATCACTCAAAAACGGAGAAATGTCATTATCCATCAGTAAAATAGACCAATGCTTTTTTATGATATTTCTTACAGGAATTGCACCATTGTCATATGTTGTGATGAATCTGAGGATATCACTATCTGGGGGCTTCCCATTGTCTGTAGACAATAAATCGCAACGTCTGCTTTCCTTAGCTCCTTGATAGGCCTGCTTCAACACATGCTTGGGGTAGCCCCTATTCAAAAATCTATCCCTCAAATCCCCAGCCTGTAACTCAAAACTAGATGTCTCAGAACAATTTCTGCGAATTCTGAGATATTGTCCCTTAGGGATTGCTTTCTTAAGATGTTGAGGATGATGACTACCCCAATGTAATAGGGAATTGGTAGATGTAGGTTTCCTATAGGTAGAAGTCCCTATCTCCCCTTTCTCGTTCTTCTCAATCAATATATCCAGAAAGGGCAGTCTCTGTTATGATGAGTCACAGAAGGAGGAAAAAACAAAATACCAGCTAAGTCGAGAAAAACCAGAGAGGTTGGAAGCTATCGGATTGCAGACCCCTGAACCTATCCACAACAACTAGCAGTAGCCGTGGGGGGTTCCTACGGTGCCCTAGCCCTCGATCACAGCCTGAGAACTATATAGCCTAAAGACAGAAAGGGGAAAAACTAAACTGCCCCAGAGCAGACCCCAAAGCAATAGGCAGCCCCCAACATATAATGACGGTGAAGCAAGATGAAAACACTAACACAGATAGAAAGATAGGTTGAGCAAATGATGGAGCCCAAGCTAACTACATAGGACAGGATAGGAAAGATGCTGTCTGCCATCCGCAAAAACCCTATCAAAATGAGCCAACCGACTGATAGGAAAAACAGGCCCTGAAGTCGCTAGGCTTCAAAAGACTATATCAGCACTCAGGTATATTCTGAAGACAGAGCAAAATATCAACAGATCAGAGACAAAAATGGAATTCAGCTCACCCCCGGCCGGGGATGGCAGAACTCCCAAAAAACAAGGCAAAACGAAAACAAAACTGAAGAGTACAAAGCAGAGCAGAAAAACTTAGCTTTGAGATGCAGGAATCAGACTGGTCTCCAAGAATCCAGCAGGAAAATCACCAGCCAGGAAGAAGGGCGTCGGCAGCCTTATATCCAGTCCTCAATTCCAGCCACCCAGTCATCATCTAGCTGCCCAGGTGTTTGGTAATCAGTCTCACTACCTTCCTTCACTAGAGGAGGGAGTTCATTAGACCTCAATGGTGAAGGGAAAAATGAACTCACAACAAGTCTCCATGTCTCAATGACTGAAGTGAAAAACAGGCCTATATCATTGTGGTTAAGAGCCACAACAAATTCATTAAATTCCTCAACGGAGCCTCTCCAAACAATAAAAATGTCGTCTATGTACCGTGTCCACAATTCAGGGACACGGCACACAGACGACCCCCCATCCTCATCACCACCAAAAACCAGAGTCTCCTCCCACCAGCCGAGGAGGAGATTCGCATATGCCGGGGCACAAGGGGTCCCCCTCAGCTGGTGGTACACCTTATGGTTAAAGACAAAAAAAATTCCTAGTAAGACAAAATCAAAGGAGTTGCAGGACAAAAAGGTTATGTTCTCGGCATTGACATCCTTTCGTATTCAAAAAATATGCCACTGCCTCCAAGCCATGTATGTGCGGAATAGATGAGTATAGTGCTTCAACATCAATACTTGCAAGATAGGCCTCAGGATCGATGGTTAGCCCATCCAATCGACGGAGGAGATCCGGTGTATCTTTAACAAATGACTGAAGTGAAGAGACAAAAGGGGACAAAATCTGATCCAAATAAATTCCCACATTCTGGCAAAGACCACCCACTCCTGAGACTATTGGCCTACCTTTAAGGGGACTAAGCCCCTTGTGTATCTTGGGTAGGCAATAGAAAGTTGCAGTAACCGGATGATTAGGGAGCAAAAACTCAAATTCAGTCTTATTAATGATCTTCTTACTCAAAGCTTCTAATAGAATCTGCCGTAATTCCTCTCTCTATATATTCATAGGATTATTTGACAAAACCTCATAGGTGTCACTATCTGAAAGGATAGTATCGCACATCTGCTGGTAAAGATCCACCCCCAGGATGACAACATTGCCACCCTTATCTGAGGGTTTAATAACAATGCTGTCATCCCGTTCCAGGCGCGCGATGGCATCCATCTCTTTAGAACAATTATAGTGACAATAAATTCGATCATGTGAGAGCTTAATCAAATCCTCAGTTACCAAATTAAAAAAACATCAATTGCAGACAGATCACCAGTGAGTGGTGGCATTTTTATGCTCTTATTTCTTAGTTCAGGTGAAGGGACCTTGGCCCAAGGTATTGGGATTTATCTCAGATAAAGAATCAAGTAACCTTACATCAGGTAACATATCTTCTGGTATACCCAACTCCGAACTCATACTGGAGTCTTGTTTCTGAAAAAATTTCCTCCACCTCACTTTCCGCAGAAATAAATTCAGGTCCTTAACTGACCTAAATAGGTCAAAATCCGTATTGGGAACAAATGAAAGGCCCCTACACAGAACAGCTCTCTCAACACCATCTATAAATCTATCTGAACGATTAATGATCTGTATATCCTCAGAGGAGGGTATATCATTTGTTATAAAACCAGTCACTTCTTGGTTTGAGGTGGTCTGTTCCTTAGTGCATAAACTTGATCTAAAAAATGTCCGCTAGAAACATCCGATCTATCAGAAGGTCCCCGTGTACCTCGACCTCTGCCCCGTCCTCTATTCCTCCCTCTATTGGAGCGATTTCTACTCTCAGACTCAGAAAAATCAGTATCGGTTGAAGAGAGCTCAGTATCTCTATCTGGGGCGCCTATACGTGGGGTTAAGACTAAATAGGCTTTATTGTCCTTAAAATCTTGAACGTCCCGCAAATATTGTTTATGTTTTCTTTCTTTAAGATGGTATTGAAAACGTTCAATGTGTGTCTGCAATTTCGTCTCTTTTAATCCAAAATCTGTTTCAGTGGAAAATTTCTTAGTAACATCAATGTGTTCCTTTAGCTTCTCATTCAATATATTTAAGGTGACCTTCTCCTCATCCAGTAATAATTGCATAAAGCGTAGACAGCTCTCAGTGGCTTCACGCTCCCATTTGTGTATAAAAGCTGGATTTTTATATCTGTTCCCAGCTGGCAAATTAATTCTCAAACCACGGGGAACGATTTTGGCCTTAAGGTAGCTCTCTAGGCTCTGCACCTCCCACCAAGAAGTGATCTGGTCTCTATACACCTGCTGGAGTTCCTTAAAAGCCACATTGAATGTAGGAAGATATTTCTTTTGAGTGAAAGTGTTTTCAGAGAAGACCTCCTTTGCCTCGGACAACCAATTTTCAGTGTTTAGACCCACAGATAGAAAACCAGCCATATCACTTCAAAATAACAGATAAACCAAATAAAGCAAAGCCAATATCAGTCCGAAATGACAATTATTTCTCATCCAAATTTACAATGTAAAGCAGCAAATGAGATAAAATGTAACTTTTAACGCCTTCACCCCCAAGGGTGGTTTGCACGTTCATGACGGGCCAATTTTTACATTTCTGACCACTGTACCTTTATGAGGTCATAACTCTGGAACGCTTCCATGGATCCCGGTGATTCTGACATTGTTTTCTCGTGACATATTGTACTTCATGTTAGTGGTAAAATTTCATTCAAATAACTTGCGTTTATTTGTGAAAAAAATGGAAATTTGGCAAAAATTTTGAAAATTTCGCAATTTTCCAACTTTGAATTTTTATGCCCTTAAATCACAGAGATACGGCACACAAAAAACTTGATAAGTAACATTTCCCACATGTTTACTTTACATCAGCACAATTTTGGAACCAAAATTTTTTTTTGTTAGGAAGTTATAAGGGTTAAAAGTTGACCAGCGATTTCTCATTTTTACAACACCATTTTATTTTTAGGACCACATCACATTTGAAGCCACTTTGAGGAGTCTATATGATAGAAAATACCCAAAAGTGACACCATTCTAAAAACTGAACCCCTTAAGGTGCTCAAAACCACATTCAAGAAGTTTATTAACCCATTAGGTGCGTCACAGGAATTTTTTTGAATATTTAAAAAGAAATGAACATCTAACTTTTTTTCACAAAAAAAATACTTCAGGTTCAATTTTTTTTATTTTACCAAGGGTAACAGGAGAAATTGGACTGCAAAAGTTATTGTGCAATTTGTCCTGAGTACGCTGATACCTGATTTGTGGGGGGGAATGACTGTTTCGGCGCATGGCAGAGCTCAGAATGGAAGGAGCGCCGTTTGACTTTTTCAATGCAAAATTGGCTGGAATTCAGATCGGACGCCATGTCACGTTTGGAGAGTCCCTGATGTACCTAAACAGTGGAAACCCCCTACAAGTGACCCCATTTTGGAAACTAGACCCCCCAAGGAACTTATCTAGATATGTGGTGAGAACTTTGAACCCACAAGGGCTTTACAGAAGTTTATAACGTACAGCGGTACAATTAAAAAATCATATTTTTTCCACAAAAATGATCTTTTCACCCCAATTTTTATTTTCCCAAGGGTAACAGGACCCTAAAAGTTATTGTGCAATTTGTCCTGAGTACGCTGATACCCCACATGTGGGGGTAAACCACTATTTGGGCGCATGGCAGAGCTCGGAAGGGAAGCAATGCCATTTGACGTTTTTGGCTGGAATTGAGATCGGACACCATGTCGCGTTTGGAAAACCCCTGATGTACCAAAACAGTGGAAACCCCCCCCAAATGACACCATTTTGGAAACTAGACCCCCTAAGGAACTTATCTAGATGTGTGGTGAGAACGTTGAACCCCCATGGGCTTCACAGAAGTTTATAACATACAGCCATACAACTAAAAAATCATATTTTTTCCACAAAAATGATCTTTTCACCCTCAATTCTTATTTTTCCAAGGGTAACAGGACCCTAAAAGTTATTGTGCAATTTGTCCTGAGTACGCTGATACCCCACATGTGGGGGTAAACCACTATTTGGGCGCATGGCAGAGCTCGGAAGGGAAGCAGCGCCATTTGACGTTTTTGGCTGGAATTGAGATCGGACACCATGTCGCGTTTGGAAAACTCCTGATGTACCAAAACAGTGGAAACCCCCCACAAATGACACCATTTTGGAAACTAGACCCCCTAAGGAACTTATCTAGATGTGTGGTGAGCACTTTGACCCCCCCAGTGCTTCACAGAAGTTTATAATGCCCGGGCGTGAAAATAAATAATTCGTATTTTTTCCACAAACATGATCTTTTAGTCACCATTTTTTTATTTTCCCAAGGGTACCAGGAGAAATTGGACCCCAAAAGTTGTTGTCCAATTTGTCCTGAGTATGCTGATACCCCATATGTGGGTGAAAACTACTGTATGGGCACACGTCGGGGCTTGGAAGGGAAGTAGTGACGTTTTGGAATGCAGACTTTGATGGAATGGTCTGCGGGTGTCATGTTGCCTTTGGAGAGCCCCTAATGTACCTAAACAGTGGAAACCCCCCACAAATGACACCATTTTGTAAACTAGACCCCCCAAGGAACTTATCTAGATGTGTGGTGAGCACTTTGAACCCCCCAGTGCTTCACAGAAGTTTATAACGCCCGGGCGTGAAAATAAAAAATTCGTATTTTTTCCACAAACATGATCTTTTAGTCACCATTTTTTTATTTTCCCAAGGGTACCAGGAGAAATTGGACCCCAAAAGTTGTTGTCCAATTTGTCCTGAGTATGCTGATACCCCATATGTGGGTGAAAACTACTGTATGGGCACACGTCGGGGCTCGGAAGGGAAGTAGTGACGTTTTGGTATGCAGACTTTGATGGAATGGTCTGCGAGTGTCATGTTGCCTTTGGAGAGCCCCTAATGTACCTAAACAGTGGAAACCCCCCACAAATGACCCCATTTTGAAAACTAGACCCACTAAGGAACTTATCTAGATGTGAGGTGAGCACTTTGAACCCCCAAGGGCTTCACAGAAGTTTATAATGCCAGGGCATGAAAATAAAAAAATCGTATTTTTTCCAGAAACATGATCAATTAGTCCCCAATTTTTTCATTTTCCCAAGGGTAACAGGAGAAATTGGACCCCAAAAGTTGTTGTCCAATTTGGCCTGAGTACGCTGACACTCCATATGTGGGAGAAAACTACTGTATGGACACACGTCGGGGCTCGGAAGGGAAGCAGTGACGTTTTGGAATGCAGACTTTGATGGAATGGTCTGCGGGTGTCATGTGCGTTTGGAGAGCCCCTGATGTACCTAAACTATTGAAACTCCCCACAAGTGACCCCATTTTGGACACTAGACCCCCCACGGAACTTATCTAGATGTGTGGTGAGCACTTTGAACCCCCAAGTGCTTCACAGAAGTTTATAACACTCGGACGTGAAAATAAAAAAATCATTTTTTTCCACAAAAATGATATTTTTGCCCCCAATTTTTTATTTTCCTAAGGGTAACAGGAGAAATTGGACCCCAAAAATTGTTTTGCAATTTGTCCTGAGTAGGCTGATACCCTACATGTGGGGGTAAAACACTGTTTGGGCGCATGGCAGAGCTTGGAAGGGAAGGAGCACCATTTGACTTTTTCAACTCAGAATTGGCTGGAATTGAGATCAGACGCCATGTTGCATTTGGAGAGCCCCTGATGTGCCCAAACAGTGGAAACCCCCAATTATAACTCCAACCCTAACCCCAACACACCCCTAACCCTAATCTGAGCCCTAACCCTAGCCCTAACCCTAGCCCTAACCCTAGCCCTAACCCTAACCCTAGCCCTAACCCTAGCCCTAACCCTAGCCCTAACCCTAGCCCTAACCCTAGCCCTAACCCTAAGGCTGTGTGCACACGCTGCAGATTTTGCTGCGGTTCCACAGCGGTTTTGGCTGCTGCGGACCCCAGTACCATGATTCCCTATGGGAATCAAAAACCGCAGTGCAGACGGTGCGGAATTTTCCACGCGGATTATTTGCGGTTTTCAATCCGCAGAAAGAATTGACATGTCAATTCTTTCTGCGGATTCTCCTGCGGTTTGCCATCTCCTCTAATGAGGAGATGAAAAACCGCAGGACAAAACCGCAGAGCAATCTGCAGGTAAAACCGCAGGTCTTTTGACCTGCGGTTTCACCTGCGGATTTTATAAAATCCGCGCGGATGAATCCGCACCTAATCCGCAGCGAGTGCACACAGCCTTACCCTAACGGGAAAATGGAGATAAATACTTTTTTTTTAGTTTTATTATTTTTCCCTAACTAAGGGGGTGATAACGGGGGGTTTGACTTACTATTTATGGCGGTTTTTATGTTTGGCGGCTGTCACACGCTAAAAGACGCTTTTTATTGTAAAATAGTTTTTGCATCACCACATATTGAGAGCTATAATTTTTCCGTATTTTGACCCACTGAGTCATGTGAGGTCTTATTTTTTGCGGGACGAGTTGACGTTTTTATTGGTACCATTTTCGGGCACGTGACATTTTTTGATCGCTTTTTATTCCTATTTTTGGGACGCAGAATGAACAAAAACCAGCGTTTCATGAATTTCTTTTGGGGGGGTGCGTTTACACCGTTCCGCGTGCGGTAAAATCGATAAAGCGGTTTTATTCTTCGGGTCAGTACGGTTACAGCGATACCTCATTTAGGTCGTTTTTTTATGTTTTTGTCGGTTTTATGCAATGAAAACTATTTTATATAAAAAATAATTATTTTTGCATCGCTTTATTCTGCGAGCTATAACTTTTTTATTTTTTCGCTGATGATGCTGTGTGGTGGCTCGTTTTTTGCGGGACAAGATGACGTTTTCAGCGGTACCATGGATATTTATATGCGTCTTTTTGATCGCGCGTTATTACACTTTTTGTTTGGCGGTATGATAATAAATCATTATTTTTTGCTTCGTTTTTTATTTTTATTTTTTAAGGGGTTCGCTAAAAGGGTTAACTAATGGGACAGTTTTATAGGGCGGGTCATTACGGATGCGGCGATACCTAATATGTGTACTTTTATTGTTTTTTTTTTTTATTATTTTCAAAAAATGAATTTATTGGGGAATATTTTTTTTTTTTTTACTAATTTATTTGGCGATTTTTTTAAATTTATTTTTACATTTTTTTTTAATTTTTTTTTTACTTTATTACATAGTCCCAGGTGGGACATCACTGTCCTGTGACAGATCGCTGATCTGTCACATCACAGATCACTGTGACAGATCAGCAATCTGTCATAGGCATTGAAGCAGACTTCCTCTTGCCTGCGCTTTGCAGGCACTGAGGAAGCCAGCTTCCTCAGGTCCCCGAAGGCCCCCGTCGCCATCTTGGATTCGGGGGCCTGGAGGATAGGAGCCCCCCGCAGCAGCGCTGCACATTGCGCTGCCGTGGGGGGCTCAGGGAAGCACGGAGGGAGCCCCCTCCCTGCCGATGCTTCCCTTTAACTCCCGGTACACCGCGATCATGTTTGATCGCGGTGTGCAAGGGGTTAACGTGTCGGGGGCGGTCCGTGACCGCCCCTGACACATAGTGCCGGGTGTCAGCTGTGATAATCAGCTGACACCCGGCCGCGATCAGCGGCGCTCACCACGTGGGCGCCGCTGATCGCGGTAGACGTACTATCCCGTCCATGGGCATAGGGGCCCGGGCCCCATGGACGGGATAGTACGTCTGATGTCAGGAAGGGGTTAATATACCAATTAAAAAAAAAAAAAAATAATGTCACCCACAAGTGAATTTAAAAAAAAGATGCAAGATAAATGGGTGATCCTCAGAAGATATTTGCAAGCACCCAAACGCATCACATAAGGGATAGAAAATGTAACTGATAAAACAGACAACAACCTATATAATGGATACAGCATAAATGAAAAGGTAGCACAATGCTATAGCCAGTTGCACATGTATACACATGTATATTTTTAAAGGCAAGAGCACAGGTTCATAGCCTTTTATAAACGAGATTTCAAAAAAGGACAAGATTTCAAAAAAGGAACAATCTCACCGGTTTATGCAGATGGTCAGGAGTCACCAGGGATACTCTGTATACCAACAGGAAGGTAGCGATGGGAAGACAATACCCTGTCAATTCCCTTACATGCTAACCATTAACTGATCCCCAGAACGAGAAAGGGGAGATAGGGACTTCTACCTATAGGAAACCTACATCTACCAATTCCCTATTACATTGGGGTAGTCATCATCCTCAACATCTTAAGAAAGCAATCCCTAAGGGACAATATCTCAGAATTCGCAGAAATTGTTCTGAGACATCTAGTTTTGAGTTACAGGCTGGGGATTTGAGGGATAGATTTTTGAATAGGGGCTACCCCAAGCATGTGTTGAAGCAGGCCTATCAAGGAGCTAAGGAAAGCAGACATTGTGATTTATTGACTACAGACAATGGGAAGCCTCCTGATAGTGATATCCTCAGATTCATCACAACATATGACAATGGTGCAATTCCTGTAAGAAATATCATAAAAAAGCATTGGTCTATTTTACTAATGGATAATGACATTTCTCCGTTTTTGAGTGATTTCCCCATGATTACATATAGGAAAGCACGCTCTTTGAAGGATGAGGCTAAGTGGATATTCTACTTGGATACTGTAACACCTAAAGGCCTCAATGAACAGATCAATTTTAATTGTTTTATTTGAATCCCTTCTTTTGCCTTTTTTCCAATTTTTTGATCTATAGTTTGGATTTTTCTTTAAGCCTGAATCACTTTTCTGTCACCCATTATTGGGGATTGGCATATGTGTATACATTTATATTATATGCCTATATATGCATTTCATGTTTCCGCTTATTTGTTGTTTTGCGCATTATCTTATATTGGCACTTAATTGGGCGCCATTTGCTTTTTTTGATATTTGGATATGCTATAATATTGCGCGCTTATATGAATATATGGTTTGAATTATTGTGCCTCTCCGGTGCTATCATATATGATTGGCTTTTTCTGCGATGGCGACGTTGGGGGCGGCGCCGCACTCTTAGGAGTGTGGCAGGATATGTTCCCTTCTAACCGGAAGTGTGGCGCCGTTTATCTTGATGGACGACACCGGAAGTGTGGCAGGATAGTTTCCCTGCTAACCGGAAGTGTGGCGCCGTTTATTTGATAGACGCCACCGGAAGTGGGGCATCCACCATCTTGCTCTCACCGGAAGTGGGGCGACAACGGTTCTGGGAAATCTACTGAGGCGGTGTCTAGCGCGAATTATGATGCACGCTTCTTATCTGAGTCGTCTTATGTGGTATATCTGACACGCAAAACATGAGTGTGTATGGATAATTTGAAATATGCCATGCATGTATGTGGTTTGTTACCGGAAGTGGGGCATCCACCATTTTGCGATTGCACCGGAAATGGGGCTTCGTCCGCCCATTGGACACGGGTTTTTCCTTTCCAGTGATGTCATTGTGGGGCGTCTTTAGCGCGGATTATGGCGCGCACCCTGGGAGTTTTAAATCTTGCAACTGGTATGCGAGGTATGATCAAACATATATGTGTTAATTATCTAATTGCGGCAATATGTGTGCATTAAAATAACGATATATATATGCCCTCTCCCTTCCACTCTCTGCAGACAGCAGATAGCATAGAGAGCGGGAGGATGTATTTCTCTTAGCTATAGCACTATGGCACTTTAAACAAGTTAGTCCCCTGAAGAGTTACTTGGATGAAACGCGTTGGGACGCTCCTTATAGGGAAAGTGCAGGACATGTGCAATATAGGGCTAGCTGTGGACTGCCCTTGTAAGGGCAGGAGCCTGGGGATCAGTTAATGGTTAGCATGTAAGGGAATTGACAGGGTATTGTCTTCCCATCGCTACCTTCCTGTTGGTATACAGAGTATCCCTGGTGACTCCTGACCGTCTGCATAAACCGGTGAGATTGTTCCTTTTTTGAAATCTCGTCCTTTTTTGAAATCTCGTTTATAAAAGGCTATGAACCTGTGCTCTGGCCTTTAAAAATATACATGTGTATACATGTGCAACTGGCTATAGCATTGTGCTACCTTTTCATTTATGCTGTATCCATTATATAGGTTGTTGTCTGTTTTATCAGTTACATTCTATATCCCTTATGTGATGCGTTTGGGTGCTTGCAAATATCCTCAGAGGATCACCCATTTATCTTGCATCTTTTTTTTAAATTCACTTGTGGGTGACATTATTTTTGGTATTTTTTTTAATTGGTATATTAAAAGTTACATTTTATCTCATTTGCTGCTTTACATTGTAAATTTGGATGAGAAATAATTGTCATTTCGGACTGATATTGGCTTTGCTTTATTTGGTTTTACTGTACAATGCAGCAGAATCTGCTGCGGACCCACAGGGCCAAATCCGCTGCGAATCCACAGTAGAATCCGCAATGGGTGCACACACCCTTATAGCAGTGACTTTCCGGGACCTTCCTCGTGGTCCAATCAAATCAGCCACAGGACCTGAGCATGTGACCCCTGAGCTCCAATGAGAGGTTGAGCCTCGGGCATGCTCAGCGGAGCGAAAGAGGGACTTAGTCCCAGGAGCTGCACGCTGCTGGCTAGTGCAGGCTGCTATAGCTGAACCAGGGATGGCAGCAGCTACCAACCTGACAGCACTAGCTTGATCAAGACGCCGGGATCGACATCTTTGCTGAGCAGCCTCCTCTAGCGCCAGGACTGAATGGGAGACCGCAGAAGGCAAGGCTCGGGCTTCCTCCTGTGCAAAGGCAGGAACCTGACACCTAACAGCTATGCACATAATGTTAGCCTATGCATTGAATGCAAGGCCTGCCCTGCCCCAAAGTTACACGCACACCAATCACTCTTTGAACCAACGTACTAGATGGCCACATGAAACCAAAGTTCCCATTTTTCTTAATTAGCTACTTCCATAATGTTTGCCCATGAAGTGAATGCAAGGCCTGCTCCACATTTGGATGCACCCCAATACCCCATGGAATAGACATGGAGGATGGCCTACTAAATATATTTTCCCAATTTAAAGGAGCGGGTCTCCTATGGTTGTAATGCCCATACACTAAGTGTATGGGCTGACAAACATTTCCCCTAGGGGGGTACACATCAACATAATGTATACAATTTTTTTTACGGGCATCAAAAACTCCCTTTAACACAATAACCTGGCTGTTGCATCACGGACTGCAGTCACCATGGTGATATAGTGGTGGTGGCTGATGAGGATGAGGAGAAGGAGGAGGATAACACCAAATAGGCAAAATCAGGAAGCATATACCCATGTGAAGGTGTGAAGAGGTGCATGGGAATATAACTCCCAAAAAATGACACTGGATTTGAGGTTATGTTTTGCTGTTATGATTCAGTGGTGTAGAGAAGTCTGGCCCAATCCAGCCCTTGTTCTTTTTTATAAGAGTCAGCCTGTCTGCATTTTCCGTTGACAGACGTATGCACTTATCTGTTATAGTTCCACTAGCGGCACTAAAAACCCGCTCGGACAAAACTTTAGCGGCAGGGCAGGCCAGGACCTCAAAGTTGTAGAGGTCCAGTTCATGCCACGTGCCCAGCTTGGATACCCAATAATTAGAAGGCACAGAGGAATCACGGAGGACCTTGGTACGGTCAGCAAGGTACTCCCACAGCATCTTCCAAAACATTCCATTCCTTGTGACATTACCCCGCGCCTCAGGGCCAGTGCGATTGGAGGGTCTGAGAAAACTTTCCCAGAAATTTGCCAGTGTTCCCCTGCCTCTGCTGGATTGGAGTTATGTTTCTCTCTCCTGCTTTCCTTGGTTGTCCAACGAACTATGACCTCTGCCACCAGCGTTTTCAGATGGGAATTTTTTTAATAATTCTGCAACAAGGGCCCTCTGGTACTATCCCATTTTAGTAGACCTTTCTCTGGAATAAGAGATTGAAAGTTCTCCTTGTAGCGTGGGTCTAGAAGTGTCATCAACCAGTATTGAGTGTCACCCAAAATTTTGAGAATGCGAGGGTCACGGGAAATGCAATGCAACATAAAGTCAGCAATGCGTGCCAGACTGCTAACGGGCAAGACTTCCGTGTCCTCACCATGAGGACAACTGACCATGCTGTCCTCCTCCTCCTCTCTGTCCTCAGGCCATCTACGCCGAATAGGTGAGTAGGTTGCGGGATGCAGTGACAGACAGAAGGCAGAGCAAGAGTTAACAACTTTAATTTAACAAGGAAGTAAATGGTTAAATGGGGAAATGGACAGTTAAATGGTAGAATACATGGTTCAAAGACAAAGGATATGCAGTGTTGAAGACCAATGGATACAGTAACGGCAGTTCGTTTAAGACGGGGGTCGCTACTTACCTGTCACACTAGGCGATCCTGCGTCCTCCCGCCCGGCTCCACGCTCGTCGCTCGTCTCTCCACAGGAAGCGCCGCAGGAAGCTGACGACGAGAAACAGTCCTGGATGTTCTCGCGCGATCAGCGATAACCAGCGGGGGAGCGGGTCATAGGTAAGTATCAGACACGGCGATATCGCTAGCCTGATCATACTGGTGGTGGTCAATCTGTTAGTTTTGCTACCCCTGCTGATGCGGGCACAGCAGTTGGTGCAAATGGCCTGTTTGGGGTTATCGGCAGAGTCTTTAAAAACAACTGGTGTTATGAAGAACGGTTGCCTGCCTTCTGTCTGCGGCAACCACACTGCTTCTTCCTGCCTGTTGGGGTGCTACGCCTCCCTCTCACTGTGTGCTGTGTCCTCGCTCTCCATGTCCTCCTGCCAGGTTGGGTCAGTTACTATATCATCCATCACCTCATCTTCCACTTCCGTACCCTGGTCCTCCTCCTGACTTTCTGGCAATTGTGTCTCATCATCGTCCACCTCTTGTGACCGTGGCTGCTCAAATATTTGGGCATCACTACATGCAATCTCATCTTGCCCAGCTTCAAGTGAACTGGGTGATAGGCCCGAATCTATAAAAGTGAAAAGCTCTTCGTAGTGTCCAAGTGTAGGATCAGTTATCTACAGGCACTCAGCATGGTGGGAGGAAGGAAGATCAGGGTGGGTATTATGCATCCCAGACTCACGGCTACTCAGACTTGACCGTATGGAAGAGAGGGTGATGGTGTTGATGGCAAAGTGACTGGAAGCACTGCTATCCAACCAACAACTTTTGACACTGCTCTGGGTTCAATAGTAGTGTGCTGCTGCGGTCCCTTAGTAGTTGAGACAGGAAGGTCGAGAAAGAAGATGTGGGTGTTTGTTGTAGCCCAATTTCAGCTTACCCACGGCCTCGGCCTCCGCATGCACAATCACCATCATGTTCCCTTCCCCATCCCTTGCCACGTACCTTGCCCATTTTAAATGGACTACAATATTTTCCACGTTCACTACAAATGGCTGAATTTGGCGTGAACTTATATGTATTCTGTGTGCAGGAAAACCACATTTTTAAATGTCTGGCCTGTAGGTAACAATTTCTTTTTTCAGCAAACTGATGTCAATAAGGCTATGACACGGGAAAAACAGTTGAACAGAGGCCTCAAACGCCACAATTTGTAGCCCACAGATAGATGAGGTGTGTGATGGGGATACCACACTGTAAAATATGCGGCCTGTATTTTTATTTTTTACAGCAAAATAGTGTCACTAACTAGGGTAGAAACATGCAAAATACAAGCCGCGGAGACACCATCACATGTTTTCCAACGCAAGCATGACTAGCCAGGTCTTTCCCCGGGAAGGAACAACCACGGGAAGGGCAGTCTCCAATGAAGGAAACCACCTATGCTTGTGTTGAGAAACATGTGATGGTGTCTCCGCGGCTTGTATTTTGCTTGTTTTTGCATATTTCCCATAAGGGATGGGGGCATTGCTCTAGAATCACTGGGTTGAGAAACATGTGATGGTGTCTCCGCAGTGTTGGATGTTGATCTCCATGAGTTCATTCATCCTCATTTTTCACTAACTAGGGTAGCACACAGCAAAACAGTTCAATGTAGGCCTGAATTGACACAATTTTAAGCCCACAGATAGCTGAGTCATGTGATGGAGATATCACACTGTAAAATATGTGGCCTATTTTTTTTTACAGGAAAAATAGTGTCACTAACTAGAGTAACACACAGCAAAAACAGTTGAATAGAGGACTGAAATGCCACAATTTTTAGCCCACAGATATCTGAGGTGTGTGATGGAGATACCAGACTGTAAAATATGTAGCCTGTATTTTTTTTTACAGCAAAATAGTTTCACTAACTAGGGTAACACACATCAAAAAACAGTTCAATGTAGGCCTCAAATGCCACAATTGTTAGCCACAGATAGCTGAGTCATGTGACGGAGATACCACACTGTAATATATGTGGCCTGTATTTTTATTTTTTACAGGAAAATAGTGTAAAGAACTAGAGTAACACACAGCACAAACAGTTGAATGGAGGTGTAGCGCCCCCAGGGGTATGGTCGCCACACTGGCTTTGCCTTCCTCCAGGGGAGGGTAAATGCCAGGCTTGGAAGCAGTGATGGGTCTCTCCAGCAGGTAACCTAATGCATGCAACACAGTTCCACTCCGGGCCAGCAGGGAGAACTCTGAACCAGGATTCTGGAGAGGAGTGTCCTCTGAGGGCCAGGAGGAAGAAGGGTGAGATAGTCTGCGGAGGGTGAAGTGTGCAGACGGGAGGTGCGAAGCTGGAGGTCGAGCTGCAGAAGGCGAGCTCCCTCAGCTTGAGAGCGCACAGAACTGGAGCCTGGTCTCCACGGTGGTACGGATACTGACGGTCCTGCCACAGATACCAGAGGAGTAGGAGGCTGTAAATGCCCTGCTCCCAGCAAAGACTTGGGACACAACAGCAGGACTGAAGAGAGGAGTCCCCGAGAGAGGCTACAGCTGTCTGTCATACAAGTATACTTCTAGGAACATCTGAAGAGAGGCATTTCAGAGTAACTAAGTACTGGAGTGTTTCACACCACAAGGCGCTAGGAAGGAGACTGCACAGCCCTTCTGCTGAGAGAGAATCCTGATCTGCTTCCAGGCTAACCTGCTCCAATACCATCCGTAGTCAGGACTCTGGACTGCATATACTCAGTAAAGGTACAGAAACTACAACCGCTGTGTCTTGTCTGTTCCCTACGCTTTTGGCACTGCTACATCCCCGTGCCAGCTACATCTACACTACCCTGGGACTACAGCTCCACCTGTGGGGAGCTTTACCATCTAAGCTGCACATACCATCAGTCCCAGCGGATCTGTATGCAGCGTTGGCCTAACACCACATTTGCCAAACACCACGGGTGGCATCTCGAACTATTCCACCATTAACTACATCACCGCCATTGATATTGGCGCCCAGGGCCACGGACCAGGTCACCGCTGCTGTGACGCATCCCCCTGACACTGGCCCAGTACCGAGTACCCCACAGCCCTGGGAGGGCGACCCAGAGGCCTCAAATGCCGCAATCTCTAGCCCACAGATAGATGAGGCATGTGATGGAGATACCACACTGTAAAATATGTGGCATGTATTTTTATATTTTGTACAGGAAAATAGTGTCCAGAACTGGGGTAACACACAGCAAAAACAGTTGAATGGAGGCCTGAAATGCCACAATTTTTAGCCCACATAGATGAGGCATGTGTTGGAGGTACCACACTGTAAAATATGTGGCCTGTATTTTTATTTTTTTTTTACACAAAATAATGTCACTAACTAGGTTAGCACACAGCAAAAACAGTTCAATGTAGGCCTGAAATGAAACAAATTTTAGCCCACAGATAGCTGAGTCATGTGATGAAGATACCACACTGTAAAATATGTGGCCTATATTTTTTTTACAGCCAAATAGTGTCACTAACTAGGGTAGCACACAGCAAAAACAGTTCAATGTAGGCCTGAAATGCCACAATTTTTAGCCCACATATAGATGAGATGTGTGTCAGAGGCACCACACTGTAAAATATATGGCCTGTATTTTTATTTCTTTACAGCAAAATAGTGTCATTAACTAGGGTAGCACACAGCAAAAACAGCTCAATGTAGGCCTGAAATGCCACAATTTTAAGCTCACATATAGATGAGGTGTGTGTTGGAGGTACCACACTGTAAAATATGTGGCCTGTATTTTTATTTTTTTACAGCAAAATAATGATAATGTCACTAACTAGGGTAGCACACAGCAAAAACAGTTCAATGTAGGCCTGAAATAAAACAAATTTTAGCCCACAGATAGCTGAGTCATGTGACGGAGACACCACACTGTAAAATATGTGGCCTGTATTTTTTTACAGCAAAATAGTGTCTCTAACTAGGGTAGCACACAGCAAAAACTGTTCAATGTAGGCCTGAAATGCCATAATTTTTAGCCCACAGATAGATGAGGTGTGTGATGGAGATTCCACACTGTAAAATATGTGACCTGTATTTGTATTTTTTTTTTACAAGAAAATAGTGTCAAGAACTAGGGTAACGCACAGCAAAAATAGTTGAATAGAGGCCTGAAATGTCACAATTTTTAGCCCACAGATAGATGATGCGTGTAATGGAGATACCACACTATAAAATATGTGTCCTGTATTTTTATTTTTTTTGCAGGAAAATAGCGTCAAGAACTATGGTAACACAAAGCAAAAACAGTTAAATGGAGGCATGAAATGCCACAATTTTTAGCCCACAGATAGCCGAGTCGTGTGACAGAAATACCACACTGTAAAATATGTGGCCTGTATTTTTTTAACAGCAAAATAGTGTCACTAACTAGGGTAGCACACAGCAAAAACAGTTCAATATAAGCCTAAAATGCCACAATATTTAGCCCACAGATAGATAAGGCGTGTGATGGAGACACCACACTTTCAAATATCTGGCCTGTATTTTTTTTTTTGTGGGGGCAGTAGAATTGTGTCAATAAGTAGGCTAAGACACAACAAAAACAATTCTATGGAGGCCTGAAATGGCACAATTTTGACTGCAATGATATGCAATCTGTGTGGCGGACAAAACCCCGTGGAAAATATCTGCCCTGTAGCTAAATATTTTTTTGGCAGCTAAATATTTTCTGTGCACTCAGATGTGATCGCTGGGACGGGCAAACCCATTTAATATAGCTGGATTTTCACGCTGTACTATGAAAAGGATCTGGCTGTATTCTGAAGTGTCAACAAGCAAATGGAGAAAAAAAACGTGCTCTAGATTGCTTTTGAACAAAATAATCAGGATTAAGATGCAAAATAATTATGCCTGGCCACTGATACCTGGGGCATATGGTCAATATATGTAATAGGCAGCAGCAGACAGTAATGGAATGGACCCTCTTGGTGTATGCAATGAAGTATGCTGCATACAATGCCTGCCTGACTAGCAGTGATATCTATAAACCCACATACAGTGCCTGCATGCCTTGCACTGGTATTGTTTTTGGAGCGCCCCTAGGGCCATGGGGTTACTCAGTGCCGGGCCAGTGTCTTAAAGGGATATGTCATGGCAGCAGTGACTTGGTCCGTGGCCCTGAGTGTCTATGAAAAATCAGAATTGATGAGAATTGATTGTTTTTAATGTCTGGACTATGACTTAATTGTTTTTATGCAATTTGAAGTTATGGAATAAAAGAAAAATGTTTTTTTTGGACTACAGCGGTGGACTTATTTTTTCTAAGTTCTGAAAACTTGCCGCACAGCAGGATCCGCACGCTCCAGGAGGAGGTGAGCAGACACTAAACTTTTTTGTATATTTTGAGTGTTTTGTGAAGTCTAGCTCAATTTTCTGAGGAGTTTGAGAAAAAATGGTTTAATACCCTCAGCGAATGCTCCTTTAAACTCATGGACCTCATTATAGCAGAGGAGGAATCCTTGCTATCAGCCATTAAACTTGACATCCAAGAGACCAAAAAATGCATTACAGCAGTATAAGTCTCTTGAAAAATTTCATCAATGGTCTCATAATATTAAAACTAACCTGGCAAAGTTGGAAGACCAGATCAGATCACTAATATTAAAAATCCAAATATCAAAGAGACTGCAATGACTATAACTGCAATGAGGTGTATTCCTGGTCTAGTGAGCATCGTCGGAGAAGTAAAAAATCAATCCTCAGAGTGGCAATAAATCTAATGGCCAACAAACAGAGTGGTATTTTCCGACACGGATACTTCACACACTTCACATGACAACTTGGAGGACATTGATACAGATTATTCATTAGGTCCTTTTGAAAGGAGATTACCATAAGTGGAGCTACGCCATGGTAGGGAGAATCAACAAATTACATCACAGAGAAGAACTGATTTACAACATTTAGCCTCAAAAAAAACGGAGGAGGAGGAGGAGGGACAAGAGAGCTGGGAAGAGACACAGGAAGGTATTCAATCAATCAATCAATCAATCAAATTTATTATCGCCAAGTACATATTACATATATACAAGGAATTCTTTGTGGCAAAGAGGCAACATAATATATAACAACAGATACAACAAGTAACATCTAACAAGACAGATATAGTATATAGTCTACACATGAGGATTTAATTGTTGAACAGAGAGTGGATAGAAGCTGTTCATATGGCGGTTGGTGCTGCATTTGGGGACTCTGAAGCGATGTCCTGAAGGGAGTAGTTGGAATGAGGAGTGTCCCGGGTGAGAGGGATCGGATGAAATTTTCAATGCGTGGGATCGAATACGCTTATCATAAAGATCCTGGATTTTAGGCAGGGGGGAACCTATAATTCTCTCTGCTGTTCTGTAAGTCCTTTGTAAGCGGAGGAAAAAGCAGGGGAAAACACAGTTATAAACCTTTCCCGTTATATTGTGTCTGAAATGCAGCAAAAAAAGTTTTCCTCCTCCTTTGAGGCCGATTGTGGCCGGGATAGGGATTGTAGGAGAAAAATTAAGTGCCTGGATAGATATGTACCTGCAGCCTCTAGTACAACAAATCCCAGGATACAGAAGAGACACTAAACATCTTATTTCATTGCTTAATGGTTTCATATTGTCTGAAAATTGTTTATTTATTGCTTGTAACGTTGAGGCCCTGTATCCTTCATTGCTCCACGACCTGTCTTTAAGGATTCTACCCAATCACTTGAATGAATTTAGTAACTATAAAAAATCAATTCAAGAGTTTATAGTAATGGGGGCAGAGTTTTTCAATCAATCAATCAATCAAATTTATTATCGCCAAGTACATATTACATATATACAAGGAATTCTTTGTGGCAAAGAGGCAACATAATATATAACAACAGATACAACAAGTAACATCTAACAAGACAGATACAGTATATAGTCTACACATGACGATTTAATTGTTGAACAGAGAGTGGATAGAAGCTGTTCATATGGCGGTTGGTACTGCATTTGGGGACTCTGAAGCGACGTCCTGAAGGGAGTAGTTGGAATGAGGAGTGTCCCGGGTGAGAGGGATCGGATGAAATTTTCAATGCGTGGGATCGAATACTCTTATCATAAAGATCCTGGATTTTAGGAAGGGGGAGCCTATAATTCTCTCTGCTGTTCTGAAAGTCCTTTGTAAGCGGAGTTTGTCATGCGCAGTGGCTCCCCCATACCAGACTATCAGAGAGGAACAAATCACAGATCTGATGACAGCATTAAAGAATAAGATCAGCAGATTCTTAGACTCAGATTCTTAGATTCTTAGATAGTGTTCTGCTGCTGACTACGGGAAGATGTCTGGTCGCGGTAAAGGAGGGAAAGGTCTCGGGAAGTACAACTATTTTTCATTCAATAAAAAATTTTATTTACAGGTTTGTGGAGCACCGATGAGTGCAGGGTTCTCGCGTCGCTTGCTAATTTATATGTGGCAGCCAGGGAGCAGGATTTTATTTTTTTCGGCATGGATCCCATTTCTGCTCACATCAGATGGATGGGTCGTTCTATGGATGACATCTTCCTGGATGGGACGGGACGATAGAATCCAAGTCGGAATTTATTCAACATTGTAATGACAATTGGAATCAGCTCCATTAACTTTCTGGATGTGACGCTCAGTTTGGATTCCACAAATAAAATCATAGTGTCCCCCTACTGTAAAAGTACAGCCGCAAACTCCACTTTATTGGAACAGTCCTGTCACCAAAAGAATGTCATTAAAAATGTCCCCCTTGAAGAGCTGTATAGGTTCAAAAGAAATTCATCTTTACATGAAACTTTTGAAAAAGTAAAAGATGAGACACGTGTCAGACTGACAGGAAGGGTTACTCAAAGTGGATGCTAGATAGGGCTGAGGACATAATCAGAAACAAAGAGAGCAGAGATGCTAAAAGACACAGGAGAAAGAAAAAAATGTCATAAATATAGATCTAATTATTTAGGTAATAAAAATGAAGGAGTTGTTTTTACAACTATGTACAGCCCATACTTCAAAAATATTACTAACTTCATTAAAAAACGATTACCTATATTATATCAGGACAAAAAATTGGAGAAAATCCTGACAAATCCTATGAAATTTATTGCCAAAAAAGCCTCCACTCTGGGAGATATTCTGTCCCCCAGCCTCTATCTTAGTGAGAATAATAAAAAGGACAATTGGCTCAGTACTAGGGGGTCATACAGATGCAGCCACAGTGTTTGCACCTGTTGCAAGTTTATGAAAAATACTAAAACTTTTGACTCTTGTGCAAATAAAAAAAAAAGAGTATATGATTAATTCATATATAAACTGCAACACAAGTAATGTGGTGTACACTGTGCACTGCGCTGTGTGTGACCTTCAGTATGTGGGCTGCACAGGAGGACCATTAAAAATCAGGATAAGACGTCACCTCTCAAATGCTACCAGTAAAATCATTAATAAAAGTTCAGCAATTTCAAAACATTTTATTAATAGTCATGGGGGGATGTGTCCGCTTTTGAAGTGTCAGGTGTAGAAAAGGTTAAAATTCCAGCCAGAGGTGGCAATATTAAAAGAAAACTGATAAGCCGGGAAACATGGTGGATTTATCAACTAAACACCAGGGTCCCGCATGACATCAATATTAGACAGGATCTGATTTATCATTATGAATAGAGAAATACCTACCTGATGTAATATATGATCCCAGCCTGTAAGGGGTTAATCGTCTATCAGGTTTCTCTACACAGCTGTCCCTTTCAGGTAACTGGATCTGGTGGGTGGGATTGAACTGTGAGCTAGTTTAAAATGTTCAGTCTGCCATTAGATCCTTGCCAATTAAGACATACGTTTTTGCGTTGAAACGCATTTGTTTTTAATGTCAGGACTATGACTTAATTGTTTTTATGCCATTTGAAGTTATGGAATAAAAGAAAAATGGATTTTTGGACTTACAGTGCTGGACTTATTTTTTCTAAGTTCTGATAACTTGCCACACAGCAGGATCCACGCGCTCCAGGAGGAGGTGAGCAGACACTAAACTTTTTGTATATAACAAATTCTGACATCCACTTTTTTTGTGTTGCCTCTTGCAAAAGTTAAATTTTGGGGCTAAAGCAACATTTTTATGACAATTATTAACATTTTTCAATATGGCGACTTATTGTTATCAAGTTCTGTGTGGTACCTGTGGGTTCAGAATATTTACAATACTCCTACATTAAAATCCTTTTTGAGTATATTTTCCAAAATGGGGTTGGCCTTGGGGGGTGGGGTGTGTTCTGCTGTTTAGGCACCTTAGGGGCTCTTGCGAATGTGACATGGTGCCCACAATCTGTTTGAGCCAAATTTGTGTGATGTTAGTCACCACTCATGGACAAGCCATGAGGCTGAATAGTCAAGATGTCCAGGTTAAAAGACAAGATAGTAGATCATAGAGAGGTGTGAGACAAAGGCGTAGTCAAGAAACAGGTCATCAATACAAGAAGCTAGCTAATCATGACAAAAGGGCAAGTTAAAGAATGCTGTAGATAAGCCCTGAAGGGCGGTGGTCATAACTCAAATTGGCCAAACCTGGTAACAGGTTCCCTTTAAAAGGTTGATATTGACTTTTAGGATTGCTACTTCCAATAGGTGACACTAGAATTCTAGTCCTCTTCCTTTCCGAAGAGATAACTTGCATATTTAATTTCCCAGAGGAGCATGCTAGACGGTTAAGTCTCCTCATTCTGACATGCCAAGTGTTAGGCGTCGGGTTCCTGCCTCTGCACTGGAGGAAACCCGAGCCTTGCCTTCTGCGGTTTCCCATTCTGTTCCGGACGCAGAGGAGGCTGCTCAGCAAAGGCGTCAATCCAGGCATCTTGCTCAGGCAAGTGCTGACAGGTTGGTTGCTGCTGCCACCTCTGGTTCAGCTTTAGGAATCCGCACTAGTCAGCAGCGAGCAGCTCCAGAGTCTGACCTTTTTGCAGCCTACTGAGCTTACCCGTGGCACAACTTCTCATTGGAGGTCGGAGGTCACATGCTCAGGTCCTCAAGTAGCTCAGATTGGACCATCAGGAAGGTCCCGAAAGGACGCTGCTATAAAAGGTTCACATGGCGGCTCGGCCATGCGCTAGTATAGACTCATATTGTTAATTGTGTGTGTGATGATGGATGCATGTGTACAGGTGACTGACTCATTAAGACTCCCTCCCTCTGGTTGTGTATGTGTGTAGGGCACTCAAGTTAGAGTCAGCGCCTACTAGTGGCATTGTCTTGCGCCACTCTGCTCCAAGTCACAGCACTTTTCTTAGCACCATATTGTGCCATTCAGCACAAGGCAACTCAGTACTGCAGTAAGTAGCTGCAACTCCCAGTGCGGCGCCGTGCGCAAGTCTTGCGCTTTCCTTGCCCTAGTCAGGGAGGTTAGTGGCGTCTGTCAGAGCGGTGCAGTGTGCACTTAGTGCGCTATATTCCAGCTATTATCCTGCTGGCACCGCAGCTGTGGTGCCGAGCACTAGTGTGTCTAGAGCAGAGGTCTCAAACACACGGGCCGCATGCAGCCCCAGAGGCAGTCATCTGCGGCCTGTGGTGCACTACATGTCCCACTCCCTGAGGCAGATAGATGGTGGAAGGCGCACATTCCGGAGCACGCGATGGCTGTTCTGTGTGCACAGGACCTGGGATGAGGTCACAGGAGGGGGAGGAGTCAGGCCTCAGTGTATGCAGGACACTGCTGTCTGTGCTTGTTGCCATGGTGCTGGATGTGGGTAAGTTTATGTGTGGGGTCAGGATGGGTTTACAGGGTGGATGTAGCAGAGTCGTGTGTATACGAGGTGGACAGAGCAGAGCCGTGTGTGCACGAAGTGTATGGAGTGCAGTCATGTGTGTACGAGGTGTGCAGAGTCCATGTGTGTATGAAGTGTATGGAGCGGGGTGTACGGAACAGAGCCGCGTGTGTACGAGGTGTACGGAGCGAAGCTGTGTGTGTACAAGGTGTACAGAGCGGAGCCGCGTGAGTATAAGGTGTACAGAGAGGAGCCACGTGTGTGCGAGGTGTACGGAGAGGAGCCACATGTGTACGAGATGTACGGAGCAGAGCCGTGTGTGTACGAGGTGAGCGGAGCCGCGTGAGTGCAAGGTGTACGGTACGGAGCGCGTGTGTACAAGGTGGACGGAGAGGAGCCACGTGTGTATGAAGTGTACGGCACGGGGTGTACGGAGCGGAGCCGCGTGTGTACGAGGTGTATAGAGCGGAGCCGTGTGTGTACAAGGTGTACGGAGCAGAGCCGCGTGTGTTCGGAACGGAGCCGCATGTGTACGAGGTGGACGGAGAGGAGCCGCGTGTGTACGAGGTGTGCGGAGTGGAGCCTTGTGTGTATGAAGTGTACGGAGCGGAGCCGTGTGTGTACAGAGCGGAGGCATGTGTGTACGAAGCGGAGCTGCATGTTGGACGCAGAGGAGCCGCCAGTGTACGAAGTGTGCAGAACCATGTGTGTACGAGGTGTGCGGAGTGGAGATGTGCGTGTACGAGGTGTGCTGAGCGGAAATGTGCATGTATTTTGGCATGGTGGGGCCCCATTTGAAAGTTTGCACCAGGGCCCATAACTTTGTAATTACGCCACTGCTCACGCTAGAAGAGAGGAGGAGTGCGACGCTCCGTAGTGGCTGTGGCCCTGCGTGACGACATCCTTCTGGCGCTGTGTAATGACATCACGCCAGCGCGCAGAGAGCGGAGGCGTGACTTTCCCCCTATTGCTGGATTTTGCAGGTGACTGTGGCTGTGCGTGTACAGCGAGATGATAGCGCTGACTCAAATACAGAGCTGACACTATCATCCGCTGAGGTAAGCTGTTCATCGCAGCTGACAACCTATTTGAATGGCCACGATCGGTATTAGCACCGATCGCCGCCATTTAACCCCTTAGATACCGCTATCAATTGTGACTGTATTAAGTTTGAAAGGAATGCGGACCGCCAGCTTAAATTTTTTTTTATGTGCGGCCCATTTACTCTGCTGAGTTTGAGACCCCTGGTCTAGAGGGACTCTAACCCAGTGTCTCAGGGGCAGTGTCTTGTGACTATACACTAGCGCTCACACTGCCGAGCTCTGTGAGCATAAACAGTCTACGGCATTTACATTTGGTGGCTGTGCGGCTCTGTGAGGTAACAGAGTCCGCCTCTGTACACACTGGGTGAGGTTAACCCCATGTGTCCCTCTATTATACCGCCATATAACATCCGCCATTACCGAGCAGCAGTTAACACCTCTGCACATTGGACCCCGGGCTGCGAACGCACCTAAATACCATCTTTATCATTTGGTGCGTTCCGCCAGCCCCTAACACTAAGTCTTGTTTGTTACTCTCCACAAGGAGAAATATTACCCCTTAGAGAAACAAATCATAAATACCTACAAACAAATTACTCCATCCAAATGCTTAAAAAAATCAGCTGTATCTTGAAGTGCTGAGATCTTGCTGTGTAGATTAGCCAATTGCAGATAAAATGCGGTTAAAAAATGCGGATAAAAAAATGTTTCTTAATGCACAAATAGACAAGAGGTTAAAATTGAGTCAAATGAAATTGCAGCATCTCTGGGGTTGTTGAGGACAGCTACATGATTGGAAGTCCATAAAAATATAGCATGATGAAAACTATTGTTTATTATGCTTTGCTTTTATATCGCCGTCAATATCCACAGCAATTTTCTGACAATATTATCACTGTCCCATTAGTGTTCACAATCTAAATATTGTTTTTTAACTTGGATTTGAAATGTTTTTTTTGCCAATTTTGTGTAGGAGTTTATTTTTTCAGAAATGAGTATAATCTTCAGTCACAAGTCAGGCTTTTAGCACCTGCAGCTGATTTTTCTGGGAATTTGAAAGGGGGTAGTATTTATGGGACAACCCCTTTAAATAGGGAAGACATTTTTTAAAGTACAGTATGACAGTATACTACTACCAGCTACTAAAAATATTTAGTTTTTTACCTGCTCACTTGAAGGCTTTTCAGGTAGTTCCAGAAAGGTGGTTTTTGGAGAAGTCTTCTTGCCTTCAATATAAAAATATGTTTTCACATAAACGGCAGACCAGAAGAATGTATGTATATAGACATAAACCAATGCAGACTCCAACTTTTCTGCTGCC
Organism: Dendrobates tinctorius; assembly: GCF_039654945.1. Lineage (NCBI taxonomy): Eukaryota > Metazoa > Chordata > Amphibia > Anura > Dendrobatidae > Dendrobates > Dendrobates tinctorius. The sequence continues at coordinate 7,576,807 of NW_027361704.1, forward strand.
TGAGACAAAAATTCAAATGACAACCTTCATCTACACGCTTCCCCTTGTCCCACCCCCAAAAAAGTGGGTTTAGCCCCCAAACACCGGGTGTTTGTCACGCTGTCATGTGCATGACAGCGCAACAAAAACTGCTTCTGATCAGTGGTAAAATTGGGTCACCCCCCCAGGGCTGCGGGGTACTCGGTACCGGGCCGGTGTCAGGGGGATGTGTCACAGCAGCGGTGACCCGGACCGTTGCCCTGGGCGCCCAAGTCAATGGCGGAATGTATATGGAGTTAATGGAATGGAATAGCTCGTGACGCCACCTGTGGTGCTCGGCAAGGGAGGTGTTAAGCCGACGCTGCAGACAGATCCTCTGGGACAGATGGTAGGATGCAGCAGTGATGGTATAGCCCTCCACAGGCAGATCTGATATCCCATGGCAGTGTAGTTGTAATGGCTGTGGAAAGGCGCAAGCAGTGTAAAGGATGGTACCCAGATGTAGTGGTGTTGAGCGGGTTGGCGCAAGAATGAATGGAGGACACCAAGGCTTGCAGTTCCAAAGCTTTACTCACAGTCTGCGGTACACAAGGGTGCCTGCCTCCGGGCCGTGTCATCCGGGTCAGAGACTCAGCCAACCTCCAGGCCAAATGGAAAGCTCCTCTCCAACACTCCGCCAACATGTACCTTTCCTGAACGACTCTTCTATTCGCCTTAAGATGTGATGATCTCCAGTACCGTGGTACTCTGGAGTTCCTCCTGTCAGATGTTCCTAACAATTCTACTCGTATGGCAGACAGCTGTAGCCTCTCTCGGGGACTCCTCTCACTGGAGTCCTGGCTCTCTATTCAGTTGCAGTTGTGCCCCGAGTCTTAGTTGGGAGTAGTGCATTTACAGCCAACTACTCCACCGGTGTCTGCTGCAGAACCATAAGTGTCCATACAACCTCGGGGACCGGGCCCCGGCCTTGCGCTGAGAACCTATAGGCAGGGTTCCTCTTCCAACCCACGTCTCTTCTCTGTTCTCCTACTCCTTCGTTCCGCACTGATCCTTCTCTCTCTTATGGAAGCTTAGATTGCAGTTCTACATCTTTCTCCTTCTGTGCCTTTCCCGTGCCAGCTGGCTCAGATCACTGAGGCAGCTGCAGCACTCCTTCCTCCATCCCTTCTTCCAGGGATCCCCACTCCTCCAGAGTGGCTTCCTTCCTCACTGACCTTCTGTCAGACTGAACTGCCTCAGACTGTCCTCAAATCCTACACTTTCCCCCTCTTTTATATATCTAAACTCCACCCACCTCCCAGCACATCCAGCATTCCATGCAGGGAACCACCAGAGGTGCTCTGCTACTCTCTAAGCACTAAGCTGCAATGTGGTTGTGCAGAACTACCCTGTTGTGTGGGGTGCGAGTGTTGGAGTGTGGAAAGGAGTTCCCACCTTACCTGGATGGTGGGGCACTACACCTTAGGAGAAGGTGCAGTACCTCTGTGGCGACTGAGCCTCAGGGGTGCCACAAAATCATTACCACCGATTAGACAGCCGCGAATCCCACATTGTCAAATGACAGCATGAGCCCACACCTGTGATCAGAGGTAAAAAGTTTACCTCCGGTCACTGGTGTTGGCTGATGGGACTACTGCTCCCATCAGCCTACATCTGCTGCCGCTAATAATTATTATTAAATAAAAAAATACCATGGGTTCCCCTGTATTTTTGATAACCAGCCAGACAAAACTGATAGCTGGGGGCTGCAACCCTCAGCTGTCAGCATTAGCAAGGATGGTTATCAAGAATAGAGGGGTGCCCATAATATTTTTTGAATTATTTAAATAAACTTTAAAAACACAGTGGGGGTCCCCCGATTTTTGACAACCAGCCAAGCTAAAGCAGACAGCTGGGGGATGGCATTCTCAGGTTGGTAAGGGGCCATGAATATTTTCACTCCTCAGCCTAAAAATAGCAGCCCATACCCACCCAGAAAAGGCACATCTATTAGATGTGACAATTCTAGCGCTTTGCCCAGCTCTTTCCACTTGCCCTGTAGTGGTGGCAAGTGGGGTTCATATTTGTGGGGTTAATGTCACTTTTGTATTGTCTGGCGACATCAAGCCCATGAGTTAGTAATGGACAGGCATCTGTAAGACACCTATCCATTACTTATCCTATAATTGTAGGGTAAATAAACACAGCCAATATAAAGTCTTTTTATTTGAAATAAAAACAAAACACACTTTTATTTTTTTATTTATAAATAAACACAGTTATATTCACCTAACGCCCATTCCATTGAATCCCTTGTCTTCTATTATAAAATAAAAATAAAAAAACAACCATATCCCTCACTTGTTTGACGTTCTGTCCCACACCAAAATCCATGTCTGGGGATAAACAGTTTTCAACCTGGACGGTGCCAAAATACAACTGTCCAGGCTTAGAACCACTGGGAGAAGCATCATCAGTGACTAGCGGTGACATGATCGAGGCTACTGCCGGTCACTGAGGTTGCGTGGGATGGTGGGATGTCGGGCTGCCTGGCTGGATGGATGAATGGCTAGATTTTTGGATGGATGGTTGAGTAATGGATGGTTGAGGGATTGAGGGATGGATGGAGGGATGGCTGGATCGATGGAGGGATGGATGGATGGATGGAGGGATGGCTGGATGGATGGATGAGGGATGGATGTATGAATGAGGGATGGCTGGAGGGATGGATGGATGGATGAGGGAGACATGAAAGGGTGGCTGGAATCCATAGTGTCCCACGCCGTAATCCATGTGTGCGACATGTGCTCTTCAGCATGAATGGTGGCATCATGCCACCATTTATGCTGAGAAGCAAGGAAGAATGAGTTGCAGCGAACAGGCCCCTAGACTATGGTAATCACCACTAGCACAGTGAGAAAAAGTCTCATGGTGCAGCGGTAAGTTCACGGTAGTTCACCGTGAGAAATTTCTCCCAATAAACTCACCTCTGCATGGTGACACTTTTTCTCACAGTGTGAGCGGTGATCCTATCGAGGTCACGGTAGCTCACTGGTCCGACTGGAAATGCAGCCTCAGTGACCTGTGGTAACCTCAATGATGACATTGCTGGTCATTGAGGCTGAGCTAGCAGCAGCTCAGTGGGGAAAATCAGGGGTTTTTAGCTTGGATGGTCACATCTTGGCACTGTCCAGGTTAAAAACTGTTCATCCCCAGATATGGATTAGGGTGTGGGACATAACAACGGACAGGTTAGGGATATGGTTGGTTTTTGCTGTTTTCTTATTTAGTCCAGGAGATGTTGGCTTCAAACAAATGGGAGTCAGGTGAGTATAACTGTTTGTTTTGCTAAAGTAAAAAAAAAGTAAATGTGTGTTTATTTCAAATACAGGACTTCATTATTGCTGTGTGTTTATTTACAATATAACTATAGGATTAGTAATGGATAGGTGTCTTATAGATGCCTCTCCATTACTAATCTGTGGGCTAGATGTCACCGGTAAAATACAAAGGTGACATCAACCCCACAAATATGAACCCCACTTGTCACCGCCACAGGGCAAGTGGGAAGAGCCGGGCAAAGTGCCAGAATTGTTGCATATAATAGATGTGACTTTTCTGGGTGGCTGCAGCCTGCTATTTTTAGTCTGTGGGGCAATATCCATAGCCCCTTACCAACCAGAGAATTCTAGCCCCCAGGTGTCTGCTTTAGCTTGGCTGGTTGTCAAAAATGGGGGCACCCCACAGGTTTTTTTTTAATTTATTAAAATTATTAAAAAAACAGCATAGGGACCCCTCTATTCTTGATAACCAGCCTTGCTAACGCTGACAGCTGAGGGTTTTATCCGGCAGGTTATCAAAAATACAGGGGACCCCATGTCGGGTTTTTTAATTATTTATTTAGAGCACAACTGATGAACTCCCATCAGCCACTGCCTCCTCTTGCTGTTATTAGCGGCAGCAGGCATAGGCTAATGGGAGCAGTAGTCACATCAGCCAACAACAGTGACCGAAAGTTAACTTTCCACCTCTGATTACAGCTGCGGGCTCACACTGTAAAATGACAGCATGGGAACCATGGCTATCTGACCAGCAGTAATGATTTTACCACCAATCAGAAGCAAAGTTTGCCACGCTATCATGCACATAACAACATGGCAAACATGGGATGTTCAAACAAAGCCCCCAGTCAAGTGAATGGGGTCCGGGTTTGGGTCCTGTTCTGTACTGTTCTGGTACTCAAACTTTTTTTTACCTGTCTGGTCGAACATGCTGAACTTCAACATCCAGTGGCCTGCCCAACTCTACTGCTAAGAATAGGAACATAAAGGCTTGTCTCGTTTTGCCAGAAAACATCTTGATGATCCCCAAGACTTTTTGGAGAATACTCTGAACTTTTTGGAAAGTGTATGTCCCATTACATCTGCCGTAGAAGCAACACAGCATTTCAGAAAAGGAACATCATACCAACAGTAAAATATGGTGCTGGTAGTGTGATCGTCTGTGGTGAACTGTTTTGCTGCTTCGGGACCTGGAAGACTTGCTGTGGTAAACAGAACTATTAATTCTGCTGTCTACAAAAAATTCTGAAGAAAAATGTCCTGCCATCTGTTTGTGACCTCAAGTTGAAGTGCACATGGGTTATGCAGCAGGACAATGATCCAAAACACTCCAGCAACTCCACCTCTGAATGGCTTAATAAAGACAAAATTAAGACTTTGGAGTGGCCTAGTCAAAGTCCTGACCTTAATCTGACCGATATGCTGTGGCTTGACCTTAAAAAGGCGGCTCATGCTCAGAAACCCTCCAATGTGGCTGAATTACAACAATTCTGGAAAGATGAGTGGGTCAAAATGCCTCCTGAGCATTGTAAAAGACTCGTTGCCAGTTATTGCAAACACTTGATTGCAGTTCTTGCAGTTAAGGGTGGCCAAACCAGTTATTAGGTTTAGGGGGCAATCACTTTCACACAGGGCCTTAATAATAAAGATCTTCATTTAAAAACTGCATCTTGTGTTTACTTGTGTTATCTTTGTCTAATTTTAAATTTGTTTGGTGATCTGAAACATTTAAGTAAAATAAAGAGAAGAGAAGTAAGAGAAAAAGAATAGGAACATCTGTTTGATGTCAGACGGGGAGTGTTCTGTCTCCAACATCTGATTCATAATCCTCGATTATCTGCTTGTTAATGTTTTCAGTGTTTTTGGCTCCATCTAGTGACCAGAGTCATAACCACAGTGTTATGGTGTTTTAATTTCACTTTGCTTGTACTTTTCCCTCCATTGCAGTGCATTCTGGTAAGCTTTTGCAGTGTATTCTGGTAAGGTTGCAATGCATCCTGGTAGCCTTTGCAAAGGATTATAGTTAGTTCAGCCTCCATTTCCCTCCAGTTCTCCATTTTCCTTCTGCCTGCATCTCATTTCTCTTCTCCCCTTGTGATAGCATCGCTGTTATGTATTTATGCTTCCTGCATGTAATTCCTGTCCCTTATTAGCCTGCTTAGTTAGTTCTGTCCTGGTTAGCTATTAGTGCAGATGTTAATTTATATTGCAATATGTATATAAGAATTTCTGATGTACCCTGTATTGACTGAATGTATATGTATGTTTTACTTGTGGCTTCGCCGCACCAATATACCATCACGTTTAATAAAGCACAGATTCAACTACAGTCTCCTTATTTGACCCCGGTATAGCGGTTTAGCTGACTGTATAAGCTACATGACTTCTGCTTCATTTAGTGAGGACAGAACATATTATATACTGTATATATACAGTATACTGTATATATTCTATCAATTATTTTCTGACAGGTCACGCTGTAAACTTACTAAACTTGCCTGATGAAATGTCGGGTTTTCCAGTAGTTGGGTGATTAAAACTTGGCACCTTGTGCCTTGTGATTTTTTTTTTTATCACACTCAGACTTGCACAGGTGAGTCTCACCCTATGTATGCGCCCACTTGTAATATGCTATGAATTTTTTTCTCAGTCCAATCCAAGCTGAGAAAAAAATGTGCAGATAAGCACTGAATCAATGGCTAATACTAGTCAGAGTGCAGTCCAATTTTTTTATCGGATTGCACTAGTCCGTTTTTAACACAAATGAGTATGAGCCCTTTGAACTCTATCCTGGTCTGGGTTTTTTTCTAGAGAATTGTTTTTAATGCATAATAAGATATCTTTTTAGTTTTTTTTTTATTATTGGTAATTGATTTAGGGACCCTTCTTTGACACTTTTTTCAGTTGGCTTGCATGTCATTTTACAGATATACAGCACTGGCAAAAATTAAGAGACCACTGCAAAATTTTCAGTTTGTCTGATTTTTCTCTTTATAGGTATATTTTTGAGTAAAATGTAAATTGCTCTTTTATTCTAGAAACTACTGACAACATGTCTTCGAATTTCAAATCACTAAATTTTGTATTTATTTTCAGAAAATGAGAAATGGTCAAAATAACAAAAAAATGCAGTACTTGCAAACCACAAACAATGCTAAGAAAACAAGTTCATAATCATTTAGAAACAACAATATGAATGTTGTAAGTCAGGAAGAGTTCAGAAATCAATATTTTGTAGAATAACCATGGATTTTTAATCACAGCTTTCATGTGTCTTGGCATGCTGTCCACCAGTCTTTCACACTATTTTTGGGTGACCTTATGCCACTCCCGGTACAAAAATTTATGCAGTTCTTCTTTGTTTGGTGGCTTGTGACTATCCATCTTCCTCTTGATTATATTCCAGAGGTTTTCAATGGGGTTCAGGTCTGGAGATTGGGCTGGTCATGACAGGGATTTGATGTGGTGGTCCTTCATCCACACATTGATTGACCTAGCTGTGTGGCATGGCACATTGTCCTGCTGGAAAAACCAGTCCTCAGAGTTGGGGAACATTGCCTGAACAGAAGGAATCAACTGTTTAACCTTGTGTGCGGCTTGATTCATATCTCCTTCGCAAAGCTTAATCTGCCCAATTCCAGTCTTGCTGAAGCATCCTCAGAGATTATCCCCAATCCTCCACCAAATTTCACAGTGAGTGCAAGACACTGTGGCTTGTACACCTCTCCAGGTCTTTATCTAACCATTCGATGACCAGGTCTTGGGCAAAGCTGAAAATTAGAATCATCAGAGAAGATTACTTTACTCCAGTCCTCTATGGTCCAATCCTTATGGTCTTTAGCAAACTTCAGCATGGCTCTCTTTTGCTTCTCATTGATGAAAGGCTTTTTTCTACTTTTACATGACTTGAGCCCTGCCTCTAGGAGCCTGCTACAAACTGTTCTTGCTGTGCACTTCACCCCAGCTTCCATTTGCCATTCCTTTTGTAGGTCACTTGATGTTATCCTGCTGCTTGATCTTGTTGCAATGTACTGCCGTCTTAGAAATTTTAAGGTTGGAGGCAACATGATGCTCACTGTATCCCTCTGCTAGTAAAGCCAGAATTGAATTGATCCCTTCTTTTCCTCACTCAAGACTTTTCAACCACTTTGGCATGGTTAAAAGTTATTTTTTCATTTCTATTACCGTATTTTTTGGACTATAAGACGCACCCCAATTTTCAGAAGGAAAATAGGGGGAAAAAAAGAATGTGTCAAATGGGGGTCTATCTTACAGTCCGAATTCAGCTTACCTGGGAAGGGATCCGGCACAGGTGGAGAAGTAGCCACAGGGGTCACTCAGTGGTCCAGGCTCGTGCGGTGGCGGCTCTGTGCTGGGGCAGGCCGGTTGTGCTGGGGCAGCTGCGCTGGGGTAGGTGCAGCTGTGCTGGGGCTGTGGCAGCAGCGCGCCGCCCGCTGCCACCACCGCACCGCAGAGCGCCGCCCACTGCCACCAGCGCACCAGCCAGAAGGTTAGTACCATGTATTGCGACCATAAGACGCACCCCCCACTTTCCCCCAAAATTTTTTGGGAAAAAAGTGCGTCTTATGGTCGGAAAAATACGGTACTTTTGGAATATTTCTAGCACTTGTTTTGCCATCCAGCTTGTCCTATTGCAAGAGGATTGTGATCACCACAGCAGGGTTTTTTTTATACTTTCCTTCATTAAATAAGATTTGGTTCAGGTGATCACCTAATCAGAAGCACATTAAGTAGAATGAGGTGTACTCTGGTTGGAATTCAACTGACACTGGAATGGAATGGCTGCCAGACATGTAGAGAAGCTGATTTTTACAAAACTGTGCAGTGGTCTCTTAATTATTGCCAGAGCTGTATATATGGTATTACATTATTAAAGTGCCATGAAATTAAAGAATCACTAGAGTCAAAGAGGAGCACATCACACCCCCAAGAGAAGCTTTTGCAAAACGGCTTAGGGGTTGGAGATGTGCGGCTGTCCTGTCTCTCCTAAGGTCCTGTCATTTAACAACTGTCTCAGGTGATGTACTCTTCTTTGACTTCAGTGATTCTTTAATTCCATTGCACTTTAACAATGTAATACCACATATTTATTTATAAAATCACTGTAGCAGTTTATATCAGCATATTTTGTTCCATATACCTTTATAGCAGCTTCACAAACTATTCTGACCTGTCCAAGCAGATTTCTTTATTGCAGTAAGCACTTTATATTTGGATCACCTGGTCCAGATACTATTTGGGACCTAATACTCAAGGAAGAGATCCCAAAAGGGAAAAAAAACACCAGATTCCCACGCTGCTATATTTCAACCATCAAATAGAGGAAATCCAGTAGACAGTAGAAATTGGTTCCAATATCAGTACTTTATTTATGGTACATACAGAGACAACGCGTTTCGAGGTCCATTCAGTGACCTCTTCTTCAGGTCGAATGTACAGGAATGAAGATAAATCAGAAGTTGGCGGTTTATATCATATCGAGGTTAAGCCCCCCCCCCGCTGTTCAGTCAGAGGCCAGGGAGACATTTCCAAGGAAGAGGAGAGATGTCAGCCGAACCCTTCAGCACCATCTGATATATTGGTATATGGCTACATTACTTTGCCCAAATATAAACTGTATTCCATGTATGACAGTATTGATGGACATTCTACACCCTGCTTTCCCCCCTTCTTGCACATCCCCTTTGGAGGTTTGTTCCCTCCCTGTTTTTCCCTTGTAGATTGTTTTTAACTATATACTAATAAATCATTGTTTTACTGTTTTTGCTGTAATCACTTTGTAACCTTTGGCAGTAAACTCTAGCTGTTGTGGATAATGTATCCCTCTGTCCTTTTATCTTACATATAACAGCTGAGAGGAGCTACAAAAACACAGATAAAAAGAGTTGTAAACACTTCATCAGAAACAGTCACTAACAGATTCTCAGATAACTCATTCTGCAGCCTGTACTAGACCGTACAACATAGGAACTAAAGAAAGCAAACACAGCAAAATTTGTGATAAATCCCAATGGCAAAAAATATCTTTATTCAAAAAATACATGCAATTTACGTAAATAAAAATCCTGAAGGTATTCGTTTTCTTTAATAAAGTGACGTTTAGTTGACATACAAAATAGGAAACCTACCTTTATGTGATAGTTTAATAGCATCTTTTATCCTGTTCCTGTATGACTTTTTTATGTGGTGTTCATGTCCTTTAAGAAGCGTATACAATATGTTTTCATTTTCCTCTTCAATTGTTCTGTCTGTACAAATCTTTTGTTTTAGAGTGTGCTCTGGAAAAAAAAAAGACAATAACTTTCAAAATGTAAAACACATGTTTACAAACAGGAAACATGCAATTAATTTAATAGCTAGAACACTGTCCCCGCCTGCGGACAAATCAAACATCTATAGGAAGTCAGAGAGAAGCCTTGACTTCCCCTTGATGTTCGATTTGTTCAAAGGCGGGGACAGTGACACCAGCTTTGATTGGGCGCAGGGCTCATGTGTCATACCAAATGCACGGGAGCCCTGAGAATGCGAGTGCCAATATTGCTGGAATGGCGAGTATAAGTGTTTTTATTTTATCTTGACAGCAAGACTTTCATAAATTCTGGGAAAATCTGCCATGGTTTACCATTGATACAAACAAGGCAACTACCATCACACAGAACCATTTAGGTGCATGACAGTTTTATAAATATCTGTGAGGCTATCATCCCAAGTCAAGAGATCTGCAGCCATTTTGAGCATTGTAGTCGTCTGTGCTCCCTGGCTCATATTTAGCTCTAGATCTTCCTGTTCATTGCGTCCTGACACTTGGCTCAGCAACCTGAAGATGAGCCTAGTAGCAAATCAGGTATAATCTATTGAATATCCAAAAGAAAACAACAAATTGAGAAAGAATAAATTATCCCAATCAACAATCATTAGAGTTAGTCCTAACACTTTAAAGAGGATCAGCCACAAGATCAAAAAGTGGCGAATTTTGTTCACAGGATTGTCTTGGGGACAAAGGAGACATACCATACATTTGGTGCAATCTAAAATATGACACACAACTTGTATAATATAAACAATTCAAATTTTATTAATAAATTATATTAAAAAAAAATCATTACATGAAAAATAAAGAACAGAAAAGGGAATAGCAACCCAACAAAAAATACAAGACAAAATATAAAATATAAGTAAAAATTTACAGGAGATGGGCCAAAAAATAGAAAATGTGAAAAAAAAACCCAAAATATGGTATCAGCCAGCAACAGGTAAGTAAAATAAAAGAGAAAATATATATACCGTATCTCTTAATAAAACCTGTGGTGGTACAATCCAAACTCCCTTCAGTTGATCTATGATCTATAATAATACTCAAAAATGAGTCAGATTATACAAAAAGAATTACTATCAATAAAAAACTTCCAAACAGATTTGACAAAAAAAATTGTGATAAAATGCCTAGTGCTTAAAGATCGTAGCAAATATATGAATATTGAATGAGCAATGCATGGATAGGTAAACATAACAAAAAATCAAAAAAATCAAACATAATATAGATTTGTATTGAAAGTGACATGTGCCTACCTTTTGCAAATCACTAATAATACAGGTAAAGGGTTTTTTTAATCATAAATATTGTACCTAATAGGAGTAACGGAAAGGGGGAGAGGACTGTAAACCATACAGACCCAGATGCTCACTGTGAGGCACATGCAGTGAACATCTGGGTCAGTATTATTATTATTATTATTTATTGTTATAGCGCCATTTATTCCATGGCGCTTTACATGTGAGGGGGGTATACATAAAAACAAGTACAATAATCTTAAACAATACAAGTCATAACTGGTACAGGAGGAGAGAGGACCCTGCCCGCGAGGGCTCACAATCTTCAAGGGATGGGTGATAATACAGTAGGCGAGGGTAGAGCTGGTCGTGCAGCGGTTTGGTCGATCGGTGGTTACTGCAGGTTATAGGCTTGTCGGAAGAGGTGGGTCTTCAGGCTCTATATGGCTTACAGTCCTCTTCCCCTTTCCGTTACTCCTATTATGTACAGTATTTATGATTAAAAAACCCCTTTACTTGTACTATTAGTGATTTGCAATAGGTAGGCACGTGTCACTTTCAATACATAGTGTTTGACAAGTGTGACCAATTTTTTGCTATTGATGCTGCCTATGCATCAATAGCTCCCGGCAAGTCCCGTTCCCAGCGATGCCTTGCGACAATGACCCCAGATGACGTAGCATCACGCAAGACCGCTACGTCATCACAGGTCATTGTCAACAGGGATATGGTACCCAGGGCCTGGAGGACAGTCTTCTCTCCTCCAGACCCTGGGTACCATTCTCACATAATCCACCTACTTTGCGCATGGTGGGCATAGCCACATGCGGAAAGTAAGCGGATCAATGCATTCCTTTCCGCACAAAGAATGATCATGCTGCGTGTTTTCTGCGATGCGATTCCGCAGCGGAAAAATACGCAGCATTACCACAGCATGTGCGGAATGCCATTGAATTCAATGGGTTGCATTTTGTATAAGTTTTTGCAGCATTTTCACTGCTTCTTCGCAGCGAAAAAAACGCAAAAAAACGCTTACAATCCGCAACTTGTGCACATAGCCTTAAAATTCAAGGGAGCTGCATTAATAAAGTGTTATAACTTATCAATTTCCACCTGGTGACAGAGACTCTTTATGTGCATTGTCCAGTGAGTTAAAGTTAGTTAGAACATTAGAAATACGATTGTTTTGTGCTGTCTAATTAAGCTGATTCATTACCGCATTTCAATTACTTACCGACAATGTCTTTGAATGTGTTATTTTCTACATCCAGTGAAATAATTCCTCTTTCAAAACATGTTCTTAACTCAAATAAACTATGCAATGAAAGTGTGGTAACGTGGGGTTTACTCCATCTCTCTCCTCCATCTTCAGTTTTCTCTTCAAACCTAATCCACCTGTTTAATAAGCAGAACAAATGTTATAAACAACTATTTAAGTTTAAGTAAAACTAATACAATTAATTCTAACTTATTTAAATAATGAAGATTTCATTAAAATATTTTATGGGATAAAATTGAAGGGTTTGTCCGAATATGTGATAAAAATTGCCTACAACAAATTTTTCAAGATGCAACCCCTTAGTCACTTGTCAGGACAGGTTTCAGCCTGAAGCAACACTGCTTGAGACATTTGTCTAGACTGTACAGCATCACGAATAGACATAACTAATCTACTCAAACAGTCATGAACCAGGACTGTTGGAGTGGAAAATAGAAAATTAATTTCTCCTTGGATGACTGAGCACAATAGACTTTTTCTCCAGCCTCAGTCATGCTTTATGCTCTGTTAAGCCCCCGTTACACACTGCGATATCGTTAGCAATATCGCTGTAAAGTCACCGATTTTGTGACGTTGCAGCGATATTGCTAGCGATATCGCTGCATGTGATACTTACCTCCGACCGGCTCCCCCGCTGGTTATCGCTGATCGCGCGAGAAGGTCCTGGACCATTCCTCGTCGGTCACTTCCTGCTGGGCTTCCTGTGGCGCCGATGAGCGACGCGTGGAGCCGGGCGGGAGGACGCTAGATCGCCGCGTCTGACAGGTAAGTAGCGATCCCCGTCCCCAGCGATGTCGCTGGTGAGATCTGCCTGTGTGGCAGCTCACTAGCGACCACCTAGCGATGCACCAGCGATCCTGACCGCGTCATATCGCTGGTCGGGATCGCTGGTGCATCGCTAGGTGTAACGGTACCCTTAGTCACCTTGCTCAGCTGTAAACCTATCAGACTGACTCATCAGAATGTGTTTACAAATGAGCAAGACTCAAGTTTGCAAAAAAAGCTTGTTGTGCTCAGTCAATTGAGAATGAGTTTTTTTCTCCAACACCAATTTTGCTCTGAAGCTGCGTGAGCAGATCAGTTATGTTTGTTCACGAGTCAAGACACATGTCTCAAGCAGTGTTTATTCAGATTGCAACCAATCCTGACATGTGAATAGGAAAGGTTGCAGCTTGAAATATATGACAGCAGCTGTTTTTGTCATATTCTTGGAGAACCCTTTTCCGGGAGTAAGAAATTTTGACCTATCCTAAAGATATGAAGCCCAGCATGTGCCAATCATCACTAACTAATTTCCAGACAACACGTTTATTGCTTTCCCCAACATCCCTACATGTTCATTGGGTGCACCATTATGGAGCAGGTTCCTGTAAGAGAATGGTTAGCTATAACATACTGAGCTGCCATGATGAACCAGGCAACCATCTTGTCAAAGTTAGAAAACAACAGATTCAACTTTTACAATAGAACTAATAAGATGTACTTTGGAAAAGTGGATGTAAAATGAGATCATGTCTGCTAGCAGACTGAGCGGACGTGCATAAAGGAAAATCGGATCAATAGGGGAATAGGGTTAACAAATATAAGGTCAATGTGTGTATGTGTGATAGTGTTGGTAGAGAACAAATTCATTAAAATGTCAAATGCAGGAATTTATGGATCAAGTCTGGAAGCAGTGATAAGATGAAGGACAGTAGCTATAGACAACAATGACTTTTATGGGTTTTAGAGTTGTTTGGGGAAACGTTAATTAATGTCGTCGTATTATGTCATTATATTCTCTGTTCTAAAACACATGTTTCTCTAGAATGATCATGTAAATGCCCTCTGCGGCAAAATGCAGCTTTCTTTGTTTGTATTATGTATAAAAAGGCTCCCATGACTTAGTACGGGGCCTTTCCATCGCCAGACTTCTCAGCGACTCTTCGCCCATCTGGATCCCTGTTTTGTGTCTGCATACTGTATCTCAACTGACTTTCTGTACCTGTTCTGCTGTGTATCTCCTAATAAACATCAACCTCAGCTTGATAAGAGGATTGTCTACATCTTTTTCCCAGCTCTTCCAGCTCTCAGTAAGGACTTTTTCTTACAGTTCCGGTACGCAATGTGTGCGCTGTGAGGACTCAGAAATCTGACATCGCATAGAGTAACAGCAGACTTGAACCCCAAGTCTCGACAACCCTTTTAAAACTAAACAATTAGATACCTTATGTCTTAAACTGGAAAAAGATTTATTGCCTATTTATTGAATTTATTCATACCTCAATGTATTATATATTTATGGATTTGTGCTGTCTGTATTTAATAATGATTTAGCCATTGACATTTAAATTGCATATTCTCATTTTTTTAATATGTGTACTATAAGGTATGTACAGACTTAGTTTAAGTCTAATTTTCTGTGTACAAATGTGAAGGTTCTTTCTTATCGGTGCATAGTACTTCCTTATAAAGCATACAGTATGTATACTAATTATCTTTGTCTATGATGAAGAGCAGTAATGCTTGAAACTTTTAAGATGAACATGTACCTGTTTTAAAAGTATCTCAATAGAAGTGCCGGATTTCTGAAAAAGTTTTCTTCCATATCTTGGAGCCAGAAAGATATCCAGGGCACATGCAGTTCTGAGGAATACAAACCTAGCTTCTTGGGTAAAATATATAGTGGAGCATTTCTTGTTTTTCATATATATTAATGAAGGGATCTCAGGCATAAGATTCACCTACACCAACATCGCATAGCACTCGGCCCAGTGTTAATCTATGAGGCAGCACAGATCACTGTTTATTTTCTCGGGCATATTCAGCATGCGTGTAAAATAGTGTATGCGCATATTGGCCGAGACTCGCCAATGCAAGTCTATGGGTGTGAGAAAAAAAAATTGCACAGCACTCGGACCATGTGAGTGCTGTCCGATTTTTACTCACCGATAAAAAGCCAGCAGTTTATGTGTCACATACAATAAAATCACACTAAGGTTGGTTTCACAATAGCGTTTTTTTGCGCTGCGCCTCGTGCGCTATCTTGCGCATGCGCATTGCTCCCCTATCTTTAACATGGTGGGCACATGGTATAGCAAATGCGTTCATGTGTGTTTTCGTGCTCTGCGTTTTTTCCAGGTGTGCGCCCAGGTGCTCAAGATGCTACATGTTGCATTTTTCTAATGCAAAATCCCAGCAGCAGAGATCATTACAGATAGTGGTGAATATTTTACACCACAGACAGGCATTAGCCCATGGAAAACGCCAATACATATATGAACACACCAGAAAAAAGGAGTCTAAATCCACCAATAAAATTAATTCAATATTTTAATAGTACTCAACAGAAATGTATACAATACATAGACACAAATGAACAACCATATATATATGACAATGCGTTACAAAGAGACTAAAGGGGGTTTTACACATAGAGATATCGCTATAATGTCACCGATTTTGTGACGTTATAGCGATATCGCTAGCGATATCGCTATGTGTGATACTTACCTCCGACCGGCTCCCCCGTTGTCCATCGCTGATCGCACGAGAATGTCCGGCTCCATTTCTCGTCGTCAGCTTCCTGCTGTGACGACAAGCGACGCGTGGAAGCGGGCGGGAGGACGTCAGGATCGATGTGTGTGAAAGGTGGGTATCATGCGCTGCGTCGCTGCTGCATCGCTGTGAGGTCTGCCTGTGTGACAGCTCACTAGCGATCATTTAGCCATGCACCAGCGATGCAGACCGGGTCGGTTCGCTGGTGCATTGCTAAATGTAAAGGGGCCTTAAGGTGCAACTATGTGCAGGGTTGCTAAAAGCAAACAAGATTATCATATCTAGAGCCAGTGCCATTATACACCAGAGGCCCCATGGATACTAATTAGCATTGGTAAAGTAATCCCCTAGTGAGGTGTGAGTTACAAAGTAATCCTTTGCTAATAGTCCTCAGGTCATAACCTCACAGTCATTGCTCACCCATTTGCTGTCAGGACCGCTGCACACTGTGCCCCTACGCGCGTTTCGCGTGGGCTTCTTCCAGGAGCTGCTGCGGTGTCTGCTGTCTAAGGCTGTGTGCACACGATGCAGATTTGCAGCGGTTCCGCAGCGGATTTTACCGCGCAGAAACGTTGCATTTCTGCATTGTGATGTACAGTAGCCTTAAAATCAATGTAAAAAAAACCACTGTGCAGACGCTGCGGATTTATCCGCGCGGTTTTCCCGCGGTACAAAATCCACAGCATGTTACTTCTTTTGTGCGGTTTTCCATCTCCCCTGTCACCAAATCCGCAGGGGGAAAACCGCGATGGAAAACCGCACAAAAACCGCATGAAAACCGCATCAAAAATGGAAGAAATCCGCAGGAAAAATGCAGGTCATTTGACCTGCGGATTTCTTCCATTCTGCGCGGAAAAATCCGCAGGGCCAAAAAGTACGTGTGCACTCAGCCTAAAGGTCCTCCATAATGTAGGCCACTTACAGGTTCCAAATCATGCGCTAATCCGCGGCGCATGTATCCGGGTCTATGAACCGGATGTGACGTCACACCCGGCGCCAGGAAGACCGCGCGCGTCACAGGAATACCCAGTGACACGCACACATCATCCAGCAGCGTCACTGGGACGCCCCCAGCACAGCGTCACCGCAGACATGCGCACTAGCGATGAAAATAGTAATTGCACATCACACTGGGGGATTAATCATAGGATCCTAAAAACAGATAGCTTACTGTATATAGGCTTGCCATCACATTATATTGAATGGTATATCCCAAACATATTGTGTTAGATAAAAATGAGGTACTGCATCAACTTATCAGCATTATCAACTGCAAATACATCAATATATAAAGTGACAGTGCAAAACAATAATATATCACAAAGGTGACAAAATAATAGTGAATATGACAATAAAATATATATATTTTCACAGCTACCATCTCTTGGCAGATGGATTTTCGTGAATGAGAAAAGCTATGGCGTACGCAACTGGACAAAGTATTCGATGGAGTCTCTGGTGCATCTAATGATTTTAACCCCTTCACCCCCAAGAGTGATTTGCACGTTCATGACCGGGCCAATTTTTACAATTCTGACCTCTGTCCATTTATGAGGTCATAACTCTGAAACGCTTCCATGGATCCCGGTGATTCTGACATTGTTTTCTCGGGACATATTGTACTTCATGACAGTGGTAAAATTTCATTCAAATAACTTGCGTTTATTTGTGAAAAAAATGGAAATTTGGTGAAAATTTTGAAAATTTTGCAATTTTCCAACTTTGAATTTTTATGCCCTTAAATTACAGAGATACAGCACACAAAAAACTTGATAACTAACATTTCCCACATGTTTACTTTACATCAGCACAATTTTGGAACCAAAATTTTTTTTTGTTAGGAAGTTATAAGGGTTAAAAATTGACCAGCGATTTCTCATTTTTGCAACACCATTTTATTTTTACGGACCACATCACATTTGAAGCCACTTTGAGGGGTCTATATGATAGAAAATACCCAAAAGTGACACCATTCTAAAAACTGCACCCCTTAAGGTGCTCAAAACCACATTCAAGTAGTTTATTAACCCTTTAGGTGCGTCACAGGAATTTTTTTGAATATTTAAAAAAAAAATGAACATCTAACTTTTTTTTCACAAAAAAAATACTTCTGGTTCAATTTTTTTTATTTTACCAATGGTATCAGGAGAAATTGGACTGCAAAAGTTATTGTGCAATTTGTCCTGAGTACGCTGATACCTGACATGTGGGGGGAACGACTGTTTCGGCACATGGCAGAGCTCAGAATGGAAGGAGCGCCGTTTGACTTTTTCAATGCAAAATTGGCTGGAATTCAGATCGGACGCCATGTCACGTTTGGAGAGCCCCTGATGTACCTAAACAGTGGAAACCCCGTACAAGTGACCCCATTTTGGAAACTAGACCCCCCCCAAGGAACTTATCTAGATATGTGGTGAGAACTTTTAACCCACAAGGGCTTCACAGAAGTTTATAACGTACAGCGGTACAATTAAAAAATCATATTTTTTCCACAAAAATGATCTTTTCACCCCAATTTTTATTTTCCCAAGGGTAACAGGACCCTACATGTTATTGTGCAATTTGTCCTGAGTACGCTGATACCCCACATGTGGGGGTAAACCACTATTTGGGCGCATGGCAGAGCTCGGAAGGGAAACAGCGCCATTTGACGTTTTTGGCTGGAATTGAGATCGGACACCATGTCGCGATTGGAAAACCCCTGATGTACCAAAACAGTGGAAACCCCCCACAAATGACACCATTTTGTAAACTAGACCCCCCAAGGAACCTATCTAGATGTGTGGTGAGCACTTTGAACCCCCCAGTGCTTCACAGAAGTTTATAACGCCGGGCGTGAAAATAAAAAATTCGTATTTTTTCCACAAACATGATCTTTTAGGCACCATTTTTTTTATTTTCCCAAGGGTACCAGGTGAAATTGGACCCCAAAAGTTGTTGTCCAATTTGTCCTGAGTAGGCTGATACCCCATATGTGGGAGAAAACTACTGTATGGGCACACGTCGGGGCTCGGAAGGGAAGTAGCGACGTTTTGGAATGCAGACTTTGATGGAATGGTCTGCGGGTGTCATGTGCGTTTGGAGAGCCCCTGATGTACCTAAACTATTTAAACTCCCCACAAATGACCCCATTTTGGACACTAGACCCCCCACGGAACTTATCTAGATGTGTGGTGAGCACTTTGAACCCCCAAGGGCTTCACAGAAGTTTATAACGCTCGGACGTGAAAATAAAAAAATCATTTTTTTCCACAAAAATGATATTTTTGCCCCCAATTTTTTATTTTCCTAAGGGTAACAGGAGAAATTGGACCCCAAAAGTTGTTTTGCAATTTGTCCTGAGTAGGCTGATACCCTATATGTGGGGGTAAAACACTGTTTGGGCGCATGGCAGAGCTTGAAAGGGAAGGAGCACCATTTGACTTTTTCAACTCAGAATTGGCTGGAATTGAGATCAGACGCCATGTTGCATTTGGAGAGCCCCTGATGTGCCCAAACAGTGGAAACCCCCAATTCTAACTCCAACCCGAACCCCAACACACCCTAACCCTAATCTCAGCCCTAACCCTAGCCCTAACCCTAGCCCTAACCCTAGCCCTAACCCTAGCCCTAATGGGAAAATGGAAATAAATACATTTTTTTTATTTTATTATTTTTCCCTAACTAAGGGGGTGATAACGGGGGGTTTGATTTACTATTTATGGCGGTTTTTATGTTTGGCAGCTGTCGCACGCTAAAAGACGCTTTTTATTGTAAAAATAGTTTTTGCATCACCACATATTGAGAGCTATAATTTTTCCATATTTTGACCCACCAAGTCATGTGAGGTCTTATTTTTTGCGGGACGAGTTGACGTTTTTATTGGTACCATTTTCGGGCACGTGACATTTTTTGATCGCTTTTTATTCCGATTTTTGGGACGCAGAATTAACAAAAACCAGCGTTTCATGAATTTCTTTTGGGGGGGTGCGTTTACACCGCTCCGCGAGCGGTAAAATTAATAAGGCGGTTTTATTCTTCGGGTCAGTACGGTTACAGCGATACCTCATTTAGGTCATTTTGTTATGTTTTGGTGGTTTTATGCAATGAAAACTATTTTACAAAGTATACCAGGCAGGTAAACGGAAACCTGAACAGATTTATCATGTAAATCTGATAAAACCCTGGAAAGATCGGTCTGCCTTGTCAGCGGAGCTGGCCCGGCCCGTCTGCACGCATACCGTACCGGAGGGACGGGTTGCAGAGACTCTCTCGGAGCGGCAAAAGACTGAGGTCAGGCAGTTTCTACTTCACAACCAAAAGTTTTTCTCAGAAAAACCCGGGCAGACTACGCTAATGAAACATGACATCGTAATGGAACCTGGTGTCACTGTTCACGTGAAACCCTACAGAATTCCGGAAGCGCGCCGTGAAGCCGTTTCCCGAGAAGTGAAGGCAATGTTAGAGTTAGGTGTCATTGAGGAATCGCACAGTGCTTGGTCCAGCCCGATTGTGTTAATTCCTAAACCGGACAGCACCATCCGGTTCTGCAATGACTTCAGGAAACTGAATGCGGTCTCAAAATTTGATGCCTACCCTATGACACGGGGCGACGAGTTAATAGATCGGTTAGGAAAAGCCCGGTATATTACGACCCTAGATCTAACAAAGGGGATCCCTCTGGCTGAGGCTGCCAGAGAAAAGACGGCATTTGCTACACCGGAAGGTTTATTTCAGTATGTGTATATGCCGTTTGGACTGCACGGGGCACGGCGACCTTCCAGAGACTGATGGATCGAGTCCTGAGGCCACATAGGCGGTACGCTTCGGCCTATTTGGATGACATTGTCATTTACAGCTTGGACTGGGAGACTCATCTCCAGAAAGTACAAGCTGTGATTGACGACCTGTGGGAGGCAGGTCTAACCACGAACCCCAAGAAATGTCACATCAGGCTAGAAGAAGCCCGGTATTTGGGGTATGTAATTGGGAGGGGTGTTGTTAAACCCCAAGTTGATATGATTCAGGCGGTTCAGGACTGGCCACAACCTGTCAACAAGAAGCAGGTGCAAGCCTTCCTGGGGATCGCCAGCTATTATCGCTGGTTCACACCCAATTTTGCAGCCATCGCTACCCCCCTGACGGATCTTACAAAAGGGAAAGACTCCGTCATGATTAAATGGAGTTTAGCGGCTGAAGAAGCCTTCCATAGCCTAAAACGGGCACTTTGCTCTCAGCCCGTACTGGTGATTCCGGACTTCCGCAGCGAGTTTGTGGTACAAACGGATGCCTCTGATACCGGTATCGGGGCCGTACTCTCACAAGTGAGGGACGGAGTGGAACACCCAGTCCTCTATCTCAGCAGGAAGCTGTATAAACACGAGCAAAGGTATGCAGTCATAGAAAAAGAGTGCCTCGCCATTAAGTGGGCTCTAGAGGCCCACAAATATTACCTGGTGGGCTGAAAGTTCAGGCTGCTCACTGACCATGCCCCTCTCAAGTGGATGCACTTGAACAAGGAACGGAATAGCCGGGTGACCCGGTGGTTCCTTGCCCTGCAAGCCTACACTTTTACGGTGGAGCACCGCCCAGGGGTACAGATGGGGAATGCAGATGCCCTGTCCCGAGTGCACTGTTTGGCGGGTGTCATTGCTCGACCGGAGTGGTCTGAGCAGAGGGGGGGATATGTGAGAATCATGTGGGAATAGTGGATGAGGGCAGGTATATCTCGCCCAGATTCCTTTCCTATGTGGCCTAGTCTGGTCAGTATCGCACCTGCTTACTAATGAATAATGGAAGGTGGATATAAAAGGATGCCAGGTGGTTGTGTGAGTGTCTCAGCCTGGGAATACAGAGAGCCTGTCTGTGTGAGAGACACACGTGAGTGAAAGCAGTGCCCACTGCAACTGTGGTTTGGCTGGACGGGATAAGCCCGCCAGTTGGTAGTTAGGTGGTACCTTGTTTAGTTAGTGTCGGACAGGCAAGGATTTGTTTTATGTTTTATTTCTCTATGCATTGCTTTCACCATTAATAAACCTGACCCAGTGTCAGTTATACCCGAATCCCAGCTCTGCGCCTGAGTTTCATGCTGAACGCACGTGACCTTTGACCCCAGCAAAGACAATCCCGGAGTGTTTTATTACACAAGCCTATATAAGTTATCTGTTTTTAGGATGCTATAATTAATCCCCCGGTGTGATGTGCATTTACTATTTTCATCGCTAGTGCGCATGTCTGCGGTGACGCGGTGCTGGGGGCGTCCCACTGGCGCTGCTGGATGATGTGTGCGCATCACTGGGTATTCCTGTGACGCGTGCGGTCTTCCTGGCGCCGGGTGTGATGGGTCGCCCTCCCAGGGTTGTGGGGCACTCGGTACCGGGCCGGTGTAAGGGGAATGTGTCACAGCAGCGATGACACGGTCCGTGGCCCTGGGCGCCCAATATCAATGGCGGTGATGTTAATGGTGTTAAAGTTTATATGAATAGTTCGTGACGCCACCCGTGGTGTTTGGCAAGGGAGATGGTAAGGCAACGCTGCATACAGATCCGCTGGGACTGATGGTGTGGTGCAGCAGAGATGGTGTAGCTCCCCACAGGTGGAGCTGTAGTCCCAGGGCAGTGTAGGTGCAATGGATGAGGAGAGGCGCAGAATGGTATGGATGCTGGCACCCAGGTGTAATGGTGCGAGAATAACTGGAGGACACCAGAGTATGCAGTTCCAAAGCTTTACTCACTGTTTGCAGTTCACACAACTGCCTGCCTCCGTACTGTGTTCTCCAGGTCAGGGCTCCAGCCAACTTCCAGGCAGGATAGAATTCTCCCTTCCACACTCCGCCAACATGTACCTTCACTGAACGACGCTCCAATGCGCCTTTAGGTGCGAAGCACTACAGTACTTAGTTACCCTGGAATGCCTCTCTCTAGGTGTTCCTAGTCTTTACTTGTATGACAGACAGCTGTAGCCTGCTTCGGGGACTTCACTCTGCGTCCCGGCTCTCTATTCAGTTGCTGTTGTGTCCCAAATCTATGATGGGAGCAAGGCGTTAGTGGCTCACTACTCCTCCGGTGTCTGTTGCCGGACATAAAGATCCAATCAACCTCGGGGACCGGGCCCCGACCTTTGCGCTCTCTGGACTGGAAGGGTTCTCTATCTTTCTTCAACCAGCTTCCCACCGTCCATCTATTCTCCTTTGTTCCGATCTGTTCTCTCTCTCTTATGGAAGGTTAGGTTATCAATCTTACCAGTCTCTTTCTCTGTCCTTCCCGTGCCAGCAGCCCAGATCATTGGGACCTGCTGCAGCACGTCCCTCAGACATCCATCTTCTCTCTCCTCTCACCAACTACTCCCTCATTCTCACTCTTCCCACTCTTTTGTATCATCTCACTCCACCCGTCTCCCAGCACATCTCGTGTTACGAAGTAGGGTTCCACGAGGGGTGCTCTGCCAACCCCCAGCCTGAAGCTGTTAGGTGGCCCCACTGAACTATCCTGTGTGTAGAATGTAGGTGTGGAGCGTGGTCAGGAGTTCCCACCTTACCTGGATGGTGGAGCACTACACCTTAGGAGAAGGTGCAGTACCTCTGTGGCGACTGAAGCCTCAGGGGCGCCACATGTGACGTCACATCCGGTTCACGGACCCGGATACATGCGCTGCTGATTAGCGCATGATTTGGAACCTGTAAGTGGCCAACATTATGGAGGACCTTTAGACAGCAGACACCGCAACAGCCCCCGGAAGAAGCCTACGCGAAATGCATGTAGGGGTGCAGTGTGCAGCGGTCCTGACAGCAAATAGGTGAGCAATGACTGTGAGGTTATGACCTGAGGACTATTAGCAAGGGATTACTTTGTAACTCACACCTCACTGGTGGATTACTTTACCAATGCTAATTAGTATCCATGGGGCCTGTGGAGTATAATGGCACATAATCTTGTTTGCTTTTAGCAACCCTGCACATAGTTGTACCTTAGTCTCTTTGTAATGCATTATCATATATATGGTTGTTCATTTGTGTCTATGTATTTTATACATTTCTGTTGAGTACTATTAAAATAATGAAGTTGTTTTATTGGTGGATGTTGAATTTTTCTGTGCGCCCAACTGCTGCCAAAAAACGCATGTGCACGTTAGCGCATGGAATGCGCAAAAAAACAGCATTACAGTCTATGGGATCGCACGCGTGCGCTAGGAAATGTACACGCATGCGTTTAAAATCGCATGCGTTTTTAGAGTTAACATGGTGCCACACTGGTTCAATCGCATGCGCAAAAAACAGCAAACACATACAAAACGCTTAATGCGTTTTTGTATGCATTTGGAATGCGCATGAGGTGCAGCTCAAAAAAACGCTAGTGTGAAAGTAGCCCAACAGTGACTAAAACTAACACTAACTAGATTTTCCCACGGCACTTGTGTTGACGTCAGAAAGGTGAAGTGAGTTCTTTTCATTTTTTAAACAATTTTTTTTGTTGGAAGTTAGGCTGGTTTCATACTAGCGTGTTTTACATGCAGCGCACGGCGCCGCTAAGCCCCGCCCCATCCGGTCATTTCCTCCTACTATCGCACACTGCTGCATGCAATCTGCGCACCCTATCTTTAGCATAGGGTGCGCAGACTGTGCGCTGGCCGTGCCCTAGTAGGATTTTTGTGTGCGCTGCGCACTTTTGAAGGTGCGCCAAATGTTGCATTTTGGTGCGCTCGGCGCACCTTCTAAACTGCGCAGCGCACGCAAAAATCCTACTAGGAGGAAATGACCGAACGGGGCAGGTAGGGGGCGGGGCTTAGCTGCGCCATGCGCTGCATGCAAAATACGGTAGTCTGAAACTAGCGTTAGACGAGTCAAAAGTTGGTCATCAATTTCTAATTTTTTTCAACAAAATTTACAAAACCTTTTTTTAGGGACCACATCACATTTGAAGTGACTTTGGGGGACCAATATGACAGCAGAATATACCCAAAAGTTAATCCATTCTAAAAATTGCACCACTCAAAGTCCTAAATATCACATTTAGTACGAGTACTAAATGTGAGTACACCAATACTCCATTTGTGGGGGAAAACTACAGTTTGGGTCCACGGCAGGGCTTGGAAGGGAAGAAGCACAGTTTCACTTTTTAATTCAAAAATGGCCGGAATTGAGAGAGAGATGCCATGTTGTGTTTGAAGAACTCCTGATGTGCCTAAACAGTGGAAACCCCCCCCCCCACAACTGACCCCATTTTGGAAACAAGACTCCTCAAAGAATGGATCTAGATGTGTGGTGAGCACTTTGAACCACCAGGTGCTTCACATAATTTTTACAAAGTTGAAATGTAAAAATGAAAAAAAAAAATTCTCACAGATTGGGGTTGGGTTAGCTCCAAACGTTTTCATTTTCACAAGGATAGCAGAAGGAAATGGACACCAACATTTGTTGCACAATTTATCCTTAGTACACCGATACCCATATGTGCTCACAATCTACTTATGAGGCACAGTGCAAAGCTCAGAAGGGAAGAAGCATCATATTGAGTTCAGATTTTGCTACAATGGTTTGAGGGTGCCATGTCAAATTAATAGAATCCCTGAGGTACCAGAACAGTAAACTCCCCAAAAGTGAACTCATTTTAAAAATGACACCCTTCCCAATAAACTCATCTAGGAGTGCAGTGATCATGTTGACACCACATGTGACTTACAGAATTTTATACCATTGGGCGGTGAAGAAAGAATAATTGCATTTTTACCACTAAAATGTTGTTTTAGCCCCAAGTTTTTAATTTTTCTAGTAGGAAAAAATTTACATCAGACTGTTGTGCAATTTCTTCATTTCTTCTGTGTGCGCCAATCGGAAAATACTTTTCAGGTACAGTGCAAAGCTCAGAAGGGAAGGGGCGCCATATCAAAGTCCAGATTTTACTGTTATGGTTTGCGAGTGCCATGACCCACTGGGAAAGTCCTTGAGGTACCAGAACAACAGAACTCCCCATAAGTAACCCCATTTTACAAACTAAACCTAGAATTATCTAGGGGTGCAGTTATCATATGGACAACACAGATGTGTCACAGAATTTAATATCTTTGGGCAGGGAATAAAAAATAATTACATTTTTACCATCAAAATATTGTTTCAGCCCCAGATTTTACATTTTCACACTGGAGAATGGGCAAAAATGCCACCAAAATTTGTCCCACAATTCCCCCTAAACATTGAAATACCACTTATGTAACATATGTGACTGCATAGTGGCCTCCTTGAGCTGTGATTTTCCTAGAATAGTTTGCTGACTCCATATACAGAGCCCCTGTGTGCTAGAAAAGCAGAATTCCCATCAAGTGACCCCAGTTTGCAAATTATACCCCTTTGTGAATTTATCTACAGGTGTAGTGACAATTTTGACCAATTTTTTTTCCAGAAATAAACGGCAGTGGATAGTGGATGTTGCCGAGTGAAAACTGCAAACTTCCATTGTAGTGCCTAGTACGTTGTAGTGTCCAGCTCAGGCTTGTGAAGACAAGCATCTGTAATTTGGGTAGGACTCTCATCGCAACAAACATGCCAAACATGTGCATGCTCAATGTGGTTTATGCACACTGTTGTTCAAAAGGGAGGGTCATTTGGATTTGGAAGTGCAGAATTTGTGCAGGGCAAAGGAACATTTTAAATAACATTTTGGATCACTTTTATCCTGCTCTCTATGCTGAGCACTTACTTTTGGGTTTCAATCTAAATCTCTCAATTACGTTATTCATATAAAATCCCTGAGGGATCCATTCACTATAATGAGGCAGCAGAGTTAATTTCGACTCCGAGTGGCCTCTGCTCAGCGTTTTCCTTTCTAGAAATGCACAAAACTGTGGTCGATCGTGCTTTTATGCATGCCTAAAAAAATGGTTACCATTGGATCATAGATCATAAGGTTCCACAGTGCTGCAATCTGCCTAATTATATGTAATCTTCCACCGGGAGTTCCGTCTGAATCATGTAGTTCAGAAATTTATTAGTAGGATTTTTGCCCCATAACATTTGTTGATTGTTTTCTATTCCGATTTTTGGGAGGCAGAATTAACAAAAACCAGCAATTCAGGAATTGCTTTTTTGTTTTTTAATGGCATTCCACATGTGGTAAAATTAATAAGGCAGCTTTATTATTCAAGTCAGTACAATTACAGCAATACTACATTTATATAATTTATGTTTTGACCCTTTTACGCAATAAAATTCTTTTTTCTATAAAATACCTTATATACTTGTGTATAAGCTGAGTTTTTCAGCACAATTTTTTGTGCTGAAAACGTCCCCCTTGGCTTATACATGAGTCAATTGTCCCAGAAAACTGGCGGGGGAGGGGGAGCGGTGGAGCAGGAGACGGCAGCTGTGGCTAAAGCCTGTGCCACTGCTAAAGAGAAATGAATATTAATTTATCTTATAGCGTGCACAGTGACAGCTTCAGCCGCAGCCGCCAGCTTCCAGGAAGCATCCTATTCACCCTCCAGCGTGCCCTTGCAGCTTCTCGTTGGTCCCGGAATCCTCGCAGCATATCGTTGGTGCCGGCTTCCAGCAGCTCTTCCTGTGCCGAGCTATCACTTGGCACTGCTCATTAAGGTAATGAATATGCACGAGTCTCCACTCCCATACGCGTGGAGGGAATATTCATTACCTTAATGAGCGATGCCACGTGATCGATCAACACAGGAAGTGCTGCTGGAAGCTGGCACCAGCGAGATGCTGTGAGGGCACCAGGACTAACGAGATGCTGCGAGGGTCCCGGGACCAAAAATGCTGCGAGGGCACACTGGAGGAGGGCGAGTAGGATTTTTTTTTAATAGGAAGCATGCATACAAGGATGGGAAGGGGGAGCCACATATGCCAGGACAGCAACAGGGGGAGCTACACATACCAGGACAGCGACGGGGGTAGCCACGCATACCAGGACAGTGACAGGGGGAGCCACGCATACCAGGACAGGAATGAGGGGACAATGCATACCCAGCTTATACTTGAGTCAATAAGCTTACCCAATTTTCCATGGCAAAAATAGGTGCCTCAGCTTATACTCAGGTTGGCTTATACTTGAGTATACACGGCAGTTTGTTTGCATCACTTTATTCTGAGAGCTATAACATTTTTACTTTACCACCAATGAAGCTGTATAGCGATTTTTTTAATTTGGGACAAAGATGTTGTTTACATGATGTGGTGTGGCTGAGGGTCGTATAGTCGATGGGAGGTATGTGTCACAGAGATGGCTTGTCTCTGATGTAGCCCGGATTGTTTTCTTTAGTGCCCATAAGCCCTAAGGGACATCACCGTAACTCTATATGTGTTTGAGGACCTGTGGTGATGTCACAGTCACGTGACTAGTCAGGTGATGGGTTCCTGGGTGTGGTTATACCTATATAATGTGGGCTACTGCTTAACACAGTGCTGTATGTTGGGAGGGGTAAGCCTCCTGTGTGTGTTGAGGCTCCAGGACCGAGCCTGAAGTACTTGACACTTGTACTTTGTTTTGTCTGAGCTAAAGGCTATTTTTGTTCTGTTCTGCTTTGTGGGTTTGTGAAGCAATAAACCCTGTGAACTTTAAAAGCAATGTGTCTCCTGATTGTCACCCATTGCACCTGAGCAAGTACAATCCCTACAATTGGACAATTGGTGGACTATATGGGGAAAGCATTCCTAGCAGAGATGGGAGACTGTTACAGCATGTCCTGGATCAAGTCTGTAGCAAGCATTGCTGGAAAAATGGAGGACCTGCTGAAACACTTTGTCCAGTTGCAGTCAAAGCAGCAAGAGACCAACAGGCTGTTGTTACAACAGATACAACAGAGCCAGAAGGAGCAATGGCAGGGAATGCAGCTTCTGGCAACTGCCATTCAGGGCAAGATGAGCACCCAACCCCAGGTCTGGCTGATGACACCCATGTCCAGAAGGTGGTAAGACACGCATTGCAGAAAATGACCCCCGAAGATGATGTTGAGGCCTTCCTGACTGTGTTTGAGGGTCATTGAGAGGGAAAAACTTCCGCCAGAGCAGTGGGCAGAGGTACTGGTGCCATACCTGACGGGGAACCCCAGAAGGTGTACTATGACTTGACTTTGCAGGACGCCAAGGCGTATCACAAACTGAAAGCTGAGATTCTCGCACGTTTGGGGGTGACAATGACTGTCAGGGCACAGCGAGTTCACCGCTGGGCCTATCACAGGGACAAACCGCCTCGTTGCCAAATGTTTGACCTGTTGCACCTGGTCCAGAAATGGCTGCAGCCAGAGTCCTCTATGCCTGCGTAGATGGTGGAATGAGTGGCTATGGATCGGTTTGTGCATTCCCTGCTGAGACCCCTACAGACTTGGGTCGCCCAGGGTGATCCCCAGAGAATGCCGATGGACTAGTTGAGAGATACCAGGGGATGTAAAGCTCCTTGGGGAGGCAGCCCATTCCGTATTGGGGGCCCCTGCAGTGGCGAAGTCCCAAAAAGGGGTGGGGCATCCAAGGTCAAAAGGGGTTGGGGAGGTGGTGCTCAAGGTCCCTACAGGTAATACTATTTGCTGGAGGTGCCACGGGCCAGGACATATAGCTGCCCGTTTTTCCGAGACCACCGAGCAGATGGACTGCAGCATGGGAGGTCGTAGTTCATACTATGCATATCTAGCCTGCAGTGTGAACTCTCATCCTAACGAGAAGACTCAAGCGTGTCACATGAAGGTGAACGGTCGAGCAGAAATGGCGTTGATAGACTCTGGGAGCTTGGTGACCCTTGTGAGGGCCACTTTTCCTCTCAACCTACTCCTGGGGAAAAAGGTCAGCGTTTGGTGTATACATGGTGATGCAAAGGACTACCCTATGGCCAGAGTGGACATTGAAACAGCACATGGCACGGAGTCCATGAAAAAGTTGTCATTCGGGACTTGTTGCAGCCTATAATTATAGGCCAGGATTTCAGTTTGTTTTGGGAACTATGGGGAAAGGGTTCTGAGGTCACTAGCAAGAGTAGGGAACCAATGAACCCTAATAAGGCATCGCCACAACCAGAGGCAGACGGGTTTCCTTTTTCTGTCCTTGTAGGGTATGATGAGGAAGTGTCCCCTGTAGATGACATTCCGGAGTTAGGGGTGGCCGGTGAGAATTTTAGGACTGCCCAACATAGAGACCCAACTCTGAGGGAAGCCTTCAACAATGTCAACGTCATTAATGGTGTTGTACAGAAGCCGGGGGCTGCCACAAGATTTCCTTATTTTATGATGAGTGGGGAGTTGTTATACTGGGTCACGAAAATAAGGGAGGAGTTGGTAGAGCAGTTGATAGTGCCAGGACCCTATAGAAGGAAAGTGTTGCACATGGCAGATTCACACATCTTGGGGGACACCTGGGGGTGGAAAAAAGGCAGGATTGGGTTGTGCAGAGGTTCCACTGGCCTGGGTGTCACTGGGAAATAGTAAACTCTTGCAGGTCCTGCCCTACATGTCAGTTAACTGTCCCACCTCTCATTTCTGGAGCCCCCTTGTGCCATTGCCATTGATGTGCCATTTGAGAGAATTGCCATGAACTTCGTCGGTCCCCTAGTTAAATCAGCCCGAGGCCATCAGTATACAGTCATGGCCAAAAGTATTGACACCCCTGCAATTCTGTCAGATAATACTCAGTTTCTTCCTGAAAATGATTGCAAACACAAATTATTTGGTATTATTATCTTCATTTAATTTGTCTTAAATGAAAAAACACAAAAAGAATTGTCCTAAAGCCAAATTGGATATAATTCCACACCAAACATAAAAAAGAGGGTGGACAAAAGTATTGGCACTGTTTGAAAAATAATGTGATGCTTCTCTAATTTATGTAATTAACAGCACCTGTAACTTACCTGTGGCACCTAACAGGTGTTGGCAATAACTAAATCACACTTGCAGCCAGTTAACATGGATTAAAGTTGACTCAACCTCTGTCCTGTGTCCTTGTGTGTACCACATTGAGCATGGAGAAAAGAAAGAAGACCAAAGAACTGTCTGAGGACTTGAGAAACCAAATTGTGAGGAAGCATGAGCAATTTCAAGGCTACAAGTCCATCTCCAAAGACCTGAATGTTCCTGTGTCTACCGTGCACAGTGTCATCAAGAAGTTTAAAGCCCATGGCACTGTGGCTAACCTCCCTAGATGTGGCCGGAAAAGAAAAATTAACAAGAGATTTCAACGCAAGATTGTGCGGATGTTGGATAAAGAACCTCCACTAACATCCAAACAAGTTCAAGCTGCCCTGCAGTCCGAGGGTACAACGGTGTCAACCCGTACAATCCGTCGGCGTCTGAATGAAAAGGGACTGTATGGTAGGAGACCCAGGAAGACTCCACTTCTTACCCCGAGACATAAAAAAGCCAGGCTGGAGTTTGCCAAAACTTACCTGAAAAAGCCTAAAACATTTTGGAAGAATGTTCTCTGGTCAGATGAGACAAAAGTAGAGCTTTTAGGGCAAAAGCATCAACATAGAGTTTACAGGAGAAAAAAGAGGCATTCAAAGAAAAGTACACGGTCCCTACAGTCAAACATGGCGGAGGTTCCCTGATGTTTTGGGGTTGCTTTGCTGCTTCTGGCACTGGACTGCTTGACCATGTGCATGGCATTATGAAGTCTGAAGACTACCAACAAATTTTGCAGCATAATGTAGGGCTCAGTGTGAGAAAGCTGGGTCTCCCTCAGAGGTCATGGGTCTTCCAGCAGGACAATGACCCAAAACACACTTCAAAAAGCACTAGAAAATGGTTTGAGAGAAAGCACTGGAGACATCTAAGGTGGCCAGCAATGAGTCCAGACCTGAATCCCATAGAACACCTGTGGAGAGATCTAAAAATGGCAGTTTGGAGAAGGCACCCTTCAAATATCAGGGACCTGGAGTAGTTTGCCAAAGAAGAATGGTCTAAAATTCCAGCAGAGCATTGTAAGAAACTCATTGATGGTTACCGGAAGCGGTTGGTCGCAGTTATTTTGGCTAAAGGTTGTGCAACCAAGTATTAGGCTGAGGGTGCCAATACTTTTGTCAGGCCCATTTTTGGAGTTTTGTGTGAAATGATCAATGTTTTGCTTTTTGCTTCATTCTCTTTTGTGTTTTTTCATTTAAGACAAATTAAATGAAGATAATAATACCAAAGAATTTGTGTTTGCAATCATTTTCAGGAAGAAACTGAATATTATCTGACAGAATTGCAGGGGTGTCAATACTTTTGGCCATGACTGTATATTAGTCATCCTGGACTATGCCACACGCTATTGTGGCGCCCCCAGGAGTATGGCCGCCACAGTGGCTTTGCCTTCCTCCAGGGAAGGGTAATGTGTTATGAATGGGTCACCGAGGAGAAAAAAGCAAAACAAGCTAAGTCACAGAAAACCAGAGAGGTTGGTAACTATGCAGATTGCAGATCCCTGATCCTACCACACAACTAGCAGCAGCCGTGGAGCGATGTTCCTAGACGCCTCATCACGGCCGGAGGACTAAATAAGCTTGAAGCATGAAAAGGGGAAAACTAACTGCCCCAGTGCAGACCCCAAAGGAATAGATAGCCCCCACACATGTATTGACGGTGAAACAAGATGAAGGCACAAACACAGGCAGGAAAATAGGCTAAGCAAATGATGGGGCCCAAACTAACTAGAGAGGAAAGGAAAGGAAAGACACTGTCTGCAACCTGCAAAAAACCCTACAAGAATCATGTCCAACACTTCTGATAGCAAAATTAACCCTGAAGTCACTAGACTTCTCCCACTATATCAGCACTCTGAAATATTCTGAGACAGAGCAAAAAGAGACCAAACTAGTAAGGGACAAAAAGCAAATTGGCAAAATACTGATAAATAAGAGTGGAAATTCAGCAAAGCCCCCAGCAGGGGCTGGCTGACCACACGAAAAACTGAATAGACCAACAAAATCAAGTGTGAACATTAGCAGAAAAATGTAGCTTTAGATGACTGGAACAGAGCTGAAAACCAAGAGCTGACAAGCCAGAAAGAATCACCAGCAACTGAATAGGGTGTCGGCTGTCTTAAATCCAATCTGAGACTCCTGAGATCCAATCGTCATCCTCATTCTCAGGTGGCAGATCTCCACTGATCAAATCAGCCTCACTACCTCCTGTTACCACCAGAGGGAGTCTGGAAGGAGAACTCACAACTGGTGAACCAGAGAATTAACTCGCAACAGTAATGCCAGGCTTGGAGGCAATGATGGGTCTCTCTCGTAGTCAATCCATACATGCAACACAGTTCCACTCCAGGCAAGCAGGGGGAACTCTGATCCAGAATTAGGGAGAGGAGTGCTCTCTGAGGGCAAGAGGGAGGAGTGATTAGGTAGTCTGCGGAGGGTGAAGTGTGCAGACGTGTAGAGAGATGCTGGAGGTTGAGCTAGGAAGGGAGAGCTCCCTTGCAGTGAGAGCGCAAGAACTGGAGCCTGGTCTCCACGGCTGTACGGATACTAACGGTCCTACAGCAGATACCAGAGGAGTAGGAGGCTGTAAATGTCCTACTCCCGTCTAAGACTTGAGGCACAACAGCAGCTTGCATAGAAAGCCAGGACTCGAGAGGAGTCCCCGAGAGAGGCTACAGCTGTCTGCCGTGTAAGTAAGGTTCTTGGGAACATCTGACAGGAGGAACTTCAGAGTAACTTAGTACTGGAGTACTTCATTCAAACAAGTGCTAGGAAGGAGACTGCACAGCCCGTCTGCTGAGAATCCCTGAGTTGCTTCCAGGCTAGCCTGCTCTGTTACCATCTGTAATCAGGACCCTGGACTGCAGTTATCCAGTAAAGGTACAGAAATTGCACCCCGCTGTGTCTTGTCTGCTTCCTACCCTTACGGCACTGCTATATCACCGTGCCAACCACCTCTACACTGCCCTGGGACTATAGCTTCACCTGTGGGGAGCTTTTACATCCTTGCTGCATCCTACCATCAGTCCCAGCAGATCTGTCTGCAGCGTCAGCTTAACACCTCCCTTGCTGAACACCACAGGTGGCGTCACAAACTATTCCATTCCATTAACTACATTCCCCCATTGCTTGGGCGCCCAGGGCCACGGTCCGGGTCACCGCTGCTGTGACACATCCCACTGACACCGGCCCGGTACCGAGTACCCCACAGCCCTGGGAGGGCGACCCAATTTGGAGTCACGAACAGGATTACGGAGCCCGGTACCCCCCCGGGTCCTGTGTGCCATAGACTGTGTTTGTGCAAAAAGACTGTGCATAATTGGCGCCAATTGCCGCGCTGCTTGGCGCGCGTGGGAAGGAGGCGGGCCTTTGTGGGCGGAGCCTGCCACAGAGCGCGAAGAGGCGAAGTGCCGCGGGGGAAGAGAGGACAGCGCGCAAGAGAAGGAGGAGCTGAGGCCTACAACCTGGAGCGTCGGGCCTGTGAAGCGGCCGCCGGTGAGCTCCCATAACCCCCGGCCCTGACTAACGTTAACTTGGGGGGGAGAGGATGTCCATGCCCAACGGAGATGCAGCGGCAGGCGCCGGTGCCAACCCCGCAGCACCGCCAGGAGGAGCGCCTGCCACAGCGGTCTCCATAATGCCGCTGTCTATGCCCTATATACCGTGAGCGGCCTGGCTACCGCAGTACTCGGGTGAGTCACATACCCTGAGTTAATTTAAAGAGAGACTGTGCAGTTTGTTTAAAGTATACCCTCTGTCTGAAAGCCAGAAAGTGAATATCCTGATTGGACAGCTAACGGGTGTATCACAGAGAGAGGTGAAAGCCTGGCAGGACACTGATAAAGAGACTGTTGCAAAGATCCTGGCCAAGCTGTGGAGCACCTTTGACACTGGCACTGCAGCTGAAATCAAGATGAGGTTCTTTGGCTGTAAACAAAAGGCGCAGGACGGTATCAAGGACTATGCTCTCAACCTGCAGGAGGCGCTGCGAGCTGTTAAGCAAGTTGATCTTGACAGTGTGAAGGAGGAAGATAAACTGTTAAAGGAGCAGTTCATTGAAGGACTCCTATCCAGTACCCACAGAGGACAGTTGCGTATTATAACCCTGCAAAACCCTGATCTGATTTTAAGGACAGGGCTATTCGGGTGCTGCAGGAATCCACTGACAGCCGTCCAGCGCCCCCTAGGCGCCCAGCGATCACCTACCATCAGGAAGAAACATCTTTCCCTTCCATCCCTGTGGAGGCTGATGCACAGACTCTGGATAAAGATCCAACTGAGGAGCTGCGTCTTCAGGTCCAGGAGTTGTCCAAAGGGATGGCTGCACTTACCAAGACAGTGCAGTCCCTGCAGGTTTCCTCCAAAGAAAAGATCCAGCTTGCTTCCAGTCCAGAGGATGTCCTGTTGTTCCGGAGGAGGAGAGCCCCGCCACTTCGAGGGAGGAGCAATGATCGCTATGACCAGGACGGACGTCCCATCTCTCGTCGCTGCTACAAGGCCGGTCATCTTGTAAGATATTGTCCTTTAAACGAGCAACCCCTGGGGCAGAGGGCCAACCCCCAGGAGTAGGATCCCCAGGTCCAAGGAACTGGAGAGCCAAGTATGTGGGAGGGAGACCGATCCTTCCTGTGGTGATTGATGGCATCCCTATGAACGCTTTGCTGGACACTGGCTCTCAGGTGACCACGATGCCGTACATTCTGTACAAGAGATATTGGGCTGATTCAGAGCTTATCTGTGGCCCAACTGATGAACTGACAGTAGTTGCTAGTAATGGTCAGTCTGTGCCGCAGATAGGATGTAAAGAAATTCCTGTCAAAGTGGGGTGGGTAG
Source organism: Dendrobates tinctorius (assembly GCF_039654945.1). Lineage (NCBI taxonomy): Eukaryota > Metazoa > Chordata > Amphibia > Anura > Dendrobatidae > Dendrobates > Dendrobates tinctorius. The sequence goes on from NW_027361704.1 coordinate 7,612,191, forward strand.
AGCTAAAGTCTCAAGGTTTAATAGTTGTTGATATTGATCGACGTGAATGTAATCCCATGATGACTCTTGGTACAAATGTAATTGAAAACTGTCTGTCCGAGGTTATTGTCTTGTTGCAACAGGTGTCAGACTGCTGGTTCCGGAGAACAACGAGTCCTGCAGAAGGAGATCTGAGCCCTGATGCAAAGGCAACAGGTAGAACTCTCTGGTGGAGAGATTGGCAGCGTCAGAGTGAGTGATGCTTTTCCCATTGCAATACCCCCCAGATGTGAAATGTTGGTTTAGTGTCGGGCAGCTATAGGTCTTAGAGGGAGAGATTACCAGGCGTTGGTAGAACCAGTATACTCCGAGAGCAGGCCCACTGTCCTGACAGCCAGAGGGGTGGTTGACGTACGAAAGGGGAGAGTGCCTGTACGCCTTCTGAATTGTGGGGAAGAGGAAGCCACAATACCTCGGTACGCCACAGTTGCTGAGCTGCTCACCGTTAATAACAACTCTTTGCAGGCAGCAGAACCCTTGATCTCATCCGATCAGGTGGAGAACAATGGCTCTGTGAAGCAGCCAGAGGAGTGGTGTCAGCAGCTGCAGGTGGGAACTGACTCTACACCTTCATACCAGAAAAATGGGGTTTACAGAGTGACAAGAGTATGAGCTGGTATTCAGCAAACACCCACTGGATTTTGGGCAGACAAAGGGGGTTCAACATCATATCCCCACGGGAGACCATCCACCCATAAAGGAGAGGTACAGACCTATACCCCCAACACAATACCAGTGTGCTAAGAGTATGTTGAGAGAGATTAAGGAGGCAGGGGTCATCAGAGACAGTTGTAGCCCCTGGGCAGCTCCAATAGTGTTTGTAAACAAAAAGGATGGTACCATGAGAATGTGTGTTGATTACAGGAAAATTAACAGCATTACACATAAAGATGCCTACCCATTACCTAGAATTGAGAAATCATTGGCTGCACTTAAAACTGCTAATTACTTTTCCACCTTAGATCTCACTAGTGGGTATTGGCAGGTTCCCGTGACAGAGGCAGACAAGGAGAAAACAGCATTTACCACTACAATGGGTCTCTGTGAGTTCAATTATATGCCATTTGGGCTCTGCACTGCTCCAGGAACATTTCAACGGCTGATGGAGTGCTGCCTGGGACACATGAACTTTGAGACGGTCCTGTTGTATCTGGATGATGTCATTGTTTTCTCCAAAACCTATGAAGATCATCTGGAACACCTGGCTGAAGTGTTTGAAGCTTTGCCCAATTTTGGCCTGAAGGTGAAGCCCTCCAAGTGCCACCTCCTGAAGCCCAAGGTGCAGTACCTCGGTCATGTGGTCAGTGCAGAAGGTGTGGCACCAGATCTTGATAAGGTCACAGTCATTCGGGACTGGCCGAAGCCCAGCAACCTTCATGAAGTACGCCAATTCCTTGGACTGGTAGGCTACTACCGAAGATTCATCAAGGGCTTTACTGAAATAGCCACCCCTATGCAAAATCTCCTGGTAGGGCAGTCCAAGAAGACCAAACAGAAAAATTCCACCTTTGAATGGACTGAAGAGTTGGAAAGGTCCTTCACCAGATTGAAGATGGCTCTCACAAGAGACGAAGTTCTGGCCTACCCAGATTATGACAAACCCTTTGTGCTGTACACAGATGCCAGCAACGTGGGACTAGGAGCAGTACTGTCGCAGGTACAGAATGGGAAAGAAAGAGTGATCTCCTATGCCAGCAGGACGCTGCGCCCCACTGAAAGGAACCCTGATAATTACAGTTCTTTCAAGATGGAGTTCCTTGCCATAGTCTGGGCTGTCACCAAAAGGTTCAAACATTACCTAGCCTCTGCCAAGTTCACTATCTTCACGGACAACAACCCGTTGACGCATTTGGACACTGCAAAACTAGGTGCACTGGAACAGCGATGGATGGCTCAGCTATCTAACTATGAGTTTACCATCAAGTACCGGGCAGGGCACAAGAATGCCAATGTTGATGCGCGGTCCATAATGCCTAACCTACCAGATGCTGGAGAAGACCCTGAGGCTCTTGAAGAGATAGAGCTACCTCCCTTCCACCGGCCACTTGCTGCCCAGCGTGCGGAACCGACGGTCTGGCTTGAAGGAGGTCACCCTGAATCCATTGCCCCATCATGATTGGGCAGAAACGCAAGATAGTGACCCTGCAGTCTGCCTGGTGAAGGAGCTGCTGACACGAGCTGACTCACGTCCAGAGTCGGATGCTCCTGAAGAAACTCAGCAGTTGTAGAAGGAGAGAGGCCGGCTGTTCATTTATGAAGGGAAGCTGTGTCGGAGGAGCATCAATGCCCGCACTCATCAGCTGGTCTGGCAGGTGATAGTCCCAAAGAGAGAGGCATCAATGGTCCTGGAAGCATATCACAATGGAGCTGGACACTTCGGATGGAAGAAGTTGGAAGTATTGCTCCGAGAGAGGTTCTACTGAGCTGGTATGATGAAAGCCATTGAGAGTACGCTCCGGGAATGTGGACAATGTAACCTGCGCAGAAAGGATAGGGACAGTCAGAGAGCCCCTCTACAGCCAATCATCACCAAACAGCCCTTTGAGTTGGTAGCCCTGGACCATGTGAAGCTGGTTCCAAGCCAGTCAGGCTACATCTATGCTCTTACCATTGTGGACCACTACTCAAGATTCCTGGTAGTTGTGCCTGTCAAAGATCAAAATGTCAGGACAGCAGCCAGAGCGTTCCAGCAGCACTTCTGTAGACCACATGGGTACACGGAGAAAGTGCTTACAGATCAAGGTCCAGCTTTCGAGGCAGAAGTGTTCCAAGAATTCTGTAACCTGTATGGTTGTAAGAATATCCGGACAACCCACAGACCAATGGCATGTGCGAGAAGATGAACCAGGTAGTGATGGACCTCCTGAAGACTTTGGCCTTGGAGGAGAGGAATCTGTGGCCAGAGAAGTTGCCCGATCTGGTGGATCTCTACAAACATATCTGTTATGAATGAGTCTCCGAGGAGGAAAAAACAAAAAGCAAGCTAAGCCCAGAAAACCGGAGAGGTTGGTAACTAGCGGATTGCAGACCCCTGATCCTATCCACACAACTAGCAGTAGCCGTGGAGCGTGCCTACGGTGGTCTTAGACGCCTCGTCACGGCCGTAGAAATAAATAAGCCTAAAGAAAAGGAAAATCTAAACTGCCCCAGAGCAGACCCCAAAGCAATAGACAGCCCCCAACATGTATTGTCGGTGAAACAAGATGAAAACACAAAACACAGATAGAAAGATAGGCTGAGCAAACGATGGGGCCCTCACTAACTAGAAAGGACAGGAAAGAAAAGCTGCTGTCTGCAATCACGCAAAAACCCTGCCAAAAAATGTCCAACACGTCTGATAGAAAAAATCCCTGAAGTCGCTAGACTTCAATTACCTATATCAGCACTCAGGTATATTCTGAAGACAGAGCAAAAGAGATCAACTGATCAGAGACAAAATGGGGATTCAGCCCAGTCCCAGCCAGGGCTGGCTGAACACAAAAACTAAGTAAACCAGACAAAAACTCATATGAACAATAGCAGAGAAAACTTAGCTTTAAGAAGGCAGGAACCAAACTGGAAACCAGAAGCCACAGTCAGGAGAAATCACCAGCAAGAAACTAGGGAGTCGGCTGCCTTAAATCCAATCAGAAACTCCTGATGTCCAATCGCAGTCCTCTTCCTTAGGTGGCCGGTCTCTGCCATTTAGATCAGCTTTGTTACCTCCCTTCACCAACAGAGGGAGTCCAGATAGAGAACTCACTACTCCTCTGTCAGCACAGCCAGCTCCATAACCCTCACCAGAAGCCAGAGGCAAACCCGAAAATGAGCTCACAACACATATCCCAGTGAACTCCACCAACTGTACCCCAGCCTATTTAATGAGAGCCAGACCTGGTAAGCTGCCTATCGACTTAGACATGGGAGTCCTGACACCTGAAGTAGTGTCACCAGATGCTGATTGGGACATGGAGAGGCAGCAACAGTACCGAAGAGTTCAAGAATGTGTGGAAAGGAATCTGGCTCAGGCAAGGCAAAAGCAGGAGAAGCTTTACAATCAAAATGCACCTGCCATTCCTTTGTCGCCGGGGGAGCAAGTCTTGAAAAGGAAGAGAAGATTGCACAAGTTGGATGATCAATGGGAAGCTGAACCTTATACCATTATGCCCTCGAACTTTGATAATAGTAAGGTATGCCTTGTGAGTAAAGATGGAGGAGAGACCTCGGCAGCGGTATCGAGAGATCATTTGAAGTTTTGTCCTGACCAGTTGAAGGAAAGGAAAGAAGAACCAGATAATATCCAACCTATAGTGGAAGAAGAGAAGGTCAGCACAGTGCTTAGAGAATGCCCTGCGAACTGGAATAAAGTGAACGATGCTATAGTGGTGCCAGTGTTGCTGTTTCCCCAATTGGTAGCACAGGAAGATGTGACTCTAGAGAATCAGGAAAATTGGGTAGCAGATGCCACAACAGCAGTGGAGCCAGAGAACCCTCGCCCTGCCAGTGGTGAACCTGTTGTGCCCCTGGTGAGTCTAAGAGTTCACAGACAATCTAGTATCCCTGTGTTACAGAGAACCCCCAGTAGTGTATCCAGTACATTACCCACTACACCACTCTTACGCAGGTCTACCCGCACCACACAAGGTATACCGCCCCTTAGATATCGTATATAGCAAAATAAATGTAAATGTTGAAATTGTGTATGTGTAAATATGCAACTGTTCTCAAGTTTTGTGCCTACAGGTAACTTGTAAGAGTTTCCTTTTGAATTTGTTTTATGGACACAACCACAGGACTTGTGTGTGATCAAAAACTTTCTTTGTAAATATTTCACCATTTGCCCAGGAATGGACCATGGACATTGATGCTTGGACTTGCCATCATAGGACCATTTTTTGAAGCACTTGGTTTTTGTACATTTTTCATTTTTAAATCTTGTACAATTGCTATTATCTAACTGTTTACATGTTTTATGTTTTGTTCAGCCCAGGAGTGCTGACTTGCACTAGGGGGGAATGTGGCGCCCCCAGGAGTATGGCCGCCACCGTGGCTTTGCCTTCCTCCAGGGGAGAGTAATACCAGGCTTGGAGGCAATGATGGGTCTCTCTCGTAGTCAATCCATACATGCAACACAGTTCCACTCCAGGCCAGCAGCGGAACTCTGAACCAGGATTAGGGGGAGGAGTGCTCTCTGAGGGTAAGAGGGAGGAGTGGTTAGTTAGTCTGCGGAGGGTGAAGCGTGCAGACATGTAGAGAGATGCTGGAGGTTGAGCTAGGAAAGGAGAGCTTCCTCGCAGTGAGAGCGCAAGAACTGGAGCCTGGTCTCCACGGCTGTATGGATACTAACGGTCCTACAGCAGATACCAGAGGAGTAGGAGGCTGTAAATGCCCTACTCCCATCTAAGACTTGAGGCACAACAGCAGCTTGCATAGAGAGCCAGGAGTCAAGAGAGGAGTCCCCGAGAGAGGCTACAGCTGTCTGCCGTGCAAGTAAGGTTCTTGGGAACATCTGACAGGAGGAACTTCAGAGTAACTTAGTACTGGAGTACTTCATTCAAACAAGCGCTAGGAAGGAGACTGCACAGCCCGTCTGCTGAGAGAGAATCCCTGAGTTGCCTCCAGGCTAGCCTGCTCCGTTACCATCTGTAATCAGGACCCTGGACTGCAGTTATCCAGTAAAGGTACAGAAATTGCACCCCGCTGTGTCTTTTCTGCTCCCTACCCTTACGGCACTGCTACATCACCGTGCCAACCACATCTACACTGCCCTGGGACTATAGCTTCACCTGTGGGGAGCTTCTACATCCTTGCTGCACCCTACCATCAGTCCCAGCGGATCTGTCTGCAGCGTCGGCTTAACACCTCCCTTGCCGAACACCACAGGTGGCGTCACAAACTATTCCATTTCATTAACTACATTCCCCCATTGCTTGGGCGCCCAGGGCCACGGTCCGGGTCACCGCTGCTGTGACACATCCCACTGACACCGGCCCGGTACCGAGTACCCCACAGCCCTGGGAGGGCGACCGACTATCCTGAGGCAATTCCCCTGAGAAATTCCTCCACAAAGAGTATAGCCCGCGAGTTGGTTCATGTGTCTTCCCAGACAGGTTTGCTGAAGTAGATCCTGACCGATTAGGGGACACCTTTTATGAGCAAGATGATGAGGGAGTTGTGCAAGGTCCTGCAAATCTCCCAATTGAGGACTTCAGAGTACCATCTTCAGTCAGATGGCCTTGTTGAGAGATTTAACAAGACACTGAAGAGCATGCTAAGAAAAGCCATAGAGAAAGATGGTAGAGACTGGGACTGTTTCTTACCATATCTGCTGTTTTCCATCCGTGAAGTTCCACAGATCTCCACGGGGTTCTCGCACTTTGAGCTTCTGTATGGGCGACATCCACTAGGTCTCCTGGATATAGCCAAGGAAATTTGGAAAGCCGAAGTCACGCCCCACAGAAGCATCATTGAGCATGTGGCAAAGGTGATGCCCATCATGAAATAACACCAGGCACAAGAAGCTCAGGCCAGGGTCTACAACCGGTCAGCAAGAGTGAGGCAGTTCTCGTGCTAGTTCCGACGGTGGAGAGCAAGTTCTTGGCCAAATGGCAAGGGCCGTATGAGGTGATGGAGAAGCTTGGTGAGGTAAACTATAAGATTCACCAACCAGGAAGACAGAAATCAAACCAGGTTTACCATGTCAACCTCATCAAGCCATAGCAAGATAGAGAGCCAGCGGTAACTCCGTGCTTGCTGGGCAATCCAGAAAGTGAGGTTGGAGGGCTTACTATAGCGGAGATACTATCGAAGGCCCAGAAACAGCAGTGCTGGGAGTTGCTCCAGAAGAACAGGGACCTGTTTTCTGAGTTGTCGGGGTACACGAAGGTCATTGAGCATGAAGTTCTGACCGAGCCACAGGTGCAGGTGAACGTGAAGCCTTATTGAATTCCTGAGGCCCGTCGAGAAGTAATCTCCAAGGAGGTGCAGCGCATGTTGAAGCTCGGGGTCATTGAGGAATCTAAGAGTGGTTGGTCGAGCCCGATTGTCCTGGTCCCAAAACCTGATGGTGAATGCAGGTTCTGCAATAACTATCGGAAGCTGAATGAGCTCTCCAAGTTTGAAGCATATCCCATGCCACGCGTTGATGAGCTCATCGAAAGACTTGGGGCCGCCAGGTACATAACCACCTTGGATTTGACAAAGGGATATTGGCAGATCCCCATAGCACAGGAAGCAAAGGAGAAAACTGCATTTTCTTCACCAGATGGATGCTTCCAGTATGTCCGGATGTCGTTTGGCCTGCAGGGAACTCCGGTGAACATCCAGAGGGCTATGGATAGAATCCTTGCTGCTCATAAGCTATACGCCGCTGCGTACCTGGATGATATCGTCATCTTTAGCCCGGACTGGGAGAGTCATCTGGAAAAGGTCGAAGCAGTGTGTGTGATGCTATAAGGGAGGCGGGGTTTACAATAAACCCAAAGAAGTGTGCTTTGGGTAAAGAAGAAGCCAAGTACCTGGGTTATGTAGTGGGTCAAGGCAAAATAAAACCCCAAGTCAGTAAATTGGAGGCAATTCAAACATGGCCGAAACCTTTGTCCAAAAAGCAAGTTAGAGCCTTCCTGGGGATCGTGGGATATTACAGGAGGTTCATCCAAACTAGTATATATATATATATATATATATATATATATATATATATATATATATATATATAGTGACTATCCTATAATTTCTAACTGTTTATTCCATTTGCACAACAGCAGGAGAAATCGAATCACAATCAGTGTTGATTTCACAGAAGTTTGACTGACTAGCAGTTACATTTTGCTGTTTAAGTGTTCCCTTTGTTTTTTTGATATATATATATATATATATATATATATATACCGTATATATATATATATATATATATATATATATATATATATATATATATATATATACACACACATACATACACTAGCTGAAGAGCCCAGCGCTGCCCGGGCATAGTAACTAACTGTGGTTAGTTGTAGCAAATTATAATTATCCTCCATCCCATAGTCCCGTGCCCATATACCCATCACACATCCTCCATCCCATAGTCCCATGCCCATATACCCATCACACATCCTCCATCCCATGCCCATACACCCATCATACATATTCGCCATCCCATAGTCGAGTGCCCATATACCCATCATACATATCCGCCATCCCATAGGCCCGTGCCCATATACCCATCATACATATCCTCCATCCCATAGTCCAGTGCCCATATACCCATCACACATCCTCCATCCCATAGTCCCATGCCCATATACCCATCATACATATTCTCCATCCCATAGTCCCATGCCCATATACCCATCATACATATTCTCCATCCCATAGTCCCATGCCCATATACCCATCATACATATTCTCCATCCCATAGTCCCATGCCCATATACCCATCATACATATTCTCCATCCCATAGTCCCATGCCCATATACCCATCATACATATTCTCCATCCCATAGTCCCATGCCCATATACCCATCATACATATTCGCCATCCCATAGTCGAATGCCCATATACCCATCACACATCCTTCATCTCATAGTCCCATGCCCATATACCCATCATACATATCCTCCATCCTATAGTCCAGTGCCCATATACCCATCATACATATCTGCCATCTCATAGTCCCGTGCCCATCACACATCCTCCATCCCATAGTCCTGTGCCCATATACATATCCGCCATCCCATAGTTCCGTGCCCATATACCCGTCAAACATATCCTCCATCCCATAGTCCAGTGCCCATATACCCATCACACATCCTCCATCCCATAGTCCCGTGCCCATATACATATCCGCCATCCCATAGTTCGTGCCCATATACCCGTCAAACATATCCTCCATCCCATAGTCCAGTGCCCATATACCCATCACACATCCTCCATCCCATAGTCCCGTGCCCATATACCCATCATATATATTCTCCATCCCATAGTCCCGTGCCCATATACATATCCTCCATCCCATAGTCCCGTGCCCATATACCTGTCATACATGTCCTCCATCCCATAGTCCGGTGCCCATATACTCATCACACATCCTCCATTCCATAGTCAACCATTATGACATCATAATGAGCGGCGGCAGGGCTTGCAACCTTTGATGACATCAGCGTCGCCATGGAAACCATTGTGACATTATAATGAGGGGCGGGGCTTGATACGCACACACTGCTTCCCCAGTATGCAAATAGGGGCATTATGACATCATAATGCGGGGCGGGGCTTGACGCGCACACACTTTTTCCCCCAGTATGTAGATAGGGGCAAAATTGTTTGGTGAATTGGAACGTGTGGGGTTAAAATTTCGCCTCACAACATAGCTTAGGACGCTCTCGGGGTCCAGACGTGTGACTGTGCCAAATTTTGTGGCTGTAGCTGCGACGGTGCGGATGCCTATCCCGGACAAACAGACACACACACACACACACACTTTGAGCTTTATATATTAGAGATTATATAAATAAATATATATATATATATATATATATATATATATATGTACCCCGTGACCTCATTACTAAAACTCTTTGGATTAAAATTCTTGGACTTAAGTGCGCTGCCAGACAAATTATCAGATCCAAATCGGGTAGATGAGTTAACCTTTTAATTCCCAACGCGTTTCGAAGTCCACAATACTTCTCATGACTGTTGGGCTGCAAGATGCAGCATCTCCTCATTCACCAGTAGTTTGCAGCTGGGTTGGTTGCATCTTAGCACCATCCTGGTTGCAAATGGTGTATTCCCCAGATATGAATTACGGCATAGGACACAACAACGGACAGGTATGGTATATTGTTGCCATTTTATTTTTATTACAGGATAACCAGGGCTTCGCATGGATTAGGTGTGTTTGTAAGTATGGTTTAATTAAGAATAATAAAGGAGTCTGTGTGTTTATTTCAAATAAATGATTTTTTATTGGGTGTCTGTTTTCTTTACAATTTGACTATATGGGATTAGCAATAGGGGCGTCTTATTGATGCCTCTCCACTACTAAAATCGGAGCTGAAAGGTGACATCAACCCCCCAACTATTACCCCATATGCCACCGCTACAGGACAGTAGGATGAGCAAGGCTATGTGCCAGAATTGGTGGATCTTGAAGATGCGCCTTTTTGTGGGGCGGCTGAGAGCTGAGGTTTTTAGCCGGGGGACCTCTATCCATGGTCCCTTCTTTGGCTATTAGCATCAGCCCTCAGCTCTCTGCATAGCCATTGCCGGCTATTAATTATAGAGGGACCCCAAGCCATTTTATTACGTGAAATAATCATTTACTAATTAAATACACGTCCAGAATTTTGCACACACCCTATACTAATTGTATTTGTCACTGACATGTATATACTGTATCTACCTGGTCTATATGGATTTTCTGTATGTAATCCATCTCTCCTATTCTCTTGGCTACTGCAGTGATTTTACAGAAGCTGGCAAATGAATTACAGGCTATTCTTCTATACATCTCTCTCTCTGCAACATAGATATATATATATATATATATATATATATATATATATATATACACACACAGTCATATGTAAAAGTTTGGGCACCCCTATTAATGTTAACCTTTCTTCTTTATAACAGTTTTGGTTTTTGCAACAGCTATTTCAGTTTCATATATCTAATAACTGATGGACTCAGTTATATTTCTGGATTCAAATGAGGTTTATTGTACTAACAGAAAATGTGCAATCTGCATTTAAACAAAATTTGACCGGTGCAAAAGTATGGGCACCCTTATCATTTTCTTGATTTGAACACTCCTAACTACTTCATACTGACTTCCTGAAGCACTAAATTGGTTTTGTAACCTCATTGAGCTTTGAACTTCATAGCCAGGTGTATCAAATCATGAGAAAAGGTATTTCAAGTGGCAACTTGCAAGTAGTTCTCCTATTTGATTCTCCTATGAAGAGTGGCATCATGGGCTCCTCAAAACAACTCTCAAATGATCTGAAAACAAAGATTATTCAGCATAGCTTTTCAGGGGAAGGATACAAAAAGTTGTCTCAGAGATTTAACCTGTCAGTTTCCACTGTGAGGAACATAGTAAGGAAATGGAAGAACACAGGTACAGTTCTTGTTAAGCTCAGAAGTGGCAGGCCAAGAAAACTATCAGAAAGGCAGAGAAGAAGAATGGTGAGAACAGTCAAGGACAATCCACAGACCACCTCCAAAGACCTGCAGCATCATCTTGCTGCAGATGGTGTCACTGTGCATCGGTCAACAATACAGCGCATGCATAACGCCTTTTTGTATGACCAAACAACTCAATCTTTGTTTCATCAGTCCACAGGACCTTCTTCCAAAATGTAACTGGCTTGTCCAAATGTGCTTTTGCAGACCTCAGGCGACTCTGTTTGTGACGTGCTTGCAGAAACGGCTTCTTTCGCATCACTCTCCCACACAGCTTCTCCTTGTGCAAAGTGCGCTGTATTGTTGACCGATGCACAGTGACACCATCTGCAGCAAGATGATGCTGCATGTCTTTGGAGGTGGTCTGTGGATTGTCCTTGACTGTTCTCACCATTCTTCTTCTCTGCCTTTCTGATATTTTTCTTGGCCTGCCATTTCTGGGCTTAACAAGAACTGTACCTGTGTTCTTCCATTTCCTTACTATGTTCCTCACAGTGGAAACTGACAGGTTAAATCTCTGAGACAACTTTTTGTATCCTTCCCCTGAAAAGCTATGTTGAATAATCTTTGCTTTCAGATCATTTGAGAGTTGTTTTGAGGAGCCCATGATGCCACTCTTCATAGGAGAATCAAATAGGAGAACTACTTGCAAGTGGCCACCTTAAATACCTTTTCTCATGATTTGATACACCTGGCTATGAAGTTCAAAGCTCAATGAGGTTACAAAACCAATTTAGTGCTTCAGGAAGTCAGTAAAAAGTAGTTAGGAGTGTTCAAATCAAGAAAATGATAAGGGTGCCCATACTTTTGCACCGGTCAAATTTTGTTTAAATGCAGATTGCACATTTTCTGTTAGTACAATAAACCTCATTTGAATCCAGAATTATAACTGAGTCCATCAGTTATTAGATATATGAAACTGAAATACCTGTTGCAAAAACCAAAATTGTTATAAAGAAAAAAGGTTAACATTAATAGGGGTGCCCAAACTTTTACATATGACTGTATATATATATATGTGTGTGTGTGTGTGTGTGTGTGTGTCACTGACATCCATATATACAATAAGTATATATTTTTTTCTTGCACCCATTGACTTGTATTGACGAGTCTCATCTGAGATGCGCAGCAATACACAGCAGGCTGCGATATTTTTCTCAGTCTGATTTCAACTGAGAAAAAAATTGCAGATAAGATGTCACCCATTGAATAACATTGGTCCGAGTGCTTTCCGATTTTTTATCGGATGGCACTCGTCCATATTTCTCGCATATGGGTATGAGCCCTAAAACTTTATTTCAGCTAGGTCAGAGTAAGATCTATGAGTTCGGTAATAAACCAGGAAGAATGTTAGCTAAGGCCCTCAATGCTAAAAAGACCCAAACAAATCTTGTATCAAGAATACTCAAGATAAATTTGTTCACACGACCCCTGAGATTGCAGCCATCTAACATTCATATTATTCAATGCTTATATGATTTGCCAAAATCTGCCCTACATACAGTCAAATTATGTTAATACATCTGCCCTCTGTAAAAAATTGGAAGATGAAATAGTAAAAATCCTGGAAAATCCTTTTTTACACCAAGAAATGGAAGTCTCTGTTCAAGAACTTCCTTGTAATAAAAGTCCAGGGCCTGATGGTTTTACAGCTGAACGCTATAAAGTATTTTTTGAACAGTTATCCCCATTAACGCGTTAACGACTAGAGGCATTTTTGTTTTTGCATTTTCAATTTTTGCTTCCCTTCTTCCAAGAACCATAACTTTTTTTATTTTTTGCTCAAAATGGCTTGTTTTTGTTAATGAGTTGTACTTTTGAACGACACCATTGGTTTTAACATACATATTATGTACTGTAAAATGGGGAAAAATTCCAAATGCGGTGAAATTGCAAAAAAAAGTGCAATCTCACAGTTGTTGTTTTTTTTTTTTTTTACCATGTTCACTAAATGCTAAAACTGACCTGCCATTATGATTTTCCAGGTCATTATGAGTTCACTAGATTACGGCCCGATGCTATCGCATCGGGAGGATGCGATAGCATCACACCTCTTGCCATGTTAACCCTCAACACACACACTCCTCTCACCTTTCACCATCTCCACTCACTCTTTCACTCCACATACGACCCCTTCTCTCACTCCGTCTCTCATACTCACGTCGTCATCGCCGCTGCTCCACAATCCCCGACATCTTCTTCCGCCGGCGCCATCCTGGATCCAGACGTTGTCCACGCCGGCGACATGTTCTTGCGGCGACGCCATCTTAAGTATCGCGAAATCCCGTGATACTCAAGATGGCGTCGCCGGAAGAACATGTCGCCGGCATGGACGACGTCGGGATCCAAAATGGCGTCGGCGAAATCTCGCAAGTTTTCGCCGATGCCATTTTGGATCCCGATGGCATCCACGCCGGCGACATGTTCTTGCGGCGACGCCATCTTGACTATCGCGGGATTTCGCCGATCCAAAATGGCGTCGCCGCAAGAACATGTCGCCGGCGTGGAGGACGTCTGGATCCAGGATGGCGCCGGCGGAAGATGTTGGGGATCCTTGATCAGCGGCGATGACGGCGTGTGTATGAGAGACGGAGTGAGAGAAAGGGTTGTATGTGGAGTGAAAGAGTGAGTGGACGTGAGTGGAGATGGTGAAAGGTGAGAGGTGTGTGTGTGTTGAGGAGGAGTGGTGTGTTGAGGGTTAACATGGAAAGAGGTGTGCGGTGACGTCACCGGTTACAACTGGACGGAAGTTGTTACAACCGGAAGCTGCTTAGGGCATTTATTATTATAGATAGGCACCAAACAGGTATAGGTTTTTTTATTTAAGTGGTGAAAAAAATTTCAAAGTTGCAGCGACCAAAAAAAACGTAATTCTGGCGTTTTGACTTTTTTCTCATTACACCATTTAACCCCTTTACTACCAAGGGTGGTTTGCACGTTCATGACCGGGCCAATTTTTACAATTCTGACCACTGTCCCTTTATGAGGTAATAACTCTGGATTGCTTCCATGGATCCCAGTGATTCTGAGAATGTTTTCTCGTGAAATATTTTAATTCATGTTAGTGTTAAAATTTCATTGATATAACTTGCGTTTATTTGTGAAAAAAACGGAAATTAGGCGAAAATTTTTAAAATTTCGCAATTTTCCAACTTTGAATTTTTATGCCCTTAGGCTACTTTCACACTTGCTTTTTTTTGCAGCTCGTTTTTCCCGCAAAAAAATGCATGGAAAAAACGCATACAAATGCTGCGTTTTTTTCAAGCATTTTTATGCGCATGCATGAAAAAATGCAGCGTTTGTATGCGTTTTTAGTGCGTTTTTACCGCGTTTGCATTTTTTTCCAACATTAGTTGGCCCCTCACACTAACCCAAACCATGACATTACTAACCCTAACCCTTAACCAAACCATACTAACCCTAACCAAACCATACTAACCCTAACCCTTAACCAAACCCTACTAAACCCAACCCTAACCCTAAACCCTATATAACCCTAAACCCTAACCCTTAACCAAACCATACTAACCCAAACCCTAACCCTAACCCCCCCTTAACTAACCCTAACCCAAACCCCTAATTTCCATTGTTAAACCAATGGTCAACAAAAAAACGCATGCGCAAAAAAACGCATACATGAGCATGCCAATGCGCACATATGTGCACCCATAGACTTATAATGGGTGTCTTGCTGTAAAAAAACACATTGCGCGCGCATGCGTTTTTTTGAGGCAAGTCGGACGCCCCAAAAATGCAACAGGATGCATTTTGTGCGCCCGAGCGCACACCACAAAAAAATGCATGAGCATAAAAACGCATACAAACGCATGTGTATGTGCGCATAAGCGCATCCCATGCAAAATATAGGAAAAAAAAGCGCATGCGCTTTTTAGCGCTAAAATACAGCGCAAAAAAAAGCAAGTGTGAAACCAGCCTTAAATCACAGCAATATGGCACACAAAAAACTTAATAAATAATATTTCCCATATGTTTCCTTTACATCAGCACAAATTTGGAACCAAAATTTTTTTTTGTTAGGAAGCTATAAGGGTTAAAAGTTGACCAGCGATTTCTCATTTTTACAGCACCATTTTATTTTTAGAGACACATCACATTTGAAGTCACTTTAAGGGGTCTATATGATAGAAAATACCCAAAAGTGATACCATTCTAAAAACTGCACCCCCAAAGGTGCTCAAAACCACATTCAAGAAGTTTATTAACCCTTCTGCTGCTTCACAGGAATTTTTTGAATGTTTACAAAAAAATGAACATTTAACTTTTTTTCACAAAAAAATTACTTCAGGTCCAATTGTTTTTACTTTACCAAGGGTAACAAAAGAAATTGGACTGCAAAAGTCACTGTGCAATTTGTCCTGAGTATGCTGATATCTGATATGTGGGGAGAAACCACTGTTTCTGCACATGGCAGAGCTCAGAAGGGAAGGAGTGCCGTTTGACTTTTACAATGCAAAATTGGATGGAATTCAGATGGGACGCCATGTCACGTTTGGAAAGCCCCTGATGTACCTAAGCAGTGAAAACCCCCACAAGTGACCCCATTTTGGAAACTAGACCCCCCCAAAGGAACTTATCTAGATATGTGGTGAGAACTTTGAGCCCCCAAGGGCTTCACAGAAGTTTATAACGTACAGCCGTAGTTAAAAAATCATATTTTTTCCACAAAAATGATCTTTTCACCTTCAATTTTTATTTTTCCAAGGGTAACAAGACCCCAAACGTTATTGTGAAATTTGTTCTGAGTACGCTGATACCCCATCTGTGGGGGTAAACCACTATTTGGGCGCATGGCAGAGCTCGAAAGGGAAGCAGCGCCATTTGACTTTTATGGCTCCAATTGAGATGGGACGCCATGTCATGTTTGGAAAACCCCTGATGTGCCAAAACAGTGGAAACCCCCCACAAATGACACCATTTTGGAAATTAGACCCCCCAAGGAACTTCTCCCAAGGGCTTCACAGAAGTTTTTAACACCCGGGCATGAAAATAAAAAAAATCATATTTTTTCCACAAACATGATCTTTTAGTCCCCAATTTTTTTTATTTTGCCAAGGGTAACAGGAGAAATTGGACCCCAAAAGTTGTTGTCCAATTTGTCCAGAGTACGCCGATACCCCATATATGTGAGAAAACTTTTGTATGGGCACACGCCGTGGCTCGGAAGGGAAGTAATGATGTTTTGGAATGCAGACTTTGATAGAATGGTATGCGGTTGTCATGTTGCCTTTGGAGAGCCCCTGATGTACCTAAACTCTGGAAACCCCCCACAAGTGACCCCATTCTGGAAACTAGACCCCCCCAAGGAACTTATCTAGATGTTTGGTGAGCACTTTGAACCCCCCAGTGATTCACAGAAGTTTATAACGCCCGGTCGTGAAAAGAACAAAATCATATTTTTCCACAAACATGATCATTTAGTACCTAGTTTTTTATTTTCCCAAGGGTAATATGAGAAATTGGACCCCAAAAGTTGTTGTCCAATTTGTCTTGAGTACGCTGATACCCCATATGTGGGGGTAAAACTACTGTATGGGCACACGTCAGGGCTTGGAAGGGAAGTAGTGACGTTTTGAAATGCAGACTTTGATGGAATGGTCTGCGGGTGTCACGTCGCGTTTGGAGAGCCTATGATGTGCCTAAACTGTTGAAACTCCCCACAAGTGACCCCATTTTGGAAACTAGACCCCCCAAGGAACTTATCTAGATGTGTGGTGAGCACTTTGAACCCCCCAGTGCTTCACAGAAGTTTATAACGCCCGGGTGAGGAAATAAAAAAATCATATTTTTTCCACAAACATGATCTTTTAGTCCCCAATTTTTTTTATTTTACCAAGGGTAACAGGAGAAATTGGACCCCAAAAGTTGTTTTGCAATTTGTCCTGAGTAGGCTGATACCCCATATGTGGGGGTAAAACACTGGGCACATGGCAGAGCTTGGAAGGGAAGTTGAACCATTTGACTTTTTCAAAGCAGAATTGGTTGGAATTGAGATCAGACACCATGTTGCGTTTGGAGAGCACCTTATGTGCCTAAACAGTGGAAACCCCCCAATTCTAACTCCAACCCTAACCCCAACACACTCCGGACCCTAATCTCAGCCCTAACCCTAACCCTAGCCCTAACCCTAGCCCTAATGGGAAAATGGAAATAAATAAATTTTTTTAATTTTACTATTTTTCCCTAACTAAGGGGGTGATAAAGCGGGGTTTGATTTACTATTTATGGCGGTTTTTATGTTTGGCAGCTGTCGCACGCTAAAAGACGCTTTTTATTGTAAAAACAGTTTTTGCATCACCAGATTTTGAGAGCTATAATTTTTCCATATTTTGACCCACTGAGTCATGTGAGGTCTTATTTTTTGCGCGATGAGTTGACATTTCTATTGGTACCATTTTTGGGCACGTGACGTTTTTTGATCGCTTTTTATTCAGATTTTTGGGATGCAGAATGAACAAAAACCAGCATTTCATGAATTTCTTTTGGGGGGTGCGTTTACACCGTTCTGCATGTGGTAAAATTGATAAAGCAGTTTTATTCTTCGAGTCAGTACGATTACAGCGATACCTCATTTATGTCTTTTTATGTTTTGGCACTTTTATGCAATGAAAACAATTTTATATAAAAAATAATTATTTTTGCATCACTTTATTCTGTGAGCTATTACTTTTTTATTTTTTCACTGATGATGCGGTATAGCAGCTCGTTTTTTGCGGGACAAGATGATGTTTTCAGCGATTCCATGGTTATTTATATCCGTCTTTTTGATCACGTGTTATTGCACTTTTTGTTCGGCGGTATGATGATAAAGCATTGTTTTTTGCTTTGGCTTTTACTTTTGTTTTTTAAGGGGTTCGGTAAAGGGGTTAAGGACGCGGCGCTACTAAATATGTGTATTTTTATTTATTTTTTTATTTAGCGATTTTTTAATAAATTATTTTAACACTTTTTTTTACTTTATTACATTGTCCCGGGGGGGACATCACTGTCATGTGTCTGATCGCTGATCTGACAAGTCACACAGCGCTGTGTCAGATCAGCGAACTGACAGGCGCTGCACAAGGCCTCCTCATGCCTGCGCTCTGCAGGCACTGAGGAAGCTGCCTCCCTGCAGGCCCCCGAAGGCCCCTGCAGCCATATTGGATATGGGGGCCGGCAGGGAAGGAGGCCCTCAGAGCAGCGCAGCACATCACGCTGCTCCGGGGTCTCAGTGAAGCACGGAGGGAGCCCCTCCCTGTCGATGTTTCTCTAAACCCCCGGTACACTGCGATTATGTATGATCGCAGTGTGCCAGGGGTTAATGTGCCGGGGGCAGTTCGTGACTGCCCCTAACACATAGTGCTGGGTGTCAGCTGTGATAATCCCCCTGGGGGCACCGCTGATCGCGATGACATACTATCCTGTGCCCGGTCATAGGGGCCTGGGTTCCGTTAGGGGCCTGGTGTTATGAATGAGTCACCGTAGGAGGCAAAAACAGAAATACTAGCTAAGTCCAGAAAACCAGAGAAGTTGGCAGCTATCGGATTGCAGACCCCTGAACCTATCAACAACAACTAGCAGTAGCCGTAGGGGGTTCCTACGGTGCCCTAGACCCCTCGATCACAGCCAGAGAACTAAATAGCCTAAAGACAGAAAGGGAAATCTAAACTGCCCCAGAGCAGACCCCAAAGCAATAGGCAGCCCCCAACATATAATGACGGTGAAGCAAGATGAAAAACACTCACACAGATAGAAAGATAGGCTGAGCAAATGATGAGGCCCAAGCTAACTAAATAGGACAGGATAGAAAAGCTGCTGTCTGCAATCCGCCAAAATCCTATCAAAACAAGAGCCAACAGACTGATAGGGAAAAAAGCCCTGAAGACGCTAGGCTTCAAAAAGACAATATCAGTCCTCAGGTATTTTCTGAAGACAGAGCAAAAAGGAATTCAGCTCACCCCAGCAGGGAATGGCAGAAATCAGAAAAACAAGGCAAAACAAAACCAAAACACAAATGCAAAAAGCAGAGCAGAAAACTTAGCTTTTGAGGAGCAGGAATCAGACTGGTCTCCTAAAATCCCTCAGAGAAATCACCAGCCAGGCAGAAGGGCGTCGGCTGCCTTATATCCAGTCAGCAATTCCCGTCACCCAGTCATCATCATCCAGCTCAGGTGCTTGGTAATCAGCCTCACTACCTTCCTTCACCAGAAGAGGGAGTTCATCAGACCTCAATGGTGAAGGGGAAAATGAACTCACAACAATGTCAGGAAGGGGTTAAAGAACGGGTTAATTCTTTTTTTATCCTGATAGATCCTGCAGTTATGAAAGTGGCAATACCAAATATGTGTATATTTGTTTTTTTTTGTTTTATTTTGAATGGGGCAAAAGGGGGTGATTTGAACTTTTATATTTTTCATTTTTTTATATTTTTAAAAACTTTTTTTTAACTTTTTGCATGCTTCAATAGTCTCCATGGGAGACTAGAAGCTGCAGTTGTCTGATCAGATCGCCTGTATGTAGCAGAAATGCTCAATTGCTATGAGCGCCGACCACTGGGTGGCGCTTTAGCAATTTGGCTATGACAACCATAGAGATCTGCTGGAGACCTCTGTTTGTCATGCCAACACATTGGTGACCCTCGATCACGTGATATGGGTGTAATTTCCGGAGTGCTTTGAGGAAGCGCAATTTAACTGATGCTGTCAGAGATTGACAGCGGCCAGCGGCATTTAACTAGTTAACAGCCGTGGGTGAATTGTGATTCTACCCGCGGCTGTCGTGGGGACATGTCAGCTGTATATATCAGGTTTCTCAAGAAAGAAAAAGGCAGAGAAATCTGGTGAAACGTTGCTGCTAATGGATCAGTAAAGCCATGGTTTTTCACTTTAATTTTTGGAGTGCTTCCTGTTTTTTTCTGATTTTGTATATATATATATATATATATATATATACATATACATATACATACACACACAAAAACACCAGAAAAGTTGATTTTCTGGATTGGTTTTCTCATTTTGAGGGTTCATACCCATTTACGAGAAAGTTCATGTCCGGTCAGGTGCGGAGGCTGCGCAGGCAGCTTCTCATTCATTGCTCCATGGTTTACAGCCGGGCTGGTCAAATTTGCTCTGCTCCCAGCAGTAAACTATTTAGCCCCTTGAGATGGATTGCAGCGTGGGACATGACTGTACGGCGGATAGGTATGGGATATTGTTGCTTTTTTATTTTTTTACAGGAGAACAAGGGCTTCGATTGGATTGGGAATTTAATAAAGATGGCAAAAATGAGTGTTTAATTATTTCATTAAAATACTTAGAGTCTGTGTGTTTTTTATCCCTTTCAGACTATTGGATTAATAATAGATAGGTGTTGTGAATACTTTTGACCTGGCTCCTGAGTTTGGGCTTCCTCTGGTGGTTGCTCTAGGTAATGGAGCTGATCTGGCTGACAGAAGTCAATCACCTGAAGATGATGATTGGAGGTCAGGTGCTACAGACTGGAGAGATTTACGTGAGCAAACTTCCCTCAGTTGTTGCCGGTGATTTGGTTTGCTTCCTGAGCATTTTGGAAGTCCGCCTGCCTCCTGCTCTGTCCTACATCTTTCAGATAAGTTATTTGTCTTCTTGAATCTGTTTACACTTTGTTCCATTTTGCTTTTCTCTGATTGCTGCTCTGCTGGTATGAGTCCAGCCTGGTTCCCTGCTGGGACCTGTGCTGGACTCTGTTTCATATGCCACAGCTTATATCAGTCTTTTCAGTATCTCTAGTCCCCTGTTATATCAGTATCTTTGTTTTGTGTCCAGTTCACACTAGAGTTCTGATTTAGTGGGGGAGAGGTCATGTGGCCTCAGTATTTTTGCATATCAGACGTGTTGGATTTTTCTTAGGGTTTTTTGCGTGATTGTAGACAGTATCTTTCCTGTCCTGTTCTATCTAGACAGTTTGAGTTCCATCATTTGCTTACTCTATTTTCTGCCTGTGTTTTGTGCCTCATCTTGTCTCACCGGCAATATATGTTCGGGGGCTATCTATTCCTTTGAGAGATGACCGGCGCAGCGCTCAGTGTGCAGATGGTACCCAGGTTTTGATTTACATTGATAATTGTTATTTTTTATTGGTCTGAACACATTCCACTAAGCAATGAATAAAAATTTTCAACTGGAATATTTCATTCAGAGATATCAAGGATGTAGTATTTTAGTGTTCCTTTTATTTTTTTGAGCAGTGTATATAAATATATGATAGATATACAGTACAGACCAAAAGTTTGGACACACCTTCTCATTCAAAGAGTTTTCTTTATTTTCATGACTATGAAAATTGTAGATTCACTCTGAAGGCATCAAAACTCTGAATTAACACAAGTGGAATTATATAATTAACAAAAAGTGTGAAGCAACTGAAAATATGTCATATTCTAGGTTCTTCAAAGTAGCCACCTTTTGCTTTGATTACTGTTTTGCACACTCTTGGCATTCTCTTGATGAGCTTCAAGAGGTTGTCACCGGAAATGGTTTTCACTTCACAGGTGTGCCCTGTCAGGTTTAATAAGTGGGATTTCTTGCCTTATAAATGGGGTTGGGACTATCAGTTGTGTTGTGCAAAAGTCTGGTGAATACACAGCTGATAGTCCTACTGAATAGACTGTTAGAATTTGTATTATGGCAAGAAAAAGCAGACAATTTTTAAAATGAACTTTTGTTCATGGGAAAACCCCTTTAATATGACCAGCTTCCTCTGCCTGTAGACACAATGCGCATCTGCCGCTAGGATCAGCCGAATGATTCACTGCACCTGCACAGAATTCGCGCAGGCGCATTGCAACAATGTTCCGCTGGTGGTACCTCGCAAGAAGCTGCGTGAGTGTGTGTGTGAGAGTGAATGTGTGAGTCTGAGTGTGTGACTGTGTGAGTATGAGAATGTGTGTGTGTTTGTGTGAGTGTGTGTGAGTGTGTGTGTGTGGTGCGTACGGCGTATAGAGTGTGTGTGTGGTGCGACGGTGTTCCACTGGTGGCACCTCACAATAGGTTGGTACAAGCAGCAGTTTCCATATTGAGACGCCCATCACTTTGGTGTCCCAATATTGCGGTCAGTGAATTTCCTCCACTTAGAATTCTGTGATACGGTGACATCTGGACAGAAATTAAAACATTACAAGGCAATTTTATATATACAGTATATACACACACACACATGTTAGTGACAAATACAATTAGTATAGTGTTGGTTCAAAACTATGGACATGTATCTAATTAATAAATGATTATTTCAAGGAACAAAATGGCATGGGGTGCCCCTATAATTTATAGACAGCAACACTGCAATTGTATTTGTCACTGACATATATATATATATATATATATATATATATATATATATATATACACACATATACACACACATACATACACACACACACACTAGATGGTGGCCCGATTCTATCGCATCGGGTATTCTAGAGTCTCTGTTAAAATATTTATATACTCACCTTCCGACGGCCCCTGGACTCTTTCTCTCCTCTCCCGGCATCTTCCGGTCCCAGTAATGCTTTGCGCGAAACACCGCTGATGACGTCACGCTCACATGAGAGTGACATCATCTCCGGCCCTTCTCGCTAAGCATTACTGGGACTGGAAGATGCCGGGAGCGTGGTCCGGGGGCCGTTGGAAGGTGAGTATATAACTATTTTTTATTTTAACAGAGACTCTAGAATATCCGATGCGATAGAATCTGGCCACCATCTAGTGTATTATACTCCTGTTACACCAGGAGCTGCTGTCACTGTTCTGCTGTTACTAATGTATTGTACTCCAGTTACACCCAGAGCTGCAGTAACTGTTCTGCTGTTACCTAATGTATTGTACTCCAGTTACACCCAGAGCTGCAGTAACTGTTCTGCTGTTACCTAATGTATTGTACTCCAGTTACTCCCAGAGCTGCAGTCACTGTTCTGCTTTTACCTAATGTATTGTAGTCCAGTTATACCCAGAGCTGCAGTCACCGTTCTGCTCTTACCCAATGTATTATACTCCTGTTACAGCCAGAGCTGCAGTCACTGTTCAGATCTTACCTAATGTATTGTACTCCAGTTACACCCAGAGCTGCAGTCACTTTTCTGCTGTTACCTAATGTATTGTATGCAAGTTACACCCAGAGCTGCAGTCACTGTTCTACTGTTACCTAATTACCTAATGCATTGTACTCCAGAATATGTACAGGACTGTGCCTGTGTAATGAGCGACGCAGCAGTGATGCCTTTAACGGCTGTAATGTGAGTGTACAATAAGCAATGCAGCTGTGTTGCCGCAACGACAAAGCAACTGTCGCTGCTAGGCCGCGACCAATCAGCAAGGCGGGATTTCCATTACAGACAGAATTAGACAATTATATAGTAGATAATTTTTTTAAATATATATATATGTATAGATTATATATGTATATTATATGTAGATATATTATATAATATATATTATCTGTTTCGATATATAATATATATATATATATACATACATACACACACATACATATATACATACATATACACTGCTAAAAAATATAAAAGGAACACTAAAATACCACATCCTAGATATCTCTGAATGAAATATTCCTGTTGCAAATTTTTATTCATTGCCTAGTGGAATGTGTTCAGAACAATAAAACATAACAATTATCAATGTAAATCCAAATGAATATCCCATGGAGGTCTGAAATTGGCGAATTTGCCAATCCTGGTGTTCTGTGGCAAATGCCAAGCATCCTGCATGGTGCTGGACTGTGAGCACAACCCCCATTTTTGGTTATCGGCCCTCAGATCATCCTCATGGAGTCAATTTCTAACCGTTTGTGCAGGCACATGCACATTTGTGGCCTGCTGGAGGTCATTTTGCAGGGCTCTGGCAGTGCTCCTCCTGTACCTCCTTGCACAAAGGCAGAGGTAGCGGTCCTGCTGCTGGGTTGTTGCCCTCCTATGTCCCCCTCCTTCTCTCCTGGTGTACTGGCCTGTCTCCTGGTAGCACCTTCAGCTTCTGGACACTACGCTGAGAGACTCAGCAAACTTTCTTTCCACAGTTCGCATTGATGTGCCATCCTGGATGAGCTGCACTACCTGAGTGGGTTGTAGACTCTGTCTCATGCTACCACAAGTATGAAAGCACAATCAACATTCAAAAGTGACCAAAACATCAGCCAGAAAGCATTGGTACTGAGATGTGGTCTGTGGTCCCCACCTGCAGAACCACTCCTTTATTGAGGGTGTCTTGATAATTGCCAATAATTTCCATCTGTTGTCTATTCCATTTGCACAACAGCATGTGAAATAGAGTGTCAGTTAGTGTTGCTTCCTAAGTGGACAGTTTGATTTCTCAGAAGTTTGATTTAATTGGAGTTATATTGTTGTTTAAGTGTTCCTTTTATTTTTTTGAGCAGTGTATATTATATGTAATATAATATATATATATATATATATATATATATACACACACATACATACACACACACACAGTATATTCTCTATATATTCAATATATATTATACAGTTAGGTCTATATATATTTGGACAGAGACAACATTTTTCTAATTTTGGTTCTAGACATTACCACAATAAATTTTAAACAAAACAATTCAGATGCAGTTGAAGTTCAGACTTTCCGCTTTCATTTGAGGGTATCCACATTAAAATTGGAAGAAGGGTTTAGGAGTTTCAGCTCCTTAACATGCGCCACCCTGTTTTTAAAGGGACCAAAAGTAATTGGACAATTGACTCCAAGGCTATTTCATGGACAGGTGTGGGCAATCCCTTCGTTATGTCATTCTCAATTAAGCAGATAAAAGGCCTGAAGTTGATTTGAGGTGCGGTGCTTGTATTTGGAAGGTTTTGCTGTGAAGGAAACATGCGGTCAAAGGAGCTCTCCATGCAGGTGAAACAAGCCATCCTTAACCCCTTCACCCCCAAGGGTGGTTTGCACGTTCAAGACCGGGCCAATTTTTACAATTCTGACCAATGTCCCTTTATGAGGTCATAACTCTGGAACGCTTCCATGGATCCCGGTGATTCTGACAGTGTTTTCTCATGAAATATTGTACTTCATGATAGTGGTAAAATTTCATTCAAATAACTTGCGTTTATTTGTGAAAAAAACTAAAATTTTCAAAATTTCGCAATTTTCCAAATTTGAATTTTTATGCCCCTAAATCACAGAAATACGGCACACGAAAAACTTGATAAGTAACATTTCCCACATGTTTACTTTACATCAGCACAATTTTGGAACCAAAATTTTTTTTTGTTAGGAAGTTATAAGGGTTAAAAATTGACCAGCGATTTCTCATTTTTGCAACACCATTTTATTTTTACGGACCACATCACATTTGAAGCCACTTTGAGGGGTCTATATGATAGAAAATGCCCAAAAGTGACACCATTCTAAAAACTGCACCCCTTAAGGTGCTCAAAACCACATTCAAGAAGTTTATTAACCCTTTAGGTGCGTCACAGGAATTTTTTTGAATATTTAAAAAAAAAATGAACATCTAACTTTTTATCACAAAAAAATATTTCAGGTTCAATTTTTTTTATTTTACCAAGGGTAACAGGAGAAATTGGACAGCAAAAGTTATTGTGCAATTTGTCCTGAGTACGCTGATACCTGATATGTGGGGGGGAACCACTGTTTCGGCACATGGCAGAGCTCAGAAGGGAAGGAGCGCCGACTTTTTCAATGCAAAATTGGCTGGAATTCAGATCGGACGCCATGTCACGTTTGGAGAGCCCCTGATGTACCTAAACAGTGGAAATCCCCCACAAGTGATCCCATTTTGGAAACTAGACCTCCCAAGGAGCTTATCTAGATATGTGGTGAGAACTTTGAACCCACAAGGGCTTCACAGAAGTTTATAACGTACAGCGGTACAATTAAAAAACCATATTTTTTCCACAAAAATGATCTTTCCACCCCCCAATTTTTATTTTCCCAAGGGTAACAGGACCCTAAAAGTTATTGTACAATTTGTCCTGAGTACGCTGATACCCCACATGTAGGTGTAAACCACTATTTGGGCGCATGGCAGAGCTCGGAAGGGAAGCAGCGCCATTTGACGTTTTGGGCTGGAATTGAGATCGGACACGATGTCGCGATTGGAAAACTGCTGATGTACCAAAACAGTGGAAACCCCCACAAATGACACCATTTTGGAAACTAGACCCCCCACGGAACTTATCTAGATGTGTGGTGAGCACTTTGAACCCCCAAGTGCTTCACAGAAGTTTATAACGCCCGGGCGTGAAAATAAAAAATTTGTATTTTTTCCACAAACATGATCTTTTAGTCACCAATTTTTTTTATTTTCCCAAGGGTACCAGGAGAAATTGGACCCAAAAAGTTGTTGTACAATTTGTCTTGAGTACGCTGATACCCCATATGTGGGAGAAAACTACGGTATGGGCACATGTCGGGGCTCGGAAGGGAAGCTGTGACGTTTTGGAATGCAGACTTTGATGGAATTGTCTGCGGGTGTCATGTTGCCTTTGGAGAGCCCCTAATGTACCTAAACAGTGGAAACCCCCCACAATTGACCCCATTGTGAAAACTAGACCCCCCACGGAACTTATCTAGATGTGTGGTGAGCACTTTGAACCCCCAAGGGCTTCACAGAAGTTTATAATGCCCGGGCATGAAAATAAAAAAAATTTATTTTTTCCACAAACATGATCAATTAGTCCCCAATTTTTTTTATTTTCCCAAGGGTAACAGGAGAAATTGAACCCCAAAAGTTGTTGTCCAATTTGTCCTGAGTACGCTGACACCCCATATGTGGGAGAAAACTACTGTATGGACACACGTCGGGGCTCAGAAGGGAAGTAGTGACGTTTTGGAATGCAGACTTTGATGGAATGGTCTGCGGGTGTTATGTGCGTTTGGGGAGCCCCTGATGTCCCTAAACTATTGAAACTCCCCACAATTGACCCCATTTTGGACACTAGACCCCCCACAGAACTTATCTAGATGTGTGATGAGCACTTTGAACCCCCAAGTGCTTCACAGAAGTTTATAACGCTTTGGCGTGAAAATAAAAAAATCATTTTTTTCCACAAAAATGATATTTTTGCCCGCAATTTTTTGTTTTCATAAGGGTAACAGCAGAAATTGAACCCCAAAAGTTGTTTTGCAATTTGTCCTAAGTAGGCCGATACCCTATATGTGGGGGTAAAACACTGTTTGGGCGCATGGCAGAGCTTGGAAGGGAAGGAGCACCATTTGACTTTTTCAACTCAGAATCGGCTGGAATTGAGTTCAGACACCATGTTGCATTTGGAGAGCCCCTGATGTGCCCAAACAGTGGAAACCCCCAATTCTAACTCCAACCCGAACCCCAACACACCCCTAACCCTAATCTCAGCCCTAACCTTAGCCCTAGCCCTAATGGGAAAATGGAAATAAATACATTTTCATTTAATTTTATTATTTTTCCCTAACTAAGGGGGTGATAATGGGGGGTTTGATTTACTATTTATGGCGGTTTTTATTTTTGGCAGCTGTCACGCTAAAAGACGCTTTTTAGTGTAAAAATAGTTTTTGCATCACCACATATTGAGAGCTATAATTTTTCCGTATTTTGACCCACCGAGTCATGTGAAGTCTTATTTTTTGCGGGACGAGTTGACATTTTTATTGGTATCATTTTCGGGCACGTGACATTTTTTGATCACTTTTTATTCCAATTTTTGGGACGCAGAATGAACAAAAAACAGCGTTTCATGAATTTCTTTTGGGGGGGTGCGTTTACACCGTTCCGCGTGCAGTAAAATTGATAAAGCGGTTTTATTTTTCGGGTCAGTACGGTTACAGCGATACCTCATTTAGGTTATTTTTTATGTTTTGGCGGTTTTATGCAATGAAAACTATTTTATATAAAAAATAATTATTTTTGCATCGCTTTATTCTGCGAGCTATAACTTTTTTAATTTTTCGCTGATGATGCTGTATGGCAGCTCATTTTTTGCGGGACAAGATGACGTATTCAGCGCTACCATGCATATTTGTATGCGTCTTTTTGATCGCGCGTTTTTGCTCTTTTTGTTTGGCTTTATGATAATAAATCATTATTTTTTGCTTCGTTTTTTATTTTTATTTTTTAAGGGGTTTGCTAAAGGGGTTAACTAATGGGACAGTTTTATAGTGCGGGTCAGTACGGATGCGGCGATACCTAATATGTGTACTTTTATTGTTTTGTTTTTTATTTAAAAAAATGGATTTATTGGGGGAATATTTTTTTTTTCTAATTTATTTGGCGATTTTTTTAAAATTATTTTAACACTTTTTTTTTTAACTTTATTACATAGTCCCAGGTGGGACATCACTGTCCTGTGACTGATCGCTGATCTGTCACATCACAGATCACTGTGACAGATCAGCGATCTGTCACAGGCACTGCTGCAGACTTCCTCATGCCTGCGCTTTGCAGGCACTGAGGAAGTCACCTCCCTGCAGGCCCCTGAAGGTCCCCGTCGCCATCTTGGATTCGGGGGCCTGCAGCGAAACAGCCCCCCGCAGCAGCGCTGCACATTGCGCTGCTGTGGGGGGCTCAGGGAAGCACGGAGGGAGCCCCCTCCCTGCCGATGCTTCCCTTTAATCCCCGGTACACCGCGATCATATTTGATCACGGTGTGCAAGGGGTTAACGTGTTGGGGGCGGTCCGTGACAGCCCCTGACACATTATTACAGCTGACACCCGGCACAATCAGCTGACACCCGGCCGCGATCAGCGGCGCTCACCACGTGGGCGCCGCTGATCACGCTAGAGGTACTATCCCGTCCATGGGCACAGGGGCCCGGGTCCCATGGACGGGATAGTACGTCTGATGTCAGAAAGGGGTTAAGCTGCAAAAACAGAAAAAACCATCCGAGAATTTGCTACAACATTAGGAGTGGCAAAATCTACAGTTTGGTACATCTTGAGAAAGAAAGAAAGCACTCATCAATGCAAAAAGATCTGGGCACCCACAGAAGGCAACAGAGGTGGATGATCTCAGAATAGTCTCCATGGTGAAGAGAAACCCCTTCACAACAGCCAACCAAGTGAACAACACTCTCCAGGAGGTAGGCGAATCAATATCCAAATCTACCATAAAGAGAACACTGCATGAAAGTAAATACAGAGGGTTCAATGCATGGTGCAAGCCACTCATAAGCATCAAGAATCAAAAGGCTAGACTGGACTTTGCTAAAAAACATCTAAAAAAGCCAGCACAGTTCTGGAAGAACATTCTTTGGGCAGGTGAAACCAAGATCAACCTCTACCAGAATGATGGATAGAGAAAAGTATGGCGAAGGCATGGTACAGCTCATGATTCAAAGCATACCACATCATCTGTAAAACACGGCGGAGGCAGTGTGATGGCTTGGGCATGCATGGCTGCCAGTGGCACTGGGTCACTAGTGTTTATTGATGATGTGACACAGGACAGAAGCAGCCAAATTAATTCTGAGGTATTCTGAGCCATATTCTGTGCTCAGATCCAGCCAAATGCAGCCAAACTGATTGGTCGTCGTTTCATTCTACAGATAGACAATGACCCAAAACATAAAGCCAAAGCAAACCAGGAGTTTATTAAAGCAAAGAAGTGGAATACTCTTCAATGGCCAAGTCAGTCACCTGATCTCAACCCAATTAAGCATGCATTTCACTTGTTAAAGACTAAACTTCAGACAGAAAGGCCCACAAACAAACAGCAACTGAAAACCACCGCAGTGAAGGCCTGGCAGAGCATTAAAAAGGAGGAAACACAGCGTCTCGTGATGTCCATGAGTTCAAGACTTCAGGCAGTCATTGCCAACAAAGGGTTTTCAACCAAGTACTAGAAATGAACATTTTATTTACAATTATTTAATCTGTCCAATTCCTTTTGGTCCCTTTAAAAACAGGGTGGCACATGTTAAGGAGCTGAAACTCCTAAACCCTTCATCCAATGTTAATGTGGATACCCTCAATTGAAAGCTGAAAGTCTGAACTTCAACTGCATCTGAATTGCTTTGTTTAAAATTCATTGTGGTAATGTCTAGAACCAAAATTAGAAAAATGTTGTCTCTGTCCAAATATATATG